>NW_023502064.1:0-600000 GCF_013396075.1 Fusarium subglutinans | reverse complement strand
TCCGTTTGCAACCGTTGCTGCAAACAACCTGGCTCCTTTCTTCGGTATCATTAGTTTCATGGTTTTCCTGTGCATCATTTTCATGGCCTTGGCCCGTTGGAAGCGTTACATCTAGCGAAAGCGATGCATGTGGAGGTTACACGCATGCATACGTTGGTTCTGAGAACCCAGTCGGTCGTTACCATTGTTTCTTTTCCAGTATAGAAGGGTGTTACTCGGTGGCATATTCTGGCTAGAGCTGTTACATGAGTATTGTTTTAAAATGGTATTATGACTACTTATTGGTATTTATAAATTAGATACTGTTAATAGAGCTTCATGGCGCTGGGGCGTCTGTCTTGAGCTGTAAGTGATGGTGAAAGGCTTCTCAGCGTATCAAGCTATTGTAATGCATCGGATTTATAATTCTTTCTTCGAGTAATCTACACGATAAACAGCAACAGTCATACAAATCGAACATGCTTGTATCTTTTGGTGAAAAGATGATAGTGCAGGGCAATACCTAGACTCCCTTGGTGAAAGCCAAGAGTGGGACTACGAGCACATCTATGACCCATTATTGGCCAGTTGATTAGACGGTTGCTCATCATCAAAAATCTTGAACTTGTGAGCAGAATCTACACTACAACAAACCAACTTCAACCCCACGCCAATCACGACCAATCTCTTCACAATCGCCAAAATGAGCGCTCAACAATTGTCCATCGATAACGCCGACCTCGAGAAGCTCAACGACAAGGACCGCCTCGAGCTCCGCCAGTTCCTCGCCAACGAGCAGCAGCGCTCCCAGATCCAAGCCCGTACGTACAACACCGAGGAAGACGCACTAGGATACGGAATCGCTGACGGAGTGTCTATAGAAACACATAGCTTGACCCAAATGTGCTGGACCAAGTGCATTCCCGGCAACATCAAGACCCCCAAGCTCGACAAGTCCGAGGAGACATGTCTCGCCAACTGCGTCGAGCGATTTCTTGACGTCAACTACCTTACGATGAAGCACCTGAACGGCATGCGCAACTAAGAACCTGATTTCAGCATGAAAAGAAGATTATTTCAACTATGTATTACGAGATATTTTTTGTATGAATAGACGGGCCGTGGTCATAGTGGAAAATTCAGGTTGTGACCAGGACGGACGACTTGGGCTCTGTTGGCTAAAGAGACTAGCAATTGGGCTATGTACATTACGAACGATTTACAAAAAACAGTCGTCAACCTTGATTGTTAGGGAACGGTTCATAAAAAATGATTCTGGCTTGTCTTGGCTTAACTGGCACATTATTCATGGTTAAATGTCACCAAATGTATCAGCCGTATTTCTACGAACTGATCCCCGAGATTTGGAAGCAAACGCAAAGGATACCTGCGATCCTTGCTACAAATCACATTCACGCGTTGTCACTCAAATCATATCAAGGCAGCATCTTGGACGACTAAGCGGAGCCGTGTCCCGGGTGGTATTGAATTCATGATCATTTGCACTCTCAACGAGAAGTTCTTTTTACGCCTATTCCGATGCCCATGCCTTGCATTTTCAGCAGGCCAAAAACCAACCCAAAGACACGCCAGAGAAGCCAGAAACCCACAAGCCCGGTGGTATTTTTAGACGAGAGAGAGCTTGTTGGCAGCAATGTCGAGAGCATCGACATCAGGGGTCAGGCGGGCGTAAGCCTTCTTGGTACCATCGGGGCGGATGAGGGTGTTGACCTTGACACAGTCAATGTCGTAGAGCTTCTTGAGGGCAAGCTTGATCTGGGCCCTGTATCGAGGTTAGATTTTGCTCTGATATCGTTCTTGAAAATACTGACTTGTTGCTCTTAATGTCGACAATGAAGACGAGGGTGTTGTTCTCCTCCATCTTCTTCATCGCACTCTCGGTGTTGAGAGGGTGGACGATGATCTAGACTGTGGTTAATACAACTGCTTCCCCAACAGATCTGACTCTAGGTGGGACTGACCTTGTGCTCATCGAGGCGAGGCTGGTGAGGGATGGATCGGCGAGGGTACTTGGGGGCTCGCGAGGTGATGAGGGTCTTGGGGCGGTGGAAGGAGGTGCTGAAGCGAGCCTTGACCTTCTTGTGGGAGTTGGCCTGTTGACATTCAGTTAGCATATTGAACGGTTGACTTCAGTAAAATGTTTTCAACTTACGCCCTTGAGAGCGGCCTTGGCGGCGTCCTGGGCCTTCTTGTTACCCTTGCCCTTAGGCTGAACTGTTATTGAAAGCATCAGCATTCGCTCTTATTCAGAACTCGCAAAATCTGCTGTAGCATGATGCGGTAGAGTATGAACTCGGAGGGTGAGAGTCGAAGAGGATAATCAGAAGATGGATCGAGTCGAAAGGTCGGCGGTCTCGAAGCGAAGAAGACGATAACGCAAGAGCCAAGCTGATCGGTCATAGTAATTGTTCCGATTGATGTAGTTGCGTCGAGGCGATATAATGATTTGATCTCTCGAGAGTCGCCATAACATCGTCGTTCAGATTCTTGCTCAATTTCGCTTTCGCCCGTCCAGTTTTCTTCTTTTCCCCTTTCTTCTCTTCCCTCTTTATTGTTTCATATCATGTCGTACCTTTCTTGTTGGCGGCCATTGCGTCGGTGTTGTCGAGGGCACAAGATTGTCGGGTGTGTTGGTTGTCGTCGGAGTGGTCAAAGGTTCACAAAAACGTTCGCGGATTTAAAATCTATTTATTTTTGTGATTTTTCGCAATTAGGGCAGGTGTGGTCCCACTCCTCTACATGATATGATTGGCCGATGCCTGGATCAATCTATTTGCCTTATGTAAGCCAACTGCAAAAAGTTATCGAGAATGAATGTCGCACTCAATCAAACGGAGCTTTTGGACCATTCGATCGATAAATAGTAATCAAAATGCTCTTCGAGGCCTTATAGATCACCATAATCTGCTGGGTCTTCTCTTCGGAGTTGCATTGCACCATTTGAGAGTCCGTGGGTTTCAATATTGTCCCTCTCTCTACCGAGACTAACATGAAAATCATTTCAGATTTCAATGTATTAAGGGGTCAAGAGGTCAACACGCAAGGGCCAGTCTCATTGCACTCATCAAATGGTTTCCCAGAAGCAAACAAGGCTCAAGAGCCTTTCAAGTAGCCGCCCGCCAACTGTCAAGTCCTCGCGCTCAATGTCTAGAAAAGCCAGCAGGAGTCTCATCAACACTCATCACCAACTGGAGAAACAACGTCGGCAAGCTGCAACCAAGGGCGACACGGTCACCGAAACTCGTCTCGCCTCAGAGATTGCCAAGCTGGGTGGTCTTGACCACTATCAGAAGGCCAGTCTGCAAGGTCAGAGTCTCGATAGAGGAGGTGACACGTCAAGAGTGCTTCTGGAATGGCTCCCTGTGGCAGAGCTCAGGAAGCGTGCTCAGACGCTTCATATGCTGGAGGTTGGGGCATTGAGTACTCGCAACGCATGCTCAACAAGCGGTATCTTTACTATGAAGCATATCGATCTTAACAGCCAGGAGCCAGGCATCACAAAGCAAGATTTCATGGAGCGCCCCCTGCCCAAAGACGATTCTGAGGTATTCGATATTATCTCTCTAAGTCTAGTGCTCAACTTCGTGCCTGAGGCCGAGGGGCGTGGACAGATGCTTCTTCGGACTCTCTCCTTTCTTCGACCTGCAGCTGAACCTGCAACTGGTTCTGACGAACCCTTTCCCTGCCTTTTTGTGGTTCTACCTCGCAGCTGTGTTGACAACTCACGATACTTTTCAGCAACTCGCTTCGAGGAGTTGATGACAATTCTCGGCTATGTATGCACCAAGACCAAGATGACTCAGAAATTGGCATATACTCTTTGGAAGAGGATCGGGACTGTGTCCGAAAAGCGGCCGGACTTTACCAAGAAGGAAGTCAATCCAGGACGGACACGGAACAATTTTGTCATGACGCTCAAAGCTTCGACGAGTCATTCAAACTGAAGCGATGAGGGGAGACACGACAACGCGTGGGGCCCTCGACGAGCTGCATAGCTGCATATGCGGAACTGCCCAACAAACTATCAGCACGGCATAACATATGGAGTTTTGAGCACGCGACAATAAGCTGGCACGGTACGAATGTTTAACTCTCGATAAGAGGATCCTATCTACACAGTTCTTGAGGAGCGCGTACTGTGCTGTATCGTCTGGATCGACTATCTGCAACTTGCTACGTCGCACGACTGATAAGGTGCATGGTGACACTTATGCAGCTTGGGGACACCAGATCACCAGTAGACAGGATCAGCTGGACGGTGGTCTCAGCTTTTGAGGGGACTAGAATTCCCTAGCGAGCTACTACTCTTGCATCTCCGCACAAAGGTCCCACGCTATTCGACGATTATCATTTCCCCACACCCTGAGCGACCTTTTGCTGCAGCCGTCTATCATACTCCCAAAGAAGCGACCTCTGTGTGCTGGAACTCGGTAATGGCGAGCTTGGACAGAGGTTCGTCTGGCGGCAAGGGCGCATTGCCAGGACGAACAACGGGCAAACTGCGCATACCAGCCCCAACAGCAGCTTTGACCTCGCTGATATTGTCGCTCAGGAAAAGCCATCGGTTGACGTCCTTGTGTTCCGGATGCTCAGAAATGATCTTCGCGTAGCTATCAACCTCGGTTTTGGGCCCCGCATTAGTGGTATCAAAGTAGTCTGCGATAAGAGGCGTCATATCTGACTTCCCGGAGTTGGTATGTGAAAAGAGCAACTTCTGCGCGGGGACTGAGCCGGACGAGTAGATGATGATCTTCTTTCCAGCTTGGGTGGCCTCGTTGAAGAAGGGCTCAACATCTGGGAAGAGGGGCGCCACGATGTTACCCGACTTGTAGCCTTGCAGCCACAGGTAACCCTGGAGCGACTTGAGATAGGCGATCTTGACATCACGCTTCACGAGGTCGCGGACGTGCGCTTCCAAGTCAGAGCGCGAGTTGCGATACTCCTCGGGAAAGGCATCGCGGTACTTTGCGAATTCTGGGCTATCCCATTCTTGATCTAACACTTTGGGAAGTGCCTCGAGTGCATACGGAAACTGATGACAACAAACAGACCTTGGTCAGCAGGCTGCAGTGTTGTCGACATCGTGCATGCTATCACGAAATGGGCAAAGTCGGTGAAGAGTGCAAAGGGGCTGGGAAGGAAGTGCTCGGCTTGAAATTTTCAGCTGCACGCGCCCGAGACTTGCGCAACTTGGCAGAACTTGGTTCGGCAGCGTCGACACCCGGGATCTGGGTACAAAGGCCGGCAGCTGGACGGAGGACGTCCGGAAGAGGAGGCTGGGACGAAATTTGGTGGGATCCATACGGAGGTCCGGGCCCGGAGGCGGTAAGAGGGACGGACGGAGGTAGTACATGGGTAAGGGGAGTAAAATCGGAACGGTTGTGAAGTGAGACAAACAAGAGAACGGGACGACTCACGAGAACCTCCTTGACAAAGGAGATGGGACAAACGGTTCCTTCTGTATCATGTGTTATTATGGCTATTCTGAGGGTATGATATCCAAGCAAAGCGCGAGTGTATAGTAAGGTACAAAACATATGCCAATATAATCAATGTATGACAACTCAGTCCAAAAGAGTCCTTACAGTCAACAAAACACGCAGTCGCCAACAGCACCTGTGGAGCCAGTTAAATCTTACCAATGTCAAACACTAGGACGTCGAATTCATTGAGATTGAGCGTCATCGTGAAAAGGAGTTGTTGTTTGTGAGAAAGCGGTCAGGCCTGAATATTGACACGTCCAATATGAGAGACGAAACGGTTGAATTAGACCGAAAGTGAGAAAGAAGAGATGACAAGAAAATTCTGTCAGACACCAATTCCGATTCGGGATCCCTGCTACGATCTTGAAGTGTAAGGAAGAGAGCGTGCGTGAAGGAAAAAGAAAAAACCCCCAATATCGGCGGTGGCAGCAGAAGGTCCTTGTTCCTGGATTCAAGAGCGGGCCGCTATCTAGCTTGGCACCTTTTGGTGAGGTGATTTCCTTGGAGGTTTAGGATCCTTGACGAGGTATCCGTGTTAAGCTTGATGCAGCTGGGAACGTGGGTTGATGAGATGCAATAGTAGATCGAATCTAATGCGAATGGAGGGCTGGTTTGCAGCCATGTGAGCATTAGAGGAAAGGCGGTCAAGATGGTGAGGTTGGTTGGATCGAGGTGAACCGACCAATAGCGTATTAGCATTTCTTGACTGCAGGGTAAGAAGTACAGCGAAGAGGTCAAGAGGGCTGCTGTAAAAGAACTGGATGGAAGAACTTGGCTGTGGTACAGGGGTCGGCGGCCAGATCCGAGTGAATTGGATAGGCTCTGAGGATTACAATGGATCTCTAATTAGAAACCTGTTCACGAAAATGACAACTGGCAGTTCATATGTCACAGGTTGCGAACTAGATCTTGTCGTATTCAAGGTCTGGTCTGGTCTGCTCAGCATTGTACACGCCTAATCTAGGCTATGCTGGCTGTCGCCAAACTCCGTGTCACTGCAGGCTGTGGTCCCGAGGCAAAGCAACCCAAGCTGCAGCTCGATACGGAGCTTTTAACAGATCCCCTGCTGTTCCCGAGCTGAAGTGGCCAGTTCATGCAGCTTCCGGAACGCAGCAGTGAGACAGCCCCTGGCAACGGTGAAAGAAAAGAAATATGTGTTGTCCACAGTCGCAGTAGGGTCCTTTTTCTCTCATCATATTTGGTGGAGTCTCAATTCTGGGCCTCGTGGTAGATGGGGTACTTGTGATTAGGCGGCCCATCCTACCGCTGCACATGTCACTCTGTTGTCCAGCCACTTCATGATGAATGAAGAAGGTTCTGACCCATCACCTCACTTCCAGCTGATGGGTCACAATTTGCTGGAGCTTCAATTCAATCCCATGACTGTCGGTACTGGAGCTACCCTGGACAAGAGCTGCAACTCTCACGCGATATCTGGATGGCGAGTCTGTTGAGTCAGGAGATCATCCTCGATGATGAAATTCAATCCCTTCAGCGTCTCAGTTTTCCCCTCAATATCCCTTGTTGCCCTCCCCCATCCCCGCCCTTGTTGACAAGATCCGCGCATAATAGCATGTTATGTTGTCAATGTAAGTAAATATTGTGTTTCCGATATGACAACGAATCAGAGCCGGGAACGACGTGACTGAGACAGCCAAACCACGTCCTACCGAAATAGGGAGTCGTGTCTAGAACAATTTCAACGTGCAATTGTGCAACATGTACCTAGGCTTAGAGCGAGAGACTTACTCACCTGTGACCATCGTGACATGACCAATGTTCATCATCTCATCTCCATATCTCATTTTCACTGAGTCACGACTCCCCAAGTCTCCTGTCCTTGGAACGCCGATGTCGAATTCCGTCTCCATATTTGCCCGGACTCCACAAGGGGACAGCAAACATCAGATCTCACGAGGCCCGGGGACCCGCACCGAGTGTCAAGTCCGTCCAAACAGACAGGTACAGCACAGTATCTGTCTTGGCTTGAATAATGGAGACTGGAGACCGAAGTAGGTGAGTAATCTCGAAGAATTCCATCATCCGAGATTCGTAATCCCATATTCCCTGAATAATCTCATGTCCACGTATGTATTTTGCACCCCGCTCTGATGGAGACGAAATGCCGTCATTTCGTCTGTCGAGTCGAAATTCAAGGTTCGTTGCTCTTTGTTGTCTTTCTTCCCAAAAGGGTAGCATCACAGTGTCCTGATCGGTAAAATAAACCTGGCAGGGCAAGCCATCTATCTGTGCACTGCTGTTTCGTGTCACGGTGATATTTTGTGAAGATTTGCACAGATTTGTGCATGGCTGAGCAACACGGACCCTTGAAAGTCCATCCAGTCACGTTTGATGATTGACGACAGATCGTTACACGCAATTCCTGCCTGTCCAGCCCAGCCTTGGAAGCATAGCCTGTTCTGACGCACGCCCCTTTTCTATTTACGGGTGTAAACACCAACACAGTAAGATCTCCTTGGACAATCCTAGTCCCTGACCAATATTTGGAAGCTTCTGGCGTTTGTTGGATGACACATTCACACTCGGCGGCTGAAGAAACCATCTGTTTACTTCTGGCGGCCGAGTCTTATTGTCTTGTTAGTTCATCTGGTCCCTGAGACGAAAGGGTCCTCATGGCACCGGGGGCATGCCCGCTGGAATGCAGGATCCAGGAGTGCATGACCCAGTGACCACGCTGGACTGGTTCACTGATAACTTAGATTAGCAGACGAGCAAGGGTGTAAGCGTTAAGGCGTCAGAAGGGTGATCGACAAGAGACTGGCGGCAAAAGTTGGAGACTTGGGACTTGATAGCCAGCGATAACAAGGGTCTTCTGCAATCGAAGAATTGGCAGGCTTCCAGTCCAGGAACGAGAGAAATGTGGCACAAGACCCAATCAGTTTTCTGAATAGTCGAATTGCGTAGTCGCTGATAGCGATTGCTGAGCACCGTCCGTCCGTCACTCGGACTGCACCGTGGCGCCGATCATCCAAGAAAAAGCCCGAATTGCGTTTGAGACGGATCAAAACTGTAAACCGAAATAGCGATAGAGAAAACGAGACCCTGATTTCGGATTCGGGATAGTCAAGAATGGGCTCACTTTTCCTGTCCACGAGACTGTTCAGTTCAGAATGAGTAGGACCTCAGAAGCTGCATTTCCCAGGTTGGATTTCGTTGGGGACAGCGAAGGACCCTTGAAATTGACAGCTCGTTCTCGTCTTGATTGTGCTGCCGAGCCAAGCCAGTAAAACCTGGGGATAGCATCGTATCGTCGTTGCATGGGATGGATTAGCCCATGGCATGGGCTACTCTACACTGGTGCCACGCGCACTATGCGCACTATGTGCATTACTACGCTCCATCGCTGCAGCCAGTGAACAAGTGCTCCATTCATACCTCGAGGCCCTACACCATCTTGTCTACGCCCAGTGGTAGCTTGGTTAGCACTTTGTTGGGATCTGCATCGGGCAATACACATGAGCATTGTCCTTGAAACACCAGAGTATAGCCTAAAGGTTACTTCGCTGGAGGGTAGCGGGCGGTGAAGCCGCTATCAGCGTTGCATCGACGGAGGTCCAGATTGCGCGAATCCCATTCCCCAGTGTCTGAGCCGGGCGCTGAAGGGGATTGCTGTAGACGTACTGTTTGATGGGAGGGGCGCATACTGTATGATCACGCTGACCAACATGTCATTTCCCGCCGACCACCGATAAAACAAAAAGGTAATGGTGAGTTGGGCCGGCAGCGTCCAGCGGGAGAGACGCCGGCAGAAGCTACTCGAATCGCCACCAAGATTCGGCGCTGGGGCCCCGTATTCGTCCGTATGACTGATTCTGAGCCCCGGCACCGGCCTCTGGATGACTCCCCTTTCCCGTTGACTTTCCAGTTCTGAGTGAGTGAATGAGTGATCTGGCTTCTGCTGAGTTTGCCCTGGTTCTGATCAATGCTCTCCACCCTCAGTGTGCGTAAGGTCTTGTTTACACTGAGCTAGACAGCGCCGGCTCCCTGATAGCACAGTGCTAGATCTGCATTTGGCAAGTCGTCATGTCAGTTGGTCTTCCGTCATGTCACTACATATTATCATGTCCGGGGTACGGATAACTTTGATAACGCGGCACATCATAAAAGTGAGCCAGTTATACGAGAGTTATGCAATGAATTGGCTGCTTCCAGTATACAGTATGTCGTAACAGTGTCTTGATAACGCGTATGTGTGTATATGTTTATTCATTATTGACCTCATTTCATTTCTGTCGTCATGTTTTGGATGTCTGTCTGGCGTTGCAATGCTTCCTAATTCTGAGACGAAGGGGTATCATCAGTCACCAATCCTGGGCCATCAATGTTTCTGATCGCTGCTTCTGTTTGATTGACTTCTTTATGCCGCCCATTCCCTCCCTTGCCCGTCGTGGTATCGTCCCACGGTAGCGCCATTCCTTCTTTGCTGGCGCCCAAGCCTCCCCCAACATTTGAGGCACCTGAATGGAGCGAACGAACGGCACACAGGGTCACAGTGCATCTTGTAATTCCGTGTACCTGACCTGTCCGCTTTGCCGTAGTTGTCGTAGTCGTAGTCGTCGCTGCGTTGCCATGTGTGTCGTCTGCATCCTACAGTACAGTACGGTACAGTACAGCACAGCAGAGCACAGTACTTGGCTTGCATCTCCCCTGTGCCTACCTAGTTACCTAGTATCTACCTACCTCCTCCTACCAACCCCGGCTAGTCCGGTACAAGCAACAACACAGCACGCAAGGTACGACAGCATGTCTTTAGCTAGTGGGCCCGGCCTTCTCTAATCCTGGGGCCTGGGCAGGTGGAGCTGCACTCTGCAGCAAGCAACCTCTCCAAGTACACCCCCGTCAATTCTAGACCTGGCTCTCACTCGCTGTCTCGCCTGCCTTGGAAGGGGTCGGCCTTGGAAATGGGTGTAGGTACTGGACTGGACAGTATGAACAATCATGTCCTGGGCTGTCTTGTCTTATCCCATGGCCCATCCACCATCCACCATCCGCCATCTATCCATCCCTCTCCACTTGGTTCCATCACCGCCTTTCCCTTCTCACTCACTCACCCTCTCTCTTCTCTTGTCTTCTTTCCCCTGCTTTCTTATCATCGTCTCTCCACCTCTCTTTCCCTTCATTTGTACGCTTTCCGCATCTTCAAAGGCCTTCTTTCTTCTCGAGCTTGCCACTCTTCTCTCACTATCTCATCTCTTCTGTCTATCCCTATCTAATCCAATCCATCCCAACTCTCATCACACCACATCAATCACCGTTCTTCTCACCGAACGAATCCGCCTCGCCTCGCCATCGCCACCTTATCTCCCCGAAGCAAGCACTCAATCCCAACGCTTATCGCGGTGATTCATCGACAGTCAACCACTCAATCACCAATCGATCACGCAAAGCTTGAGCTATATAATCCATAACGAGAAGAAGAAGCGTCCTTGACTTGTGTTGTCTGCCGCTGCATTAGACCAAGTTCTTGTTCGCCTAGACCTCCTATTACATCGCTCCGTTACCGCACCCCTTGAGTTGCATACCACGAGCCTCGGTCAGCAATCAAAAGCCCTTGTACAGTCGGACACGTCACATAGAAGGATCGTCTTGTGCTGCACTGAGTCGACGAGGGTTTCCTCACTGACTTGCGTTTTACTTTCCGGTCTTTCACTCAATACCGCAACTCGGCCTAGTTGGCCCGCGTGACTCAATAGTTACCGGCCGATTATTAGGAATTCCACCCCGGGCGAGCTCCGCTCCCCTATCCCCCGGTGCCAGTCTGACTGGTCCGACACGTCGTTTTATCGGCATCGTCGAATCCGGTTCTCTCTTAACTAATACGACTTCACCTGGTCTTGACCAAAATCCAATTCTCCGGTCGACCTCGTCCCAAGTCGACTTCATCACCTCTCATCGTCAGAGTCATTCTTTTTTCAACTTACAAAAAACGTACCCATGTTATTATAACGAATTTCATTTTCCTTGTCTTCAACTTCTTCGGCCGCTTCTGTCTTTGCAACTCACCGTCACGACAATTCGATAATCATTTCTTTTGTTAAGCCTATCGAATACCCTCAAATGAGCCTCTGAATACCAACGAACAACAACACCACCACCACCACAATCAACAACTCGAATTTGCTCAACTCTGCTTTCATCATTACGACACTGTACATTGCTCATATACCGTGAACATCAATTTTCTTGCATCGACTCAAGCGTTTTCAAAGAGCTTCAATATCGTTCTCCGGACTCCCTACATTCCCGGCTATTGACAAACACCAAAAAATCGTTTGTACGACTATTCCCATTTTATTTCTATTCTTTTTGAACATTTTTATTTCTTCTTTCGCCATGGAATGCCTCAAGGACAAGTTCGTTGGCGGTGCCCTTCTCAAGGGACGTTATCAGACCATCTCCCCTCTCAACCATGGATCTTTTGGTATGGTGTTTAAGGCCCAGGACCTTGTAACCAATGAGCCTGTTGCTATCAAGTGCCTCACCAAGAGAAGTGCCTGCCCCGATGCCGACTCCGATTTCGCTATCGACGAGAAGTCGGAGGAACAGGCCCTCCACAGCCGCCTCGGAAACCACCGCAACATCGTCAACCTTATTGATTCGTTCGAGACCGATTCTCACATCTATCTCGTCCTCGAGTTTTGTGGTCAGGGCGATCTTTACGAAGCAATCCGAAAAGGTCACGGTCCTCTCGAGACGGAGCATGTTCGCCAATTCATGATCGAGCTCATCGATGCCGTTGATTACATGCACTCTAAGGGGGTCTACCATCGCGATATCAAGCCCGAGAACATCTTTCTTACTCAGGATGGTGCCATGAAGCTTGGCGATTTCGGACTAGCAACTACAGAGAAGTGGTCTTACGAGATGACTGTTGGCAGTGATCGCTATATGGCTCCTGAACAGTTCGACTCGGCCGGCGCCGGTTACTCGCCTGCCGAGGCGGATATCTGGGCCATTGGTATCTGCCTGCTCAACATCCTCTTCTCTCGCAATCCTTTCACCACCCCCACTGAGGCTGATCCCCTGTTTCTCGACTACTCTCGGGACAAGCAGTCCTTGTTCGACGTCTTCCCCTCCATGTCTCAGGATACGTACGAGGTCCTCGTGCAGTGCATGAACCTTGACCCCAGGCGACGCTCACTTGAGGGTGCCCGTGAAGCTCTGCTCCGTGTTATCACCTTCACTACCGATGACGAGGATGATGATGAGTACTGCGGTGCCGAGTCTCCCAATGTGGCCACCGCCAACCGCGAGCCTCTCCGCACCCCTTCAATTCAGTCCCCTGCCGTCGATACCGGTGCTTTCCCCTGGGCTAAGGCTCTTCACGGTACTACTCATCTTGGGCGCCAACTGAGTGTCATCCCCGATGACGAGAGTTACACCGAGGAGCTCTTCCCTAAGTCAGAAGCGACTACCACCGACTGGTGCTCTGCCAACATGCAAACCCCCATGTCGTCTGTTTACGACACTCACTTGGGCGCCTCGATGAAGTCTATGGCCATCAAACCCACTGCCCGATTTAATCGATCTTCGGCAACTGCTGGCTCCCTGCCAATCAACATGGCCAAGCCAATGCCAGCTATGTCCATGGTCTTTGGTCGACGTCAGGAAACTGTGTCTAAGAGCTGGAGTGACATGTGGGACGAGGATGAGGAAGAGGAGGAAATGGAACAACAGCGACAGATGCTTCAGGAACTCAATGCCAGGACTTGGAGCCAGGAGAGTAAGGAGGAGAAGAAGGTGGAGCAGGAGGAGGAGGAGGAACAGGTCATGAAGACCGACATTGTACAGCCTGAACCCGAGCAGGTGTCGCACACCCACGACATCAAGGGTGACGTGGATGATGACTTGGTTGCTGATGGCTTCTTCTTCCAAGAGGCCCCAACCCCTAAGCCTCAACAAATCACCATCACACCTCATTACTCGCACTCGCCCATGAGCAAACCAAGAAGTTCTCTGGACAAGTGGGCGGCATTGGGTGAGCGACGCCGCGGTCAAACTGCAACTTTGGATTCTATTAAGTCGGTGGACTTTTCTAAGCCACGACGACACAATTTTGGTTTTGGATACAACAAATCTTATGAAGCGGGCGTTTGGGATCATTCTAATTATCACCACAAATTTGGGGCCGCTAAAGAACGGTCTAACAGCAAGGAATGTCCCTGGAACAAGGGCAGAGATTGGAACTGGCGTCGGGATCGACGCACCGATCTCGGAGACGTTGAGTGGGTTGGAGGTTGGTAAATGGGATTGATTCCCATCAGCCTTCAAATGTAGTTTGGCCGTCTTGAGTCCCTGGCGCGATACTCGAAGATATTTCGGGCGTTGCTTGGATTATGATGAGAGCCTTACTCGCTTTCTGTGTATAGGATATTCTAGAATAATGCAAATACCAGAAGTACCTACTCAAACATTATCTGTTTCCATCTCTTCCATGTGAAGTCTTTGTTTCTTTTTTACAATACTAACTAGCATATCATCGGTTGGACTTACCTCACTCGATTCTTAGTTGTCTGATGTTATACTGAGTATAGACATACATACAGTCTCACTCGACAATCGGCGCAACGTCATGCCCACCCCTTGCCTCTTGAACCGGCGCAAGTTTGGCTAAAAGCAGCATCGCACGATCCCAATGCACAACTCCGGAATCAAGACAGGTTTACTACTCCCCAAGCCATCAACTAATAGTGACTAACACGCAACTACACTCATGACGTTTCTAAACCGAAATAGGTATACGACTCGCAATCCATCCCCGGACGGGCCGATCGACCTGGTTCCTCGAGACTTGTCAATTCTCCTACCCATTGTTACCGCTTCTCTCGTTTCTCGGAAGGTCGGATTGGATGAGAGCGAACGAAGCCATGGCGTGACGAAACAAGTTGAGAGAGGGGTCGGGGCTGGGGCTGGGGTATGGGATGTCATGGGAGCGGCAGTTGGGGGATCAGCGGCGGGGTGAAGAGCTGCAGAGGTGAACTTGGGAGAGACAGGAGACATTGGCAAGGTGGTCTCGATTGTACTTGGAAGTATGTATCGATAATGATGGCTATGTATGCCCATTACGTCTCGAGAGACTCAATTCTCAAGTATCATCTGACCATCAGGAACATGAGGAGGTTACTGATGACGCTGCCACTCACACAAGCCAAGACGCGGATAAAAAGGAGATGAGGGCAAACGGATATGCACACTGTGGTGCCGTCATGCGTAATGTAAGTGTGTGAAGTTAATAGCGGTGAAACGTCATGTACGTATCGCACAACAAACAGGTCGAGGATCAAAGGCATATCTTTGTGTGAGAAAACGGTTGGTAAAAACAAATAGAGCTCGGAAGCTCAGAGGTAACGTATTATTCATAGTCCTATATCCTTTCTCGTAAATGACGAGTCGATTCCTCGGGACATAACCCACAAATGCTTGACAACTCCAGTAGATGCCTTTCGTACTCAATCAAACAAACACAGTCTAGTCAGCGCCAATGAGATGCTTGGGCAAGAATGTCCAGATTGTTCCCAACGTGCCAAGGATGGCGAACACAACCAGTAGAATAGCAGAAACAATCTTTTCGCGCACTGTCACATCCTGCCAGTATAGTTTCAAGTAGAATGAAATGGGCAGGATGATAGAAATGAGTGTGCAAAGAGCCGCACCGAGGAATGCACACACAGAGTCGAAGGCCGGGAAGACAATAGAGATGAACAATAAAAGAATGACCACAAAAACGCGCACGAGGCCTCGCACTGCCTTTGTAACTAGAACCGAAGAACGAGTAGGCTGGCCGTGAGGCTGGTCATGATGGTGATGATGCTGATCGTGAACTCCGCAGATGACGTCCAAAGTCGTGATGATAGGGCGAGCGTTGAGAGGGATCTTTGTCAAAGGAATGATAGCAATGAAGATTGACATGATGATCTTCAGAGCGTCAGGATAGCCCTTTGATTTGAGAATGTTGGAGGTGATGGCATCCTTGATACCGTCACCAAACATTAGGAGACCAATGACAGCCAGGCATGTGTCCACAATGTACTAAGCAAAGTCAGAGAAGCTGCCAAAATATCAAGGGACTATGTATACTCACGGAGAAGGAAAAGGTAACATTCACAGCCTTGCCCCATTTGTACGGGTGACGCATGTCACGATAGATCTGAATTGCTTTAGCTCAAGTGTCCAACTTGACTTGACGCGGTAGAACTTACGGATGGAAAAACAGAGTGCGCACCCCAAGGGCTTGCGAGGAGACCGTAGGCAAGAGGTACAGCAAGCCAGTTCTCGGGGAATAGATAGGTTGTTGCTGGCTCTCGCAGCGAACCAGGATAGTGAGGTTTGTACAGGCCGTCAATAATGACAATCACGACAACTGTATCATATTAGCAAATGCGTATTGGCAACTGAGAAACGATGATGTACTCACTGCAGAAGGTCGAGAAAATACCAACAACGCTGGTGTAACTCAGCAGGCGCAATGGCAATGCGTTCAGGGCCAGAACCAAGGCAGAAGCCACAACCTTCCATGTGTTTACGCTCGCAAGACCCGGAAGCAACAGACTGAGCGAGTCGGCAAAGAGAATCACCAAAGCGACACAGGCTGCTATCAACTCAAGACTGAAAAGGGCAGAAACAATGACCCGCGCTCGGCTCCCAAACGAGATATACGCCAGGTCGGAGTACGTAATGAGACTGGGGTCAAAATCCATGCACTTGGCCAGCAGCTTGCCGGTGTACGACGTAACAGCCGCTGTCAGAGTGAGAAGAAATAGGCCAGGGATCCAACCTGTCATCTGCAGGGCCAGCGGGAGACTGAGCAATCCGACACCGATCAGGGCATTGATCGAGTTGAAGACGGACTGAGGAAGAGTGCTCTGGCCCTCAACAGCAAGTACAACCTTATTGCCCTGCTTAACCTCTTTGACCAGGATGGGCTGGTGTTCGCCATGCGCTGCATCCTCGGCCTCTTCTTCTTCATCGTCAGCTACACCCCAGCCACTACCCTCACTGAACGAAATGCGATGGCGCGAGCCCCTGTCCATAGTTCCAAAAGGAGTAGAGTCTCGGAACGAACCATAGCTTCCAACAATATCGGGAGCTGCGAGGTGAGGCGGGACGGCGAAGATACTTGATCGGGGTGACCCAACGGGGGATGAGCCAGCTTCGACATCAAGTAGAGGCTTCATCTCGCCATCACGATGGGGGATCCTCATTGACCTCGGTGAGGACTCAATGGCTGAGCTTGACTCGCCGTTCGCATGCGAAGACGAGGCATCAAGATGTTGGCGCAAAAGACCCGATTGTTGTTGCGACAATCCTTGAACATGGCTGCGACTATACTGAAGGTCTTCTGTGTCTTGCTCTGGCGCAAGAACAAAGCTCGGTCGGCGAGGAATGACCTCAGGAAATCCTGCTGCTCGCTGCCAACTCCTGGCGAAGGATCTGAAACTGTTTACACCACCAATGTCTGCGATTGCTGCCAACTGGTAGGTGACGGAAGACCTAAAAATTGTTAGTTGCGAAAACCAATTGATGAATTCTCATAAATTAGACATACCGCCGTCGCGGCCTCGAAAAACCTTCACCATTTTCTTGGTGGCCAGTCTCGTCGCCTTCGTCATCCACAAGAGCTTGTTCGCGCTCAAGCATGCTGTCAGTCACGCTTCCCCGAGGTGAAGCTCCCCCTTGGTAGTCATCCCAGCTCGTAGGATTCCGCGCCGGAGACATTGTAATTGTGTATCGTCGCCAACTTCACGTTTGTTTTTGGTACGTCCTTCTCGTTGTGTTTCGCGTTGCCTGACTAGGTAGATCTAAGAAGACACTCCGTTGTTCTTAACAATCAATCGTCTTGGACCGCCAAGTTAAGCGTCGGGGTGGCGAAGGCTGCAGAAAAAACTAGAAAGTTGGAAGGATGGTTGCAATCAAAGTCTGCAACGCAACAACGGACAGGGTCTGCAGACTCGGCCAAATTGACGAGGTTTCACCAACTGTCGACGAACAGTTTGAGGAGGTGCAGAGAAAAAAAGGAATTGAGAGGAAGCAAACAAGCGGACAAGAGAAAGAGGGCAGACTCGGCTCAGGGTCATATGGCACGCGGCTCAACTTGGACCATAGCGAAGTGGGCGCGCCAACAGACGAAGGACATGACGCTTATCGCAGCCAAGAATAGTTCAAGAACGCCTGTGCCCTGTGCACACGATAGCCGATGGTCAGCGGCTCCTCGTTTTGGGCTTTGGTTTTGGATTTGAGCTTGTAATTGGGTTGGCAGGGTTGGATGGAACCAGCAGGGGGTCGGGTTACTGATACCAAGAACCAGTTCAGTTCAACCAGACACGATAAGACGTTTGTTTGACTAAGGATGCTGTCGTCTCAATCTCCAGGACCCTCGATAGCTGCAGTTGAGCGCCACTAGGTTGATTAGCCTGTTCTCGAGGGGTTGATGGAGGGTCACTTTTGGTACAGTAACAGCACCAACTGCCGGAGAATAGGTATGGGCGTATGGATGATAGGACAATGTCCCAGGCGTACAGGCGACAAGCGACAAACGACCAATGACTGACTAGAATGAGCAACGCCAACACCAAAGGAATGTGTCGCCGTTTCGTAGGACAACAACGCTCAAAGTCTCACTCACTCACTCATGCATGAGCACTCCTCATGACTGACATGGAACCTAATAACTAAGTTAACTAATGGAATGGCCTAGCAGCTAGGGTTGGCGGTTGTACCCGCTAGAGTGCAGTCGCAGAGACATCGTCGTGGCACTGAACCCCACCTGTAATTCAACTTCTGTGCAGCTCTAACAGGCTTGACGGGATATGGCTTCGTTTTGGGTATGGGGTGGTGGACGCTCGACGCTCGATGGTGGAGAAATGTGCTGGGGGCTCACGAGACCAGATCCAAAGCAATAACTAATATGTAAGAGACTGTCTGCAAGTCGTTGTCTGCGGGCGCAGATGTTGTAGGGCCATGTCATGTCATGTCACGTCCTGTCATATTTTGCTGATTGTCCATGTTATTTGAAAGAGGAATAATAGAGATACAGCGTCGATCTTGTTCTGTCTCATGTTACATTACGTCCATGCATTGCCAATGTAAACCACAGCAGGAACCAGGTTGAATGCACCTCCCATTCATACATACTACACCTAACGCATCAACTGATCTCACCTCACCTTATTCCAACCTACAGCATGCTACGTACCTAGGTAGGTCAGAACAACAAAACTAGGTATGCGCAAGAATAGGATTAAAATTCAAGCATATGCGATTGACAAATGGCATTGGATTAGACTCTTTCGCAGAAATCATAATTCGACCGTGGATCAGATCACTACCTGCCTACCTACCTACCTTACCTGCCTATTTCTTCCGTGGTGCTACCTTGGTAAACTCAGATCTTTCTTATCTTATCGCAACTAAAAGTTGCCCTGGCCTCTCAACTTCGTCCATCCATCTCTATAACAAATTCAAACGTCACTCTCCATATTCGAAATCATATTAGTGAATCTTTCGGCCGAATCTCGGACTTACACAATCTCTCTCCCGGATCTATTATCAATAATGCTCACACATCATCCACCTCCATCATGACAACTCCTCCCGATGCCGCCCTCTTAGCAACAACCAGCGACTCCCTCGCGCCTCTCATCCCTATCCTCAACGGTTTCGCCCATCGTCACAAGAACCAGCATTCTTCTACGCACTGGTGGTCCTCCTTCTCTATACTGCGCCGCGCAGTCCGTAATCTTATCAACGACCTCAACTCACGTCCTAGAAAGGTCAAATCTGGCGGTGTCAAGCGTGATGTTCATCCTGCTCTTGTGCGCGCAAAATGGATGATGCGCCATGTAGTTCCTGGCGCCTTTGTGTAAGTCAACGACCTGCTAGCACGTCCTCCAACCTTTTAGATAGGAAGCTAATCGCATGTTTATTCTACGCACAGCACTTTCTCCCAACTTGCAGCTGATAACCAGTATGCGCCTCTCGGACTGCTCCTCCTCTCAGTTCTTGCTCGAACCAATACTATACTCTCCCAACTCGTCCCTGACCACGACCACAACCCTCCAATATCGACTAGTACAAAGCCAACGCCTTCGGAGCCAAGCAAGCATAAGACTTCGGATTTAGGAACGGACGATGCATCTAATGCCGGAGTGGACTTGGGCGTAGCCATTTCGCGTGATGAGCTTCTGTCAAACCAGAAGAAATCGAAAGCAGTATCGAAAGCAGACTCCCGCTCGAAAGACCTCAAGTTGAAAGAGTGTGAGACCAAAACGACACATACAGATACCAAGAGGATTCCGTCCAAAAGTGTCACCATAGAAAAACCAAGAAAGAAAACGAAAAATAGCGATGAATTGTCTAGTCTCTTCGGCTCTCTTTCATCGAGCAATGGCACTGCAGCAGATAAGCCCAAAAAGAAAAAGAAGAAAGGCGACGCATTTTCCAGCCTCTTCGACTCTCTGTAACGATAATGTCATTTACTATACATACACAGTTCGGGTTATATACGGCTTCGAATACATGTAACGAACAATAACCATGTCGGCAACCACTACAAATACAGCAAACTGTTTCGAGGACTGGTGATTTTCATTACAACACACTGCAAAATTAGAAACAAAAAAAGTGCAAACGAGTAGGTATGGTCCACTCTACGTTCATCCTGCTCTCCAAATTCCCCGTACCCTGTGCGCCTCTTTGGAAGATCATGCTTCGCGCCGTAAGTTGAGCGTATGGAGCTTGATTCCTGTATCCGATATCCAAGTAACAAGAATTTCTGTCGCTCACTCTGTTTAGCCACCACGTGAAAAGCAGAATGCTTCCCCTCAAAGATATCCGTCCCAGTACAGCCACCGCCGCCAAGCACATCACTTTTTCTCCGTCGTGTACCAGTTCGCCCTTGTTCGTACCCATATCCTTCTCTAGGCACAGCATCTAAAAAGCAACCCATTGAGCCGGTTCCTTGTTTAGTCAGGAATAGGGACGGTAAGACCAGATACGAGCCTTCATGTCGCCAGAGCCAGTGGCAAAGTATCGTCCTTGTGGGCTAGGTGCAACGCTGATAACGGAGTTCTTATGTCCCTGCAGCATGAGTTGCGTCGTACCCGTTCTAGGGTCCCAGAACTGGACTCCACGATCCTTGGAGCCAGAAAGTACCCAGTTGGCCTCGGGGGTGAGAGCAACTGATAAAACGAAATCGCGGTGACCCTCGAAGGTTTTGACGCACTTGCCACCCTTGGGGCCAGGCTGATTTCCTTGACGAGGGGCGCTGAGCTCCCACATCTTGATAGTCCTATCGAGACTGCCAGAAACCAGGTCCTTACCGTTGGGTGAGAAGGCAACCGAGTAGACACTATCCTTGTGACCATCAGGTCCTTCCAGACGCTCGACAAGGAAGCCGGAATGGATGTCCCATACACGTACACTCTTGTCGAGTGAGCCTGCAGCGACGAATTGGGTATCGGGAGAGATGGCGACAGTCGTGACGCCATCCTCTATTGTCAGAGTGAGAGTGTTTGTGCCTTGTTCAATATCCCACAGGCGTACAGTTCTATCGCCACTGCCTGAGGCAATTGTTCGACCATCACGAGCAAAGTCGAGCGAATAAATATCTTGCTCGTGACCAGAAAAGTGATTTCGAATGGTTCGAGTTTGGATATCCCATACCTGACCAAGATTAGTAGGTTAAAATATTTTACGTTTCTGACACAACTTACTCGAATCAACTTGTCTTCAGCACCAGTAGCCAGATAGCGACCATCGGGACTAAAGCAGACACTGCGAATGTAGAGATCGGCGCTCATATCAGAGGCATTATGGTCCTCGAGCACGCAAACCTTTTCACCAGTCTGAACATCAAAGATTTGGGCAGATCTATTGCAACCAGTTGCAACATACTTGCCATCATGACTGAACCTGACACAGCACACAACACTTTCGTGGTTGAGAGAGTGGACGAGGTCCACATCCAGAACACGCTGGACCTGAGGGTTGAAAATAGCATACCAATCCTGCCCAGTCTTCTTATTATGAGGGGCCACTGAGTCAACTTCAAGGTCTCCAAGAGCGTTGCCAACGGCAGGGGCATGTGGGCCTCCCATTCGACCGTGTTCGGGAGTTGGATGGCTGACTTGAGGGGAGGCTGCATTTCCAGGGTAAGGCACGGGGGTGTTAACCTGGGGTGTAGCAGGTCCGACGGCACCTGGTGGACGACCGATGCCCCTTCTACCGGGGCCGGGAGAGGCGGTGCTCTGCGGCTGGGGGCCCATCCCATTGGAAACGGGGCCCGGAGGATAGTTCTGAGAGTAAGGTGCTTGCTGCGCGTTGGGGTGAGGAGGAGGGACGGGAAGTCCAGGAGGCCCTTGGCCCATTTGGTGCTGAGGTCCCAGCGGCTGCTCCTGAGGAGGGGCATGTCCCTGCTGCGTTTGCTGCTGCTGTTGTGCACCCTGGGGTTGGCCCTGCTGACCCTGCTGCTGGCCTGGCTGAGGGGGGACGAGACCTCCCTGGCTACCGCCAGCCATGATGCCGCTAAAAAGACCATTGCCAGGAGCGATAGAAGGAGGCTGCTGGGAGGGAGCTGCATGTTGAGGCGGGCCGGGAATGCCAGGCTGGATGCCTCCCTTTCGAGCAGCCTCGAGTTGGTGTCGCAGAGCACTGATCTCATCTTCATATCTGTGATTCGGGAGGTTAACGGGGATATAGAAACTAATGGCGCGAAAAGATCGGCTTACTTCTGCTTAAGGCTGAGATGAGTCTGCTCCATCTGATAGACCTTTTCACGAACCAGTTGCATTTCACTGACTTGCGCGGCAACTAAAGATACAAATGTGTTAGCTGGGGTGAAGGAGATAACGCGATATGAGCTATCGCCGTACGAGTAGTGGACATACTCTGATGCTCGTAGTTTTCCGTCGCGCGCATCTGAGTATCAAACTCGACCCTAATCTGTTCGAGCAACTCGTTCAGCCGAGTGGAATTGCCTTGGGGGCCGCCCCCCATGGCGCGATGCGGATACATCGACATTGCGCAAGGCGGGTCTCAGCGATGAGTAAGTAGCTCGAGAAACGAGGCTCGTTGAGACGACAGTCAATTGCGGTGAGGTGGACGATAAATGAAATTGTTTATCGCGCTACGCTTCGTGTATTCGGCGTCGTCGAGGAGTTGGCGCGCGAGGCTGAGTACCAAGTCAAGATTGATTAAGGATATTGGCGTTGGCTACCGACGCAAGGCAACTAATTACAGACGCGAACCAAGGAACGCGAACTGGACAGGTGCCGATGAAATCGAAGCGTGGAGACGCCCTTGATGAGCAAGGGCCAGCTCAGATAGTCGTAGGATATGATATGCGCCGACGGGGTTGGGCAGTTGTCGACGGTTCGGGTAAAAGGTGATTAATTGTGATGATGTTTTGATGGAAGAGTAAGAGGGAGAAAAAAAGACGAGGCCTGGCCGAGGAGGAAACGGAAGCGAGTGGTGCTGAAGCAAGAACCCGACCAAAGCATGGACGTAGTGCATGGGTACCTTAGTAGATATCAGCCTCTAGCGGCTAGCCTCCAAGTGGGTCCCCACCCTCTGAGCCAGGTGGGTGCTAGGCGGTCCGGGGCAATCTGCTGGCTCCATTTGGGCGGGGCTGCCCTGTGGCTGCATTGGTTAGGTATAGTAGTTTGCTAGAAATACACCTTGCAACGCCTCAAAGCCTCAACGCCTCCCCTTGAAGTCCCCCTTCGACTGTCTTCTCATTACGGTTTTTGGCCCTTTAGCCTGACGCTGTGACACCCTGTTTCTTTTTTTTCTCTCTGACGACAGTCTAAGACGGGTAGTTAGTTAGCGCACGCCCTTTTCCCTCGTGCTCCCCCTCCCTGTCACAAACCTACCCTTGGCACTTTGAGAAGTGCCACGCTGCAGCAAGACGAACACTACACTACGCCACAGATCCCAGAATGTTTATTAGAAGCGGACTCCTCCAGTCTCACGAGAAACTCGATTGCTGATGGGGACGTGTGAACGGGCAGGCAAAGGGGGGTTTGTTTGGCTTTAATGCATGGATACATATTACGTGAACTCTTACTTGGACCATGATTGGTATCATTCTCGGATCTTTGGCCGAGGCTACTACCCTTGCCCTGATCATTAATTTTGCGGATCGTTCATACCAACGTCAATTCTCCATCGTAAACTGAGTTTGTGACAGTGAAGCCGGAGAGCTTATCGTGGCGCAGATCATGCTGTTGCCAAAGGCTCGAGTTTCTGGAGTCGGTGGGAAGTCAATTATTGTTGATGGCAACAACTGGAGAACCATGCAAGTTAAAATAAGTTTAGCTCTCTCCTCACAACAACCCTTTCCCACCACATACATGCTGTCCCTTAGCTCGAAGATGCTTCCTCCGAGCCAATCGAGTTACGAGGAGTGGACTGTACTCCTGTGTCTAACATCTGCAGACCTTGCTTGCATCTGTGACAACACAACACATCACAGCACAGCACCACTGAACACAACAGAGCCGCGCCACCTTCACGTACACAAAACGGAAGTGACAGGCAAGTCTCGTCGGATTTGGCCAGTTTTGTGTGACATTGTGTGCGACATTTAATGGAAGGTGACTGGTGCCACATACCTCATCCTCTCGCGAACATCATCTATCGTCTGTCATTGTCAGAAATGATGAGTTGCGAGTGGATGACAGAGAACCGTGAGTGGCATCAAGATTCATATTCGAAGGCTCATTCGTTCTGTTTAGTCGAGTAACGTCACCATATTCGGGTATTTTTGTTCTTACCAGAAAGGTTGGTGGGCGACACACGACTCACAACAGGTGAGAAAATGGTGATAAGGCTTGAGTATCTGACTCGGGAGAGATCAAGTATTGCGCAGCTGGCCTTTGTCATCATCCTTAACCCGTCTGCGGGGTCGGATACCTCGGTAGGTACTCACAGAAACCCGATATGTTCGCACTTAATTAGGTACTTACTTTATATGAGCTAGACTGTAACATACCAGATTGCTATTCATCGTCTCTTTGTTGTCATGTTTTCCAGTTGTCGAAAAGAAAACTCCAAGTTGAGTTCCCCCATGCACTTAATCATAGATATAAAACGAAAGCTGCCCGACGAAGTACAGATGAAAGTCACTGACGTAGAGCAAACTTTCGAGGCGATAGGATTATGCGTATATACAGTTCAAAGGGTTTGCGCAATGAACGATGATGAAAGATATAGGGTAGCCAGAAAGCATGATCCCCAAACCACTGAAACAAGGGCTGTCAGGCCAGTTCAAGGATAGCTAATCCCTCTTATACCCGAAATCCGTGGGTTAGGGGTCCAAAGTCAGCATCAGAAGACGTCAGTTCATTTTCGTCGCTGTATGATATTTCCAGGGTTTCCCCGACGTATTCGTTTCCGTATCTCCGCGCTGTATAGATGAATCGACAATGCATTGTCGAACCATGATCTTGACTTCATGTATTCAGATGAAAACGACAAAGTACAGTACACGCGATGGATAGAATTGCGATGTCGAATATGTATGACATATTGACTGTAAAATTCCTCTTGTGCAGTGCCATGAGGCCTTAGTTCAGAATAAACCCTAGAACCATTGCGCAGTGAAAACCACACTATATTGATTCGCTCAGTATATCAAACTCTCACAATATCAGCATGATGTCGCAGCGTAGGTAGGTAGTGTTGCGGTAAAGATATACCTTGACCTCAGGGTGTAAAAAGGCTTCTAACGTTAAACTAAGGTGCTAAAAATACTTAGTCTAAGATCCTTTAAAACTTTACTAAATTTACCTAAGTTTACCTAAGGCTTTTTATTACCTAGGATAGAGGTCCTACACAGTAAGTTTTATTGCATCCCATTGCTTGACAACTTCCCCTTTTATTAAGGCTGAACTACCCAGAGCTGAATCGTTCGATATCTCGTCTTCGTGATATCGGAAAATAAATGGTCCTCGATCCAGAGTGGAACATCAATCCCAATTGTAAAAGCTAATTGGTTCACGAGCACTCGGGCTCTGAGAAGCCGGAACAGACCACTTCAATCAACACAAGAAGGCTGAAGCGACATTAACCCTTGTTTATTTTGTTTTCTGGTGGTTGATGAGGTACTGAAATAGCGCTGAACAGAGCTATTGCTCGCCCGGGCTCGTTCGGAGCTCATCATGCGATTCTCATTCAAAGACGACCGTTACTGGCCCCGGTACTTGACGAATCTCATCTCGAGCATAAGAATTCTCCAATGAGAACTGTAGAGGTTTCTGTATTCGTATTTACATTCTGTCGAGAATTCCATGTTTTGAATATCCCTTCACACGTATGCAGCGCATCAATTGACTTCAATGGCAAAGACCCCTTCTTGTTCGTCAAAGTCACTAGGAGCTCCTCTTCTCGTACGTCCTACATCATAAGATAAATCTAGAAGCTCTCACTTCCAAGCCTCCCAATTGGCTCAACCGAGCTCTAAAGACCCTTTCCAGAACTCCACCTGTCTTTGCATCCCTGACAGAAATAACGGCCCCGCCTCGCAAGCCGCCGATGGACCCTTGTAGTATCAGACAATGTGATTTCCTTTACCTTGGTCGATTCATTGATAAAGAAGACGAAGCCCCTTCCGTGAATAGAGTTGGTTTTCCAGATCATTGTGTTTTGTAGGGGGTTCCCAGTAATTATTTGTTCCGCTTGGTTGACTCTTAACCCGAGTTCGTGGTGTTTCCCTTAAGTCACTTACACCAGTCTTCGCCCGGTACTTGACTTATACAAGTCCACTCATTTATCTGCCCGCGGCTTTATAACTTTGCAACAAACCCAATTGCCGATCATGGACGTCGTTCTAGAGGTCGTCGATACATTTATCGCTGATTACGCATACGCCTACTTCCATCCAAAGCCCCCGGCTCCTTATGATTTCCCGTCGCCCTCAAATTCGACAGATACGTCGGCCAAAGCCTTCTCAACATGGACTTACAGGCCGGCCACTCAATTCATCACTCTTGAGCCAGCAGAGGAGGCATATATGAGCGCTTGGGATCGTGACAATCCTCTTCGACAAGCTCTGACTCTATATCTTATCACTTGGTCAGTCATCATTCTGAGATTGATGGATTCAGCTAACAAGCTTTAGGATCTTTGGGCTTCTCGTCTACTTCATCGTCGCGACACTCTCATACATCTTCATCTTCGACAAGCGAACATTCGACCATCCCCGCTTCATCAAGAACCAAGTCCGCCTTGAAATCATTGCAGCCAACAAGGCCATGCCTGTCATGGCCATCATCACGGCACCCTTCTTCCTCCTTGAAGTGCGTGGATACGGGAAACTCTACGACACCACCGAAGATGGACCCGGGCTCTGGTACGACTTCTTTCAGTTCCCGCTCTTCCTCCTCTTCACCGACTTCTGCATCTACTGGGCCCATCGCTGGCTTCACCACCGCCTGGTCTACAAGTACCTGCACAAGCTTCACCACAAGTGGATCATGCCTACGCCCTTTGCTAGCCATGCTTTCCACCCTCTTGATGGCTTCACCCAGTCATTGCCATATCACATCTTCCCCTTTATCTTCCCGCTCCAGAAGATGGCATATGTGGCGCTCTTCGTGTTCGTGAATCTCTGGTCTGTCATGATCCACGATGGCGAGTACCTCACCAACAACCCCGTTGTCAACGGCGCTGCTTGCCACTCTCTCCACCACTCTCGCTTTGAGGTCAATTACGGCCAGTTCTTCACTGGCTTTGACCGCATGGGTGGCACATATCTCATGCCTGAGCAGTGGATGTTCGAGCGTAATATGAAGATGTCAGAGGGTCGATGGAAGAAGGAGATTGAGAAGGTCGATGAGCTTATTGAAGAGATCGAAGGTAAGGACAACCGTACATACGGTTCGTCTAGCACCAAGAAGACTCAATAGATGTTCTGGCAAGCCCAAAAGTCCATCACTAATTTCTGTCAAACTGGATTTGGTCAAATCTTCGCATCAGGACCAAATCTGGGGCGTTCTCATTAGCAGAACTGGCACTTGTCACTAAGTGTCAGTAAATGAACTTGCCAGTTGACAATGTTACCCATCCCCCGGCCTAGCATCGGGCTTTCTTTGTATATAGATTTCGACCTTTGTATGGGTATTCACTCACTGACGGCGTTTGGCGGAGATCACGATGATATGATGAATTCATCGATTGCATATTTAGTACTGGCAGATAAGAAAAGTACAATAGCTGACTGGGCAGACAGAGCCTACTCAGTTAATAATAACCATTTCGCATCCCACCTTAACTCCTTGCCTTGCAGATCATATATGATGAGTGCAGGCTGCTGATATCAAATGCTTTATTGAGCAATCCAACAAACGCTGCCGAAACATAGAGGAATAAGGAAATCGCATAACAAATCAGGGAAACCAAAAAAAGACTTGAATAGGTATAGGAAATTGCATCTGGTGTGCCAACGTAAAAAGTGTTTCGAGCCAAGCCATCTATCGCTTCGACATGGCGTAGTTTTTAAATGATGCGGAAGCATCGAGCTTTGTAGAGGAGGAATAGTAATATAAGCGGAGAGTAGAATTCGTAGTCGAGTGGCGTCGTGATGCGCTACGTTTCTCGTCGAGTACTTCGCATGCTCATGGAGCTCTTATGAGAAGCTCACGAACTTCGGATCCCTCGGTAATCCATCAGCGCCAATACCGTTGGCCTTGAACCGGTTCTCCATGTAGACCTTCCTCGCCTGGTCAAAGTTCATCCTTCTTTTCTTCATGATAGAGAGAACCTCGGCCTTGGCCGCATCGTCAAGACCAGCGCGCGAATCGCCTGACTCGACATTTCCAGAGAGATCGAATGTATTGCTGGAAAGGCCGGCCTCGATATCGCCTGCGAAACTGTTCGGGAGTCGCGAGTAGATGTAGTCTGCGCCAGGGAGTCTGGGTCGTAGATGTTGGACGTGGGGGATCCAGTGGGCGCGGGTGAAGAAGAGAACTGTGCCGAGGATGAGGGCGAAGAAGGAGATCGAGTAGAGAAGATATGACATGCTGGGCGAGTTTGTATTAAAGAGAAAGATGATTGGTAGTGGAGGTAGATCGACAGATTTATGTGCAACGCAACGATACGATCGGGGTACAAAAGAGAGGAACGGCCAAGTCGCAGGCGTATTAAAGAGAATAGAATTTCAAAGTTGCATGATAAATAGGAAGCCCGTCTCTGGTAAGAAACGGACTATAAAAACTCGCAAGTGCAGAGTTTATTAGTCGTGGTTGATATTTCTCGCCCGCATTTGAATAAGTGCAAGTTGAAGTCCAGCAATAAAAGTGAAAAGACGAGCCTCCTTCGCTTTGTCTCAGGAATGAAAGTGCTGACGTGACTCTGTTTGCGAGGCCACGGGCTCCCTCTCCCAATCAATTAAGCCACGCGTTTCCTGGCTTGGCACAGCCGCTACAGGCACAAGGACACGCAAGTTGGTTCTGAAGTTGTTACAGGAGATAGAGGCATACGCTGTAATATGGTAGTTTTCAATCACTGAGCCGAGCAATGTGCCCTTCCTTATAATAGATGGGAATGAGCTTTGAATGTCTTATTGTATGACATCAGGGGTCGGTCGTATCAACCATTCGCCTCTCAACTCTGTTCCAATGAATTTACCCACTGACACTCTGGCCCAGTCTTTCGATACTCCCGCCTCTAGGTGTAAGAAGACTTCTAACGTTAAACTGAGGTGCTAAAAATACTTAGTCTAAGATCCTCTAAAACTCTACTAAATTTACCTAAGCTTTTTGTCACCTATGATACGGAGTAGAGGTCCTATTTTTTTATTGCATCCCCTTGTCCCGCCCGACGGCCCCCTGCCCCCTTTGGCCCAGCAAGCCCAGTGGGTGTCTAGCCCTGTTTGGCATGCTAGGCGAGCCCCATAATTTCTCTACGCACAATTCTCGCCGACTTTGGGTGAATAGTCTTTGGAACTGGATATCTCGACGACGACAACCTCAAGCTTCACTCTCCCCGGTCAATTTTCACGCCAAAACCTCCATTCACAATGTCTACCGCCCAGGAGCTCTCTAACATTTCCTCGGACCTGATCTGGGAGATCGTCCGTGAGTCTCCCTTCGACGATTTCCTCATCTGATATGATATGAATTTTGGCCTACGATATGCGCCTTGATATTGAAGAAGTCAATTACTGAAACGTTTTTGCGATCGCGCAGGTGACAACAACTGCTTCTCCGCCAAGAGCAAGAAGAACGGCGGTGTTCAGTTCTCCCGAGACCCCCTTAACCTGACCAACAAGACTTCTCGCAAGGTACGATTCTGTTCCCGAGTTTTGATAGCCTCTTGGATATTCGAGGGGTTATGGTCGATCGTGTGCGCTAACTCATCTCACAGCACGCTGGTTTCGTCAACGACAAGGTACGACCACAACAGCCCCGATGAGGACGTCTCGACTCGATGAACGTACGATGCTAAACAACCCGAATTAACAGGCCCTCGGTATCGCCCCTGGCGAGAAGGGTGCTATTGTTGTCACCTCCAAGAAGGCTCAGCCCAACAAGCCCGCCCAGAACCTTGTCAAGACCTCTTACAGCGGATCCAAGAGCAACCGCAAGTGAGTATTCGACTGCCCGCATCGTCGTTGTCATTCGACATTGAACATTGGCGGAACTGGGCTGACTGTGATTCTTTCGCACAGGACCTACCAGGCTGTCGCCAACCAGGCTGCCAAGAACGGTTACCGTGCTGACCTCCGCTCCGCTGCCGTTGAGCGTGCCTCCGCCCTCAAGAAGTCCAACAAGCCCGTCAAGCCCGAGCCCGAGCAGAAGCTCCGTGGCAACAAGGCCAAGAAGGCCGCTGCCGCCGCTGAGGAGAACTAAGCTGTCTAATACCAAGATAGAAATGTATTGTGATTAAGGCTGGGCATGAAGCTAGGGAGGCAAGCTGCATAGCCCACAACTGATGAAAAAGAGATCAGTGTGGGAATAGCACATGAACCGAGGTCTCTGGGTCATTCACTGCTGGAGTTAGTGAGCTCAAAATGAATGAATATCTCGCTGGAAATATCGCCGGCAACCCAAAATTTGTGTCTCAGAACAAGAAAGTGTATGTTGGTGAAAGCATGATGTAGGCCATATCAACAACCATTAAGACCGAACTACTTTTCGCGGTTTATACCTTCAGTGACGTAACACAACAAAAGCCTCAGCCAATAACTAAATACATGATTGACATGGCCGGTCTAGAACAAAGTCTGCTCTGCTCTTCCTAGTTCTCTGATCATCTGTGGAGGCTCACGATGTTTGTCTGGATGTATAAGTGCGAAGCGGTAGAATTCGGGTCATGACTTCGGTACCACGGGATACCGAGGATCATGCCGAGTGTCAAGGCGCCGAGGATCCTCATGAATGCGATTCAAGACGTCACCGTCCCGGATAAGTTCGGAGCAATGTTTTGGACAATAAGATCATATGTCGGAATGTTTTGATGCTCAAGACCTCATGTAGCCACAATCCGGAATTAGTTTTCTTGAGTTAGACGCATGTCAATCTCCAGACGCTGACCATGGTGAAGGTCATGAAACATGGTTGGTGCAATAGACGCAAGTCATCCACCGAAGTCAGTTTCTGAACGACAAATATCCGGCTGCCATACGGTATGAGGCATATCAACATCCGGATGCTGGAGGCTACCATCCACGGAAGTATCGGAAAAAGACGAAACTCGTTTGACAAGATGTCAATCAAGATTCGTGATGATGTTTCAAACGACTTGGCTCATACTCAAAGTGAGTGGGCTAATAACAACCAACCACCAAGGCTGCAGAGATGCGTTACGAAATTTCCAAATTTGGTAACGGGGAGGGATCAGCCGCCCCCTCATCTTGGTGGCTTGAACATCTAGTTAGTGGTTTGTTGATTTTCTGCAAACAGTGAATCCTTGTAACGAGAGTGCATTGTCCACTTATAAGTTACAGACCTAGTAAGGGAAGAAACAGAGCGAGTAATACACAACGCGGGGTTTACACGATAGAATTACCAACACTTTCACATGAGCGACTTGCTTGACTGTCCTCGTGGAGCTTGGTTGGACAATTGAGTTTGGATCTGGTGTGCTCACCGGAGTTGGGTCGGGGTTGCGACGGTCAGGCCCGGTGAGTTGTCCAGAGCTGTCGAGTTGGAGGTGCAGGGAATAACTAACTATCGGTCCCTTGACGGCCTTCCCCACGGGACGCTGGATGTGAGGGTTCAGGTTCCAGAAGAGAACCAGACTCGGATCTGTAGTCTGTCAAAACAAGATTGACATCCCGTCACTGTTGATTGGTATAAGACCCAATCGATGTAGCGGGCGATGGGGAATCTGTTGCATCAAGTGGTCAGGGCTTGTCCGTTGCTCCGTTGCTATCGTACGTCGTTCTCCATCAGAATTTATAGTCAATCTGCAGGACCCCCTCAGGGAGCAAAAATATCAGACCTGGGCGAGGGGTGTCAAAATAAACTCAGCAAAAGATATCCTAAACTTGTCCTAAGCTGTCTGAGTCGTTTTATTCTTTAAGATCAAGGACCCGAGTTTTCTTTCCTCCCCTAGACCCCCCAACAAGAGAAAGGAAAGCAGCATAGGGCGCTTGCGCACCAGTCTCAGCGCAAGGCTTTGCGCCAAGTATTGCGCCAGGTCTCTAACAACTGGAGCGGATCGCCATTGCGAGTCAAAGTGGGCGGGCGAGAGGGGAGAATTATCAATGGGTGAAGGGAAAGGAGAAATCCATGATGGTGGAGGCATGTAAGATACCTACCTACCTTTGTAGGTAGTCTACCTGTCTGAGAAAATATCATGAGTATTAACGAAAGCCCCTCCTGCAACCATCGAATGCCCCCGAAACAGTGGGTGATATCAGGACAGTAACGTAATTATCCAAAATGCAAACTCGTGATAGATGGTAATAAGCAATCAAGAGCTGGCGAAAGAGAAGCGAGATGATGATGCCGCTCCTCTTGGTTTGACTGTCCAATAGGCCTGGCAATGGGCAGTGGGTTCTGGACTGTGGATGATGCCCCTCAATTGTCGATGATAGCCATTGACCCTTGCAAGGAGGGGTTTCCTTGAGCCTGCATGGAGTTGGAACCCCCCACCAGAGCTCTCATACAGTTGCACAGCTCTTTTCTGTTGCTTTCCCCGCTCGACATCTGGCACCAACCTACCTAGGCTGTCGCACATGTCTGCGGCAGAAAAGATGGAGGCAAATATAGACGCCTGTGATAATCTCGGACATGTAAATTTGCCAGCCCAGCCCAGCTCCGTGAATCGCCGTAAAGGTTCCCGGTCAGCTCGGAGAGAATAACTCGGGCACTGTAATAGAGAAGTGCTATGATGGCTTAGCAAGGGGACTAGGTAAAGAGGCGTATCCATTAGAATAGCTCGGGAGTGTCTCAGCGGGCTTGAAGGGTACCCGTATGGAGCGGCGTACCTACCTGTACCTTACTGTATGGAGAGCTGCCCTGTAGGTAAGTAGGTATCTGGAACTAACTCACCTTAGTAGAGTACGGCAGGTATCGCCGTGGTAGGTGGTTGCCAGTAGCAGCCCAGTCTCCTCCGTCGTGTCGCATTAAGCACCCTCGAGACTCCCGTCTTCCTCTACATTACTTATTTCAACCCTCTCCCACTTCTTGACCCTCCTCCCACTCTCCTCATTCTTCCCACATCTTGACTCTTCCATCCAAGCTCTTCGTCCATTACCATCTTTTCTCTCTTTCCCAAAGTCTCAACAGAGCAACTACCCCTCCTTCAATCCCAATATACCTGTAAAATCAGTCAAGATGGTCAAGGCTGGTACGTACGAGCGCCGTCTCACTCACCCCTTCATCTTGACATCTGCCTATGATATTCGCGCTCTCTACACCTTGACATTGTCTCTTAGCACTCCTCAGAGCAATAATTGACGTTTTGTATAGTTGTTGCTGGCGCCTCTGGTGGCATTGGTCAGGTATGTTGAAACTTAGTCACTCATATCTTGAAATTACACCAGCTAACAATGATCGATGTACAGCCTCTTTCTCTTCTCCTTAAGACATCCCCTCATATCGACGAGCTCGCTCTTTACGATGTCGTCAACACCCCCGGTGTTGCCACCGATCTCTCCCACATCTCTTCCCGCGCCGTGAGTCGACCCCAGATTTCCCCAGTCGAACATGCATAATTCCCTTCCACCGAAACAAACTATTTGCTCACACCCTCTGCAGAAGACAACTGGCTACCTTCCCGCCAACGATGGCGCTAAGCAGGCTTTCAAGGACGCCGACATTATTGTCATCCCCGCTGGCATTCCCCGTACGTAAAGCTCTTACCCCGGACATCCGGCGTTGGTCCCCGCGTGTCCGACCGACCCCGGAGCCCCTCCCCCAGTTTTTACTCTACTGACCACATCCCCCGCACAGGCAAGCCTGGTATGACTCGTGACGATCTCTTCAACATCAATGCTGGCATTGTGAAGGGTCTCATCGAGGTTGCCGCCGAGGTCGCCCCCAAGGCCTTCATCCTCGTCATCTCCAACCCCGTCAACTCTACCGTCCCTATCGCTGCTGAGGTCCTCAAGGCCAAGGGCGTTTTCAACCCCCAGCGTCTATTTGGTGTCACCACCCTCGACATCGTCCGTGCCGAGACCTTCGTTGCCGAGATCACTGGCAGGGCTAACCCCCAAGAGCTGACCATCCCCGTCATTGGTGGTCACTCTGGAGAGACCATCGTCCCTCTTTTCAGCAAGGCCTCGCCTGCCGTTGATATCCCTAAGGACAAGTACGATGCTCTCGTGAACCGTGTCCAGTTCGGTGGTGACGAGGTCGTCAAGGCCAAGGATGGTGCTGGCAGCGCCACTCTGTCAATGGCTTACGCTGGTTTCCGGTCGGTTGCCTGATCACTTGACGCTGTTCCACCCAGTAACTAACATGACTGTAGATTTGCCGAGAAGGTTCTCCGTGCCGTAAAGGGCGAGAAGGGACTCGTTGAGCCTAGCTACGTCTACCTTCCCAAGATCTCTGGAGTTGGTATCCCTGGAGGCGAGGCCATCGCCAAGGAGACTGGTACCGACTTTTTCTCCGTTCCCATTAAGCTCGGCGTAAGTGGCAGATTTTCTCGTTTCTAGATATGTGCTAATATTACATAGCCCAACGGTGCCGAGGAGGCCACCAACCCGCTGGAGGGCATTACCGAGCAGGAGAAGGCTCTTCTGGCCAAGGCTACCGAGGGCCTCAAGGGCAACATCTCCAAGGGTGTCAGCTTTGTCCACAACCCTCCCCAAAAGTGAATACCCCCAATTTGATATCTTCCCTAATACCCAGTAAGATGCTTCCAGAGCAGGCAAAGACACTCCTGAGGAGCCCATAGCTATGGCACTAGACATAGTAATATGAGTCATGAGCGCGATTGCTGATGATATGACTTTGCGCAGGCTGTGAAATGTTCCGGGCGATGATTTACGGTCGATGTCTTTATAGCCCCGATATTGATGAATCTTGGGGACTGCTGCAGGTATGATTGGAGTTTTGGTCAAGGATTGGTCTAAACCATGGCGAAATTTAGCTCTTGCGCATTCATTGCTCGTTGGTTGGATGTTTGGTGTGCTGTGCCCAGGCTTGGTAGAAAAGGGTATCGTGGTATTATAGCTAGACAGACGAACCCCTCAGGGCTTGTTTGGTATGGTTTTAATCTGGAACACGGCACCCGGCAACTCGTTGATTTCAGCCTGGACACTGGTGTTGATTCCAAGGGCAGCCAACGCACCCCGTACGACACCGCAAGGGAACCATAAGAACTGTGGGGTGTAGCAAGTCAATAGAAGCACATATTATGAAGAGACTGGGGCTTTCTGAAACCATACCGGTTGTGCGCGAACAATTGCTTGGCCGCCAGCTTCTGTGCTCATGCGCGAGAAGGGTCGGAACAGGTTGTCGGTCAAAACATAAACTCCCTGGCTCAATATTAGCGTGTTGTTCTCGTACCGAACAGAGAAAGGAAAGCGCACTCTGTGATTTGTCTTCAGATTGTCAATATTCTTGCCAAACACCAGCGTCCAAAGATCTTTGCAGAGGAATTTGATAACGTCGAGTGTGTCGTTGAATCGTGGTCGGTCTCTTGAGAATCTGTTACGATGTAAGCCATGACGGCGTAGAGAACACCGGACATCGATGCGCACCTCTCTACGAGGCCCTGCCCTACTCTGTACCCCAGCATCTCAAGACGATAGTGCACTGCGTCCATATCCTCTTCCTCGTCCTTCCTTGTCGCAGTACCAGCCATTATTCCGGCCGTGCTGGAGCTTACTGCATGGCTAGTTGAGGCGGTGTCGGCGGGTGCGCCGTTTGATTCTGATGAGATGGAATCTCGTTCATGAGTTACGCGGTAGGCCATAGGAACGAGCTCAATAAGGAGAAAGTCGAGACAGGAGGAGCTGAGGAAGTTGGCAGATGGATCGCTCGAGTTAAAGGGAGGCATGACGGGTTCGAAAGACATGATGGGCGACTTGGAAGATTTCACTTTAGATCAACTATATCAGAGAACGGTCGGAGCTATGTGTGATCTGGAATATGATTTAATACTCGTGCACGTGTTGAGTGAAGGACGTCGTTTGCGTCGAACTCAAAGGGATACGTACTTCCAAGCTCACCGAAGTGCTCTCCTGGTTGGATTGGACGGGAGCTTTCAAACTCGCTGAGTCAGCATTATCGATAACGATAAGTCATTGAAAAGGTTGGAGGGTCCATACAACGCGGGGCTCGATTGAGGGAAAGAGTACTTCGTAGAGAGCGCGGGGCAGTTGAAAAGTTAGAAAAAGTTTAGTGTAGGTGCAGAGTCAGTTCGATTCTAGTTCAGTCCACCACCAACTTTTGTCTCTTTACGGAGCTGGTTCCTCTCAAAGGAATCAATTAAAGTGAGTGACATTCGAAATTCAAATGTCTGTATGATATACTGACTTTTTACTCTCTTAGCAACTACAAAGACCTTGAGTCAAGAACCTCTGTGGACCGATTCTCGCCGCCGAATCTCGGAATCGCACTCGTGCCGATTCTTCTCCTCGCACATATTCTCACGAACCAACATGGCGGACCTTCGAATTCTGCTCATCGGCAACGGCGGCCGTGAGCATGCTCTGGCTTGGAAGCTCAGTCAGTCTTCTCGAGTCGAGCAGATCTTTGCTGTCCCCGGTAACGGAGGAACTGCTGGATGCCCCAAGACCTCAAATGTTTCTTCAGTCAAGGCTGAGGATTTCGCTGGCCTTGTCAAGTTTTCCCAGGAGAACGGCGTTAACCTTGTTGTTCCTGGCCCTGAGGCTCCTCTCGTTGACGGTGTCGAGGGATGGTTCCGAAAGGCTGGCATTCCCTGCTTCGGTCCCTCCAAGGAAGCTGCGCGACTTGAGGGCAGCAAGACCTACTCCAAGGATTTCATGAAGAAGTACAACGTTCCTACCGCCGCTTATGAGAACTTCTCCGACTACAACAAGGCCGTTGCATACATCGATAGTGTTGACTATGACGTCGTTATCAAGGCCACTGGTCTCGCTGCTGGAAAGGGTGTTATCCTTCCCCAGACCAAGGAGGAGGCCAAGGCTGCTTTGAAGCAAATTATGGTTGACAAGGAGTTCGGCGACGCTGGCGACGAGGTTGTTATTGAAGAGCTTCTCATTGGTGATGAGCTCAGTGTTCTGACTTTCTGTGACGGCTACGCTATCCGATCTCTGCCTCTCGCTCAGGACCACAAGCGCATCTTCGATGGGGACCAGGGCCCTAACACTGGTGGCATGGGATGCTATGCGCCTACAAACATTGCTACCAAGGAGCTTACTGAGCTCATCGACCGTGAGATTCTCGAGCCCACCATCTCCGGTATGCGACGAGAGCAGCAGCCTTTCCGTGGTGTCCTCTTCACTGGTCTCATGATCACTAGCAAGGGACCTAAGGTTCTTGAGTACAACGTCCGGTTCGGTGACCCCGAAACACAAACCGTCCTCCCCCTTCTCTCTGCCGATACTGATTTGGCCGAGATCATGCTTGCTTGTGCCCACGGCTACCTCGACAACTGCAAGCTTACCATTGAGAACAAGTTCAGCGCCACAGTTGTCCTTGCTTCCGGTGGTTACCCCGGTTCTTACCCCAAAGGTAAGGCTATGTCTGTCCAGACGCCTCCTGCTGGCTGCAATATTTTCCACGCTGGTACGGCACTAGACAGTACTGGCCTCAAGACTTCTGGTGGCCGTGTCATTGCTATCAACGCTGTTGGCGACTCGCTCCGAGCTGCTGTTGATGCTGCTTATGCCGCCCTTGACCAGAAGGTCATTGATTTCGAGGGTGCTTTCTACCGAAAGGATATCGCTCACCGAGCTTTCCGCTCAACTGCTCAGACCTCCATGACTTATGCCCAGGCTGGTGTCGATATTCAAGCCGGTAACGACTTTGTCGAGAAGATCAAGAAGGCTGTTGCCAGCACTAAGCGACCTGGCGCCGATGCTGAGATTGGTGGCTTTGGTGGCGAGGTTGATCTGTCTCAGGCTGGCTACCCTCAAGCTCCCATCATCGTTGGTGCTATTGACGGTGTTGGTACAAAGCTCATGATTGCCCAGGCAATGAAGAAGCACGACACAGTTGGCATCGATCTGGTTGCCATGAACGTCAATGATCTCGTTGTCCAGGGTGCCACCCCTGTTATGTTCCTTGATTACTACGGCTGCAGCAAGTTGGATCTCTCTACTGCAGCTGACTTTGTCCAGGGCGTTGCTGATGGTTGCCGACAAGCTGGCTGTGCCCTTGTTGGTGGTGAGACTGCTGAGATGCCTGGTATGTACCAGAACGATGATTATGACGCTGCTGGTTGTGCTGTCGGTACCGTTACTGCTGATATCAAGCTTCCTCGCAAGGATGATATGGCTCAAGACGATGTTCTCCTTGGTCTTGGCTCCGCTGGTGTTCACTCCAACGGTTTCTCTCTGGCTCGCCGCATTGTGTCTCGCGCTGGCCTCAGCTACACTGACCCTGCTCCTTGGGACCAGTCTACCACCGTTGGCGAGTCCCTTCTCACCCCTACACGAATCTACGTCAAGTCTCTTCTACCCGTCCTCTCTCACATTAAGGGTCTTGCTCACATCACCGGTGGTGGCCTCGTCGAGAACGTGCCCCGTATGATTCCCGAGTCTCTCGCTGCCGAAATCGAGTTCGGCTCGTGGGAGATCCCTCCTGTATTCAAGTGGATGCGTGAGGCTGGCAACGTCGAGCCCATCGAGATGTGCCGCACCTTCAACTCTGGTGTCGGTATGGTCATTGCTGTTGACCCTGCAAAGGCCGACAGCGTTTCTCAGGCTCTTACCGATGCCGGTGAGAAGGTGTACCGCATCGGTCGTCTCACCCGTCGTGACCAAGGCGAGGCTTGCTTGATCCAGAACGTTGACTCGTGGAAGGCTGAGACCGCGGTGCCTAGCAAGAGAAAGGACATTGGAGCATAATTGGGTAAAGCGATAAGAAAAAAGTATGTGTGATTTATGGAGTCAATTGGGTCATGATAGGATAGGAATTTGGTTTAAAATTAGGGTTGAACGTGATGATTTGAGGGCGAGATAGAAGGCATGCTCGAGATGATTTTTCTCTTTGAAGCCCATACACATGAATGAAAGATGATTTGTGCGTTTCTGACACTCACGTTCTCCCGCAGAAATAACTTCCAATTCACCATGTGACTTGATAACATTGGTTCACGACAGGGACAATCGCCAAACTTCGTACTCTTTGCTTTCCATGACACCCCTATTTGGTATGAGAACATGTAGAGGAGGCTGCTTGTCTTTCCATTGCCTGCTATCATGTTTGAGACTGGACCCTGTCTCTTATCTTAAAATAAATACCCTCTGAACGATTGATCCCCTTTCTTTTGAATACTCCCTTACACCTCGCGAAAAACAACCGTTAGCAATGCCGGTAATTAGCAGGGGAATCATTTTCCGTCTCCTCCAACGCCGGATCAGAACATGCCAAAGTAAAAGTCATCAACCAACACCCCTAATACCAAGCAGCTATACAGACTGCCCCCTTGGGACATATTTCACTGCCACCATAGACTCTTTCTAAAGAGTCCTACGATTCCGTTTATGTTTCTTGCGTCCCTGAGGACGAGCATCCCCCTAAAGATACCCGAGATCACCTGGCGAGATTGGAGAGTTGTTAGGTAGGTTGCCTGAATATCCGTTCATTGACGTGTTTTGCCTTTTTGGGGGCGGGGGCGGATCATCATCATCGTCGTCAGATAGCGTCAAGTCGATGACAGCGGCCATCGGGCGCTTCGCGCTGGTAGATGCTATGCCCCTCGGCCCAGCGGAGGACGACAGATCGCGACCTGCTGTCACTGGCGTACTTATGGTCGGTGTAGAGATCTTGGGCGTCTCTAAGCGGCGGTTACCAATGGAATTGACCTCTGATATCACTAGGTCATCATCGTCATCGTCAAAGGCATTTGGGTAAGACGAGTTTCCATTCGTGTGCCCTTGACTACTGTCGTCGGTGCTCTTGAGATGCCATTCGCCATTGGGTTCAATGGTCACAGTTTCCTGACTCTTTGGTGTATTTTCAAGAATGTCTTTGACATATCTGTTCGAGGTTAGAAAATGAAGCACCTTCATAACCATTGCCTATAAACTTACGCATCGACAGCCAACTGCTCAAAAGTTGCGGACTTGTTGCAAATAGGACATTGCCATTGTGGACCTTGTTCTTGCAGCTGGAGATAAGAAGTGGCATCAAAACATTGCAAGTGTGTGCAGCTCAACCCACGGCAAGGGAGTGCTAATCGCATGTATGACAATGGGCATTTGAGAGATAGCACCTGTGAAGTTGCTACCACATCCGGATCTTGTGCTTTGGCGTTGACTAATTGCATTGCATATCAGTGATAGCTCAGGGGTATTGGACAAACAGTGAGTGGCACGTACGTTCTTGCTTTACAGAATCAATCGATATCTTCTTGCCATTGGCAATGCGCTCCGCAAGCTGTTCGACAGATGTTATCTTGCAAACATGTATCACAAGGTAGAAATTCTGTATTCGGTGTCAGACCAGGATTGTAACAATGCTTGTCCACAGTGCTCACCTTGGATGTCAGCGCGTATGTGAACTCAACGTTGTTGGTATATTTCGGACGAAGACGAAGCGCTTTTGTGATGTCAACCGGTCTAGTAGATCCAGGTTTGTTCTTCAAGCCGCGCAAATTGGCCTTGACCTCGCCGCCGTTGACCTTAAGTTCTGACTGGTGAGGAAATGCGACATCTTGGATTCCCAAGGTGTCTCCGGCGCAAAATACCATCACTCGGTACGAAGGGTCATTAACACACTTCTGTAAAGCAGGGTGATCGTCTAGTCTGATGGGATAGGTTATCGTGTTACGGTGCTGCGACATGACTTGGCAGGGGTGTTAGTATGGCAAGGTACACAGAATGACGCGCAAAACATACCATCGCATGTCTTTATATCACCAGCAACCGCCTCGATCTGATAAAACGGGCTCGGTTTGAAGGTGAGTGCCACTGACGAGCTGAAGTTGACCACAGAGCGCTGACCATTAGACAGGCTGGTGTGGGCGCTAGGGAACGACATGCTGTGCAACCCGAAAGGTGTTGAGGAAGCATGACCATGTGAAATCGGGTAGTTGGACCGAGAGGGCGAAGATCCGGTCTGAGAGCTCGAGATGGAATTGTGCACGCTTTGGCGAATCTGCTGCAGGCGCACGGGATCGTTGGCGTTGACGGCTTCTTGGATGACTGGTGGCGAAGCGGGCATGGTTAGCTACGATACTGAAGAGGTTTGAAGCAGTGATTCACGGCCGAATGAGCATGCGAAAGAGAGATGAAGCCATCGCGCAGTGCAGACGAAAACAAGAGTGAATTGTGTATGAGCAGGCTCTAAACTCACGATTATGTATGCGACGCTGCAGCTCAGCCTTGATGCCAGTGCTCTTGACTCCGTTAACCTGACACACAGAAGAGAGTTGGCGATTTAACAAGCGGTTAACTTGTCGCGCAAGAGAACTCGCTTCCGATCGAAGATTTGCGTGTGCATTTGTTGAACTTGAGTGCGAGGGTGCAGCCGTAGCGGACCCAAAACCTGCGGAAGCCATGTCGAAGGGTCGAAGGGTCGGTCGGTTGGTCGTTCCTTCCGTTTATCGGTCGCTAATGTTTGCGTTTTTGGGCCGAGGAAGGTGTCGTTATCGTTATCGATGGAGATTATGCGTGGAGGAAGGTGCTGCCAGTGTTGGGCGCGAGCAGTGGTTGTGGAAGTCGCGCAACGGCATCCAAGGCAGATGCGCAGGCTGATCGGGTGCAGCCTGTAGGTGGATGAAGTATTTGGTCGTATCAGACTGAATGGGAAAAAGGCGAGCGAGGTACGAGAGAGTGAATGAATGAATCGATGAAAGCGATAAAAGTTACATCTAGAAGACAAATGTACAATCGGATTATAAAAGATAAGGCGATGAGCCCTCCACTCTGACTGACACTGAATATATGAGATCTCAACCACCACGCGTGCTCTAAACTCGTCGTCGTCCTCTCACGCTAGGTAAGGTATGTCATGTTTGCCCTGGCCAGTCTTTAGAGTGTTGTCGCACTCGAGTCCAAGAATAGAAGGCGGTCATCCCTGGCACACGCAGGGAGTCGACCACTTAGTACTAGGATCCAGCATCCGTCTCTGTGGAGCTTTGCTTAAAGTTACTAGCCACACACCGCCACAGTTAAAACTCACTACCTAACCTACTGCCCCTCGGTAGGTCTAGTAGCTTAGGTTGTCCCAACTTTTTTTTTCTTAGCAGCAGGGGACTTTGATAACGACTTTTACTTAACCATCCATCTTCAACCATATCGACAAAAATGGCAAAGAGCGCACGAGCAAGCACCAGAAAGGCCAACAACAGGCGCCTTGTTGAGAATGTTTTTGGTCCCGCCGAGGCTGCTCGAAATGAGCGTCTCTCCGCTAAGCTCCTTGAGTTGGCCAAGCAGCCCAAGCCTGAGTCTTCAGATGTGAACATGAACAGTGAGTGACAATGGTACAGCGTCGACCAGATTAAGCGCTAACATACCAATTCTCAGCGCAAGAAGAGGATGCCAACGACCATACCAAGGAGGATGTTCAGGACAATGAAGCCACATGTGAGTTTGGACAGAACCGTCTGTCTCATTCATTTGCACTAACCCGCCATGTCTAGCAATGGATGTGGACTCAAAGAAGCCTTCCAGTGGTCGCATTGAGAAGAAGCGAGTTGACAAGCGCAAGCAAAAGGCTTCCAAGATTGTCTTCAAGTCTTACGGTAGCCGATCCAAGGGCAAGAAGAAGAGCTCTTAAACTGAACTTGGGGTAAAATTGTTTTCTGGTCTTTGTTCTGGGGGTTTCTATCCATTCATCGGCGTTTAACAGCAAAATCTAAATCAATCTGAATCTGTGATACCCGAAATTTCCGTCCATCTAGATTTGCCCCTCAGCCTTGTGTGGCTCAACTTCCAATTGGAGTTGAGCAGCCAATAATAGTACCGCCTTCAACCACCACCTCTTTGGTTCGTCTTGGCAAGGCTATCGTATAGATGGTCGCGCTCAGGATCTCGACACGTCCCTCACTTCTACAGCTGACACATTTTTTATCGTTCCATATAATGATGGCGCATTATTGACGGGTTATTTTCTGTATAAATAAATACGATATTCAACCTCGTCGTAGTCACTCCTTTGCCCTATTCTATAACTGTCTTTTATAATGGTGTCCTCTCATAATGGCTCGCTACTGCGCACTCTGTTGCTTGTCGCAGCCAATCTTCTAATCCCGGTCTCAATTGTCGTCTTTGCGCTGGGCTTCTTCCCTTATAAACCGTTTCTTCCAGGATTGGCTGAATTCGAGTCTCTTGACTTTGGGTTGCCTCCTGATGCACCATTTGATCGTTTAATATTTATGGTTGTCGATGCCCTCAGAAGGTAGAGCTTTAATGAACCCCAGATATCTCGCTCTGAACTCCCAATTGACCTTTCTTGTAGCGACTTTGTTTACTCGGACGCCTCGGGATTTGATTATGTTCAAAGGTATTACATGTCAATTGTATTTCATCTCATCAATGCTTGTGCTTATCAGATTCCAGTCTCATCCGAGATGGCAGCGCAATGCCGTTTACAGCCAATGCTCGATCACCCACCGTTACCATGCCGAGAATCAAGTCCATGACAACCGGTTCTATCCCTTCGTTTGTTGATCTTATTTTGAACTTTGACGAGGCAGACACTTCCTCCACACTCGCTTCTCAAGATACTTGGTTAGCTCAGATCAAAGCCAAGGGAATGGGCAAGCTTCTCATGTACGGAGACGACACTTGGCTGAAGTTGTTTCCCAACACTTTCGATCGCCAAGATGGAACTTCCAGTTTCTTTGTGGCGGTTCGTGACTCAACACATGATTCTCACGTTCAACCCAACTGACATCTTACTAGGACTTCACAGAGGTTGACAACAATGTCACCAGAAACATTGCCCCTGAACTTGAGAACAATGATTGGGGTCTCATGGTACTTCATTATCTTGGTCTAGATCATATCGGGCATAAGGCTGGACCAAAGAGGTTTGTTTCACTGGCGGCTGTTTCTTCCATCAGTTCACTAACACGTCAAAAGCTCGAATATGTTTCCCAAGCAGCGCGAGATGGACGGTATTGTCAAGACCCTTTTCGAAGCTATGGAGTCTAAGCCCCACTTGGACTCGACACTCCTCGTCCTTTGCGGCGATCATGGCATGAATGATGCTGGTAACCATGGTGCTTCTTCACCCGGCGAAACTTCGCCCGCCTTGGTTTTCATGTCTCCAAAGTTGAAGAAGGTCTCCCATAAGCTCTCTGCCCCGTCTCAACCCAAGGATGAGTTTGATTACTACTCCATGGTCGAACAATCTGACCTGGCGCCTACGATTGCCGCCCTTTTGGGTTTCCCAGTATCCAAGAACAACCTAGGGGCCTTCATCCCTGATTTTCTCCCCTTCTGGCACAAGACCAGTGATCAGATTCAGATTCTAGTTCGAAATGCTAGACAAATTCTCAGCATTGTCACGGCCGCTTTTGGAAGTGAGCTCTTCGACGCACAAAGTAGCGTTGACCCCTGTGCTCTTGAGCAGACCGAGATCAACGAACTCGCATGTCAATGGCGAAGGATCAACAAGGAGGCACATGTGCTCGCAGCTGGTGACAAGCTGGACAAAAAATGGCTCGATAACATGTCACAGTGGCTCCGCCGAGCCCAAGATCTCATGAGCAGCATGGCTTCAAACTACGACATGCCCAAGCTTTACATTGGTCAAGCGATCGCTGCTGTTGCTGCTATTGCGAGCACAGTTGTTCTTGTCAGTCTTGGGACTCATCGGGATGGACAAGTTCTTCCGTTCAGCCTCATGACATTATCCTACGGCGCCATGATGTATGCGAGTAGCTATGTTGAGGAGGAGCAGCACTTTTGGTACTGGTCTTCTAGCATTTGGCTTGTCATACAAGGAGTGCTTCATATCCGCAGGTATGCAATAGTCGAGTACAGAATTGCTTTCCTATACTAATTAAGGTACTAGGAGAAACAGCCTTACTGGCATCGCTTGGGTCTTCGTTGCACTGGTTGCTTTGAGACTCACTAGGGGCTGGAATCAAACTGGCCAGAAGTTTGCAGGAAGCCCTGATATCGTCAAGAGCTTCGTCGTCACGCACCCTCAACTTCTCTGGGCTATCATCACTTTTGGATACATTCTCATGTCATTCCGCTTGCTTGCCCGTCTCAGGAGTCTTCCTTCTCTGGCTAGCACAAGCGCTACCTCAGTCCTGCTCATGTCTGCGTACAGCTTCAAGCTTGACTTCACGAGCGAGGATGCCCCGGAGCTCGTTGTTGGCTTCGCTAGAAGCTTGAACGACATGTTCGTGGGACAGTCATTGCTTTGGAGGGCCAGGACTGCCTTTATTCTTCTTGGCGTCTTGTTTGGGTATGGCATCTATCGGTCGTTCACTGGTGGTCAAAATGGCCAGTTGCAGTCAGGTAACGTCTCCTCTCTTATACCATATCTGCACTATAACCACTGACACATTACAGCATATCTTTTCCATCATCTTTACACCATCTTGGGCATGACCCAGTCCCGCGCCACAAACATTCCCCTCTTTCTATTATCTGATATCCTCTTCCACGCACTCCAAGCCGCCGATCTCTCCGTAACCGGAATCACCATCACAGCTATTCTTCTTCAATACGCAACATTCTTCGCCTTTGGTGGCTCAAATGCCATCTCCTCCGTCGATCTTTCCAGCGCATACAACGGTATCAGTGGCTTCAACCTCTTTGCCGTTGGTTTTCTTACCTTGGTCAGTAACTGGGCTGGGCCAATATTCTGGACATCTGCCGCCAACCTTCTGCTACTGCGCAAGTACCACGACGGTCAGCGCAATGCCTTCTGGCAATACGTTACTTTACAGACTATCTTTGTCTCTGCGACAGTTGCATTAGTCATGGCGGCTTGCACATCACTGAGAACTCATCTGTTTATTTGGACAGTTTTCTCACCCAAGTATCTCTATTGTATGGCCTGGAGTCTCGGTCAGCACTTGCTTATCAACATTGGCTTTGGCGGTCTCCTGTTTTGGTTGGGGACGCGTAATTAGCATCATTTAGCTTCTCAGTGATGGGTATCTTCATGTATGAATATCTGAGAACTTGATGGGAGCATGGCTCCTAGTATCTAACCAGGAGCTCATGGAATAAGTACATCATTAATAGAAACAACAGTAAATCAAGAACACGTCGCCAAAACCAAGATCCCTCCCATAATCGAGCCCAAGGTACCCGTCCAACCATCACGGTACACCAAATCATCCAGGTCCCATGTCATTACTTCATCAATCTTCGTCTCTTACACGTCTGTCATCTCTACATCCTCGCCATCTGACAAAAGGTCGTCCACAAGAGATTCTCTTTCGTCTTTTTCCTCCTTAGGAACCACAGTGCCATCACTTTCTTCATCCTCCTCCTTAATGCTTGGCTCCTCGATGATCGTCTTCTCTTCCTCGGGTGATTGATGATCCGTGATCACAGAGGTACTCCTGCTGGTACGTCGGTGGGCTGGTTGTTGTTCATCAAGGGCATTCACAATCTTGCCCAGACTGACATGAAGCTTGAAGAGAGCGCTGCGGCTAGTGGCATCAGACAACAAGCCTTCTTCCACTGCGATGCTGACCTCATTGTAAGCCTCACGCAGCTTCTCCTCGCTTGATCCAGGGGAAACATGGAGCTTTCCGAGAAGGGTGCCGATGAGTTTCTTTTCTTCTTCTGTAAATGGGTCAGTATCCGTAATTGCCAATGCAAATTGTTAACCCACTAGTAATGTTGCCTTGTAATTTCTCTAGGATATCGAAGGCAAAGTCAAGATGCACGTCACCATTTACCGCCTTCTTGTCAGATTCCAGCAGGTTTGTAGATCTGTAGCATTTCCGGGGATCGGTCCAGTCGACGAGGCACGCTCCGATGGTAGTCATGCTGACCATATCCTCCTCAACATCCACATCATCATCCTCCAGGCTTTCACGAACATTGAATAGAGCATGGATTGCGTCAAGGGCGATTGACCGCATGAGGTTTTGGTTCTCTTCTCGGGAAAAGCAGAAGACAGGGAGGAAGTAGTTGAGTGCCTGTCGAACAGTCTGGTTGGATGCAGACGAGGGGTCAAAGTACGCGACGACAAGTGACTTGAGCAGGTCCTGGCACGCTTCCTCCTCACTGACGACACGACCAAGCAGCAGCTTTGAGGCAGCAACAGTAGCAGCCGCCTGGACCTCAGGTGACTTGCCACCACCCTTGACAGCTTTGACGTATATCTTCAGCAGGCCAGGTGTTGACGATAAGAGCTGGGCGCCATGGACATTGAGAATATCGGTGAGAATGTGCAGAGCAGTGATCTGGAGCGCTGTGTGACCCTTAGTGAAAAAATGCATGAACAAGCTAAGATTCTCTTCGGCGAGTGAGCGATCCTGGAGGGCACAAAGGCCAAGGCAAACCAGGCCTCGTTCACGAACGGGTGCCTCGTGACTTCGGACTGCTGGAACAACGAGGTTATTCAGCATCGCCACAAGATCGGTGTTGTCCTGGAGGTTGCTTGCCACATGGGTGAGCATGCACTGAACGATATGCAAACACTTCATGTTGACAACAATTTCTCTGACTGCCTTCTCACGCGCCTCTTCCTCGCTCAGTTCAGGGTCACCGCCTCGCTTGCTTCCCTTAGTTGGCGTACTCTGACCGCTAACCTCTGATCTGGCTGAATGGAAGCTGTCTTCTGCATCATCTGCAGGAGGATCATCGACAATGGTGTCATGAACATCTGCCACTGACTCTAGGACAATGCTTATGAATTCTCGCTCTCCGGCAGCATCTGGAGAACAGATACTCTGAAGTGTCTCAACAGCGAGCTTTGTGACCTCGTCTGGTAAATCGGGGATCGAAATAGCCTGCCGAAGCAGGGTGAACATCTTACGTCGTCCAACTTCGTCAGAGTAATCGAGGGTCAGTGCAATTTGGAGCAGTTGTTCAACAATAAACTCCTGCTCTACCGTGTCTTCTTCTTCATCTTCGTCGTCTGCCTCTGCTATCCTCTTAACGGCAGTAGTTAGAACGTGAAGGTATCGCTCCAAGAAGAAAGCGAGCTTGGTGACCTCGGGAAGTTTTTCTTCCAAGAGGTTCAGGTACTTGCCATCGCCTTCAAGGCGGCAGAAATCGTTGAAACTCCTAGCCATGAAGACTGACTCGGCAGACAGGGTCTCCCAAAAGTTGTCATTAAACTCTACTGTTTCACGGTAGTCCGGGCGCCCCTCCCAGAAGCCTTTCATGGCCTCTAGTGCAACGCCGTTCTCAACGCCAGTATTGATCACGTCAATTCGCTCTAGCAATTCAAGGAGGCCATCAAAGTTGGGAGGTGCTGGTTCTACCGGTACGCCATCCTCTTGAGGGGGTGCGCCTGCGCAGTCTTCAATCCATCGCTCGCGAAACAGTCTGCTTGCAGCTTTTCGGACGTTCTCGTCTCTGTCACGAATACCCCAGCGAAGGAGCTTCTCTCGCATTTTAACAGACAAGTGACGGAAATCACCTAGGGCAGGGAGGAGTCTGGAATAAACAGCCCTTCGAGTTGCTGCGTCTTGATCGCGCGCGCGCTCAAGAAGGACTGACAAAGTCTCGGGTAAGATGGGAAGGTTGACGAGGAGCGATCTTCGCACATCAGCGTTGGGGTCGTTCTGTAGAACCTCCAACAGCTTCTCGAGCAGACCGGTATCGTCGTCGTCGCTATCATCAGAGTTGGTGCAGCCTTCCGTCTGATTTCCTGCAAGACGGCCTAGACCCAGCACCGCTTGAGAGCGGACCATGGCCTCCTTGTCTCGGATCCTCTTGAGTAGCCCATGGCGCAGTTTCTGGAAGAGATCGTCGTCTATCGCGTCGAGCGAGTTGATAATGTGAGAGATGAGCTGTGTCGACCTGAAGCGAACCACCTTATCCTTGGCGGTCAGAAGAGGAAGAATGGCTTCCAGGAGTTGTGAGGTTAGGCGAGTGCTTGGAGTCTCTGGCATGACACTTGCATCTTGATCGACCTCTCCTAGGAGTTCATTGTCTTTTGCACTTGCGTGCTGCAGAAAGAGGCCGGTGAATTTAATTGACTTTTCTCCCACACTCTCCGACTTCTTGATTGGCATGATTTTGCTAACGCAGCGTATAAATTCGTGATTGAAAGCATCCTCGTCGAAATCGTCTGCATGAGATTGGTCGGGGTTTGTTGGCTCGTAAGCGCAAGACTCCTGAATCTTTCGTAGATTCACGACAAGCTTTCGGTGTGTTGCCGTAGTTCTCTGTGCATCACGAAAGACAGCACATACTTTGGTTCGTAGAGCGCTGTCAGGGGTATCATCTGGTGAGGTACGAGAAGCAGCTGAGCTTCGCGCAGCTGGCGTCCTCGAAGAACGGGCGGTAGTTCTTGCAGGCATTTTTTGTGTGTCGCCTTAGTCCATCGACTGTTGTTAAGAGAGCAATGTTGATAGTTGCCCAAGGAGGTTTCGCATTGTTTGTTTACCAGTATTCCCTTTACGGCTTAGTCGCAACGAGGGACTGAGGGGCTCAATCTCTCCACTTAACGACTTAACGGAACGGCAGGTGCGGTACGTACCCCCCAGGACTTAGGTTTCCATCGATAAGACCTTATCGAACTTTTTTTTCGCTCTGGTCGCAAAGCCAGTCATTCTATTCTACTTTAATAAAACCATTTTGCACACCCATACAGCAAACATGGGTGCATCAAAGAACGACCGAAAGCGCCCTCATACTGAGACAGAGGAGCTCGATCCTACTTCTTTCGAAGATCGCGACAATGGAGCGGTAAAGGCCTCCAAGAGAGCCCGAGTCCAAGATCGAAGATCGCTCTTCGTCCGATCACTACCTCCCGGTGCCACGAGCGAAAGTCTTACCGATTTCTTCTCTCAGCATTACCCAGTGAAGCACGCTACTGTTGTTGTCGACCAAAAGACCAAGGAGTCAAGAGGTTACGGTTTCGTCACATTGGCTGACGCTGAGGACGCCGCAGAGGCCAAGAAAGCTCTGAACAACCAAGATTGGAATGGACGCCGAATCCGCATTGATGTTGCTGAGCCAAGACAAAGAAACAATACGACAGGCGAATTGCCTGCTCACAAGGTTCGCAAGGAGGAGCTTCAGCGACCCCCTAAGCTCATTGTGCGCAACCTGCCTTGGAGCATTAAGACATCAGAACAATTGAGCCATCTTTTCAGAAGCTTTGGAAAAGTCAAGTTCGCCGATCTGCCTCAAGACAAGGGTAAGCTCAAAGGATTCGGTTTTGTTACCCTCAGGGGAAAGCCGAATGCCGAACGTGCGTTGGAAGCCATCAACGGCAAGGAGATTGACGGAAGAACCCTGGCTGTTGACTGGGCTGTTGACAAGGATACTTGGGAGAAGCAGCAGCCAAAGGAGGAGGCTAAGCCTAAGAAGGCACCAAAGAAGCAAGAAGTTGATGAGGAAGAGGAGGATGATCAAACGTCTTCAGAGGGAAGCGATGATGAGGATGAAGAGGAGGGCGGCGCAGAGGTTAACAGAGATGATCAATTGGATGCTGATCTGAAGAACTTCTTTAAGAATCACATGGAGAATCTCGAGGATGAGGAGGACGATGATGAAGAGGACGACGAAGATGATGAAGCCGACAAGCAGGCTGAGAAGGAGGTGCAGAGCCTGGCTCCGAAGAGGATGACAGACAACACTTCAACTGTCTTCATTCGCAACCTACCGTTTACGACCACAGATGAGCAACTCAAAAATTTCTTTGATCATTTTGGCAAGGTTCGATACGCCCGAGTAGTCATGGACAAGGTCACGGAGAAGCCTGCAGGTACTGCTTTCGTCTGTTTCTACGACGTCGACGACGCCAAAAAGTGCATCAAAGGCGCTCCTCGCCCTGACCCAGCGCTTGCAGCTGCCAAGAACTCCATCCTCCAAGATGAGAGTGCTGATCCTGATGGCAAGTACACACTCGATGGACGTCTCCTCCAGGTTGCACAAGCAGTCAACAAGCAAGAGGCAACCAACCTCGCTGACAGCTCCCTCGCCAAGCGTAACGAGAAGGACAAGCGCAAGCTCTTCCTGCTGAACGAGGGTGTGATCGACCGAAGCTCGCCTCTTTTTAACCTCCTCACACTCTCGGAAATGCAAGTGCGACAAGCCAGTGCCGCTCAACGAAAGAAGCTTGTGCAGGGTAACCCCAGTCTGCACTTGAGTCTGACTCGATTGGCTATACGCAACATTCCCCGAAACATGGATTCCAAAGATCTTAAGGAACTTGCGCGAAAGGCTGTTGTTGAGTTTGCAAAGGAGGTCAAAGCAGGCCACCGACAGCCGCTGTCAAAGGAAGAGAATGCACGAGATGGAAAGGATGCTAAGGAGAAGGAGCACGAGCGCAAGGCGAAGGGCAAGGGTATCATTCGTCAAGCCAAGATCGTGTTTGAGAGTGGACAGGGACAAAAGATGCCAGAGAAGGATGGTGGCAAGAGTCGTGGCTATGGTTTCATCGAGTACACCTCACACCACTGGGCCCTGATGGGACTGCGTTATCTTAACGGTCATCAGCTCGAGAATGAGGCTGGCAAGAAACAGAGACTGGTCGTTGAGTTCGCTATCGAGAATGCTCAAGTTGTTCAGCGACGACGTGCGAACGAGGAGAGGTCTAGACAACTCAACCCAGAACATAATAAGGCTGCTAAGGCTGAGACTCAGCCCAAGACAAATGCTCAGCATGCCAGGGATGACAAGAAGCGCGGACGCAAGGGCGATAGGGGTGATAAGGTCCATAAGGGTGGCAAGGACAGAGGCAGTAAGCAGGCCGAGGAAGAGGGTGGCCGGAAGCCAGAGACAGATGCCGAGATGAAGCACAGACTGATTGCGCGGACCAGAGTGATGCGCAAGAAGAAGGCTCTGAGTCGGGGAAAGAAATAAGTGCTAGAGTGTTGATGCCTGTCTACTTAAAAGTGTTTACAACGAATTTCATGGTTAGGGGTTATTACAATTTGAGATCAGCCTGTCGCTCGACTGACTAGAAGAGCATGATGTCGAAACTTCTCGTCGTTATAATATTACATTTACCAAATCACACATCATTAAACTGGGAGCGAATTCCACCTCAACTTCTCCGTCACATCCAGAGTGCAGAGTCATTATTTCCAGAGCCAGCCAGTCTTTGCTCTTGCACTTCCGTCCACCTTGGTGCCAGGTTCCTGGCCGCCATTATCCTTATGCTTATCCTCCATCTGTACAGGTTCATTGTCTTTTGGGGCAGGTCGAACGGTGTAATGACTGTGGCTTCCAATCTCGGTACCGTTTTCATCAAGTGTCTTGACCAATGTCTTTGTGTGTAGGTAGCCAAATCGATCTACGTATTCGTCCTTAGTGACGACCTGCTTCTCATCCCTTCCAGACTTCTGTAGCTGCTTCTCTTCGCTATTAGAAGATGCCGTAGGGTGGTCCTCGGTAATCAGCTTCATGAACGAATCCCAGGGCGATCGCTCGCTGGCAAAGGATGACTGAATGGCAGAGAATAGTTCGTCAAAGTCGTTAGGTGCTTGGCGCAGGTTGCGGCGTCCATGAAGCTCTGCACGGAGATCCTCAATGTCATACTCAGAAGCACTTTCTCCATCCAAACGGATTCTCTCTTCATTGCGTTCCTCACTACTCAGGACAGGGTCTCTCGAGATATGGTTCCTGTCATCCTCGCCAAAAGCAGCGCGCCATACTTCTTGTGCTCTGCGATCTAATTCTTTGTGTAGTTGGTCCCAATTATTGTTCGCAAGCGACTTCACAAGCTTGGCGGGTCCAGAGTCCTCCAGGAGACCCTGCGATCTCAACCTGTGCAGCCAAAAGTACGCAGGCTCACCATTTGGGTACATAGATCGGAGGAGTTTCCGTTGCTCATATCGGGATTTGAGGTCTGGCAGTTCCTTTCCCTGTGACTCAGCAAGGAGATCCTCAAAGGCGTCTTCGAAGGTGAAGATGGAAGTGTCTATGTCGGAGGGTGCATCGTTTGGTCTAGGCTGGGGCATATCTCGAAGGGCCAGCGGGGAATAAGAGGAGAAAGCAATGGAGGCCATGCTCTGTTCAGAAGGCCAGGCGAAGCCAAGATCCAAAGGTCCCAGCATAGTGGATATGTTTGTGTGTTGTGTGTAGTATGTAAGTAGTGAGTTGTGATGCAGTTGAGACTCAATCAAGTTAGAGCCCAGTTTCCGTTAGGTATCAGAAACGTCCAAAGATGAGTTCGCTGAGATGCGTCTTTTAGGAGGTCACGTTCATGGAGAGATTTTCTTTTAAGAATTAAATAGATAAATTATAGTAAGGAACTCTCAAAGAAAGTGCCAGAATTGATGCGAGATTCGTCGTGATTCCAGAAGTGAAGTGAATTGAGCAAACCATGTGACGATTGAAAGCTCTCGTTCCATTGCAAGTTATGACGGCAAAGTCCAACGCTAGTGGGGGTGGCGGGCAACAACGGGTATCCCCAAGGCATCGAACCAGTGGCTTACAGTTGATCTTTGATTCTATTGGCCTATTTCAGCGACAAGACTGGACCCCTGGGCCAGAGACAGGCTCCACCTTGACACCTCAGGGCAGTTTCTACTTTCTGCCTCGCCTAAAAATGCGAGATGACACTGGATCCCCGGGCTCGCCAAGGCCGTGCCAACCGCGGGCATACATCACCTCGATTACCAACTTGACTCTCGCAAGGCAAGCTTCTTGTCTTGTCTTTTTGAGACATTATTCTTTTGTTTCTTGGTAGATTCTTCCTACAAACCTATCGCCATCATCATCGACATACCATCATCATCTCCGTCTGCGACGGCTGGCCATGTACTGCACGACGCAGCTCGATACTGACCATCCGCTGCCCCCATGATACTCTTAACAAACCGACACTATCGATTCTTCCACCACAACGTCAATCACGCTTTATCCGTCCAAGCTCGGTCATCTTATTATCCGTTCCCGGTGACCGATCCTCCGAATTCCCCGACGTTTGTCTGATTATCGCGCCTTAACTTTTGTTATCGCCCGTCGCGAATTTATCCAAAACCTGTTGTGCACCTCTCCCGCCAGATGATGCGGCTGGCCAATGTCGAATCGCCATGGCCATCAATGGTGGTCGATTCTTGGGCGCAAGACGCCTCCAATAACTCCTCTCACCACGGCCATTCCGGCAAACCCGGCGATACAATACAGGAGTGGTCCTCACTTATCGGTATCGTCACAGCCATTGTAGGCAACGTACTCATCGCTCTTGCGCTGAATGTCCAGAGATACGCACATATTCGACTTCACAAGCAACGGAGTAGGAACCGGAAGAGGGCGAAAGAAGCATTGAAGCACCCTCACCCTGGAGATCATGGTGGCTCATACGGCACCATTGGAGGAGGTAGCGATGGAGCTGGGTATCAAAATGGTCACGGAACAAGTACAGATGATGGAAATCGCATAGACGAGAGCCGTGAAACTGATCCGCTGACCGGGTCCTTTCACTCCGATGCATCACAGAGCATCGATAGCAAAGAGGATGATACGTCGTCATCATACCTCAAATCTCCGTACTGGTGGTTGGGTCAAGTTCTTATTACTCTTGGCGAGATGGGCAACTTCCTCGCATATGGCTTCGCCCCTGCTTCGATTGTCTCTCCTCTTGGAGTCGTCGCCTTGATATCAAACTGCATCATTGCGCCTGCCATGTTCCACGAGAAGTTCCGACAGCGCGATTTCTGGGGTGTAGTTATTGCTGTAGGTGGTGTTGTTACTGTTGTTCTGAGCGCAAAGCAAGAGGAGACCAAGTTGAACCCTCATGATGTATGGGACGCGATCACTACGTTGGCTTTCGAGATCTATCTTGGCGTGACCATATTTCTTATCCTGGTCTTGATGTGGGCAAGTCATAGGTACGGAAGACGCACGATTCTTATCGACCTGGGACTTGTCGGTTTGTTTGGTATGTGACACGGTATAGAAGCTTGCTCTGCAGACACTGACTACAGATCTAGGCGGCTACACTGCCCTTGCGACAAAGGGCGTTTCGTCGATGTTGTCTTCCACTCTTTGGCGTGCTTTTGCAACTCCTGTCACTTACGTTCTCATCGTTATTCTCCTTGGGACGGCAGTCATGCAGATTCGCTACGTCAACAAGGCGCTGCAACGCTTCGATTCGACGCAAGTTATCCCAATCCAGTTCGTAATGTTTACGCTGTGTGTGATCATCGGAAGCGCCGTCCTTTACCGCGATTTCGAACGAACGAACGCTGAACAGGCAGCCAAGTTTGTTGGGGGTTGTCTCCTTACCTTCTTTGGCGTCTTTCTCATTACTAGCGGCCGTGAGCAAAGCCATAACGATGACGAAGTCCTATCCGAAGACGATGATTTTGAGGATACCATAGGCCTTGCGAACCAGGAAGGGAATGGCACAGCGTCCTACCAAGACGGTCAGGGGTTCTCTACTCCCAAGTCTCAGTCACGACGGTCGAGTCACCTGTCAGGTCTTAACTATCCTGACGCGCAGAGAGCCTTGAAGGCGGCGGTTACACCACATCAGGACAACAACAATCTCCCATCAGCCAAGGCTTTGAGTTCTCAGATGTCCCCAGGCCAGGAGACTATGGCTTCTGGTTTCCCCTGGAACGATTTCGGAGGGCCGTCAACACCACCGGGGAGAGGCGTTAGGGCGTACTCTACAGACTCTGTTCTTGCACCACCAGGGGCCGCGGGTTCAGTGGCGCTTGCCTCCCACCCAGCAACACCGATGAGAGATGTCCCAGCTGCTGATGGCTCGCTTCTCCCACGGCCTCAGGCTAGTCCTTCGAAGCCTGGTGGTACTGGAAGCCGATCCAGGACCTTCATATCCCCGTCTCCTTTATCGTCGACAGTTACGGCTGTGGTCAAGGACGCCTTTCTGCGCGCATCTGACGACCCGAGTGTTCGCCAGTCCTCGATGCGTCGTATACGTTCCACCATCCGTGCCGGGTTGTTCTTTAACGAAGACGATGAGAATGCTGATCCCGAGAACAACTCCCGGTCGAACACGCTCCCCGCACAATCAGCAGCGCCGGTATCAGTGGAAAATCTTCCTAGCGCCTTAGACGAGGCTGAGGGGCCTGCAGGCGAGGACGATCTGGTACGTCGGCGGTCACGTAGTGTTAGTGATACACTAGGCGAATTTTTTGGCGTCAGGCGCAAGAAGCGCCTTGATGGCTATTTCGCGAGCGACGTCGAAGATGTGACAATAGGAGGAGCTGCCCCAGGTCAAGATCGGACGGATAGCCAAGGGGATTGCCGAGAAGTATAATACGCGGAGCATCTAATAATCATGTTTATGCAAATACATACACATTGCGAGCCGGCGTTGGTTAGCACGTTACTCTTCTTACTGGCGCCAGAGTCATTTCGTTGTCCAGGCTTCTAGCGTTGGCGTTTGGGGTCTTAGAGTAGGGGGTAATGAGATAAGCTCAGTTTCTGGGATAGTATATGTTTAGCAGCATTCTACAGTATTGCTTCCATGTTTAGGATCCAATGGATATTCGCTCGCCCTGCAGTTACAAGCCTGAACCGGAGCTGGACAGCGGAATTTGGTAGCCTCGGGATGATCAATGGCGGGGCCTCTCTTCTCTCCCGTCTCTTATCTTGAACCATCGTTTTGCTTGGTGTCTTTAAGCTTGAGGTTCAGTGAGTTAGCGACTGGACGCCTAGTCCTGAAACGAAACAGTCGAGTGCTGCTCTTGTCGATCGTGATGGAAGTTGTGACAAGTGCCGTAATTGGCTGAAACATTAGAACTCGCTTCTCGCGTCGCATTGAAAAAGGTCATAAGACTGTGCACTGTGCTATCATGGTACCCTGCTTCAGCTTCGCTTAGGGGTCTTGAGGAGGAACGGTAGCGGAGCGAGTGTCCGAGAACAGCGTATATTCAACGCATCTATGCATGCATGTAGCCGTAGCATCTATCTCATATGTAGGTGAGCATAGGTACTGCAGTGGGCAGGTAGAAAGTTGCCAGGTGGCTCTGGTATAGGTAGTTCGTGTAACCAGGCGTAATACAAACTGGCGGATATTCGCCGAATGGTGTCTTGTAAGTTGCAAAAGTGTCAAACATTAAGGCCAAGCCACGAGAAGAAAAGGCCCCTTTCCCGTTTGGCCTGACAGGGGAGGTGTTGTATTCTCCGAGGCTACAAGACCCCAATTGGGATACGATCAGCTTCTGTGGCCCTGTAGGTTACTCGCAAGCTAAGCTAAGTCGTAGTGCTTCCGAGCTTGTGAACCATGAACGTTGGGCTGTGGTGCCCGGTGGGAGGGAGCAGAATAGCGAGGGGATAGCATGTGTCTGGCTCCAACGTCTTGCGCAACCTCGGAATTGAGTTTGTTAGCGAATGGTTAGCTGTCTGATGTCTGTCTGCAAAGAGCTCTAAATCGCGACTGGGGCATATCCGCCGTATATGTACTGTGCTTGCTATGTACATACAGGCATTCATGGATGGGAGACCCAAGAGACTGATTGTTCATTTACCGACAGATAGGTAGCTCTGATGCCATGCAGCGTAGACAGTTAGACTGGCCAGTTTTCAAGGCCCAGACAGATCCCATTATCTTGGACTTGGAGGACCAGGGAAGTAAGTGAGATCCCTGTCCTTGAAATTTTGGGACGTGGCACTTTGAGTTCAGGAACAGACGGGTACAGACTAGCAAAGTTACTAGAGATTGAGCTGCTGGGTACAGGGCCTAGTATCAGTAGCCAGAGTTGACAAGATCGTCTTCCTTGCAGAATTGGCTTGCAAAGATGCATTTCCAAAATGATGTGACAGCTCCTTTCAAGTGCGGCAATTGAAACGACCAACAACATGAGATACAGTAACGATTCTGGAGGAGCCTATGTAGGGAAGAAACAGACGAGGCCGATATACGACCCAGCGACGGAAGACGAAAATTGATTCCGCGGCGCTAGACCTCCAACAACCAACAACCGACAGGCCTCTTTAGCGGCGGGAAGGAAGGGCCAGAGGCCCGAGGAGACGACGGGCAGGTCCAGGACTCCAGGAATAAAAAGAAGTCTCCAGTGAATCCTCCCTCCACTGGATATCAATGCCTAGACCTGGGATGCAAGGGTGGAGAGGCTCAACATCCGACCAACTCTTGTGGAAAGAACTGGGTAATGGGTACTGTATCGGGTGGGTGAGTGAGCTTTGGTTCCCGATCCCCGCGAAGAGATCGGTTATGATTTGTACTGTACAGTCTGTCAACCTGTTCGCTATTCCCTACTGTAGGCAGAGGCTGGAGAGATGTCACACTGTATCAAGGTTTGCCGATGAAGGGTTGATGCTTGTTTCCCTTGTATCCGTACCTACATATGTATTGTTCCACAGTTCTGCATGTTGTATCCGCTTCCACGTACACCAGGTCGTGTTCTGTCGTATCGATATCCATAGCACGAACCCTAATAACATCCTTCAGAAGGAAAGGTTTGAAAAACCCTCAATGAGCCGCCCTTACCTGTGTCCCAAGGTTTGACTGCGTCTTCAGCTGCAAGGACCGAGGATTCACACGCCGGCATGCGCATGGTCAACAAAGATAGTCACACCGACTTATTATAGAGTCCGGGGGTTGCATGAATTTCGACGTCGTACATTCCGTGGTCGCATAAGTACAGCAGCTAATAAGTTGACTTGGTGTCTGTCTGTCTAGCCGTTGTAAGTGTGGGTGCAGTTAGGTGTTGGCTGTTGGCTCAGTGAGAATGGATGAAATCGGCCCTTGGAACTGCAACATGCGCATACCCGCGCTGATGTACCGTATGCTCGTGTGCGGTACAGCAGAGTCCAGCCCGTCTGTACAGCTTTCATTCATCTCGAGCCCAGGCTTGAGCCCAAGTCTGTGGGTGGCCGTGGTATGTATGTAAACGGGCAAGGGAGGGTATGTATCCGCAGTTCTCAGTGGTTTTGGTTGGCTCAGTACAGGTTGTTGCAAGGGCTTCTGATGCCGTAAAAAGGCACCGCGCGCGAGCTTCCGCAGGGCAGAACAGGGCAAGGGTCGGGTGTAAGACTGCAAGTGATGAAGGAGGCGTCGTAGACGGCCCATCGCGGCCCTTCCTGCGCCGATTGGCTGCTTTACTTATTGACAGGTTGAGCACAGTCAGCAATCCAATCCAAGCCAGGCAAGCAAGCAAGCAAGCATTTCCTCTTTGGATGATGAAGTCAATACTTGATCAAAAGCAAAGACCATGGTCCATACGTATGTATGTAGTATTCAGGATGGACTGTTAATATGGGAACCCTCAGTATCAGGAGATTCAAGAGCATAAGCAAGATGCTGTGTTACTGCATCAGGTAGGTAGGTACCTATCTCCATCAACAACAACCAACAAATACAAGAGTTCGCCGGGGACGTATTCCTTCAGAAGCACGTCTCCTCATCGGTGTACCTTAGTCTACGGGACTCGTGTAGATTTTAGCCAAGTGTGGTAGGTCGGTGATCGTCAGAGAAAGACCTCAATCTCCCCCGCGCTGCAGATTCTGTCATTCCGAATCCAATGCTTGACATCCATGATGCCAATGTCAACGAGACCCGGGTCCCTGGTCTGCCAGGTTGAATGGAATGTAAGAGATAGCTAAAGCAGTAAAGCTCCCGCCTGCCAGTGAGCGAATTCGTCAATCTCACCAACGATCACAGGAAGAACCTACCTCGTTAGGTAAGGCATCGGTTTGACTTGTTAGTGGAGGGTAAGCAGCAGGTGGTTCTGTTCCTGTTCTGTTCCTGTTCCTGTTCTTGTTCCTGATCCTGCCACCGTTTCTGACAGCCATCGGCTAAAGTGAAGCAATTGCTTGTGTCAGTGGCGTTAATCTCCTCCGATTACCCGGTGCATGAGGTGTCAACACAATGAAATCAATCCCCAAAATTCTTCATCGAAGCATGAAGGAATACGGCGCAGTTTAATTTGCCTACCCGGCAATAGGTTAGAGTGTGACTGGTGATTTCAACGCTCGTGACCAATCACTATACTTGTCCTGACCTAGATGCTTACTTCAAAGTTCACACAATTGTCGCAGGGAACTTTTGGGGTCAGTGAGATTCGTTCGAATTATCGTATGTATGCACATGGAAAAGTGTACGGAGTACCCGGAGTCAAAATATCGGGACCAACCGCGTATAGCGAGACACGACTGCCGCATTGAATATCTCACTGTCAGGTACCTACCCAGCTCAATGAGAGATAAGCTCAAACGCACCTTCTCGAATAGTCAGGTAGTTGAGTTGATTAATATATTTTAACTACTAATTTGCCTGCGTCAATTGGAAACCCGTAGGGTAAGGTAGGTAAGTACATGCTTGGTAATTGGATTGGGTTGGGCGGGCAAGGGAGGTGAAGTACAGTGAGTGGTATAATGGTGGGAAGGAAGGTCCATATGGCTTCGGCATCTACACGGACAGGAAGACCTGGGCATGAGCAACTTTATCAACTCCCAAGTTATCGCATCTCATCCAATGGCTTCTCCAAATTTCCGTCATCATCAACAAACTTCACTCTACCGTTTTGATTATCGCGTCATTATTATCATAATCTGCATATTAACCTTCCAACGGCAAAACCATATCGTGACGACGTCGAGAATCGAAGGTTCCATCGCGGCTTCTGGCGCCACCTGGCCTCCGTCTAGCAGCCTCTAACAGTCTCAAAGCTACCCAAGCCCAGCCTTAGCGTCCCGGGTCATCAAGCCCCCAAAGCAGCTCCTGCAGCCCCAGGGTCAGTGGCGGCAAACATCCGTATGCCGTTGCCCAGGACGTTCTGTACGTATTTCCTTAGCTCAACAGCTGGCGCAGCTTCTTGTGGAGCTCGGGACAGGGGCAGGATGCCACTTGGGTCATCAGCGTGATCAGTTCCTGGGCCCGTGATGAGTTAATTGAGACAGAGGGGGCCATATCGCTCCCTACGCACCAACGCGCGATTCAAACAGGAGTTGGAAAATCCAAGCTTTCCCGAAGCCCCAGCTGAGTCCTGTTACACGCACGTTCTTGATGGCCTCAGTGTGTTCGCTCAAGGGCCCGGCACTCCTACCCCTGACCGCTAACCACAAAAGGTAAAGGAATCCTGGCCCTGGCGCTACTGCACGTTACTGCAGGGCCCTGGTTCCCTCCGCTATTGACCCCTCCCAGACTGGGACACTAACTCGCAAGCAATTGGAAGAGCCAACAAGGTCGCGGCAATGTGCCAGAAAAAGATTCACCGCGTCTGTTTCGTCGCATCGGCATCAAGCTTTTTTGTCTCATCATATTCGCTCATCCGGCTGTCCTTCCGCGTCATCTACGAGCCGATCTTCTTTTTCCAAACCCGGATACTTGGACGGCGCAGTCCCTTCCAAAGCCCACCACGCGTCCGTCGTCCCACAGCCCGTCCCAGCGCAGCGGGTCAGGGCAGAACCAAGACGCCTGAGCAACCTCTGGCTCCCTTTCTTGTTGACGTTCCTGTTTTACTGACCGTAGGCGTCGGTGCCATTTGCGCACAAAGCTCACCTCAATACTCAGGCTTGGTGCCACGCCGTCTGTGTGCTGCAACAGCCAGTCTAGCTCAGCCCCTAACCTTGCTTAGCTCCCAGACGCCCTTATCTCTCGTGGGGTTAGTTGAGATTTCTACGATATGAGAAAATATCGTTCCCTGGTCACATAGGCGTCTAAAAACAGTCCACGAATGTTCTGCCGCCCCTTCCAACAAGGAAATGAGGATAATGTGTAGTTCATCAAGATCAAGACTCGTCTTGACAACACTATGGCGCTTCCAATGAAATGAACCAGCTATCTCCTCAGATCGATAGCTTTCGACTCAAGCAACTCCATGCATTTCATGGCTTGGAGAGCAAGCTTCCCACTGAAATAATGGCTGCCTCGTCAAACGCTATCTGGTCTATGACCACGGGAACCTTTAAGGCGTTGCACACGTTTCAAAGCAGGCTTCATCGTCCAGATCCCACGTGTTTTCTGGGCTGATGATGATAGACATGCTTATACCATGCCTTTAGCTAGATCTTGTTCCAAACCATCAGTGGTTATCCTCCACAGCAAGGAAGCTCCTTAAACTAGGTAGGAGAAGATGAAGCAATCTGCAGATGTGGCCATTGCTCAACCTTGGCCACGGTCTGCATCATCCTCGCCATCCCCGACGCTAAAACGAACCACAAGATGTTTAGTGGGCTTCCAGAGCTTGCAACGCCGGACGCGTTTCTTCTGATGACCCGCAAAAAGGGTATTGAGCTAGCGCGTCATCTGTTGCCCTGCTTTCAAGTTCAGTCCTCTCAGTCAAGTGAAAACGATAGCATGGTGCGTGAATGAGCACGCAGCTTATGTGGCATCTCTGAGATCGCAAGTCTCGCAGACGATGGGCTATTAGCTCAAGGCAGGGAAACGGCACAGCGTAAATGAGGATGAAGAGAGGCCATGAAGCCATGCATGGGGAAGGACGAAGCGAGCGTCCCAAGGGCTCCGAATATACGGATGGAAATGCAGTGGGGTAGAAGGGCTGGGTGAGAAGACCCTTGCAGTTTCCACCGATCCCCTCTCTCTGCTGGGTCTATTGCATGTCTTCTGGTGAAGTGTTGCCATGTCAAGGTGACAAGGTCTCGGTAAGTAATTTCGAACTTTCATTAGATCACTCCGATTTTGATTGAAAGGATTCCCCGGTTGCATTCTGTCCATGTTCATTTCCAGATAACGAATCGTTTGATCATAGAGGCCGGTTCACTGTGTTCATGTCACACCTCCAGTCTCCGGAACTCCCCACGACGTCAATGGCCGAGTACGTAACCTGCTCTGTGGGTTCATTCGTCATCCGAGCCAAGCGGAGTGGCTATGGCTTCGTTCCTGCATTGCTCATGGAGCTGGCTCCCCCAAAGCTACTGATAGAGCAGAGCTAACAGGGAACAGGCTTTGGTCCTCTGTATGTAGAGCATCGCAATGAGGCCAGCAGGCTTGACGCGGTCTGTCAGTGGTGTGTCACTCAGAAGCTTTGCTAGTAAATCTTGAAGATAGAGAGTCTATCAAACCGGGCGCCGGAATCCAATGTCATTATCTGGCACGAGCTCAGCTTGCTGAACCGCAAGATGTCGTGTATTGAACTACGCACAGTTGAGAAAGAAACAGAGCCCATATTCCACCACTTGTTGCTGCGTTGTCGTTACTAACCAACTCAACTGCAGATTCCGACTTTTCCTTCTTTCTTTTTGTGTGTGCTCTGGCTTTGAGCTCTTGTCGTTGTTTCAAGCTGCAGAGAAAAGAAAAACCTGCCCATTGACGCACGCATAACGACCCATCGCATCGTTGTGTCAACATCCACTTATCCATAGTTGCTTCTGTGGATGTAAAAAGTTTTGCAGGTCATTTTTTACTGTTTGGACCTCTTCATTCTCTGCTTGACGGCGTTTCGTCGTGTCTGTGTAGTGGCTTGTGTTGTTTTCTCTTGTCTTAACCTGACATACAAGACAACACTGACTGATGGTCAAACATCTTGCACCCACTTGGTCTCTGTCTGGGTAGGCGGTTAGGGCGTCCATGGCACCACCACGGACCTCATGTCGCCTTACGACGAGTCCAGCATCGTCTGAGGTTACGGTTAGGGAAATGCACTCGCACTCACAGACACAGGCACATAGACTCAAACTCGCACAGTACGCGTTGCGGTACCGACACTCAAAGTCTGCCTGATCGATGTATCCTTGCATATATCCTACCTGGACTATCCCGGCCAGCATGGGCCTTGCAGAGAAGGAAAACCCCCCCAGATTCCCGGGGCTTGTGTCCGTCGAGACGGGCCAGGGACAGCCCAACGCAACCCACTCGAAGCCCTGTCGAGGGTACCCCTTACCACCGCCCTAGTCTCCCTTAGCCCCAGTTCCTAGGGCCTGTCTAATCTTTGGGAGGGTACAAGCTGCCTTGCCCCAAGATTGCATCAATCTCTCGCTCATCTTGTTAACTTATATGTACATTGCATCCTCGTTGTTATAATCTTGCTGTTTGATCTCCCGATGACCTTTCCCACCCCTCATTTCGATACGTTTTTGAAACCTCGTGGCATCTGATCTGCCCTATCCCAAGTCTCTCTTTAAGGTCTCACCTACTCCATTCCTTACTATCTCACTGCCCTGCCTGGTCTAAAATAAATCAACAACAACAATTTGTGGAATAGACCAGTTTCGCAAGCCATTGTTTACATACAGGGCACGCTCCGCCGTCGCCCTCCTCTTGGAGGACTTGTGTAATCATGTGGGCTGCTACAATGCCTTATTACTCAGAATACCAGTCGGATCGTTCTAGGCGCGATACAAACCAGAATGCTCAAGCCAATGCCAGTAGTGATGCCCATGGCTACCGCGATGTATCCCCCCACACCCGGCATTCGCCCATCGATCTGGACGAATACATGGTGCCAGCCATAGAGGGTCCTCCATCACCCGAGAGAATTCGCCAATTGAGCAAGCAGATGAAACATGCGTCTCACCTTAATCGAGGTCACCGGGCTGTATCGTCTGGGTCTTCGTCCTTTGTGAATAGTGAGCGAGGATGGGAGCAGGGATTCGAAAACATGAGCATTACTCGGCACTCGTCCCAACGATCCACGACTAGCGGAGCTTCTTCCTCTCGAGACCGACCCGACAGTGTGCAAGTATTGGGCAAGAACATCTTCCATCGCCGTGCAAAGTCGAGCAAGTCAGGACGCTCGAGACGTGAGAGCAGTGCCCAGAGCTCATCAGGAAGTTCACTATACTCGACTGAATTGAGCAGCGAAACGTCCTTGACCACCTTCAAGGACGCCATCATGCCTACTATCTTTGCCCGCCGGAAATCATCTCGCGACGAGACAGCCCTACAGAAGAAGCTTCAGATATCTGGGCCTTTCAACTTCCAGCATGTAACGCATACTCCGCGCGAACAGGTAGCCAACTCAGCATCTCGTACTCTTGGACAGGAGCAACCCCAACCCAACATCTACTCAGACCGCGTTGTCGAACTTGAAGTATCTCCCCGTAGTTCAAGAGCCTCTAACCTTCCACGTCGATTGATCAAGCACGCTCGATCTCAGGAGCAGCTCCGTACCAGCCCACCTCGGCCAGTCCGACCCCCAAGACCTCCTCCGCTTGAGCCACTTCACTCTCCTACTCTGGGTGCCCCTATTCCTCCCCCAAGAGGCTCAAGCCGACAGCTCAGCCTGCAAGATGGTGACGCACTTGCAGTGGCAAAGTTTAATCGTCCACTGACGAGTGGTGGGTTCCGACACCCTCAGCCTTTCAGCCCTAGTGAGATCATGGAGCGACCTCCAGCAACATCACATGGTTACGCCATGGCCCCTGAACAGGCAATATTGCCAGTAGACGATCACCGATTCTCGCATGCGATCACCACCCCCGATGATGCAGCCTGGCCACTTCCGGTAACCGCAACTTATGAGCCACCATTGCCAGATGTACCAGAGGAGGAAGAACATATGGTAAACATTGGACGATCACCAAAGAGTATCATCAGCACCAGGTCTTCGTTGCGTGCTAGCCAATCGGTCCCTCTCCTTCGGGGCTCCCAGACTCTCGAGAATGATGCTGCCCAAAACAGTGCTGGACACTACAATGGCCAAGCTCACTCCTTTAGAGAGAGTTGGGAGGATGACATCGACTACTGCTACGAACATGAGGCCGATGCCAACTTCGATTACGAGTGGGAGAGACCGTCGTTGGAAGGTGGACGAGAGCATCCACCTGGAGTTCAAGTGGCATTGTTTGAAGACGATGAGTTGAGGGAGCTACCGACCATCGGCACTGCTGAGTCGTCTCCCGGTATGCTTTCCGCGTCCCGTTTTGATATGCCGGCTCTAAGCCCCGCTAGTCAGGCTTCGCCGGAGAGTGCCTTCGAGGCCGTCACCCCAAGCACGGGAGCCGCTGTGACCAATAACTTCTCGCTCCCACGCGGTGACAAGGTCCACCGACCATCCAATCTTAGCCATTGTCGAAACGACTCTCGAGCATCCAGCTTCAAGGAGTCGTATGGCTTCACCCTGTCCCCTTCGCTGCTCATCCCTGGTGACTACCATCAACAGATGCTCCTCAATGAGACTGAGAGACAGAGCTATTCGGGTGAGGATGATGTGGTTCATGGTATTGTTGACCCTGACCACCCCTATGAGGATGTCAGCAACGCTGCCAGTCACACCTCTCTTCAGATGTCTCATCAACGCGCAAGCACTTCCACTACTGCCACCAACTCTACATCTCTCTCTGACTCTACTGGCGAGCGTCATGTCTCTACCAACTCCACCTGGACTAACTTGACTCGTCTCACCAGCAGCACGTCGCTGAACAAGTGGGTTGAGTCAAATAACACAATCCGTGAGTCACAGATCATCAAATCACACGATGATAGCGACGAAGAAGACACAACTCCTCCTGCCTCTACCGAGAAGGACACGGTCCCTGAGCTCACACCATTTCCCTCTATGCCCATCACCAAGAAGCCTCACCACAAGAGCCACGCAAGCGAGTCTATCGTCAGGGATGATATCCCCAGCAACACCAAGTCTGTCGAGCTTCCCAAGACCCGACGTCCTCGTGCTAGAACAACAAGTCTCAGCACTCAGGCCCCTCCCGTGGGCCAATATGCCCTATTTCCCCGTACATATGCCAAGGGCAATGGCGATCGTATCTAAAGTGATATGATCGCTCCATCTTGATTTGCTATCTGTTTTCGGCCTCGACACTTGAGGCAGCTTTCTTTTTATATCCGTTTCATATCTCTCTCTCTCTCTCTCTCTCTCACGTGCGACATATGTCGCCTTTACATTGCCTTTACACAAGACACTATGCTCCTGGGTGTGCCAGCCCATGGTTGGATTTCTTTTGTATGGGTTTGGGTTTTGCCGCGAAAGGCATTCTATACTTGGATCCCTGGTCCTATGGTCCGGCTTTCAGGCCTTGACCTTCAGCCTCCGGCAACCGGGTCGTTTAAGGCGCACTTTTGATCTGCAGAAAGCAGTTCAGGGCATTGGGGGCGGTACTCAAAAGCTAAACAAGGCATTGGGTGTTTTTCTTCTTATTCTTATTCTTTTTCTTCTTTACTGCAATGATTTATTCGGAGTCGACCACTGGGGGGTTGGCCAACGGGTGAGATAAGGTCCAACTCTGTACGAGAGACCTTTGGGAACCAACTGGCGCAAAATTTCCAGTTATGATGAGTGATGGGTTTATGAACATTTAGACAAAAATCAGCGGCACATAGCAGTAAGCTATCTTGTACAACATACCGGCACCACAACCAAAAATGCATTTCTGCCAAGCGCGCTGACTTTGAGACATTTACTTGCTCTTTGTATACTAAGTTAAAAATGACTAAAAAATGTTAAAGTTTAACAACCAAACATTCATTAATTCGCATGCTGTGTGACCAACTTATTTTATTCAACAACTGAAAATTACGATGCTTTTTTATTTTTATTTTTATTTTTTATATGATGCATGCCATCTGTCAAGGGTTACATTGAATGGAGTGGCTCACGCTACAAGAAGATTCAGGATCCAAGAGTATACGACAACGTCTTGCCTGTGACAAGGACTGATCTAGCCGTCCAGGATAAATGTCTGGATCTTGTATAGTTTCCTCAAAGGAGAGCCAATATACATTCAAGTTATGGAGGTCAAACGAAGATGCTTGTCATGCATCATTGTGGAATGAATTTCAAATCGCAACCATAAGTCTATTCCATGAACTCGATTATAGACAGACATGTCTCTGATAAGCCAGTGTCATATAACCCATGCTCAAAAGCCATGTCTATCCCTTTCCCATTTTCTAAAGTCTTTCTCTGTTCCTTCTGCCCACCCGTGCCTGCTCCATATAAAACACTAAACCGTAGTGTTCCCCTAAAGAATCCTAATGCTCCACACCAACGTAGACAAAGAAGAAGATTCAAGTAAGAAGACGTGGTAACATGATGTAACACAGAACATTGTGTCCAGTCCAATCAAGTCAAGCCCATTTCTCTATGTCTCTATGTGCCGTGGGGTGTTGAGGCTTTTGCGTCATGTGAGTCGTAAGTCCAAAGAAAGGATGGCATGGATAATGAGGCAAGGAGGTGTAACAAGGACAATCAAACAACGTGTCTAAGTGAGGGAATGCAAAAGAAATATAAAGAACAAACATGTAAGCAAGTACCCATGAAAGGACATAGTCACTTCGATTCGTGATACTGCATAAGCGCCACGCCCCTTTTGAATCTGCCACAACTTGAGAATCAAAACATGAAAACGAATATCAATAAGGCGTCTGGTAATAGTTCGCATGGGTAAGGAGTGTCCACGTCAAACAAATCGTCATGGGATCAACATGCTGTGCGAACAAAAGAAGCAAGCCAAAGAATAATCAAACGACTATAGGAATATGAAGAGAGCATGGAAGAGTTGAAAAGAGATGCAAACTTATCAAACATATATCCGTTCATGACCATGTTGTTTGAGAAGACTGACTCTCGAAAGCTTTGAATGAGTGTGCCACTCTTGCCTCCCTATATCCATAATATGTTATTCATTATGAACCTTCTTTCTCATCATCATCATCCCGCTCCCTCTTGGGAATCTTATTCGCCTCGGGTTCGACAGAGTTCTCTTGGCCCGAAGAGGACGTTGCGCTTTCGGAATTTGAATTTTTGAGTCGTCGTAGGCTGCCATGAAGTTCAAGGTTCTCGAGTTCGAGTTGATTTCTCTCACGCTCTAGTGCTTGAATATGCTTGCGAGCCATTTCAAGCACCTCGCCCTTACTGACACGCCTATCAGCGTCATTTGCATGATCGGATTCGTTATCATCGTTTCCATTGCCACTGATAGTTTCCCCATGACGGACTTGATCGGGTAGCGCACTGAGGAGAGATTCGAATTGAGCATTCAGGCGATTTCGATATTGCTTCTCGACGAGGTTATGAGAGGCTCGTGTTCGACGGTCTTCGGGAGTATCGTTGGGCTTGTCCCGGCTATTTTTAGATGTCCGAGAAGCACTACGGAGCTTGCTTTGGCGGCTAGATGCTGTTGATGCTGTCGAGGCCATGGTCACGGATTTGGAGCCAATACTAGCACGGCTGTTTTGCGACGCAGAACTGGGACTGGCAGCATCGGATACCGAAGGTGCTGTTCCGCCAGTACTGCTACTCGTAGCCCCCTGAGAAGCGTCCGATAGTTTGCGAGTCTCTTTCTTTTGTCGTCTCGGTCGAGGAGTCTTTCGTGGACGAGAAGCAGGTGTCGCATTATTGTCTCCCGTAGGTTCGTCTATCTCGGCCCAGGGGTTGCTAGCAACATGATGAACGGGGGTCCGCACTTTTGGAGTGCTGGCATCATGGCTCATCGAATCGTCCCATTGATTTGGAATGCCGGTATCGAAGTGGGCACTATTCGGGTGAATGCTTGAGGGTGAAACGAGATTGCTTCCGTACGAAAACGAGGCTGGATCTGTCGGCGCATGTGAAAGATGATTCGAATGCCCAACAACCCCCATATGCCCTGGCATATCAAAATCAAACTGAGGGTGATTCAGCTGCAAATTTGGAGGAACATGATACATGCTCCAATCCATCGACATTGGGCCAGAAGAGGCGGGAGGGATGTGACTTGCAAACCCAGTGGGCGGAAGACTCGCTGAACTCTGAGCTGAATGAGCTCCATGGCCATGGCCGTGGCCATGAATTCCATGCGCCTGGGGATGCGCACCATGAGAAAGATGGGAACCATGTGGGTGTTGCTGCGCGTGTAAGTCGACATCAAGGTCAATTTCAAGATGAGCGCGTGATTGTGCACGTGACGATTCAGGAACGGTGCCCGGCAGTTGCATTCCGAGTACCGGGCCCGGTAAGGTCACCGGACCCGAGTGATGATTTGCGTTTGGATTCGCGTGGTGGTGGGTCTCGATTTCGGTCGGTTCTGGCCGCGGCGGCGCATCGCGGCTGGTTCGATTCGGCGACGAAATGGGCTGTTGATGTGGGAAATGACCGGGTGGCGCCGGCGCTATCATCTGCTCCAACGGAAACACCAAACGTTAGACTTTATTCCATCTTACACTGATTGTTCACTCTTCTCTTTCATCTCCTGTTTTCTGTCTCAAAATTGCCACTCTACTGTCTCTTCCTGGTCTCGACTCGCTTCAGCTCCTTTCCCCCATCCGCTTTTTTGTCCCTGAGCCATTGAATTAAATTGAATGCACCTCGTTTGACGAGGAAACCTTTGCAAAAAATAGGCCTCTTCTAAACGAGTTTTTCTGTGGTGTCATCGAATACCAGGGCGCGACAACAAACCATGGTTCAATAGCTCGAGCCATTCTTCGGGAGAGACGGAGTCGAGACAGACACCAGTTGGGTCGAGACTTAGCCACTGGCCTGATGCATGGTGTTGACATGTCTCAGCTGCTTTGCTGCAGCCATGACATGCAATTGAGCATTGACCTCGACAGGATATCTCCAACTGGCCGAACTTACCTCTTCAACTTTAATTCACATCGCACAAGGGGGCAGCAGTACACTCTCCACGCGTCTCGTTGTCAATCAACGTACCTCTGGCTCTTCTATGAGAAAGTCATAGAATGACTGGTCCTCGTTGTGATCCCCCGCCATGGTGGGATTGGAGGTCGGAGGCTGCAGCAAATTTTGGATCTGCCTAGCCATTCGAGTGTTCGTCCGGCTATTGTGTTTAGATGTCTGGAGGAGTGGGCCGGGTATCGCTTTTGCCTATGCAACCAGGCGTGCCCTGGCTGTCACTTTGATAGCAACTGGTCGTCGATTGTGATCCAAGGATCAAGGTATGATGTCGAGTGGAAGTGCGATCGAGCTTCGATCAGTGAACGTCTTGATAAACAACTTCCGTTGATTCAATCGGCCTGGGCCCGTGGCCGGCACCGTACTTCACCACGGAGGTTGTAGTTTAAGGGACCCGACTGCTTATACAGCAATTTGAAGCCGCAGACTCCGACGTCACTAGAATCTGCTCAATAGTTCTAGCACCACGGACGCCGATTTGTACCCAACAAGCAAATTAGAAGATCGAGGGCTCTATTCCCATTCCAGGAGGGGCGATGCTGTACGGTAGTCTCGTGCTCCCACCAAACACAAGATAAAATGTCACCCCACCGAAGAGATTTCTCGGCACCACGAGACAATCGGTCACCTATTAGGTGACGGATCGAATGTCTTTTCCGGCCCTTAAATCTTTCTCAGATGATGAGCGAATGAGTGGCCGTGCCTTTCGTTTCCACTAACGGCATTCAAGGTCTTCCCTCACTGCCGCTCCGCGTACCTGCTTCACACCATTATTAACGTCAGAGCACATGCTGGGTTGGGTGACATTTGCCCAGATCGTCACATCTTTACTCACAGGTTCCCTCTTCAGCCGCACTACCGGCTGCGTATCCTCGTGGTGGTCTTTCCTTTTCTCGTACTTCGGCCTCCGGCCCCTTTCCTTCTCCTCCTTCGTCTGTCACCTCTTCCCCTGAGGCTGTGAGAGTCGAGTGACTAGTCACGGGGACATTCAATGTTGTCCCGAGGCCTGAGCGGTAATATGGTTCGAGGCCCTTGATGACTACACTCTGGTGTGCTCACGCAGTGGCCCTAGTCATAGGATGTGGTGAGATCTGTTTTGTCAAAAATAACATAGGGCAACCTGATGGTGTTGTGTCAAAGCAGGACAAGCTTCTCTTCCCTTCCCCACGTGAACTATTAGGCTTCCAATAAGAAGATGTGGCTGGTATGAATCCGTGGCCGTGGGAAAGCCAATGCTGAATGATGGAGGAGCCATGTGTGGATTCAAGTCGACGCCCTGATTGTGTTTGCATTAACTCGACAATCGAATTGGCCAGTGCCCCCGCCTTTACCGCCCAAAGGGGGACTTGGGGACAGCTTCTGGGAAACCTGAGCTGGAATTGGACCTGGGAAATAGGTGGACTCCTTTGGGGGGAGGAGACAGGAAATCGGGGCTGGGATTAGGTCCGGGAAGGGGACGGGGACCGACTGTAAGTGGTACTTCGGGCATTCGTGCTCTGTAAATGATCGGCATACCGAAACCTCGCCCATCCAGCCTTTATTGGACATCTTGGCTTGACAAGCCCTACCGCTCACATGTCAAGCGCGGAAGAGTGCATGTTTGAGGCGCCTATATCTTCCCTGTCAATGCCGTTCTCCCAGTTCTGTCAGTTTGGCGCGATGCCGAATCATGTTGTAGTAACGATTGTGAGCGGTCAGATCTGGATCATCTTAAACTAGGCTATCCGGCCACTCCACAAGGCTCTTGCCCGTTCTAAACTGGAGGGAGAAGGATGTTATTCATCCGTTATCTCATAAAAGCCAAGAGTCCGCTCGCTCTGTCAAGTGCAACAGCTCGACCAGCCCAGGTATTCAGGTAGCTCATCGAAAGAAGGATCCCTCGTAAGTCGAGAAGCTCACTGGGTATTCTGGGAATAACGACCAGGTGACTGAGGCACGGCCATCGCGATACTAGATGATACCACAAGTATCTTCATTTTGCTATGACTTCGTACGGTGGCCCGGTTGTTTCGGATCCAGCAGCACGGAGATGATAACTGTAACTAGATGGTTCCATTGATTTGGTAATTTTGACAGGAACACTCCAACCAGTTACGGATGGCTTCTGATTCAAAGCAGACCGCGTACTGACCACACAATTCTGTATGTATATGTCTGTATTATGGTGGTCTGATCCAAGTTCGCAACCGAGGAGCGGGGGGTGGCTGGCTACAACCAGGGGGGAGGGGGCCGCAAGCCTGTAGCCCACCCAACGAAAATGTATGCCATGCCTGGGAAAAGAGGACCCTGGGATAAAGGGATTCACGTTGGATGATGAAGCTAAGACGTTTCGAGGGGAATTGGGGACTAATGGAACCGGATGTGGTTGTTGGCCGTTGAGCTGATATGTCGTTTTGGGGGGGCGTCGTTAGGACTGAACATGACGGACGGGAAAGACAACGGTTTTTTGTGGGCTAATAAACCATGTCCATCTATCGCTGCCGTCTTCGTGGCGGTAGTATTTTTTTAGCCCTCTTGTTCGACGTCACTGTTTCTGGGTCTTGTTTCCTCTTTTCGGCGGTGACATCTCCTCTCTTTTTTTTTTTTTTTTTTTTGATGGCGCTGAGTTTGCTGCAGAGTGTGAACAAGTTATGCTCGTCGAACGAGATGGTGCAGACAAGTCGTTGGCCGAAAGCCAACGTCACTTCCGAAAGGAAGAGGAATACATCCCTCTTCACCCTACCTATGCAAAGTGCAGTTGGCCCGGAGCTGCTTCTCCTCTTGTGAAACAGACAGTCGATTATGTAGTGGCAGGGCTTGCATAATGGTTTGTGTGGCTTGCTCAGCCCTGGCAATTCATATCGAAGTGTTGTATAGCTCATATTCAGCCTGGATCTACGTTCGGCCGCGAGTACTAGAAGTTGCCTTGTAAGGACCTAGAGTTTCCTGGGATGGATCAAATACAGGCAGAATTAGTCAACCGTGTGAAACAGAGGAAAGAGTCCTTTCGGAAGGCAGCCGCACTTTCCTAGGACAATGGAACGAATGGACTGGCTGCCACAGACACCTCAGATATGTACCAACTGTGCCTAGGTTAGGTAGTAACTACCAACCCTGCGCCTGCCCTGTCCTGCACGGGGAGTAAGATGTTTGGGAAGGTGCGACGCAGAACGGCTGAACGGGTACCTTCTTCATGCCAGCCAGGTATTACACGATGTGCGCGTTGGATGTGGAGCTGATGAGGAGGCAGGTTGGGTGTAGCTACCTTAAGGTAGTATAAGGTAAGGTAATAAGGTAGGCAAGAGAATTGTAGGTAGGTACTTAGGTAGTGCTAGTTTCGTTACTCGATGGGAAACCGAAGGAATGGCTCGAAAAGACCAAGGATTTATAGAGATCGTGACAGGCCAACTTCCCTGCCACTTAGACAGATTCAGTTCAGGTCCAGCAAGTCATAGTTACGTCTTAAACTCATGTAAGAAACCGTTTTCTATAACTCAAAAGCTTGTTCTGCAGAAGCCGGCGATAGCGAGCGCTCCTACGAACCCTTGAAGGATCAGATCATGGGATATTCGACCCAAACAAACTTCCCTTTGACTGACGGGGCCTTCTGTTATAGGACCCAGGCATTATTTGTGATACCCTCCAGGTACCCCTGATCCTCGGCTCTGCAGGCCGAGTAGCCGGTCGTTCAGGTTGTCAGAACCCTCTCGTGCATTATCGCTGACGGGACGCAAATGTTCATCTGCAGGCTCCCATCCATCCTTCACACGACAATTACATACCAAACTTAGTACGATACCTAAGGTCAGCAGTTCCAAGGTGACCCTACCATACCAACGGCCCGGCCAATTCGATGTGCTGACTCGGTTACGGCCCCCCTCCTGTGAGTGAACCCACGTCGGAGCCGGAGTGTGTGAGCTGTCACATACTAATGCGGTAATACATGAAAATGATTTTTTCCCTTCCTCTTTTTCATTTATTGTGCTCCATGTTACGCTGAACTTCGGCAGAAGCAAAACTTCGCTTACACCCCTGGCCCCGGCTGATCTGATCTTTGTCCAAACTTTAAACGACAAGGTCTTGGACCTTTGAATGGCACCTTTTTTTTCTCCAAATATACCCAATAATACGAGACTCGAATTTTACCCCTCGGATCTCGTTACTATTACCAGAAAGGGCAATTTCTATGACACCAAATCTTGGTGCATTGAGCTGATCAACATCACCACGAGGCTTTAGTATCAGGCCACCTCAAGAGGTCTATGTGCGTACCTCAGCTTGCAGTATGTATCTTATTAGTCTCTTAACCTGTCATCGCCGATCAAGGGCCACCCCTGATCGTCGAAGCCAAACCGAGAACGTTCAGCAACTATCCGTCTCCACCTATAGAATCAGCAAGACTCACATTGGGTGTACAGGAACGCACACGAAAGAGTGCAGGATCGTGATCTACGTGTAGTCAGCAGCCAGCCTTCCGGAGGATATCCATGTTTTCTTTTCTTCAGGAGAATTAATTACTAGCTACCGAACCTAGGTACCTATTTACGTATTTGCCTTGGCGTTCGTATGTTGTTTGCGACTCGTGAGCACACTATAGCAGAGACTGACTGATACGATGGTAATTAGACTGTTCGTTGTAAAGCCGGCGATAAGATTTTATGGGGGCTCTCTTAATTGTCGTCACTTCCTAGGTACCTATAGTACCTAAGGTAGCTCTTTGCGGCTGACAACTGACGGGCGATCCAAATGTACCCCTCTCCGGTTGACGAGAACAAGGAATACCCTAGATGGCTTGATCAATTACGAGCCTGCAGTAGATGTATAACAGGCTAAAGGACCTACGTCCCGAGGCTCTTTCAACTTGATGATTTATTGTGATAGTATTAATGAATAAACTTCCATAATAAGAAACTCAGCGCAAAGCAAGCTTAATTTCATCTAGCCTCAATCGATCTAGTCTGGTCGACTATGTCAATGCCATGGATGTCATGACCAATGCTCACCGCAAAGTTGTTCTGAACATGAGTCGTGCAGGAAAGACTGCTTGCTGACCAAACTATCAAAGCGGAAACAATTGTAATTGGTAAAAGCTACTACTACATGAACCCAGGTGGAAGTGTCAAATCGTCTTTCTAGCCCAAACGCCTTTGGTATCTCAGACCAAGATTTTTCCTAGTCCCGCTCCCATTAATCTACTCACGTGTCTCACTTCAAAGACACACACGCACTCCGTAACAACATGCCTCTTAGGTATGCTACGTTTAGCCTGTCTTCTTCTTCTTCTTAGGACGCTCTTCTCCAGCGTCCTCGTCATCATCATCCCGTTCTTCATCCTCATCCACATTGCTCTCGTCACTGCCTGAGCCTGAGCTCTCGTGGGCGCTGTCGTACTCCTCTGCCACATCGCTTTCGCTATCAGTTCGGAAGTCCTCATCCACGCTCTCCTCATCCTCGTCAGCGGAGCCACGGTCGGCCTTCGCGGCAACCTCGTCCTCGGAGTCATCCATCTGCTGATCGAGGGCTGCAGCTAGGAGGTTGGCATCCTCGTCAATCTCGTTCTTGACCCGCAGACCCTTGAGCTTGAAGAAGCTTTCGAGGGCCTTGAGGTCCTCACGGCTGATATTGCTGAACTGGGACGAGCCAGCACCATTCTTTAGAAGAACTGTGATGTCAAATGTCGACAGCGCTGAAACAGCTCCGCTGACACGCGAGAAAGTAACCGATTGTGTCTGTTCGTAGGCGATGTAGACAGCGGGCTTGGGCACAAACATGAAGGCCTTCTCCAGACAGTAGAGGAAACCCTCGCTTGCCTTGATAGAGCACTTGATGCCGTATTGGCTGCGGTGTCTGCACGCGAGTCAGTAATCTTATGACGCAGCAGAAAACAGGGGACGTACGTGATGAAGTCCTTGGCAGGGGATGAAATCTTCCTGTTTCCCAGACCACGGAAGATCTTGGCGACAACTTGGTGGAGGGGCTCCTCGTAATGAGGTTCCAGCTTGTCCTGGTACTTGCTTTTAAGCTCGTCCTCGTTCAAGTTAAGGTCAATAGTGACTTCCTCGTCCTTTTTAAACTGCATCACAACAAAGGGATACCGCGTTTGACCTTGACGCAGGGGCGGGTCCAGACCCATGACAAGCATGTAGTGTACCTCGTCAGGCTTTGGAAGCACCATGAACTTCTTGATGGCCTCGTATTGAATCTTGTAGTCGTAGGTTTTGCCTCGGAGTCGGAAAGAAGCTTCGTACATGTCGATGTCGAAACGTCCTCTACAGATAATGTATTAGCGTGCGCGCAAAAAGAGGCAGAAAACTGGACATACCTGGGCGTGAGATGTAGGACATCCAGGAAAGTGGCGATAGTATCACCAGCAGTCTCACCAATCTCAGCCTTGTCAATCAGAGTCTCGTAAAACAGAGTAGCGGCATTCTTTTCCTGCTCGTCGTTACCGGCATCACTGCCTGCATCCTCTCCTTCAGCCTCCTTGCGAGTTGTGACACCAGGAATGTAGAATCGCATCTCGACTAACTGATCTCGACCAGCAGCAGCCTTGGATCCTTTCGACCTGGCGCCACCGAGCTGGGCATTGGCGCCCGTATCAGGGAGTGCCATCTCTACTGCCACCTCATTGCGGCCAGCGAGGTTGGTGTTTCCAATTTCCGAGTAGGCCAGTTCGAATGCGGGCCGGTTTTGGACGCTGAATGTGAGTTCGGACTTGGAAAATTCGGCCTTGCCCCAGTTCCAGCCTCGCAGAGCATGCTCCTTGCTCTCAAGGGCAGTGCTGTACCAGTTCTTGAACACCTTGGCAAGGCGGTCGTAATCTTCTTGTTGGAAGCCATCGAGCTGGATTATGCCGGACTTGGCGCGCTGTACGATCTTGATCTCATAGCCCTTGGCGGCGCGGCTCCATTGCGCAGAGGCGATGTTGTTATGATCGAGGGTGAAGGTATCGCCGCCGCCCACAGGCTTCCATCCGAAACCGGTCTCTGCGAATCTGCACTTTCCGCTCTCCTTGGAAAGGTCCAAGTAGATGTTATCGAAGCTCTCACTGTGATTTTGATGACTTTGTTAGCTAGCTGTTGCTGCGGCAATGCTTATGAGGGTCATCAAAGGATCGAGCAAGCTCAAGACCTGTGACAATTAGAAAAGGGGTAATTGGGGAAAATCACATACATAGCAGTCATTTCAGCGACTGATAGAAAGCTTTATATGTGCAGAAATATGCTGTGACAAGAAGATGTTGTCGTCCTTGTGAGGTGACGATGTGTTACGATGCAAGGCACGGTTTAACTAGTCTGAAATTTGAGTGCACCCTCAGCTTAAAGGTTCAGGTCGCGGTCGGCGCACGTCTTCACGCGGCCACTATAAAACGCTCCACTTTTGTTATATGATACTCCAGGTCTCACTGGTTGGGCGCATTAGCACAAAATCATAGATGCCGAGACCTGAAACCTGATAACACAGGTAACTTGTAAGGGAAGCCCAGGATTGAATATTGAATGAGGAATCTGGAATCCAACTAGATTGTGACATCCAAATCTCTGTGTATTCTCTTGGCTTTCTGCTCATGGCGACAAAAGCCAAATTGCTGATGACCCTACCATCCATGCCATAGAACTTTAACTGTCGCTGATTTTATCAACAGACTCACCTTGATGGGGCCCCAAAGAACACAACGAGCTCTGTAGTAGAATGAGGTGACGAATGCAAGGCAAGATACTGTAGGTAGCATGTGAATTCAACCAAATCGACAAAATGGCAAGTCATCGCCGAGTCCTTAGGCCCCGTGCACTATTAGTTCCCCAACATTGCCTACGTCGGCCTCCATGTGACCCTTTCTCCGGTCTCCAGTCCCCACTTCCAGCGATAAGTGCATAACATCATAGGCTTGATAACTGTCGCCGCCTTCATTCATCCATCTTCATGATCTACTACTACTATCAACACCTTTCTCTATTTTCCATCAACATAATCTACTCAACAAACTTCAATTTAAATCGTTTATGCGGTTTCCTTTCTGCTCAGTAGGATGGTCAATACCGTCATGACAACAAATCGCCGCTCCCGACTGTCGGGCTTTCAATGCGCCTCGACTGGCCGCGTAACCGCTGCCCTATTACTATCATTCCTCGCCTTCTCGCCATCGTCTGCTCACAATAACATCGGCGACCGATTTCACGACGACGTCCTGCTACCCCCTGGGCCAGCACTTCCAGTATCGCCAGAAGTTCCCGCGCCTGCTGAGCATACCTTCAGCCTCCGGCACATCTACCATCATGGCACACATCTCCACCCAGGCCTCCATCGAAAGCGAGATGTTGTTCATGACCAGTCAAGGGTCTATCTAGCTGCAGAAGACGAATATGGTGAATATGACGTCTCTCGATTAAAAGCCAAGAGCCATCCCCAGACAATCCAGCGTCTAGTAGACCGGAGGCCATCCGTCGTCGACCCTATGGTTGCTGAGTCTCGGCAGAGAGGATACGCAGCCGTGCTTGACGCATCGGCATGGACTATGGATCAGGTGTCTTCACCCGATATCAAAGATAAAGACACTGTTTTGAACTTGGCTATTATGACGGCCAACGCGTATGTCAAAGATGAAACAGAAACCGATTGGGAAGACGTAGGAGAAAGGTGGAACCGCAGCGTCGATTTTGGATGGGAGTCTGATGGTCTTCGCGGCCATGTTTTTGTTGACGATACAAACTCGACCATTGTCATCGGCTTGAAAGGCACGTCGATGGCTGTTTTTGATGGAGAAGGCACCACAACTAATGACAAGGTCAACGACAACCTCTTCTTCAGCTGCTGTTGTGCCCAACAAGGTCAGTGGACCTGGCATCAAGTCTGTGATTGTGCCACAGGCACGTATTCATGCAACAACACTTGTGTTGTTCAGGCTCTGAGGGAAGAGAACCGCTACTACGGCGCTGCCCGCGAACTATACTCGAATGTTACAGAACTCTACCCTGATGCTCAAGTCTGGCTTACAGGGCACTCGCTTGGTGGCGCCGTGACCTCGATGCTGGGTATGACATATGGTCTTCCCGTCGTTACATTTGAAGCCGTCCCAGAGGCGCTTCCAGCTTCCAGACTAGGTCTGCCCGTTCCTCCGGGTGCTAGCGTCGACTATCCCCAAATGCGTGAGAACACGGGCACGTTCCATTTTGGCCACACCGCAGACCCTGTCTATATCGGGACATGTAACGGCGCAACAGCTTCTTGCACTTATGGTGGCTATGCTATGGAAAGCACATGTCATGCTGGATATGAATGTGTGTACGACGTTGTCGCCGATAAGGGATGGAGGGTCGGAATTGGTACACATCGGATTCGTTCTGTCATTGACGATGTCATCAAGAAGTACGATGGTGTTCCCGAGTGCAGACGAACTCCTGAATGTAGGGACTGTGCTCAGTGGAAGATGTACGAAAGTAATGGCACTGAAACCACCACAACACCATCCTCACCAACCTCGACCTCCATGACTACCCGTACTCGGACCCGCACCTCAACTTGTGAGACGCCCGGCTGGTGGGGTTGTCTTGATAAGACCACCCCCGCCTCAACCACAACTTCGACCACTTCGACTTCTACGTCTACCTGCAAGACTCCTGGCTGGTTTGGATGCAAGGATAAGACGACTACCGAGAGCAGCACTACAACGACCGTGGATACTACTCCTACGACAACTTGTCATACTCCTGGAAGGTTCTGGGGTTGCCGCGATGAAGTTGAGGCCACAACAACAGCTGAACCTGGTCAGGTCACGAACGTGTCTGTTACGGCTACGCCCACAGATACAACGGAAAACGTTCCTAGCACGAGCGTGCCAGAAAGTCAGAGGTGTCTCACTCGTAACTGGCTTGGGCTATGCAAGGAGTGGGCTGTTGAAGACGTGGAATTTGCCCCAGATGAGATGTAGGAATCGGCATTGAGAGGTCCTATTGCAGCAGCAACGTCCAGACCATCTCTCGTATCTCGTACATCGATCGCTGGTCGAAGCAACATGCACCTTTGCCTGCCTGTTCCAGCAGCTTGATTTCTGTTTTTCTCTCTCGTACGCGTGCTTGGCTGCGATATAGAGGGGCCCGCTCAGCGGTTAGCCATGATATGTTTAGCGTTTTAGATACACTCATGCAGATCATGAGGATGGAGTCTTTGTTTTGTATACTGGAGGACACGGCGTTTGATTAGGTACGAATGACCGGGCTACAGATTTGAATACATGCGATCTACACATGAGACTCGCACATTTGGACGAATAAAGCAGGTTAAATATCAGAATAAATTGGATTATTAGATTATTCACAATTAATTGTTGTTCATCACCTCGCGATCATTGTGTCGGTGGAATGCACCTATCGTAGTACATCTTCTGTCGTGATGTCAGCAACGTACCTAAAAAAACCATTCCCAAGTCTAGGCGTGTCCCCACCAAAAAAACGCGTTCGTCAACCTTGCATCTTCTATCTTTAGCTTCAATCCCACCAGGCGAAGAGCCACGGCACAATACCGCTTCATTCTATCAACTTGGATATCGTTCAACATACGCAATGTGACATCTTTACGCTTACTCGTTCCGATAATAGATAACTCACAATGGAAACGGAATCCAAACCTTCCGATATGGGGACCCCCTTGTCTTCGACATTATCTAGCCTCAGCGACAGCGGCAGTGACGCTGAAGTTTCGAAGACTACTGGTCTCAACAACCACACCGATAGCCAGAAAAATGACGAAGACACTGTAGAATGGCTGGCTACAACTCGAAAACGCCGTTCCACCGCCGGCAATCGAATGAAGTCGATGCTCGCCAACGAGGAACCCGATTCAGATCTCGAACTACTCTTCGCCGAAGATGAGAACGACCAGGGCTTCTCCGATGCTGAAGAGAACGGTTCGGATGTCCAGATGGACTCTTCAGACGATGAAGACGAGAACGACAATAATGATGATGACCTCGAGGGCGAGAAGGAATTGGAAAAGCAGGCCAAGGAACGTCGCGCTGCTCAGCGCAAGCGAAAGGCGCAAGAAGCCATCCCTGCCAAATTCCGCAAGAAAGTCCGTATCGACCCTACGACGAGAACGCCTGCATCTGCGAAGCCCGCGCCACGACCTAAGAAGAAATCTGAGCGCACTTCATGGCTGCCGTCTGCCGCGGACCTACCGACACGAGCCTCTTCCCGCCAAACGACTCGACTCTCCAAGGAGCAACTGCATCAACAAATGGTGGAGCGAGAGGCGCGCCGGATAAAACAGCTAGCCCAAATGCAGAAGAAAGCTGCCAAGCTGGAGGCGATGAAGAAGCCACCCATGACCCAGGAGGAGCGATTACGAGAGGCAGCCATTGTCGAGAAGCGCAATAGCAAGAGTTTGAATCGCTGGGAGGAGGCTGAGAAACAGCGTGAGGAAGAACGTCGAGCGAAACTGGCGGCACTTCATAACAGAACGTTGAAGGGGCCTGTGGTTACATTTTGGAGTGGAATTGGTGAATGGATGGGAAGGCACATGGTGATCGAGGAGCCTGCCAAGGAGAAGCGGAAGAGAGGCGAGAAGGCAAAGGGTAAAGAGAAGGACAAGGAGAAAGAGAAGGAGAAAGCTGGTTCAATAGAGGACAAGAAGGAGGACGGTCAAAATGGCGAAATCGCAAACGCCAACGCCAAAGAAGGATTGCAACCTTCACAGGACAAACTACCAAGCACAGCGTCAGCAGAGCCTGCAGCACCCTCCGATTCCAAAGACACGAAGCCCGCTACTCCTACTAAACATGTTGAAGACATCACGAAACCCACAGATACACCTTCAACTTCAGAGACTAGTGGTGCTCCTCCAGCGGTTCCCAGGACCGAAGACATCGCTGCTCCGATGACTATGCCACCACCTCCTCAACCGCCCCCTACACCTCCGAGCAGTTTGGCTGCTCCAGCTCCTCCACCATCAACCCTCGTGCCAGCTCCAAGCCCTCCTCCATCCCAGGATCCTCCAGCATGTGGTCTCGCTGCACCGCCGCTGCCTCCTCCACCTACGCCCGTTGGGGCAACATTATCAACAACTTCCTTCGTGGCTCCTCCGTCAGGACTATCTCGCCCACCAGATTCTAAACCATCTGGCGTTCTAGCAGCGCCTATACTTGCTCCTCCCCCAGGTATTGGCATCAACCCTAATGCTCCTCCTATGATGGGCTACGGCAATCCCAAATCCAATGTCCTGGCACCACCAAATACGTCTCAAGGGGCCATGCCTCCTACACTCACTGCAACTGCAACTGCAACTGCAACTGCAACTGCTCCTCTTCATAACACTCCTCCGTCAACTATCTCACCCCCTCCATCACAAACTTCCACGGGAGTTGCGCCCATATCTTCTACAACAAATCTTCAACCCAAAACTATCACGCCCGCTCTCCCAACCAAGTCTACCAGTCCCGACACTCCCGTTGTAGCCCAAGCCCCTGACTCTCAAACTCAACCTCCTCAGCCCTCAACCGGAGCCCGCAATGCCATTGTCTTCCAAAACTTTGACGACAACGCCCTCAAGGATCGTAGCATTCAAACACAGATCATTTTTGGCCGCAAGATGAACAGGCTTTCCAGTAAGTTTACATGGATCTTCAATAAACGTCACCTTCTCTAACATTGGTCAGAACCTTCTCCTGCGCCTCTTTGCGTAATCACAAATCATCCCGCTCGGTATCGGGATCCGTGTACCGGCCTCCCTTATTACAATGCCTACGCGTATCGGGAGATCCAACGCCTCACCCGAGGCGAGTACCGATGGAGCCACATCCTTGGTGCTTGGGTCGGTAGCGGAACATATGCTGCACGGGGCGTCCCCGAACGCTTCCTGAACCCCAACAAGAAAGGGCCTGAAAAGAAATCGACGCCTGACGAGGGCATCAAGGGCAAAGATGCTGTCAAGGCCCCAGATCAAGCCCAGGACCCGCAAACAAAAACCCCTGATGTTCCGTCGGGTATCCCGACTACGGGGGACAAGTTGACTGGGGTCGAACAAGGGGCTTCCGCACCACCAAACTCTGAGCCTAGCCAGACGATACAACCCAAGATGGCGCCACCGGCAGTCACTCAGCCTACAAAGGCTACAAATGCAACGGCCGCAACACCAGAAGCGCCAAATATTGCTCCTGCTCCCGAGCCACAGGCTCAAGCTCCAACAAACCCTCAATCAACTACCGCAGGAAATCTCCCAGCACCACTTCAGGCAGCTCAATAGGATTTGAGGCGAGTTGCTTAGACCACTATTATAGTACTTTGACTAGATACCTTGGGTAGATACAGAGCTGTTGAATGGCAGGAATTGGCGTGATAACACAACAGCGACTACAATATGTCCCAATATTTATGAATAAAAAACGTGTTAACAGCACAAAAGCACGCCTGAGACTATTCACGGTTGGAAGCGTCAACGGAGGTGTGTAACTGGTAAAACCAGTGTTGTAGGTTGGTTATAATTGTGTCTTATCTCATCTATCAAGATTGTGCCACCTACCGATCGCTATGTCATCTACATACACATGCAGATGATAGCAGATCGGTCCATACCATAATCCTCGCCTTAGGTCCACAATTCGTGTCGCGATAACTGCCATGTTGTCCGTCTCATGAACCATACCACCCTTCCCTCACATAATCCTTTAGAATTCCACTGTTACACGGCCGTCTATCTCGATTCGCCCAGACCCTTTTCTTATTACCCCTCGGGGATTGTTGTACGTTTGACATCTCCTTAAGCTGCCTATGCTTGCGCCATCCCCTCTTGTTTCTTTTAAAACGCCAAATGCAAAACCCGCTGTGTTATGTTCATCAAATGTTGAACTCATTTTTTTGAAAACCAGTATTAAACGCCGTCAAAACAATGTTGATCATGGAGTACGGTAGGCGCTGAAGCCCAAAATTAAGTTGTATCGTATCAGATACTATGTGAGTATGTTGTAGTTGACTAGTTGGTCTTGGTGCCAATAACGTCAACCATCCAGCCCAGCTCGGCCGCAAAGTCGTCCAGGCCGGTATCGATAGGCGCACCGAGGAAGTTTCCGCTGTCGCCGCGAGAAAGAAGCGATGTAGAGTTGACCTTGGCATAGGCAGACTGGGACTCGACAATTTTCCGTCCTTGTTCCTGAGACTCCGGGAGACTGTAGCACTCGAAGGAGTCGGTAGTAGGGGCCATGCCAGGAACAGGCTGAAATGCGAGGATGTCACTGTTGCTACTTGATACAACGTCATCCTCATCATCGGTAAGATCAAAGAAGTTGTTTCCTTCATCTTCGGGAAAGTTTGGTGTGGCCGGCGACAAGAAGAAGCTCGTGGCAGGATTGATTCGAGGGCTAGGGGCCCGAAGAGTCTCCAGCCTAGGTCGTGAAGGAAGCACAGCCGATGCAGGCACACCGCTGACCTCTAATAAGTCCTTCCTAGATGGTCTTGAAGGAATCAGAGGCAGCGGCCTTGAATTAGCGGCATCGCTTCTGACTGACTCGGAGGAAGTAGTTCGCTTGAAGGGAGGAGGTGAGAGATGAGTGACGTAGGGCTGTCCATCAGATGCTGCTGAAGTCGCAAAGTTATCGTCGTCATCGTTCTCGTTTTCCTCCACAACATCTTCAGGGATGACTAGAGATGGTCTCTCACTGAGGTTAGAGCCAGGGCGGGGAGGAAGATCATCAGACAGGAAGCGTCGAAGAGATTCGGGTGAGATATCTCTTGTTCGAGTGCCTTCTGATGGCGTCGTGCAACGGTCGTCGATATCCTCGGCGGTATCAGACAAGTCATTGCGGATGGGAGATCGCCCACGCTCGCCTTCAGAATTCACCTTGCGACCGAACAAGCGCTTCCATGCCGCCGGGGCAGGCGATAATGATCGGGACGAAGACTTGTGATTTAAGGATGGAGATGAGCCAACCCGGTAGGGGATGTGGTTGGCTGGTACTGAAGGTGCAGGTCGAGGTGTGATGTACTTGGATTCGGGATTCATGGTTTTGAGATCGGTAGCACGCATAGAGGTAAGAGAAGCACTTCGCTGCCTGAGAGCCTGCTCGACAGGAACGATTAAAGTATTGACAGTTTGGCCAGGTAGGTATGGGCAAGCTGTGGTTGAAGGGAGGCTAAGGTCGTGTGTCTCGACCGAGCCATCTAGCTCATACTGGAAACCCATTGTTAATATAAATGAATGACTGGATTAAGTAATAAACAAGTAATGAATGAATGAATGAGTGAATAAAGAATTGAAATAAGTGAGAGAGGCGATGTTGATTAAATGTGTTTAGGTGGTTGGGTAAACGGGTGTTGATGTATGTAGTTGAGTTCACTAGTTTAAGGCAAGGGAGAGGAATGGGTTTGTTATGAGGTGATGTGCAATGCAATGCAATAAGATGGCATATACCGAAACGGATAGAACAACACACGTACATAGTAATAATAGGTATGACCCATCTTAAGACCACCATGCCTCTTGTTGGGATACGAAGGTGCTGTGCCAGTAGTACCTGAGCCTGAGCTTGAGCTTGTTCCAGCGCCTACGCCAGCGCACGTCGCAGAAGCCGAGACGGAAACGTCGTCACAGACAATGTCACGAAAAGAATAGCAACCTCTCCACTGATCACGGCCCCGCCGGATGTCTCGTTGCATGGGGTGAGATTGGCTGAAATTGTCCCACGACCCAATAAGCCGCACGGACTGTGTCGAAGGGGGAGCTTGACTGGGGGGTGCTTGTCAGCGGCCGTCGTTAAAAGCCATCGGGTGACGGCATGGAAGGGGAATAGAAGCAAAGAAAAAAGGGCAGGGAAATTGCACCAAGCTGCAGTGCGTTACAGCCAGCCACACGCCTTGAAGCCAAGGGGTAACAGCTGAGAAACAAACTGGTACGATAGGCTTGGTCCGTATGAAATGACAGAGCTGGCAATCGTGGGGAGACAAGGGAACCCTTGGATCGATCCCAAGGTAGCTGCAGATAGAGACTTCCATCTGTAATCAAACCCAGCTGTCTTCCCCATTTTGATGCATACAGCATATTAGCAGTACCAAGCACTGCAGCTAGAGGCTGGCTGAGAGGGCTTCGACGCTGACTTCAGCTCCGACTTTTTACGCCCTCAATACAAAAAAAAAGCGACTCAAACATTTTGTTTTTTTCCTAAACACGGCGTCCGTCTATGTCTTGAGGCACAGGCCGGGGGGGCTGGTCGGGGACGGAGCCAAATTCAGATGATTTTCATGCGAGGGTACAGAAATAAGACAATTGAAGCATACCACGGCAAATAAGACACTTCTAGGTAATGTGTACCGGTCCCGGGGTAGAGAATGGAATGACAGCGTTCGATAGTTGAAACACAAAGGGAATGCTGAGAGATGAAGCTGACGCAGTCGGAGAGAAAGTGGTCCAATTGCTGAAGAGAACGATTGTTGTAAAGAGGGATTGGATTGGATATAATGAACCGACTCAACGGTTCCGTAGAAGGCGATCCGCAGAAGTAGTGGATCAACAATCGACCAGCGAGAGGCGAAGTAAGGGAGCAAACAAGCAAACAAACGGAAGGAATATAATTAACAAAAGAAAGAAGAAATGGTCCGAACTCACAACAAGAAAGTGAAAAGAGTCGTTGATGGATCCATGACAGGCGACGGGTGACGGGCCTTTACTACAGTTAATATGTAGGCACCCGTTACCACAGGTCGCTGTGGGGATTAATGATGAGATTGGTACTAATCTGGGAAACCAGTCAAGATCCACGAAAGCGCCTATAGGCTTTGATGCCGGGGATTCGGACAGGTCGAGATTAAGCAATAACAGGAGGCTGATGAAACACCATGAGGTGTTCGTCGCATGTTCAGACAGGCGCGAAGTGGTGTTAGAGACTCTATACTGACTGTCAATGATTGGATGTGAGCCTCTCAAATTACAGCGAATTTAGTTGTAGGTGGTTGACAGCCAATGACCTGACGAGGAGCCCTGAAAGGTGACGGGCAGTAAGCGCCGCAATGGAGTCTTGGAACATGGAACCCCTAGACGACGACGAATGTTGACGTGTACCAAGAACTGGGTAAGTAAGGTACGGAATGCGGCACAGGACGGGCGCTTAAGCGCAGGGCGTCAAAGGCAGCGCAAAATGCCAAAGCGAGGCAAGACGAGGATACTCGGCTATGAGACGAAGCAATGCAACAGTCGGGCACAGCGAAGTACCGTATAACAAAGGCAGGGCAAGGCCGTAGACGAGGGAGCCAAGGGCGGCTAGTGAAGCTGCTTGCTTGCTTGCTTGTTTGCTTGCTTGCGACGCTCGAGTAAAAGTTGTGACCCAGGAGTGGTCGATGCTGCAAAGCAAAGGTGCGCGCGGACAGTTTGGAATACGGTCCCACTAACAAGAGGGTGAATAGTTGACGGTCTCTCGCTACCTAGTTTGCTTTTGGGTGGTCTCAGTCTCAGTCGCAGTCGCAGTCTTGGACGAGGAATGAATGGGGAAAGGTAGAAAAGGGAGACCAAAGATGCAGAATGTTAGATCGAAGAAGAAAAGAGGGTGAGACTTTTTGGATGGGGAGGAGGAGGAATATTGGATATGAGATTGCGGAAAGAGCGGGAGAGGACCCAATTCTGACCAAGATGGAGATGGGGAAATAATGCTCCTGCCTTTCTTCACATTAATTACCTTACCTGCTTAGGTGCCTACCTACCTAGTCGAAAAGCCAAAGGCCTCGCCAATCTAAGGCCAGCTCGGAATGGGAAATGCCACTGTCATTGGAGAAGACAGGTAATATTTCAGCCCGTGGCTGTCAAGTGACAGGTCTGGTTCAGCCCAGCTCAGCCAGGTTTGAATATTGGCCTTTCCAGTTGCGATATCGTTCCGGGTTTGCCAGTGAGACCAACCGAACCATGCACGAGGGCGTCAAGGGGTAGTATTGGCCTATTGGTCTGTTTGAGCATGCGCTATGGAATATTGCCTTGCTCCTTGAAGTTTCCAGCCTGTTGATCATCGCCAATGAATAGCACAGACCGCATGCGTCTCGTGAGGAAGGATCGGCATCGTCATGTCTCGGGTTGATGGTTGTTGATCAACAACTTACAGATAGACACAAGTAGACAAAGAAGAGGGGAGAGACATTTCTGTACATTGTACCACAATCAACAAAGACAAAGATTTCAGGGGAACAAGGGCGATCATCTACATCTACCTGCACGAGCACGGCATCACCAAAGACAAGGAACCCAAGTCTCTGGAACATTGGTCAGTCGTGATTGGTCCACTAGCCTTTCTCTGATCGAACCGAACCTGATCTCATTAACTTGAATAGGTTCTAGCTCTCAGCCTGAGACCTGGTGGGTCAGCTTGTGCCAGGGGTCTTTGTGGAGCTCAGCCAGGGTTCCGGGATCTCCTTAGCACGAAAGAAGGGCGTCATAAAAGATGGAGCATTTTATGTCTGCCAAAGTTCATAAGCTGCACGTATTATTCCTGACCATGAGCTTCACTAATTATCCTTGTCTTGGCAAATTCAAAAGGGGAGGGACGGGTGCTGTCAGGATTGGCCAGACACATCTGCAGTACAGCTCGGCAAGTTGCCAATAGTCTCTTGCAAGAGATCAGCTGGGTTGTGACATGATGAAGAAATCAAGTCAGGATAAATCACTCTTCGGACAGAATCAAGAAAATGCAGGCTCCAAAACCAATGCTACTCAGCTGTGAACCAGGGGGCGGGCAGAGAGAGAGGGTGAGCTCTATTCCCGACCTCCGGGCCTTGGGGAGCAAGAAAACATCAGGCCTTGAGATAGGGTGTCAGAATAAACTTAGCAGTGAGTCACCTAAACTTAGGCTATATTTTTCTAAGTATTTACATCCCTTATAGTCAAGGGCCTGGGTTTTCTTCCTCCCCTAGCGGGACACTAATACCTTGAGTGGAAATTCAGGGTCCTCTTAGCCACAGCCAGTGAAAACCTGTGGTCTGAAACTCGCCTGAGCTGTCTTGACTCTTGAGAAGCGAGCGTTTAGCGCTCAAAGCTCAAGGGAGAGACAAAAAGTCGGCGGGTTCTTGACGGAAAACAGGCCAGAACCGGAGAGAATGGGCCGCTTGCATCAATTGTCATAGGGAAAGACGAGACAGCAAGACGAGACAAAGCTGGTTGCGGCTTGCATTACAGTACCTATAAACCACATGATAGTTACATATCTGTCTCGAGCTGTCTATTGGTGTCTGTATCAACCACGTCAGTCATCACCGTTGACAACAGCCACAACATATCGTCAACGTTGGTAACGCCTTGTACGTGCATATGCACAATTAATTACACAACTGACAGACAGAATGCATGTTATCAACCCTATTTGCTTTTTTCTGTCTTATCTTTTGTCTTGTCTCGGATGCATCAAGCCTACATCCGCCCTGCAGCATTCATCATCCATCGTCCCCCCAACCGTATTCATTGTTTTCTTTTTTATCGGTAAATCACGTCACCAAGTTCTCACATCTGACTGAATGTTTGTTTCCAGGGAAGTCCCATCGCCAAGTCATGCCCTTTCTTGCTTTTCACCCCGATCTCTGCTTCATATCTCAGCCCCAATTTCAAGAGACCCGGTTTCTGGTGGAGGAATATCTCCCTCCCACCTCGAAGCTTCTCCCTGAACACGGATGTGGATACGTCAATAAGCCGAGAAAGAAAGCATTTACCGAGAAAATTGACAGTTCGTCGTGACGGGACACAAGCCAAGACGGAAAACAACAAAGGAGCTTCCCTGATTGTGGCTCCGGATGTTGTGAAATTGTCTCTTCCTTCCAAACAAATGGATACCTGTACAACCACGTACAGAATTTAAGGCCGAGACAATCATTCAATGTCTTTCCCGGGTTCGCAGGAACTCATCCCGTCCTGTCGTTGTGAAGCGTGTCACAAAAAGTCAGACACGTTCAATATCGTCATACCTAGGTATCCGATACCAGCTTCATCAACCGGTCCTATCGGTCCGGGATTTAACTTTAGTCCTAGATTCCAAATAAACCAAAAACGGCGCTTGATGATCTTCAATGTTTCTATATTATTCCCAGCCGCTGTTAGCACTTTAAATCTACTCTCGAGGCCGGAGGTTCTGTCATTCCCCCCGCGTAGAGAGCCTCCATCTGATCAAAGCGTTTGTTTCGTCGTTAAATAGAAACACCGTTGTTTGTTACAAGCTATTTCCCTAGCCTATACTTAATTTCCATCAAGATCATAGGACTTATTAAGACTGTCTTAGAGCTGAAGTGTGGAGTTCATTTCTGTAGGAGGAAATGATGCTCGTCACGAATTCTCATCACTCACAGTCCGCTGGCTCAACGTGTATTCTCACACGCCACATAACCTCAACTAATCTCGACAGATCACATATCACTTAACAGTGAGCAACGATTTGTCGTTCTCATCGTAACATGGAAAAGTTGGGTCTACGATACACGGCATACATATGGTTTATTTCTTCACAATATTGGAGACTCCTTTCTTCCGAATCAGGGATACTTCTATAGGGTAGGCGGACTGCTCACAATAAGATCGGGCTGGGTAGTCTCGATTTTGACAATTGCTGAGTGATGCATTAGACATTTACATTCATATGATCGCCGGCGCTAATACATGTGATGTCGGGAGGGTCCTCTTGCATTCATACGTCGAGATTCTAGCTGTGGCTCACACTCAATAGTATCTCTCAGATGCTAGATACTGAGGTCCCGCCGCCAATTCGTTGCCCAAACCATGAACGTTATGAATCAATGACCCATCTGCCATTATAACAATGGCTGTAAATACCGACGCTTTGTGCGCAAAAATATATAGATGGTCTCATTGATATCCTTCTAGCATTACCTGTAAGTTATAACCACGTAGGTAGACTCAGGGTGGCTCTACTAGTGGACAGGTATCGCGTTGGCATTCAAGAGTTATCGGGACGGGTTACAGAAAGAACTCTTAGTATTCTGCTCCTGGGGGCTATCCTGAGAACCAAACCGAGATTCAGCGTCGTACATCTGCCCAGATATTTATCTTCTCACTGGGTTTCTTCCTCCTTGCGGCCATACATACTCGTTCCCGATACACAGGAACAGGGACCCAAAGCCCATCATTTCACATACTAATTGTGCGCCGTTACTAAACCCAACTCTGTGTCTCATTCTTGACAATTATGGTACAAATCCAGATGCAAAGCAAAAAAGCTGGAAGACCCTCGTCTACCCAACACCGCCGTTCTCGGAAGGCCAGCCCTGCCACTGCACCACCAGACCCTTGGATTGCGGCGACGGGACTGGTGGCAGGGTAAGAATGAGAGTGTGTAAGAATAACGAAAGTAGTAAGAACGTATTAGGCCCAAGGAGTTGGTCCATCAGGCGCCTCATTAAAGCCATGAATTAAAGGTTGATAAAAATTACCGCAAGCTTCGAGCCGTAATGATAAGTGTTGATGTTGAAATTGCCGTCATGCCCAAACCGATCCAAAACCGTAACAAAAAGCGCCCCCCCCTGATAAGATTAAACAGCCATACCGCAATCCGGCGATTCCTCAAGAATACTGATGCTTGATTTTCTTGTTTTGTTGGGACTGTGCAATGTGCTCCTTATGCTGAAATCAAAAAGTTCATAGGCCAATGTCTCAAAAACAAAATCTACTGAGCCTTTGCCTCGACCTTGGCCTTCCTTTGGCTAGGCTTGTTGGTCTTGGAGCCCCTGTACTTGGTATCGAGAAGAGTGTCCCAGAAAGTGAAGAAAGGCTGAGCAAAGTTGGTCTTGATGCCCCAGTGTTGGTGGTGGATATCGTGATATTCAGCGTTATTGCTGGTCACGATCTGGAGAGGGTCCCAGGGAAATGCGTAGCCGCAGTGGTCATCGACTGTCTTGATTGTGGACATTGAGAAGAAGAGGATGCCCTGGCGCAAAGTCATGCGGGTGACCTTGAATGCGACGGCGGCGCCGAGAGTGTCGAGCAGGAATCCCTCAACAGGGTGGTTGTAGAGAGCACCGTAAGCGTAAGGGACGTAAAGACGATGGTGGCGAGAGTGGAAGTGAACTGTTGAATTGAGTTAGCGACCGTGACATTGAAATCAAGCAGTTTGTGGATGGAACTTACCATACAACCACTTGTTGACATGCATCAATCGGTGGAGGAAGTATTGCCAAGTATCGATGATAGCAGCACCAATAAAGTACTGAACAGCAGGGATCATGAAGTAGTAGATGGCCTTGGCCAATGTCATCTCCCAAGAGGCGAAAGCAGGCTCATTGTTCGCGCCCACCAGCGATGGGTAGTAACCGCCAGCAACAGCCCCGGCCAGCAGGGGGTGAGTGTCAAGGAGACTCTTGGAGATTGCTGTAGCATTGAGGCCGACGAGGCCGAGCACAGTTGGGAGAGCTCGCTGCGTGATACGGATGCGAGTAGCCCAGACTGCAACGTCATAGTCATTCTTTCCAATCATCTCCGGAGGCTCGGACAAGGCGAGAAGAGCGCCGGTGACGACCTGGATGATCTGCTGCAGGATAACATCGCGGGCGACCTCAAAGCGGGAGACGTGGTTGCGTTTGGTGATTTCTTCGGGCGTGTGTAGTCGATATTGGGGGAACCAGTCGTTGACGTCGATTGCATGGAATATCAGGGACAGGACCCAGTACACAACAACAGGGAGTAACAAATTGAGCCAAAAGTCGGAGACCCAAGGAAAGAGATCAGGCTGGACCTCTAGACTAAATGTTGGCAGCGGTGGTAAAGCTGTTTCGAAGAGCGTGTGATTGAATGAAGTGCCGGGCATGGCCATGGCGGAGCCGTCGGCGAGGATAGAGCTGTCGTTGCCCATGACAGGTTCAGAAATTAAGTTGCCAAGGTATCGATGCTGCGGTCGCGTTATAACGTTTTAGTTGGTGATGATGACGATGTGAAGGAGTGAAAGGAGACAATTCAGTTCCGTACGAGAGGCGAAACTGTTAGCGACAAAACGAAACAAACAATTAATAGAGCCTCGATCAACAAATGAAGGTAGAAAGAGTTGGAGGCTAGACCTGGAGGATACAAGAGATTTAAGAAAAGGGAGCGTCGATGTCGATTGCGATGGCAATGGCAAGTTAATAAAACCCGACGCCCAAGACAAATGGAGGCAAGGCAAGGCAAGGCAAGGCAAGGTAGGTACCTTGATTTGGGGGGCAGAAGATTAGATTAAGGCTCGTGTCGTCCAATCGCTCGCGCCGCTGGGTCACTTAAAGTGGCAACCCACCTCAGGTACACGCGAAAAAACAGTGATGATACAGTATCTGCAGACACGGAGGCAGCCCTGGGCCCGGGAGCTTCGGAGTGCAAAGTAGAATCAATCAGCGGACGGACTGTGCAACTTTGAAGAGGTCCAATTATTCCAAACCCACGCCAAGAGACTAATCAATCTCCTTTTTGTAGACGATACTTTACGAATGCGACATTCTCATGCGTTATTTCATGTACAAGTGTCTTTGCAGTTCTCACAATCGACATCTCCTGAAGAGCAATTCCGTGAGGTCGCATCATGGCCGGGAGTGGCGGATCAGCCCACGCGTTAACTTAGTAGACTGTCAATGACTTTGTCAAATCACATGTGCTCTGCGATATCTCTATTATTAAAGGGGCTTTGCATTCTGTCATTGCTCAATGAACTCAGAAAACGTACGAATATCTTACGCCTGTCCTCCCTGTCAATTCATGTTGGTACTCCATCGCCTGTTCATTCCTCTCAACACAGGGCAAGCCTTGCGAAGCCTCTCGTGGCTCATACCACTGAAACGTCACCAACAGGTCATATGTCTGCTGTCAACCTAAGGCAGAGTAGCTGCTTACAGCTCGTCTGAATATTTAGATTAACTGAACCGAGACGCAGATGGATCATGCCAGCCTAGCCAGCTCATCCGTCCCTTTCCCTGCCCATGACATCGCATGAAGCCGTTCGGTTCCAAATCCGCGTATTAAAAAATAAATCCGGGGCAAACGCGGAACCCCTGGCTGATCTTGTCAGGCGTTGAAGATCATAGGTCCCCTCGGACTCCGGGTGCTAAGCCTGATTTCGGCTCCTTGGGACTTGGGAAAAATACTCGGTATGGGACATACAATGCTGGTAATCGGCAGTATGTACATGCATTTTCCATGATGCGTGAGACGCAGCTCAGCATTGCCGTCCGCGGTGTAATTCTATTGGGCTAGAGCTGGCCTATTATATTACATTGTCGCGCGCAGAGTACTCAAAGTTCCATCGCTTCCACCACTCGTCAGCGTGTAGCCAGCCAGCTTGGTGGTCAGCTCAGTTAGGTAGGTAAGTATTTTTCACTACCTTATTAGGTAGCCATGGGATCGCTCAAAATGCCTACAATTCTTCCTTGCTTACAACTACACTGAAAAGTTTTTGTTTATCTTAGCTCAATAACCTCTCGCTAAGAAGCCCACAATGCTAAGATCTATGCTCTAATTTAGCATATTCCGCCTGTCATTTTAACTCTTCCTCCAAAACGTGATATTAGCAGAGAGACCGATTTGGTGCTTTCGAGTCCCACTCCATGATTTTGATTGGTTCGCAGGAATCGGCCACGGAAAAATTTTACGGCGTTGTTCAGTGAGCTTTTTCAGTTTGCGTGCCGCTAATGTACTCGAGCCCCACTACCCCGCCACTGGCTCTAGATTTTTATTATCATCAGGCTCTGTTTCTCCCTTTGGCTTTTGCTCCTCTTTGCCAGTCTCATCAGCTTCATTTTCTCCTCTTCTCCATCCTATCCCATCCTCAAAGGTCTAATCGACTCCAGCCGTCAAAATGCTTATCTACAAGGTACGACCATGAACAAACTCGTCTCATCGCCTTGAGCAGTACCCCGCCTACTCTTACCCCGCGCTCGATTCTTGTCTTGTTTTGTCTTATTCGCATGATCTGTCGCTGAACCCCGCAACAATAGGATATCCTCACCGGTGACGAGCTCATCTCCGACTCTTACGATCTCAAGGAGGTCGATGGCATCGTCTACGAGGCCGACTGTGCCATGATCGAGGAGGGTGGCGTTAACGTCGGTACGTGACGACCAGCATCAAAGCCTCAGGGCTGGTGTAAAACAAGGTTCAATTTTGCCCTAACACCATAATCCACAGATATCGGTGCCAACGCTTCCGCCGAGGAGGCTGCTGAGGACCTCGAGGACCAGGTCGTCAAGGTCAACAACATCGTCAGCTCTTTCCGTCTCCAGGAGACCTCTTTCGACAAGAAGAGCTACCTCACCTACCTTAAGGGTACATAAAAGCCATCCCATCGGGATCCACGATATCAGAAGTTAACACCAATTCCAGGTTACATGAAGGCTGTCAAGGCTGCTCTCCAGGAGAAGGGTGCCCCCGCCGAGGAGATCACTGCCTTCGAGAAGGGTGCCCAGAACTATGTCAAGAACGTCGTCCTTGCCAAGTTCAAGGACTTCGAGTTCCTTACTGGAGAGTCCATGAACCCAGACGGAATGTAAGCTTGCCCCTTATTACTGAGTCTTTTTTTTTTTAAGAGACTAATTATCTATAGGGTTGTCCTTCTCAACTACCGTGATGATGGTGTCACCCCCTACATCACCGTCTGGAAGCACGGTCTTACCGAGATGAAGGTCTAAGGTGGAGGTAGTGACGTGGTGATGTTTTTGGTCTGCCTTGTTTGTGACGACAGACGGACGAGCAGTTATTTAGATTACGAGCCACACGAATCTCGTTCTCGGCGCTTGGTATATCCCCGAGATATTGCGATGAGATGAACAAAAAAGAAAGAAGTCATGAGTTCCAACCAATTTGTATTTTTGACCCTTTTGTGCAGTGATGAAGGCGATTCTCGTTGCAAAGAAAGCAAGAAAGATCAAAAAACTCCCCTAGATGCGCGCCTGGCAATGCTGTGCGTCTAATACTGATTCTCGTAACTTAAAACTGTGGCCTAGTTGCCATAGGAATAGGAGGTGGTTCATCGTTGGCGGGAGTAGCTGAAGCGCTCATAAGAGCTGGCTTCTTCTTTGGCGGAGGTGGAGGAGGCTTCTTCTTTCCAACAACGCTGGCCAATCCGGGCGATGCTGGTGCAGAGGGAGCATCTTCATTTTGACTTTGTGTTTGGTTGCCTTGGAACCTAGAGTATGAATTCTGCGCCTTGTCAAGGAGTCCATACTTTTGGTTCAGGTTGTTTGCTGTTTTGGCTCCAGCAGCAACTTGTTCACCATGGCGCTGGCGGAAGTTGTTAGCTGTACTGGCAGCAGCTCGGGCATCGGAGAGGGAGACCGAAGAAGGATCCTTTTGGAATGATGAGGCAGTCTTGAGAGCGGCTTGCTTCTGAGCCCACGTGGTGCTCTCACTAGGTGGTGGAGGTGCTGCTGTGTTAGCGCTAGATGATGTTCCGAACTTCGAGAATCGGTTCTGCAGTTCGCTCATGTGTGATGCAGCAGGTGCTGGAGATGGTGACGCGACACCGGGTCGTGGAGGTTGAGGTGGACTAGAGGATGCTTCAGCTGCCGGGCTGGAACGACCAATACCAAAGCCAGGAACTGATATCCCTGCTGCACCCAGACGATTGACTGCTCCTTGATTCAACAGACCGTTGCCTGTAGGCGCGGGACTAGCAGCGGGAGAGCTCGCGATGGTGCTTCCAGAATTTGTCCTTGGAGGCAGTCGTGGTGGCAAGCTCGGAGGTGCAGCTCTTCCTCCTCCCCCTACACCCGCCATCGCCGACTGATATGAAGGCGGTTGGCCCGAACGTCCGTCAGCACCATCTCTGCGACCGGGAGGCTTCGGTAGGTTATCCGTTGAAAGACCTGTAGTATTTGTGCGATAAGGGCCACGGGGCTGTTCCTCATATTCCTCCTCAGGCTCGGCATACACGGGTTCTTGAGGGGGCGGTGCTCTCGGATCCTGGTATTTCGAAGGGGCGGTGATAACCTTTCTAGGTGCCGACTCTGCCTTTGGAGGTGGTGGAATAAGACCAGAACCGGTACGTTTGGGAGGTGGTGCAAAGCTTGAAGGGTCCTTTAGTTGGGACAGCGGAACAGAAACGTGACTACCTCGATCCTCCTCCTCAGACTTCCCTCTCCCAACTAGTCCTTTCTTTGAGTATGTCAGCCATTGATTTCAGTAGCAGATAAGAGAGAGGAGAGACTGCTTACAACTTGACCTTTCAAGCTGCTACCGGTCTTTTCAGGATGCCACCCATTTTTCACAATATCCTTGTATTTGGACATGGCCAAGACTTGTAGGTATCAGATTTTTATAGGAATGAAGGAGTAAGGTGAGGTTGGGATAGGCGATCCGCTGAAGGTTTACCTTAGTACATTACCCGCAGGCAGTTCCATTTGGGTTGGGCCCAAATCCACTGAGCACGAGAGAGTGACGTACAGTTCTGCCGAGCCACTGAAGATCCGTCAGTCAGTCAAGCCACAATGTATGTTCGCGGGGTAGGTAGCTAAGATTCAGGGCTGACGCCTTGCGATTTAGGTGTCAATTATTTGGACTCGACTTCTCATGATGGGATAGAGAGCCCATGAGTTTACAGCACATAATATCAATTGACATGTAGAAATATTACACAAGATTAGGTACTGCTTCAGTTCATTTGGTCTCTTCGACGGAGGACGAGATACTATTTTAGCTGGCAATTAATTACTGGCGCAGGAATTGAGCATTTCTTAGACGCGTCTCTTCCATTTACGCGTCTAATTGTCCATTAAACCAAAGCACTTCAACACTCCAAACTTTGTACACATAGCGACAAATCAAAATGACATCGCAACAAAACTCAGACTATGAACTCTTAACAGAGCATCTTGGTTACCCTCCAGTTGTAAGTTGGCACTGGTAGTATCACAATATCACACAATCAGCGCTAACGCCTCCAAGTCCCTCCTCGACGACATCATCAACACTGTCAATGTCCTCGCCGACCGTGCCCTCAACTCGGTCGAACAACTTCTTCTCTCCATTCCTCCTCAATCATTAGGCTTCTCCAATAAACACGCCCCGAAAGATGGAACACCGGCTCTACCGCCCGACGAGGCAGCCAAGCTAGAGATTGAACATGGCACACACCAGCTCGAGACTCTCCTCAACGCGTCCATCGATAAGAACTTTGATTTGTTCGAGCTATACACAATGCGCAATATCCTCACTGTGCGGCCAGACGATCAACCGTATATGCGTCTGGCGCACTACGAGGGCTTGGATTTCTCTGGGTCAGAAGGTCCCGATCGGCCAACGACAGAGTCTGTGACTGCGCTGCGGAGGAGATTGCATGCTAGCCAGCGACTGCACACAGCACTCGAGTCTGAGAGAGCCCGAAATGATGCGCTGCTTGGAAAATTGAGGTCTGTGCTAGGTGTTGTGCCTGGCAATGTAAAAGCGGAAGAAGGACAGGCTCAGGCGCCAGACGGTTCAGCCTTTGGCTTCTTGCGCGACAAGGCAAGTCTTCAGGCCGCTGGAGCTGACAAGCCCATCGCGACGACAACAGAATTCACCCTCTCACAATTACAAGCCCTCCGCGCTCTATCAACATCACTACGCACATTGCTTCCAGACCTTGGTCCCACGGACGCAGACACCTCGATGGAGGATGCCTCAAGTAGCTCACGTACATGGAGGCGTGAGCGTGTGGAATACGTCGAGGGTGCTTCGCGGAAATATCTCGAGACAGCTAGAGGTCTCGAACTGGGAGATCAGGGCGATGTACGTGATGGTGAGTGGCAGGGAGAAGGACGCAAAATTACGAGAAGCGATGTTGAGGGGCTAGAGCAACTGGCTGGTATGCTTGGGCAGAAGTCAACGACGGCAGACGAAGCTTCTGGAGAAGGAGAAGCAATGGATCAGTCATAGGTTGAGAACTGCATATTTGATGTGTCAAGTTGAGTTGAATAATTTTTTGAAAGGCGTTGGGCCAACGAAGAAAAAGGTCTGTATCATAATATTGGCGAGGGAAACTTTTGTCATGCAATATACAAAACGGATGCCTCAAGGCATGGTCAACACAGCGTCTACCCTAGCGAGGTATATACCTCTAGTACACGTCTAACCCTTGAATGGTGGTACAATTCTCCCATTCCATCATCCCTCCTTGTTTTCTCTATGAACGCGCATACTGCCTCAACTTCTGGCTGTCTATCAAACCATTATGCTGAGCCAGATACCAGAAATGATGTCTCCAGTATCTCTCATTCGCACTCTTGCTCTCTCTATCATGAAGCTTATACTTGAGAACAACATCCACGACTCTCTTAGCCGACTCCGTGTCTCCATTTTCGAGAAGGGCTTGCATCAGTTCTTTGAGACACGAGAGCGATGTGACAGGTCGACCAGCATTGGCGAGATCATCAAAGATAGACATGGCTTCTCGAACATCACCACCGATGGCGTGGGCGGTCATGACTCGCTCCCACAGAGTCTGGTCGCCAGAGGACACCTTTGTCAGATTGTTGTCCTTGAGCAGAGTGCGGATCTTGTTGATATCAGGAGGATCATGACGAATAGCGCGCTCTACCAGAATAGTAATCATGTGAGGTGTCAAAACAGAACCGAAGCCGTTGCTGCGCATATGTTGCTGCAAGGCAGCAATAACATCGTCGGAGCAGTTGGGAAGACCATCAAGAGCGTAAAGCATCTTGCCATATGTCTCGAGATTAGGCTTGAGTTCAGCTTGTTCAATATGGCTGAAGACTTCTTTGATAGCAACAACTTGCTCCTCAGCACTGGCATCTTCCATCCGCCCAATAACAGACTCGAGTAGAATGGTAAAGGTAGCAGAGTCAGGCTCGATGCCCTCCTTCTGCATGGACTGTAAGAGTTCCCCAATGTTCTTGTGATAGCCCATGCGAATCGTCTCGCGGATGAGAATATTGTAGGTGCGAGTATTTGGGGCAAGACCCTGTCTTCCAGCCCACGCCAACAAATCGTGTGCGGCCTTGGGGTCTGCATTTAACAGACTCTTGAAGGCAGCATTGACGGCTTCGATAGTAGGCTCAACAGCTTGAGACTGTTTTCCTTGCTTGACTGCATGTTGCCAGTTTTCTACCATCTCCGCGAGTGCCTGTAGACCCTTCTGATGCTGACCAAGCTCGATAAGCGCCGACACACGCTCGGTCCAGATAACAGCGTCGAGCTTTATGCCAGACTTGACAAGTTGACCCCATAATGCCTCGATCTTGCCAATATCCTTGCACATCTTCCATCCGTGCATCATGCTTGTATAAGTTCTGACTGTTGGCTCGACACCAAGCGAGCGCATTAGCTCTAGAGTCTCCTGCACTCTTGGATGACGACGAACTGCACACCACACAAAGATCCAAAAATCGAGGAATTCACGATCATGAGCTAGCTGGGGTTTGATATCCGGGTTGTCGCGCAAGGCCTCTAACATGGCGTCCCAGACGAATCCAATGGCGCTTTTGTTGCGTGCCCTATAAGCTAATCGTAGTTGCTTGTGAAAGTGGCTGAGCTCGTTTCTCGCCCCCGGATATGCACCCTGAGATGAGGCTCTCACCCAGGCGTGAGATTCACGCATGATCATATCTGATGCAAGAGCCCATTGTCGCGTGACATACTCCTTGAGTGTGGTCAGCTTCTCGGGAGAAATCTTTGAGGATTTTGACACGATAGTATCGATATCAGCCTGTTTGATTTTGTGCTTGGATATCACCGCTCGGACAAGTACTAGTAAAGGCGACAACTCCGACTTGTAGTCAGAGCTAGAATATCTGTTATCTGAAGTGATAGCGAGTGTAGCCAGTAGTGAAGGGATGACTTCAATGGATTGCGGCGGTGGTAGCTGAAGGAACAAAGAGGCTAACGCTCGAGATGCCTGTGTCCCTGCTTGTGCTGGGGCGCCACCGCTGCTATACTCTATATCCTTCAACACCTCCGTGATGCTGGGTAGTGCGAAGCGTGCCTCCTTATTGGCTTCACTAGGTCGCTTGAGCTGAGAGATATGCTGCCACATTTTGATGATCTCCACCCTCATTGCGGTGCGGTCATTGGACGCGTTCTTATGTTGTAAGAACTTAGCACACATGTTGAGAATGAGATCGTTTCGTAGGCGGAGGCTATAGTCCCCAAATGCCCGGTACTTCTCAGCTATATCGTGACTATTCTTGTATAGACCATTTTGAAGCATGTGATGACACTCAGTGCCGAGTAGTTGGGTTACAGCTGTGTAGATATGCTTGGGGATCTGGCCTTCAAGTCCGACGATACTCGGCCAGATCTCGTCGCGGAAGATGTTATAGCGCTCATCGGGGCTGAAACCTCTAGACATGACTTCCTTGAGTCTTGCGCTGATTTCAAGCTCAGTGAGTACAGGCATAGGCCCACTGACAGCCTCGGTGCTTGGGGTAGCTTCATGATCGGCGCGGCTCACGATTTCTTTGAAAAGAGCCAATGCCGGGTCCTGGTCTGATTTCTGTTTATACCTGAACGCATTGGCTCCTATTCTTGGTCCATTGTGGGAATATTTTGACTCTCTGCTGGTGTTGGCTGAGTGTGAAGCTGTCCTTGTCCTGGTCCTGGGTGTATCAGGGATGTCAGCTGTGGTTGAATACGCAGCTGCAGCCCCAAGCCTCTTGGCTGAGGCTGGAACCGATCGCAACTGCGATGAGCATCTTGAACAGGCTGTCCGAGATGCGTACATGGCGTAAAGGCCCGGGGGTTTTTTGGCGGGTGCAGTTGCAATATGTAACTCAGTAGAGGGCCACTTAGTAAGGTACGTAGGTATTTTCATCAAGTTGATGGGCCGAAGGTGAGGAGCCAATCAAGTGCGTTTTTGCATCCCACCTCGGTAAATTCGGTGTGGCCTGTACCGGGTAGTCTAAGTCGCTACCAAACGAGTTATTCGCCAGTAGGTAGGTAGGTAGTTAAGGATATTTATTGCTTACTGTCTACCTATCTATGTCGCTTCTGGGATCAAAATATCATCTTCATTTAGGTATACATACTTGTTATCTAATAAATCAATACCTCGTTTCTATCCAGTTGCTTCAAACTTATTGTCCCGGTCGAAGAGTAGCAGAAAACTCTCCATCAATCTCAATAATCTTCTCTACACTCTTCTTATAGCCCTCTTCATTCTCAATCAAGTCAATATACTCGGCCAATTTTGGGAACTCTGACTTCCAAGAGCCATTCTCAAAGCTTCCGAACTCGTCAAGATCTTCCTTGGCAGCAATCAATGGGAAGCTCAAGAGAATATCCGCAGCAGTGAGTTGCGGTCCACAGATGTACTTTCCACCTGATGTAGCGAGATGACCTTCAATCATCTTGAGGTTGACGTGCACATTGGGGAAGATGAAGGCCGAGAAGATGCGGTTGGCAAGGATTGTTGATATGGGGCGGATGAAGAAGGGAACCTGAGGAGACTTGAGGGCTGTATATCGAGTTAGTAATCATTGTTTGAGGCGAGAAAGAGAGAGAGAGAGAGAGTTAACATACCGCTGATAACAAGGGCCATGACCAGAGGAGGCATGAGAGTACCCTCGCAATAGTGAAGATAGTACTGATATCTCATCCAAGCCTCAGTCTCGCCACCAATCTTGCCCTCCATACCCTCTTTCCATCGCTGAGGCACCAGCTTCTTACCCTCAGGCACGTTCTCCGCCAGATACTGAGTGATGAAGCCACTCTCAGCCAGGGTGATGGGCTCAGCGTCCTCAGCGGCACCAGCAGGTTTGATCTGGATCACAGGCGACTTGCCTAGTGGGTGCACCTTTTGCAGCTCCGGGGGAGCCATCATGGTCTTCTTGTTGCGGTGGAAGATCTCGAGCTCATACGGCAGATTGAGCTCCTGGAGTAGCCATAGGATGCGCTGGGAGCGCGACTTCTCGAGCCTGGATTGGTTAGCATTTGAAGGCACAGCACAGCACAGTGATGTATGTAAATGAGACATACCAAAAGAGCTTGACGTGGGGTAGTTCGTTTGAAGCCATGATTAGGTATTACTGCGAAGGGTGTGAAACGGTGTGAAACGGTGTATCAAGATGAATCAATTGACAATAATAGAAATCAAGTCTATGACAGCTTCTCAAAACATCCGGGAGAGCCAAATTTATATGGCCGATTAGTCTCGGCCAAGGTTCCAGATATGGCCGCCCTAAATATGATATGCGCCCATGATGCATCACTTTTGGTTGGCTGGTCGATGTCGATCCATAAAATAACTAAAATAATAAAAAGGACCGGGAGCATCACATGTGCCGAGTCCTCGGGTCGATCTCTTTAGCAAGTATGTAAGGAGTAGTATTCATTGATTTTGTCTTGCCTGCCTTTGTCTTTGTCTCATACAAACAAGAGCCCAGTTTCAGAGCCTCTAATCTAGGTAGTTACAGTATTTCTCTCTTTCTATGCCACTCCCAAATGCTGCCGGTTGCCATGTGATGCGATGCCATTGGATGCTTTCCGTTCCTCTCCCTCTCCGAACCCCTTCCACAAAAGCAAATATAGGAACCAAACGCCTTTTGCTCTAAGACTCCTCCAATCCAGGCTTTGCCGCCAAAATCAACACGCTGTGACCATCGCCAAGTCCGCTGTAAAAAATTCATCGAGATCCTTTTTCTGGATGCTTTCCTTTGCTATGCAGTCAATTCACACCTCAGACACCATTTTGATACGAGACGCATATTGCCCCATAAGCAACACACAAATTCCTTCATCGTCGTCGAGACTTTGCTGCTGGGGCTGGCGCGTCGTTAACGGCCTCCCGCTTTCGTGTCTGCTTTCGAGATCTGGGAGGTGGCGGGGGATCACTGTGCAAGTGTCCTAGTTCCTCCAGCGCGGTCGTGTTCTCCCACTGGAGACTGCGATAGTTGGGCGTCTCCGGTGACTTGTCCCGGATGCGAGTGCTCATTCGCTTGTGATTCTCCTCTTTCTTGTCGCCATCTTCCTCCTTGGACAGGTAGGCCTTGCGACTCTCCATGTGTTTGGCGATCTTGTCCTTGAAACTTAAGAGCTCCTTTCGAAGCTTGAGTTCGTTGAACCCGCGAGGGTCCAGCCATTTGATGAGCTCATCTACATGCGCCGGCTCCGAGATATAACCCCACTGGTGAGCGTTGAAGACGCTGGTGTTGGCCTCTTCCATAGCCTTTCGCTCAGGGACAGTCATGTTGAACTTTTCCTTGTACTCTTCCTGGAGCTCAGCAGGCAGGTCGATGTATCCTTCTCGCTCAAGCTCGTCAGGTCCTTGAACCCAGATCAGGCCGTTGGCGTAATCGGCTGATGCGGTCGAGCTATCAGGAAGCCCACCATACGGCATGCCATTTCGTTCAAACCAATAGTACCGGTTCCAGAAGCGATCCTTTCCGAGTACTCGGGTTCGAGGGCAGTCTGCCTCGCGAAGATCGTTTTCGATGACGGCAATCTCCTCCTCACACTTTTTGACGACTTCTTCTTTCTTCTGAATATCCTTCAACAGTTTGGTGAACTGCTTTGACTGGGCTGGCGGTTTGGGCGTCTTGGCAACCTTGACAGCCTTCTCCTTCTTGCGAGCCTCTTCCTCCTCTTGCTTGCGCTGCTTAGCCGTCTGAGGTCGTCGGCGCTTGCGAGCCGATGGGTCATCTTCCGTTTCTTCGCCGTCTCCCCCTCGTGAGATAATGGAATCTTCAGGATCAGCCATTTTCACGTCTCCATCCTCTTCCTTTGGTGGGGAAGGAGGCATGTTCTCTGGTAAGAGGATCTTTTTCTGCTCATTGAGTTGGCGCAGATCTTCAATGCTGCATAGATTGTTAGCATTTGGTACCGAATGGGTAAGTTTGGCTCTTGACTTACGCTTGCTTACGTTGCCGCTGCCATTCGATCCTCTCCTTGCGGTACGTGGTCATGGTTTCGCTGCAATCTTCCATATAGCCTCGCATGGCCTTGGTCTCAGTGGTCAGCATGCAGATTATTTGCAAAGCCTTGACACGCTGGTTGATATCGAGTTGGGCGTATCGCTGCTTGACGGTTTCTTGAGTAGCGTCAACTCCAGCAGGCACAAGGAGGTGCAAGAGCTCCTCACAGACCTCGTGTCGACGTTCGTTCTTTGATAACTGATGGAGAAGGCCAACCATGATTCGCTCCCATCCCCCGTTAGTAAAGTCTCGCTTTCGAAGATGTTCGATCCAGTCGTAATCCTTGAGAAGTTGCTCGGCACGATGCTTAGTCTCCTCCTCGCTTTCCTTCTCAGCGGCCGCGGCCTCGGCAGCCAAACGTTCTGCTTCCGCCTTAGCAAGACTACTGCGGGTAGCTCGTCCCACTGGCCGAGCCTCGGGCTCGGGAGTTGGCAGAGCGCTGGCATCCTCATCGCTGTCCTCGTCGCTATCTTCTTCGTCGACTTCGGGTAAAGTGATGCGAACCTTGCCACCATCGGCTTCAGAGTCCACCAAAATCTTCAATACTGAGCAATGAATCTCGTCAAGTAATTGGATCGGAACCTCCTCTGATGCAAAGCAGAGGGTCTCAACATAATCATCAAATGTGAACGAGTCCAGTTTGAACACCTCGCAGTACACATTGAGGGTGTCCCAAGTCTCAAGCAATGGGCCAATCGATTCCATCTCAATCTTGTCGCAATACTCACTCTGCGGCATATCATCGTTTTCAATCTTGACAGGCGGGTTTCTGCAGAGAAATTTAAGTGGTGGACGCTTGCGATCATCTCGGGGCTCAAGCTGCAAATCTTCGATAGGATATTTCGGGGGAGGTGGTGGAGGAGGCGGCGGTGTAGGTTCACGCTGGATTGGTGTCTGGATGCCATAGTCCGAAGGAGAGTTGAATGGGTTGCTGCCATGAACAGGCATGTTAAGAGGCCACTTAAGACCTTTGGAACCAGATCCCGGCTGACCAGGCTTCGCCTTACTCTTGGGAGCCGGCTTGAGTTCCGGCAGACGTACTGGACCAGAATGAAGTGCAGAAGTCAGATCATGACCATTGGTGTCATGGTTGAGGTGGGCTCGCTTCTGGGCCTGCAGCTGTTTACGCTCCATAACTTTGGTGTCATATCGAAGGTGAGGAGGAACACGAGTATCGATATGATACTGGCTCGCATAGTCATGCTTAACTAACCACGGTGCCCCGTTCCATGCATCGCGGGTGACAGTCTTCTTAATGAAAGATCGAAGCATGGCCTTGGTGAAGATACCCCGGTCGCGACAGATGTGCTCATCGGTTACAATCGTGTCCTGCTCTGTGTCCTTGAGATCCACCAGATAGCGGGTTGTAGGTAAAGAGTGAGTTCCATCAGCAAGAGCGCGGGGACCAAAAGTTGTCTTGTCGCGGACCAATCCGTGAGCGCGATCGCCTCCCTTCATGGTCACTGTGACCTCTTCACCAGGGTAATAGTCATGCTTGAACTCTTCGTAGATTTGATCAACGAGGTTATCCAGGCGAGAAACGGTCTGAAACTGCACCTTACGCAGTATAGGGCCTTTCAACGCCTCAGGAAATGAAGCTTCGACTTCTTTGCCACCAGCAAGCTAAGCCAATTGTTAGCCGTTGAACGATAAATCAAAGTTTACAAAACAAACCTCGCTCTTGAGAGCTTCAAAGAAAGTCAGACCGGAATGGCCTGTAATCTGATCATTAAAGCGACGCTACAGGATCGTTAGGAAGGGGTGTCAAGGTGTAAACCAGATATCATGGCTAACCTGTTTATAGAAGTCCATTCTGAGAGTTGTGTAAGTAACGTGTAATATTGAACTCGGGTGATATATGGTACTTACCGATCAAGATAGTCCTCATATGAGGTAAAGATCTCCCCTGTTTGAGGAATGTGCCAGACCTATTGCTGTTCAGCTATTGCGCAAAGCCTATAGCTATGTTGAGTTAGCCGTACCTCAGTGTTCTCATCTTCAAGTTCCTGTGCCGGCACGAAGCGGACCGGTTTACGTTTGAAGAGGACCTGGTGATACTCGTTTAGCAAAGGCGAAGTGGCCGAGAGGCAAGCATGAGAAGCGCGTACCATGGTCAAGTAATCGAGGCGCAAGCGGCCGAGTCGGATGTGCAAGAGAAACCACCTGCAAGGCTAAGGGATAGCCTGCCCCCACTAACAAGATTGAAGGTTAAAAGCGATGCTATATTGCAGCATGAGCACGAGGGTGATTGTGGTGGAAGACGCGACGTTGAAGAATGGTGCTAAGGTGAAATTTGGGGTCGCTTCGTTCTGCGTGGGCGGATCGAGGAGAACGCGGGCGCGCAGGTGGGAAATAGAAATCGGGGGTGGGCTCCTCGAGAGACGGAGTCCGGAGTTGAACGACTTACACGCTCGCTCGCAGGCTGCGGAGGTCGGAAGCAAGGTATAAGACGCGAAAAAGATGATATATGAGATATCTCTTGCAATGCGCAGACGTTGTCGAGGCAGAGACAAGTTGCAGGCGTGACTAGAGTGAGGAGAATGATGTAGGAAGAAAAGAAGAATCTAAAGAAGGAAAAGAAGCGGGCTACAAGTACGCGACCTGGGCTGGCGGGAGGGAGTTTAACGGGCAGGCAGGCCAGGTCCCGGTAGTACGGTGGGTCACTGGGAGCTGAGAGATACCCGGGCCGCCACTAAGATATGGGCCATTTTCCAGTAACTTGCAAGTACAGGTACTTGGAGTCAATGCCGTCCCTGAGGTGCCCTCCACGACTGGTACATAAGGTAAGTACTTACATTATTAGGGTCCGATCCAATGCTTTGATGAAGAATGCGGCTGCAGATACCCGAGGATGAGACTAACACGGTACGAAAAGTGAGAGAAGTGATCTATCAGCAAGTGTATATATGATATATTACGGCTTACAATTTACTTGTGTACTGTCCATTATACTACCTATATCCATGCCTGCTTTGTTGGAGTCAACATTCTAAGCGCGTCAAAATGTCTTGTCATGTCCCAGCTTTTTTTTTATAGCTTAGCTCCTCATGGATCCGTTCCATCCTCTCCACCTCCAACCCCTGTCGGGCCGTGGCCCTCCTCCTCGTCGTCTAAGATCCATCATTCAACTTTGCCCGCCTATAAAACAAGCCTAACTCAACTTTTTGCCCACGTTCTTGGACTCTTTATAATCCTCACGTCACTCTGTAACCAGCAAACGTGGATTCGGAAACATGTAGTGTAGATTCGGGAAGTTATATCCAATATAGCTTAATATTGAAATTCTCGTGGAGATACTCCAGACCGTCATCTCGGGACGCCAAGTAAGCTTCTGATACAACAATCACTCACGATAATCATCAGCAAAGCGCAGTTCAGAATCATAGAGCCTCTGAAGATACCACTCTGTCAATGTAGTAAACTTATATCTAGACTGCCTGGAATTAATAGAGCATCATGACATAGAACAAGAGCCTCTTCGGTCTCTCCGTCCAACGCGTCGTGTAAGTCATATTGGAATTATATACAACCCTATCACTTAATAAATACCTCCAAACGAAACTCAGAAGTCAGTTTTAATGTATTTAGACCACATGCAGTGTCTTTGCGCTTTTGGGCACCTGCAAAGGAGCCATTATGTCCCTGCCAGAGCTGGAGCCACCGCCTCGTCCAGGGATATCCCATAGCTTTGTACTCTATGAAGCTCCACAATTGGTATCGCATGCTATTCGACACTTGCTTGCCACTGCTTCCGCACGCGCGGGGATAAAAAGCACAATAGAATGACAAACTATCGTGAATAGGTACCGAGAAGCCAGCTAGCCTGATGGTGCCCCTGGATAGATTCAGGGTCTCTGAAGCACAGGCCTGGCATTGATTATTCCTGCTGCCTAATTACCAACAGAATGATATGTTTTACTCAGAGAACATCATGACAGACGTAATCACGTTGAGAAAAGATATGAAATCTATTGGGTATCTAACATCAACACTTCATGCTGTGAAATACACAACCATATAACCCAACCAGCTTCCAACCACGCCAATCGCAGTATACGAGCTCGTAAACATCAACGGGAGGAATTCATAGCTCTTGCCAAATATGATCTGGTGCAGGAGTGAGCAGTATAAAATGAGTGGGATGCACACGGCAATGTACAGTGTACTGAATCGGTCTAGTAGGAAGATCCTGGGCTTGTTGGAAGCAGGGGCAAGACGATCAAACGCCATGAGGAAAACAACAAGCCAGGTAATAGTGTAGAGTGTCTTGATAGGAAATTCTGCCGGCGTGAATAGCAGGGGGAAGAGTGATACATGGCCAGCAACAGCCAGCGGCCGGAAGGCTCCGAGGTGACGTCTGTCTCGGAGGGCAATAAGACTAAAGGGGATGATGACAAGAAGAATGGCCTTCTCATGAACGTGCCAGCCAAAGAGAAAGGAGGCATAGCCACATAGGGTGACAGCACCGATGAACGTCTCCCAGGTTGGTTGGGAGAATAGCTTGATCAAAGGTAGGAACTGGAAGAACAATGTGAGAACGAAACATGTTCTTGGGCTGATTTCAGGCAGAACGGCAAAAGCTGTATCTCCAACTAAACCACGAGTGACACTCTGCAAGGCGTTCTTATCGACAGCCCAGCCAACGCGTGGAGCAACTACAGAATGTTAGACCAATGGCTGAGGTAGCTGTTCTGGATCAAGGTGAAACTCACTGTGAATCAAGATTCGATCCGCAAAAGAGTAAAGCGCCCAGACATTTGGCGCCCAGTAAGCGTGACATAGGCCACGAGAGAAAGGGAATAATCGACTCAAAAGCTGAGGAATCTGATTCATAGCTGCAAATGGCCCAAAAGCAGCTCCAAAGATGGTTCCAATACCCAAACCCAGCTTGATCGAATTCAAGAATCGAATTCGGAAGATGGATTTAGACGACAAGCAATATGCTCGCAGGAGATATACGAAATAAGCTGGCGCCAAGTACAAGTAAATGTGCTTGAAGCATAGGAGGGCAGCAAAGATAAGCCCACTGGTTAGTAGCTCGTTCTTTTCACGAGCAAGAACAAGAGACATGACAAGAATTCCATACATGAAGCCATTGTACTGGAAATGGATATGGTCGATAATGAGAAGTCCGGGAGAGAGGATGATAGATAGGGCAGCGACCTGAGCGGCGCGACGGGACTTTAGAGGCGCATTGTCGATAAAGGTCTGAAGGGCCCAGACCAGCACAAGCTCTGTAATGATGACAGAAGTTCGTTGGAAGTAGACCGTTTGCCAGCTCTCGTAATCGAGGTTGTAGACCTTGACCATGAGGGGATCAATTAGACGGGCGACGTGTGCGAGGATCCATTCGAAGTAGGCGAAGAAGGGGGGGTAATCCAAGGTCCATTCCGACGTCTTTTCGAAGTACCACTTCTCTAGAGGAAGACTGTTGGTGATGGCGAGCCAATTGCGATGGACTTCAAAGTCGGTCGATTTGCTTTTCGGTGGTGGTGAGCGACGGCACGCGACGGATATGATGGAACGAGACTCACTATGCGGGGAACAGGAGGACTTTGAAGGCGGCAGCGACAAGCGCCGTCTGCGCGAGTGTTGGGTAATGTTCGCTCATGATGCGCGGTCACTATTTGTGTTGTCGCGGAGCTGGGGATGGCCTCATGACCTTGTGACTGTGGGATTAGTTGAAGTAGATCTTGATACAAGTCATGACGAGAAGGAGATTGGCTCGTGTTCTTTTTTGGGCATGAGGTGGTTTGTTCAAGCACATGTCCCCACTAAAACACACTAGCATGAGTTGACAGCTAAGGAACCAGTACAACAGAGCTTCAAGCACTCAACACATTTCACCAGAGGTAAGAGTTGACAGAGTTTATTGGCCAATTTCTCAAATAATGAAATAACATTAAGACAAGGCTTTTAGACCGTTAAAGTAACCAAGGCAAGTCTAAAGACGCACAATGGTCTTTGAGACCTCTTTTGGACATGTCCAATCTGGGGTCCAGCTACCTTACCTATGGTGTCACTTACAGGGGTATAGCTTTGACTTTATTCTGGCAAATACGTGTCAGTCAACGTCTGAGTAACAGAAACAGCTCCCAAACTACTAACCTAATCAGTCCTTGCTTTACTTATTATTCAATTCAATTCAATTCAATCATATTACACAATCTCAAAACACCTCGAAAGGGGTTCACCGTATTCTCTTTGAAGCTACCGACGGCCCGAGCTCTTTTCCCCAGCTTCCCATCTCGTTAGTTAACAAATCCACCAATAATGCTCTTTACTGGGCTTCATCAAGCCACGCCGCTCCAATTTGGTTGCGCCACAAAACCCTTTCCAAGGCTGAGTTGAATTATCGTATATGTGGCTCTATTAAGCCAACGACTGCTTCCTATGAGACTTTTCCCTCTCCCTTATTGTGTTTGAGTATCAATTGATAGATTCTTTGTTCTTCCATTATCTCAGTTCTTATATTACAGGCCTCATTATTCTGTCTTTCAGAACCCCATGGTTAACTCTTGGTCGTTGGTCTATAGTGAAACCCCCGCTCTACTAAACTCCAACCACCAAGTACGGTATACGCTTGTTCCAGGGGCTGCATAGTGCAAAGTGTCCTTAGACCTCAGCCTTGCCTCCACCAACTCGGCTCATTCCATTCAACTTCCCGAGCTCGTTTTTTTCCGTGACCCGAACTTGGGAAAAAGGAGTGAGTCCGTCTTGCGCAGGTGTCTAGTCTAGTCTAGTCTTGTCTTGTCTTGTCTTGTCTTGTCTGCGGTTGAAATATTGTTCTATCCTTGTTCTTATTTCGTCTTTTGGTCCCATTGGAAGCTCTCTATCTGCATCCATTTTTACGCTGCTATGAAGGTCTCTTTCTCTTTGGCTGCGCTGCTGGCAGCAAGCCTGTCGCAGGCTCAGTATCTCATCAGTGAACTTAGCTTTGGTCATGCTGGAAGGTTTGTTCTACCTTTTTTGTACCTTTGTGGTACTGCACTGTCCAGCGAACCAACGTTGCTAACCCATGCTGCGTCTACAGGATAAGCCCACCCGAAGCTCGTGGACAGATTCCCAACTTTGCTGTCCAAGGCAACCCCAACACGCCCGAGGTTCTCTCAAACCGAATTATCTTGACACCTCTTGCGCCTGGCAACCAACGAGGTGCCGTCTGGGGCCAGCAGCCTTTGCTTCGGAACCAATGGATCGCCGACGTCGACTTCCGAGCCAACGGCCCTGATCGTGGCCGTGGCAACCTCAACATCTGGCTTGTTCGCAACGGTCCTGCTACGATCGGCTCTGGAAGCATCTACACTGTCGGAAAGTTCGACGGTTTGGCTCTGGTTATTGATACTTCTGGCGGTTCCAGCGGTATGGTTCGAGGTTTCTTGAACGATGGAAACACCGATTATTCAAGGCAAAGCAATGTCGATGAGCTCTCGTTCGGCCACTGCCCATACAACTATCGCAACCTCGGCCGACCCTCGCAGGTCAAGCTTCGACAGACCGCTAGGACATTCCGTGTTGAGTTGGATGGTAACCTGTGCTTCGAGTCAGACAAGTTCAGCATTCCCACAGGTTATCAGTTTGGTGTCACTGCTGCTACCCCTGATAACCCTGATTCTTTTGAGGTCTTCAAGATGGTTGTCATGGCTGATAACAGCGACAGTGGTCCTGTTCGTGACCCTCCTAAGCAGAACCAAAATCAGGGACAGAACCAGGACCAGAACCAGCGTGTTCCACCCGTCAAGGACACCTCCAACAGTAACAACAAGCAAAGCGATGGCGAGTACGCAGATGAAGATCCCGATGTCTTCCAGACTTCCAAGGCTCAGTTCATGGATCTGCACAATCGGCTCCAGAACACCAACCACCAGCTCGCCTCCCTCCAGCGCACCTCCTCACGCCACCAGCAGCAGGATGAGAAGCGCCACGAGGACTTAACTGCCCTTATCGGCCAGCTCCGTGCTGATATGCGTAAGCTTGACGATATCACTGCTCTGCACAGCCGTGTCTTGGAGCTCGAGAAGGATATCCAGGGCCTCCGAAAGGAACTCAACCGCAAGCTGCAATCCACCGAGCGTACCTTCAAGGACACCCTCTCTGACCACCATAACTCTTTGTCAGAGACCGTCATGGCCAAGACTCCTGGCCACCGTTTCCTTATCTTTGTTTTCCTTGGTACACAGGGTCTTCTCGTTGCGGCTTATGTCGTTTACAAGAAACGGCGCTCATCCATGCCCAAGAAGTACCTGTAAACTCATAAGAAGGACTATAAAGAGGAGGAGTATGGATTCAAGGGAGAACTTGTATTTGGACAGTGAGGTTTGACGTCACGTCTTGTTCCTGGGTACTGCAGTGCTTTGTAAATTAGACGCATGAGCCGTGTGTACATGGGAGAGTCTTTATGTTAGCAAAAGAAATGAGTGTGATGATTAGAAAAAATCATAAATCAATATTGTAAATCTGAAAGACCATATACCCAAGACGCATTCTCATTACTTGGACCATACACTCAACGTCATTAGACCACTCCCTGACCACCCATGACTACTAATCCACGCATTCAAACACTAAACATTTCAGACTCGCTTAACTTGCTCGCCGACAGTTTCATAGCTAAATGCAAGCATTCATATCGTCATTAAATCTTCTCAAAGCTGCCGTTGATCACATCAAGCATCTCGTCACCCTTGGGGGCAGCAGAGGTCAGGTTCTCATAGCCTCCGGATGTGACGAGAATGTCATCTTCGATGCGAACACCACCAACTGGGTAGTATGTCTCGAGGAGGTCTTGGTTAATGAACTTGGCATGTGACGGGTTGTTCAAAAAGTATCCCTCAATAAAAGGACGGCAGAAATAGCTTCGATAAATTAGCTTCATGGACCTCGTTTTCGAAGAAGGTATAGGACTTACATTCCTGGCTCGATTGTCACAATCATATTGGGTTGGAGAGACTGTCTTGGCTTTATAGGCGGGGAGGACGAAGCCATACGATGCATGGCCACCAGAGCTGTGGCAGTCACCATCTCACGCTTACCACCCTCGACGTGGAAGTTATCTCTCATCAAGAGACGCTCATAGCCAGTGACATCGTGAACCTCAAGACCAACATGATGACCGAGACCGTGGGGAAAGAAAGCAGCGACGGTTCCCGCCTTTTGGATCTCCTCAAAGTTGCCCTTCAAAAGACCCAACTTGCGCAAGCCTTGAAGAGCTACATCACTAGCATGAAGCTGAAGTTCGTAGTAGACAGTGCCAGGTCGAACACGTGCTATACACTCTTCCTGCATGCGCTGCACAATAGAGTAGATCGCGGAGGCCTCCTTGGAAAAGGAACCACTGACAGGGAGAGTACGGGTGATGTCGCTGGCGTAGCACTGATACTCACAGCCGGCATCGACAACGATCAGTTGCTTGCCCTCGAGAGGCTGGTTGTTGGCTCCGTAGTGTAGAATCGAAGCATTGACACCAGCGCCAGCAATAATAGGATAAGCCTGGGCATGAGCACCACGCGAAGTGCAAGCGGCAAGTAGAACTGCCTCGACGTCTTGCTCGTTGCGCATAGAAAGGAGGCGTTCAGCCACAGCACGATGAGCAGCGGCAGAGATACGTGAAGCCCGACGGATGAGTGCAACTTCATATTCCGTCTTGATTACACGGGCCTCATCCATGGCAGGTCGCAGCTTGGAGCAGTTGATCTGGGTCTGCCCACGTGGTCGATCAGTCAACTTAGGAGCCTGATCAGAATGAAGGACAAAGAGAGTCTTCTCAGGACGAAGTTGGCCATGAAGGAATTTTGACAGCTGAGCAGTGTATCGAACGTCATCGACGTCGTATTTGCGCATAGCCTCTGCTGCGTCAGGAGTTGGGCCGTGATACAAGACCTGTCGCGGCTCAGCATAAGGGATCCAGAGGGTGAGACGATCCATGGCGATTTCGTAAGTCACGGCACAGTCGGGAAAGTCAACGCCGGTCATGTAATAGAAGCTGTGCTTTTGTCAGTAGATTTTCTTTCACGGGACTGTGTAGCATACTATCTACGTTGCTTGAAAGGGGGTGACTGGTCTGAGTCCTCATAGAGGCGTGTAGGCTCGCCAGGAAGATAGATGAGTCCATCAGTAACGCCGAGCTCTTTGACGACTTTGCGCGCATGGAGTTTTGCTTCATGACATATCAGTACTCGTTTGCATATGAAGGACATGTGAGATAACTAGAGCTTCTTTGAACATACCAGGATATTTGTTACCGCTGCTGCTTTTGCCGCCGTAGTCATCGTCACTCTTCTTTACCTCAACACATCTGCCACGAAGCCCGAGTCAGTGATCTGAGCAGTACGCAACACTAACAAGGGCATAAGAGCCCAAGATCAACTCACAGCGCATCAAATTCATCCTCAAGCACAAACTCGTAGCTCATCGACCTTCTTTCACGTGCTTGAGGCCTCTGCTCCCCGCAGACGGGCTTCGGCGGCGTTATCGGCGGCGCCATCTGCGTGCACATAAATAATTACAGTACAGTACAGCCTTGTTGACTCGTATGTAGGATCGAATGAGCGTGTTGAAAAAAGGGCCGAGAGGGACGAAAAGATTTACTCAAGAATAGGTACGTGTTGTTTATTGAGAAGAGAGGAAGGTTCAAGTTTCATGTGATAACACATACACTAAAGCTACAGTTACAGCTACAGTTGGAGTTACAGTATCCGCCCCCAATAAGTCAGCCATAGTCTCCCCCGTATCGCTTCCTTGCGGTGCTCATCGGGAGTGGTCACAGCGTATCGTAACCCCCCGATAACGCCCCTTCTAAGCCCAACTGCACTAATTCATCCATTTCATGGCGCAACCAGATCGAGTATGAGACGCTTTTAGTCCGCTGCCGTGGAATTGTTGAGGAAAAGGTAGATTAGATTACGGGACGATCTGATCTTGTTCCAGTGGCTGAAAGATCTCGTATCTCCGAGCCAAGCGATACAAAATGCATATTTGATACTCAGTCAACCACTTTCAATGTTTCATATTGCTTGGTGGCAAGTCTCATTACAATTGGATGAATCTGTACTCAAAGCTGAATTCATTGCAGTCCTAGCAAGTAGTCTTCTCCTCCATGATCCTACACCTTTCATTCAGCTTCCCTCCTCTCTTCACATCCACTTCGACTTCAACCTCAACAGACAATCCAATGTTTGTCCAAGTGTACAACAGTCCCAGCCGCCGTCTATGTGCGTTGGCCATATCTAAAAACGCGATCATTCCTGTGCCATACTCTTCAACCGTGGTATCCTAGCCCCTTTAACAGACAGCCCAAGCACTCCGTTCCAAATCAAAATCGCTCTTCCCATGAAATAAAAATCAAGATCAAAATCACTAGCCGACGCCTCGCGCGCTTTCCGTCCTCCCGTATCATGAGTGGGTATCAAATGTAGCGACCGTTACATTCCTTGGAATCCTCCTCTTCCAGAGCCAAAGAAGCCTCCCCAATCCGCCTGCATGCCCTGTTCCGTAAACATTTGTTGTATTTGCCTTTCTTGATGCCGCTGTGCGTGCGCTCGTCGGTTTGACATGGCGTGCCCTTGATGAATTGCGTGCGTTTGTGACACTGGTCGCCGTTGCTGCATCATCGGTTGACCGGGCTGCATTCCCATTATGGCTGATGGACTGGCGAACATCGGTTGGTGGCTCGGTGCACTCATCATGGGCTGGCCCTGCTGGTGCATCATGTAGGGCGGTGGTTGTCCAAAGATCTGGCTTTCCACGTCGTCGAAAGTTCCAGTCAAGAAGAGTTGCATATCTTGGTTCTGGTCTCCCATAGTCGTGGGTTGGTCTGTCTTGCCCGGGAATCCCAGTTCCATCATAGGTTGGTTCGGATAGGCAAAAGGATCCTCGGACGGGAACATGAGCGAGTCGAGTTTGTTGACAGGGTTGTGCATACCCATTTGCTGTCCTGCGTAGGGGTAGCGCTGAGTACTTGTCGCCGCGCTGCTTGTCGACTCTGGGGTGCTTCGTTGCAAATCGGGAGACATGAAATCACCAAAGTTGGCTGAGAAAGTGTTATCTTGGAAGGCTGTCATGCCTCCTCCGGGCAGATCCATCGTTCCTTGGGACAAGGTTGTAGGATAGGAACTTGTTGACATCTGGCTTGCACGAGTGAAGTCTGTCGTTCCTATCGAGGACATGCTTGCAGGAATTGGAGTGTGATGAGACGAAACAGAGGAAGGCCGTCCTGTAGGGGCGGGTCTTTTCTTTGAAGGTGCTTGTCGCATCGCTCCAGCATCCAATTGCTCTGGTAATTGATCAAATAGAGCCTGTTTCGATAACGTCAGTAAAATTACAAGGGTTCAAATATTTAGGTCATACCTTGAGGGCACTGGTAACTCGTTCGGCCGACATGCTCTTCTCCGCCAGGGCTGCAATCATTTGTCTTCCAGCTCGAGCATCTGCTAGAACCTCGCCGGAACCGGGTTTCTCGGGGTTTTCTGTAGCATAGAACACAAGGGACAGGACGGCAAAGAACTCAGTGTACAGCATGAACCAGTACGGTCCACTGAGAACCCGCTGTTTGCGGATTTCCAATCCAATATGCACAATGTTACGAGAGACGCTGATTGCTGCGGCTGCACAAGCATATGATAGCTCATCGACCTTGCTTCCGTGACTCAAACGAGGAGAGACGTAGTGCAAGAACGGTCGGTATAGCACAAGTTGGACATGTGCATAGGCAAATCTCAACAAATGACGGATTCTGTCACCTTGGTTAGTAATGCTTTACAGTTTGTTCAAATACATCATTGCTACACTTACCGAACCGTCTCAATTGGCCCCTCACCGCTTGGGCGCCAATGCTGAGGCAGCCTCTCAAACCAAGAATGAAGCTCAGCTTCAATTTCCTTGATGCGGCCATAACTAATTAGATAGGTGGAGGCAGGTTTGCTGTCTTTTGCAGCGGTCTGGCCCAATCCCTTGGTTGGATAGACGTATTTCGTAACCTTTGCCAAGATTTCCATGAGTTCTGAATGGGCGTTGAACGCTTGGAAGAAAGATGGTGATCCAGGCGGTGGTCGCAAAATTCCGGTGTGTGTAATAAACTCGTCGTCAACTTCCAAGGGGAATGGCTGATCGATATCGTCCACGTTAAGGAGGAGAGGAAAGCCAAGTAATGTAGAAACATAGATATCCATTTGTCGAACCACGTAGAACACACGTTTCCGGACTTCCTGCTCGATCGGATCGATTTTTTCGTGCTGCAAGTGTCGATGAAGGCCTATTCGGAGTGACGAGCGCAGCGCAATACCAACGAAGGAATAGCAGCTGCTGAGATTCGAGGTGGCTTGGAGGAAAAGAATAATGAATAGAAGAGCTTGTAGTGAAATAAGGTCGCGACAATCGGTCACATCGTGTAATACCGATCGCGCAGCATTGTAGTATTTGAGACCCTCTTCTGTCGCATCCTGATAGGGCATGCTTCCTGGGTCGTTATCGTCGAGATTGTTGTACATACACCCAAGAGACATGACGGAGAATAATAGTCCAAGATATTGCGTTTCGTCCTTTGTTAGATTATCCAATGGTCGTTCGTAAATCTTGTCCATTTGCTCGTAGAAAGTGGGAACGTGAAGGATTCGGACGAGACATGTCGCGCAGCTGAGGGAATAATAGCACAGCTTCCGGGCAACATCCTTTGGCGGGAGCTCTGGGTAGCTTGGAACTGCTGAGAAGGGTGTTCCGACCGAAGATAATGAAGGCGACTCCAGACCAGCCGGTCGTTCGGCACGAGGCAGAAACGGAGCTTTTGAGGACGAACCAAGCATTCCTCTGAAATGATCCTTCATACGTTTCAAGAACACAGCGCCTGAGGAGTTGCCATGAAATTCCAAACTTCCCTTCTCGTCGATATCAAGTTGGCCAACGGAATCGATCATCGAAGTCAGATGGGCTTCATTCTGCTCAGGCTGGGGTGGTGGTGGTGGAGGAGGCTGTCGAGCCTTGGAGGCTTGGGCACGAGCATTTTCGCGATTACGGAATTCTTGCTGAATTGCTGGATCAAGATTCGGGTCGGCAAGGTCGACATCGGGCATAAATTTGTGAAGTAGAGACTCGGCGCGTTGCAGTCGACTTTCCAGGGCTTCGATGTACTGTGGGGCCGGGTTTCTTCTCCTGTTTGAAGGTTTATCGTACGTGCATTCTGCATGTAACGGTCAGCCACTGCGTCGTTTTCCAGTATGAGGGTTAAAGTGTATAAGAACAAGCGATTGAGCGATAAATTAGATAGAAGCCGCGTACCATAACTATAGACGGAGCAGTGCGTGCATGGTTGCTTGCCGTCACATTTAATCTTCTTCCGTCGGCATTCATCGCATGCGCGCGTTACTCGTCGTCGCTTCTGAATCGGTTGGGATGACGCGCCAGGTTGTGGGTTGCCGTCTTCGTCAAGATCGTTGTCGGACTTGATGCTCGCTGACGGCGATGGAGCATCATCGTGCCAGTCGTGAGCCGACTGGCCAGCGTCGTTGTCACCGACGTCCGGAGGCATGTCGAACTTGGTTGAATTAGCAAAGGACCATGGAGTTAACTACTCGACATTGGTGAATTGAGGGGATAAGGTGATCGGGGTATGAAATTTGGAGTGTCTTGGCAAAGGCTAGGGCCCCATCGCCGATTGAACTCGCAGATGGGACAGTTTCCTTGTAAGGATACAGCGCAACGTACAATGTTGATGCGAATGCCAGGTAGAGAAGAGGAGGTGAGTTCGGGGCACAATGCTGAGGTGCCAAGGAACGACGGGGAGAGCCGACGGGCGGGTGATTGATGTTACAGGTTTTCACTCACCAGTTAATGGGCCTCTTGGCCAGGACGAAAAGGAAATAACGAGCTGGGTATTATTATGACAAGGGTCGAGAAAGGAAATGTCGTCGTCGTTGTCGCCGCTGCCGTGCGGCAGAACTGGGAATTGATTGAAGCGGGCAGTCGAGAAGAGTCGAAGAGAGTCAAAGGGAGTACAGAGTGAATGAGGTGCAGATACAGTTACAGTTGCAGGGTCGCAAGTGTAAGTTGTGAGGCAAGTGGTAGCCCATATCCCAATCGCCCCAAAGACTCACGGCCTAGGCCATCAGCGTTCAAGAGAGTTCAGTTAAAGTTCCTGCGAAGCAAATGGCAGGGTCAAGAATAGAAATAGAAGAGTGAGGTCGGTAGGTATCCAAGACTGAAATGAGATGGTGATGATGGGGGGAAGCGCCCTGGTAGAGAGAGTCTGAGAGTGAGTGCCCTGGCGCTGGTGTTGGGCAATAGACGGGGGATAGCCTGTCGTAGCAAGTACCGCCCCGTAGCGCGCTGCACTGCACTGACTTGACTTGACGGAACCTAACTGAACTGAACTGGGTATGGACTGAGCCAGAAGGGACTAAACTGTTCCAAGTCAAAGAGAAAGGGATGAGTGAGAGAGCCCAGTTGTAGCGGGCGGGTTTCGCGACCGAGGCGGATACGGATGATCCGCTTTGGTTTGGATTGAGCAACAACAGGAGAGTAACAAGCCCAGTACAAGCGACAATACTACAGCAGCTCGCAACAACAGGTAGTTAGTTAGGTAACCTACGAACAAAACGGGGTGAGCGAACGAGAGCGAACGAGAGAGGGGAGAACAACGAAAGAAGGTGGAGTCGCAGAGACGGTAACTCGAACGGGCTCTCCAAAAGGACCTCAGTCTCAGTCCAGTCTGAGTCTGAGCCTGCCCGAGCCTGGGCTGGTTTTGGGGCTTTGGATGGGGTCCTTAGGCGGAGCCAATGACCACGGTACTTGATACCGTATTATCAGCACGGTACAGCCTGGTACCTCGGTCTTTCACGTTCATGTCTCAATCGTAAGTGACTAGTGAGAGGATGCAGATACGATAGGTGAGGCCACCTTTGAGGGTAATATTCAGGTCTCCAAAGAGATGGTGGCAGATGCTAAGATTCTACCAAGACCCAGGGCTGGCAAACCAGAGTTGCCAAAGGGATGATGAGACACAAAGGCTGGGAAATTCTAGTGCCAAGCAATACCAAGGCACAAAACATGTCGAGCCAAGAGTTGAAGCCAAGTAAAATCAAAGGCTAGTGGATGAATGAGTGGCATGAGCACCAGAGGGAGCAGCCCAGCACAAGACGCGCAATGTCATTTCGACCAACTTCCAATGGCCCAAGAATGGCTGTCGCTGTGAAACCGCTGCACTCTAAGCGATCAGTATGAAAAGGAACAACGGCAATTGGAAAGATTGCGGACGCGTCAAGAGACTGAAAGCTTGATGTTTTGAATGCAACGTAGAGCAAGGGATAATTGAGTTAAGGTTGCGGGTGTAACAGCCATGAAATAACCCGTACAGTTAGGTCAGCCAAGAAACAGAAAGCAAAAGAGGTTGTTCAGCCATTTCAAAATTAAAAGTACGAATATTAATTTCAGTCGCGATCAACTCACGATGTCAGGTTGAGGAACCTCATTTGGAGCATCACACATTACGGCGGCGTTGCGCAATTCTACCTACCAAGGGGAAATGACCGAGACGGAAGGGTTCAAGGAAAAGACGGCTTCTGAAATGTCACACTGTCCTCTGGAGGTCATTTTGTTACTGCAGGGGGGATCGGCCTCCAAGTTTACCAGGGCAGGGAGGTGAGGTGACATTGGATCCAGCGTATACCTTTTAGACAGGTACCAGTTTTTTGAGTTGCTCGCTGTTACTGACTTATGTACAAAAGAACCCCCTCGTCTTGAGATAACTACAGTATCTCCATGCCTCATGTGTCGTTTTGTCTTGTGTTGTACTGCGGGCTTCCTTGAGAAACCACGCGCATAACGCCAATAGTGTCCCATTGCGTCGCTGAATAGTTACAGAAGTCGTTGATGCTGTTCATCAAGACTTATCTTACCCAGATTCTCTAGAGACTATCACTTGGCGCATTGCCCAAGTGAGTCAGGTCCATGCCCCCAAATAGACTATCACCTCGTAAAACGCGTCGGTGGCTGGTTTACCGGGGCTTTCCTTCGACAACGCTTCTTCTCATCAAACAAGAAGGAATTGGAAACACGAATAACACATTGCAGTACCAACTCGTGCGCAGCTACAGCAGGATCACGGCTATGACGGGACGGCGACCTCTAGAAAAGAGAAGCCATCTCCACTGCTCAGGGCCCTGCAAGTGGACGGATACATCCATCAACCCCAAAGCCGCGCGGCCGCAAAATAAACTCGCAGTCAGTCTCAGGAACAGACCCCCTTTGCATTTTGGGACCAACCGGCCGCTCAGCGCCGTCGCATGCACAAGCACAAGCTGTTGCACCGGCGGATTCAAGATGGCCAGCGTCTTCTTTCTTCAATGGATGTCGTTAATTGAAGCACTGAAATGAGACCGATACAACTTTCAGGGACCACGGGCTGCTGGCTGCTGTAGACGACCACTACGCCATTGATTACGGTCTGATACCGTTCCAACGCCTCGAGTCGCGAGTACCAGTACCCAGCAGTAATTTTAAGCACCCGCTAATTGGGTTCGAAGACACTCACTAACTCCCTAGGGGCAATGAATGAACCGCCCAAAGGCGCAAAACGCTCTGGACCAACCTTGTCGTCAGCTAGATCGCATCCAATCCAATTCACCCTGACGAGACTTGCATGGCCTAGCCCGGGCAGGCTTGTGAGTGGCTGCACTAGGCAAACCTAAGCCCCAGCGGCATAAACTTATGGGGATTGATCTTGTTCCCGTGTTATCTGCGCTGATGAAGCTGTGGCAAGAGTCTCTAGACGAGAGGCCAAGAGGGTCTCGGAATCGCGAGATAAAGCCATTGAAGATGGTGTTGACGACAGGAACCAAACGTCATTGCTGGCATTTTATTTGGGGTCGATTGGCAGCGTTGAAATTTGCGTGTTGATCAATGAAAATCACAGTCAACTCTATTCGCAACAGCAGTAGACCGCTCCAACTTTGTTCATACCTTATTGAGAGTCTAGTCTAATGCACTGGCTGAAGTGTGACCCAGGCTGCAGCAACGGAGACAAGCATAAGATAAACCAAACACTAACAGAGATGCTTTAACCCGTAGCGTTTGCGAGAAGAAGCAGGGTCCAAAATCAAAATAGTTAGATGCAGAGCGTGTTGGTACAGTACAGTACCTACAAATTGATATTGAACTGAATCCAGAAACCACCATTGCATCGGCTCCGGGAGTCACGGAAGCTGACGGGCGGGATGATCCCTATTCATGTGGCTTCTGGCCCGCCACGCATGAGAACAAGGCGCCACATGCATGTTGGGTAGTGACCATCATGCAATGTGATTCGAATTCTCTTCACGTACCCGAGAATCGAATTGGGAAGAGGATCACGACGACCAGGTGAAGAATCTGTGCGTTGGACATGACATCATCCAACTAAACCGAACTTGACACACACAGAATGGATGGAGATGGATGGATGTATGGATCCTAACCTCAATCTCCGGCTCTCACCCGGGTTTCCTCCGTTCCCTGACCTGCCTGGGCTCTAGCTCTAAACGGCGCAGCCGAATCAGACAGAGGGCCCTCTCGCGTCTTCGCGGTTCTGATTCACTTTAGATTCAGGATCTATTGGTGGAAAAGGTGCCAGTGGTTCTCTATCGCTCTAGAGACCCATCGCTAAGCTGGAACCGTCGTGGTTCTTTGGTCCAAAAATATGCATCTCCTTCGGCCGATAAAGTCGGGTCAGAGAGCGATTCAGAATTATCTGCCGTAGATTTGTGTTGCAACAAGTCTTGGCATTGGTCTTGGCGTTCAAGCTTTGTTTTGACCTCTTCTACAAAGTTTCAATCAAACTTGACCAGGCCTTGCTTGAGCCTAATGAACAACGTCTGTTTTTCCAGAAACATCAACTCTCAGTCAAAACGACCTAACTCAACTATAATTGAATAGAGTTAACACGTCCGGAACTAGCATTACCCTGCCAGTCACAACATCTGCAGCCATGTTCCAGCACATTGTCTAGACTCTAGATTGTCTGATAATTCAGGGTCTCTTGATCGTCGTAACGTTAACTCAATGGTGAAAAACGCTCACAATGTTCGCAACTAGGCAGGTGGTTATTTCCTGCCCGGGCCTGAATGTCACAGTCACTTTGTCCTCGTGAAAGAGCGGACATGCTGCATTGGGACCCTCATCCAAGCGCTCAGCTCCAGAATATTGCTGATGTGCCAACATGCATCTGTGCCTCTGCCGTATCAGGAGAACACTGTACGTAAAGTCTCCAATTGAAAGTTGCATTATGCGCATTAATTGTCAGGAAAAGTCGCAGAACGTCATCACGAAGTCCTGAGTCAAACCTGAGGCTAGCCTTGCTGGAGTCAAAAAGCTTCTTTTTTTGATCGTCAGCAACCAAGAACCGAAGCTGGATGTCATGGGAGGCTCGGGACCGAGTCGGCTCCCCACTTACCGCCACCAAATCCTCACCTTGGCTCACCGAGGTTGACCCATGTTGCCCCGGTCTGGCTGCTCACTCACCGAGCCTCCCCCACCTTGTCTTACCCCACTGTAGCCTAACCTAGCCTACCTTACCTAGCAGCAGCAAGTGATTGCTATCCACCAAAGCACACGTCAAGTTACAGATAGCTCTTTGTATCCATCCCACATTGTTTAATAGGCGTGTCTGGGTGTGTATGAGCTACGCACAGCTTCGAGATGTCTGAATCAAGTCCCTTGGCGGCTTACTTTGCCCATATGAGAAACACGGGTGGCATCATTGTCCAAGGTTCGTTGAGCTGCTGGTTGTCGTCAAAGCCGTGAACACTGGCTTCAACATGCGATTAGAATCATGTGCTGAGTTGCATCTTCAGAACAACCAAAGCTCGATCTCGATCTCTATATCCAGAATTACACCGGTCAGTCAATCCGGTCTCACTGGTACCATCTCGATGTGCCAGCTGACAGTTCATTTAGGGCGAACAAGAATCGATCGCCTCATCCACGTCGGAAAGTCTTCAGTACCACTTTGTATCGACGCGCTCAAGACTGCTATCGCTGAGATCAAGCAAGGCTCAGATGTGGCCCTATACATCGAAGCTTGGGGCTGCATTCGACTTGCTGCTCCTGACGACCCCGACGCCCAAAAAGATCAAGCATGGATCGATACAGTCGAGCGCGAGAACAAGGCGGAAGCTGGACGGCTCGAAACCCAGCTTAAGCAATACAAACACAATCTGATCAAAGAGAGCATCCGAGTGCGTGAAGATTTCAAAACTCTGTGAATATAAGTTTCTAACTTTAGTAGATGGGAAACGAAGATTTGGGTTTGCATTTTGAAAAGACCGGATATTTAGAGGCAGCCGCCGAGGCGTACAATCGCATGCGCCAGGACGTCACCACCACCAAACACATTATCGATTGCGGCATCCATCTCGTGAATGTCTACATCGCTCGACGGGACTGGACCATGGTTCTGAACAATCTGGGTAAGATCGTCGGTGTTCAGAGTGGTGAGGAGGAACGTTTATATCAGCCATACACAAAACTTGTCTCCGGTATTGCGCTCCTTGGCCTCAAGCACTACAGGGATGCAGCCAACAACTTTCTCCAAGTCGACTTCACCATACCGCCTGCGCAATACAACCACATCGCTAGCCCCAACGACATTGCAGTTTATGGAGGTCTCCTTGCCCTGGCGACTATGGACAGACAGGAACTTCAAACTCTAGTCTTGGAAAACCAGTCGTTTCGTTCATTCCTAGAACACGAGTCGCACGTCCGCAAGGCCATCAGCCTTTTTGTCAATGGCAGATACTCAAGCTGCCTTGCTATTCTCGAGTCCATTCGAAACGACTGTCTCCTGGACATTTACCTACAGCGCCACGTCCCATCCCTCTACTCACAGATCCGAAGAAAATGCATTGTCCAGTACTTCATACCATTCTCATGTGTCACCCTCGAGAGCTTGAACCAAGCATTTGCGCACGATGGAGAGTCAGTCGAGATGGAGCTCGTATCTATGATCCGCGAAGGAATTCTCAAGGCCCGTCTAGATATCAAGGAGCAGGTAGGCAACCTTTTTTTCTTATCTTGACCATTTACTGATTGTCTATAGTTGCTCATTGCAGAACAACCCAACCCGAGACTTGATATGCAGAAGCAAGCACTTGAGGTCGCTACCAAGTACGAGGAGGAGGCCAAGGAGAGACTCCGTCGCATCAACCTCATTGCTGCTGGTCTCGAGGTTGCAGGAAGGTCAAAAGGACCTGGCCTTGGTGGTCGCGGAATAGATGAGCAGTGGTACGGTGAGGGCAAGGCACCGGGACAAGCAGGCGCCGTCGAGGCCTAGAAATTTCGGTGCATAATGGTAAAAGATTGTGCGCCTTGGCCCTTGTCGACTGATCCAGCGAAGAAGCAGGACGAACTGGGTATCACAAGCTGAACCAATGGACTGCACATCGCATTACGGCCTAGGCGTTAGGAATTCCTGATCACGGTTATCCACTTACGGGTACGGAACTATACTGCGGTAGATTAGATGAGGCGTCAGGAGCATTCTTCGAAATAAATCATTCCATACAATGCTGTTGTGGTGCATATATTTTAATTATCCTTGTTCAAAGGGGGTATCGTTATTACGTTCGAGCCCTTGCCTCTAGCTATATACTACTCTTCAGCCCATCAACTGTCGCAAGTCTGTGGGCGGCCATCGAACTTGCGCAAAGGTCAGGCAACGTTTGATGCTCTGAAGATACTTGCGGGTAACCTCATCTCCCATGACATGACCCTTCTCTCCATCATGTAGCTTCTCGCGAGCGCTTCGCTCGTGGATGCCTACCATGGTAACGCCAATAGGCCACGCTGCCTTGCCGATACTCAGACGTAGATATCCATCATTGGCGTCCACGTAACGGCGCTCTTGGAGAGCTTGAACGATTTCTGTAACAGGCTTGAGAATGTCGTCGTCGAGTTTGCCTTGCTCAAATTTGCGGAATAGCTTCCAGGTGTTAGTGCGTGTCCCGACTCTGTAAATAAGGATGACTTACTGGTTTCATGTTCTCTCGAGTCTGCACCATAGCGTTATATGCCGTTTTGCTGGCACTCGTATCCCGCTTCTCAGCCTCCATAGCTCGCTCGTACTCTGTAAGAACCATCGTAAAGTAGCTTGCCAGTTGTCGAAATAGCCACTTCCTGCCTTCCTTGTCTTTAGGTAGCTCAGTAGTCACCTTCATATCCTTCTCATCCACGAGTTCTAAGGTTGTTGGTATTGGGCCCTTGGTCACGACTGTCGTCCACTTGCGATATCGTCTCAATTTCGCCGAGTGATTCTCTCCGAACAATACAGCTGGTTCACCCAGCTCCCTTAGCTTATCAACTAGCTCCTCCTCTGGTATATCCTCGCTGGCATGCACACCATCCTCAACATCTTCGCTTTTGGCCTTGACCAGCTCTGGCAAACCAAGTCGCTTCCTTCGGGCGCGTTCTTCTTCAGCTTCTTGCTCTTCGCGTCTTTTGCGCATGTCTTCAGCAAGTTTACGACGCTTCTCTTCGCGGGCGGCGTTCTCGGCGGCAGCATCTTCCTCTCGTTTGCGCTTTGCGGCTGCTTTGGCTTCTCGCTCGGCCTCGAGGGCTTTTTGTTCGGCAAGGTATGCTTCTTTTCTTTGCGCTTCGATTTCTGAGCGTTTCAAGTACTTCTTTTCCTCGCTGCCGGAGCTCTTCTTGCTCTTTGAGAGCTCTTTGTTCATCAGCGCCGCGAAATCCATGGTGTAGATTGGACAGCGTTTTTATCGACGTGTTGGTGTTTCCTATAGGAGCCTTGATCCAATATTCGAATTGGCCTTTGATTTGTGTTGGGAGATTGCCAAGATTGTGCCGCTAGCGGTTCAAATATTTGTTGTCGCAGTCTGTAAGTGGTAAGAGTTTACAAATTGATGATGGAGCGCGAAGTCATGATGGTTTAAGCGGATATAGATCGGTTAATTTGGATACTTTAGTGATGCCTCTCATCATTCGTAACTTAAACAACGAAACCTCACCAGAATAACAGAGTCTCACGATTTTCCTTTTTTCCTCCTTTTCAGTCTCATAAGATGTCTTCCTCTCCAGAAAGGCCACTACGCGAAGATACAACACCTTTCTTGCTGCATCTCTTCTACCGTACAGGATCTCTTCACAGGTATACATGACCCCTTCCAATATATATGGCGTTAGATCACAAGATGTTAACAACGTTTCATTTATAGGCCAGATGAATTTGAGTCGCATAGTTTGCCGCCACATATACCTGTGTACACATGGTCAGACTGCACTCTGAATGAGTTGGCTCTGGAACTTGCAGGCGCCAAAAAGTCAGCATTGCCTTCGCCCTCTGTGGGATGTCGTCTCGTATTCCAGTTGGTATTTCCAGACCTTCGAAACACCGCCGCAGTCACGAATGCTCTCCCCAAATACGGGGTTAAGGACCTCGGCAGCATTGTATTGGGTGGTGGTTCCGCAGCAGACACATCTGGTGATATTCCCATGGATGGCACAACAAGAGGGAGTGACGACAAAACCAAGACACTAAGCGATTGTCGATTTGTAGTTGGTGACTACATAACTTGCGCAATATTACCACCACTCTCGGATGGCTCAGTGGCGCCCGCTTCAAGCGTGCGTAGGGAGCAGGCTTCGGGTCCACATGAAGTCCGAGGGACTCACCGAGGAGGTCGAGATAACGGTTCTGGGCGTAGGAACTCGAGAGGAGGACGAGCTGGCTGGAGGGATGATGTCGGGGGAGATTTTCCTATGGGCGATTGGAGAAGAGGCGAAAGATTACCGGACACCTCTAGTGGGCGACCGAGGGGCAGAGGGAGGTGGTAACATACACCCAGTGCTTAATTTGATAGCGTCACGTCGATTATACCCATTTCTCATTCAATTCATCAGACACATCACAATTCGGCCACCATTCGTTCATTGTTGACCTCGGTTCAATTGAAACCCTACCATGGGCTCTATCCCAATCAGGGTGCTTTATATGTACAGATCTCAATGCTCCAATGCCTAGTCGGTTTATTTCTCGTAAATGAGGTCGCCCTTTCGCTTCGCTCGAAAATCCCAGAGTCCCTTCGCCTGTCAGCATTTCGGTGGTCGTCGCGATTTCTATTCCTTGACTTACGTCGGTACTGTAGGCGATGTAGCCCATGATGGCGGGGACCACGGCCACGTAGGTGAAGGTGAGCCGGGCAGTTCGGGGTGTCCATCGGAAGTAGTGATGGCGCGTCTTCATCATAGCTATTTACATTGTCAGAATAAGCTCGAGCCGAGGGTGTTGCCGTCGAGGTCGGGTAGAAGTCACGCACCGGCATATTTGAGATAGGCCGGGTCCGGCTTCACGTCTGCAGAGCAGCGGTTAGCAGAGTTCGGAGTTATTTGTCTCTACTTGACCTACTGAGGTGCGCCATTTTGATTGACGGTGATCTGTGTCGTGCTAGAGTGGTTTGCGGCACGAATTGGTTGTCGTGATGTTCAGTTGAATGATGCTAACCTTGGACGATGATTGTAGCTTTGATGATTACCTAAGTCAGTGTCTGAATCATGGTAGCGATCATTGGACAGCTCCCATCGGGACGTGGCTACCCTGTACCTTGGCCATATTTCGCTTGGTAAACCACTGGGTACAGTCTCCTCTAAGGGTTACTTATTTCAATTTAGAAGTGATACATCTATTTGTCCTAAGCTTTTATGGTTTGTAATTTTGATTATAGACGTCGATTTTTGCTGGCTTTAAATATAACTGTTGGACGCGACAGTCATTACTCATCTGAGCGCCAAAAGCAATGACAACTCATACGCAGGTAACATTCAAAACGTCCTTACTGCTAAGAATAGCATAGGTTATTTTCACAAATGACATGATATCGAAGCTGAAGCAGGAGCTGTAGGGCGTTTATGACTTCATAAACCTTTCTATGAACTACAACATAAGTTAACCTTCTAACTGAAGCAATAGTTTAGTTATTTGAACCCAGATACTGGTATACATGAATAGACAAAAATATATATGAGATCAACTCTGAACAGTAAACACTATTATAACCCAGCAGTAGAATACTACCTAGCCAAGATCACAAATAAGTCGCAGGCAACATGGATTGTAGTATAACTTACAACCAAACTGCAGAAGTCACGTGATAAGACCCACATTGAAGCGCGTCTCAAGGCCATGGCCCAGAATTTATCGTGATGAAGGCAACTTTCTCAAAAGCTCCTTAACATCTACCCCTGGTCGTGCTTGCTCAAAATCTGCGCGACCAGCATCAATTTCATCACCAAGCAACCGCGACAAAGCAGCTACTACTAATATTAATACTGATAGCGCTTTGGAACCGGTAGCGTGACTAATCACGCGCAACGGCGCTCAGCCTAATAGCGACAGCTTTCCGATCCTTCCCTTTCTCTTCTGCGCATTAAGAAACAATCATGTCGCAGCCTCCTCCGCCTCCTCCCCCAGGATGGGGACCGCCACCACCTCCTCCTCCGCCTTCTTCTTCTCTGCCTCCTCCCCCTTCAACGCCAGCTCCGCCGCCGCCACCAGGTTTTCGTCCTCCAACCAACACCCAGATGGCCAAGTTCGCGCAAAAGAAGAACGAATGGGTGAGGTCGCAACGAAACCGCTTTGGCGAGAAGCGCAAGGGTGGTTTCGTCCAAACCCAGAAGGCAGATATGCCTCCTGAACACCTACGGAAAATTGTTAAGGATATCGGAGATGTCTCGCAGAAAAAATACACGAACGATAAGAGAAGCTACCTAGGAGCCCTGAAGTTCATGCCACACGCAGTTCTGAAGCTCCTCGAAAACATGCCGATGCCATGGGAATCGGCGCGAGAAGTCAAGGTGCTCTATCATGTAAACGGATGCTTGACTTTGGTCAACGAGATCCCGCGTGTTATCGAGCCTGTCTTCTTTGCGCAGTGGGCTATGATGTGGACATTTATGCGCAAAGAAAAGGCCGACAGACGACTATTCAAGCGCATGCGATTTCCACCTTTCGACGACGAAGAGCCTCCCCTGTCATGGGCCGAAAACTTGGAGGATGTTGAGCCACTGGAGCCGATTCAGATGGAGTTGGACGAGGAAGATGACGAGGCCGTATATGAATGGTTCTACGATCACAGACCCCTTCTGGACACACCGCACGTCAACGGCCCAAGCTACAAGGCCTGGAACCTCACACTACCTCAGATGGCGACGCTATTCCGTCTGAGTCGACCACTTGTTTCTGATGTCGTCGACAAGAACTACTTCTATCTCTTCGACCTTAAGAGCTTGTTAACAGCCAAGGCTCTCAACGTCGCCCTTCCTGGTGGTCCTCGTTTCGAACCACTGTATAAAGATATCGACCCCAACGACGAAGACTTCGGCGAATTTAATGCGATTGATCGTATCATTTTCCGAAACCCCATTCGAACCGAGTTCAGGGTCGCCTACCCGTACCTCTATAATTCGCTACCAAGAAGTGTTCATTTATCGTGGCACTCACACCCTCAGGTCGTATTCAATCGTGCGGATGACCCTGATCTTCCGACCTTCCATTTCGATCGTCGCATCAACCCCATCTCGTCGCGAACCGTCGCACCCAAGAATGTCGAAGTTTCCCATGAGGACGAGATATTTGGCGCTGGTAACATTGAGGAGTCCGAAGACGATGCCTTTGAGCTGCCTGCTGGAGTCGAGCCGTTCCTTGCCGATGAGGATATTGAGAATGAGAACACATCATCCGCCGTCGAACTATGGTGGGCGCCTTACCCATTTGACCGACGATCCGGACGCATGGTTCGAGCACAAGATGTACCTCTCGTCAAGCAGTGGTACCTCGAGCATCCTCCCTCGGATCGACCTCCAGTCAAGGTCCGAGTCTCGTACCAGAAACTCCTCAAAAATTTCGTATTGAATGAATTGCACAAGAAGAAGCCCAAGGCGCAAAACAAGCAGAACTTGATGCGATCACTCAAGCAAACCAAGTTCTTCCAGCAGACAACCATCGATTGGGTCGAGGCTGGTCTGCAGGTTTGTCGCCAGGGTTTCAACATGCTGAACCTCCTTATCCACCGCAAGAACTTGACGTATCTTCACCTCGATTACAATTTTAATTTGAAGCCTGTCAAGACTTTGACCACCAAGGAGCGAAAGAAGTCACGTTTCGGAAACGCTTTCCATCTCATGCGAGAGATCTTGAGGCTTACAAAGCTTATCGTTGATGCCCAAGTTCAGTACAGACTTGGAAATATTGATGCCTTCCAACTTGCAGATGGTATCCTATACGCCTTCAACCACGTTGGCCAGCTGACGGGCATGTACCGATACAAATACAAGCTGATGCACCAGATTCGAACTTGCAAGGATCTGAAACATCTCATTTACTACCGGTTCAATTCTGGACCTGTCGGTAAGGGTCCTGGATGTGGTTTCTGGGCTCCCGCTTGGAGAGTTTGGCTTTTCTTCATGCGAGGAATTATTCCTCTGCTTGAAAGATGGTTAGGAAATCTTTTGTCTCGTCAATTTGAGGGTCGACACAGCAAGGGAGTTGCAAAGACCGTCACCAAGCAACGTGTGGAGTCTCATTTCGATTTGGAGCTTCGCGCTTCCGTTATGGCTGATCTTATGGACATGATGCCTGAGGGTATCAAGCAGAACAAGGTCAATACCGTGCTTCAGCATTTATCCGAGGCCTGGAGATGCTGGAAGAGTAATATCCCTTGGAAGGTTCCGGGCTTGCCTGCACCCATTGAGAACATCATTCTCCGATATGTCAAGTCCAAGGCCGATTGGTGGATCTCAGTTGCCCACTACAACCGTGAGCGTATCCGACGAGGAGCTACCGTTGATAAGACTGTTGCTAAGAAGAACGTTGGTCGTTTGACTCGACTTTGGCTCAAGGCTGAGCAAGAACGCCAGCACAACCACATGAAGGATGGACCTTACGTATCCTCCGAAGAAGCCATTGCCATATACACAACTACCGTGCATTGGCTTGAGTCTCGCAAGTTCTCTCCCATTCCCTTCCCAAGTGTTTCTTATAAGCACGACACCAAGATCCTCATTCTTGCGCTTGAGCGCCTCAGGGAGGCATATTCAGTGAAGGGCCGTCTCAACCAGAGCCAACGAGAAGAATTAGCTTTGATTGAGCAAGCATATGATAGTCCCGGAACTACACTGGAGCGAATCAAGCGATTTTTGCTTACCCAGCGAGCTTTCAAGGAAGTGAACATCGACATGAACGACAACTACAGCACCATCAACCCTGTCTACGATATTGAGCCTATCGAGAAGATTAGCGATGCCTACCTGGATCAATATTTGTGGTATCAAGCAGATCAGCGACATCTTTTCCCTGCCTGGATCAAGCCATCGGATTCCGAGGTCCCGCCTTTGCTTGTTTACAAGTGGGCACAGGGCATCAACAACCTTGACCGTGTGTGGCAGACTGAGAATGGTGAATGCAATGTCATGATTGAGACGGAACTATCCAAGGTTTACGAAAAGATGGAGCTCACGCTTCTGAACTCTCTCCTCAGACTGATTATGGACCACAATTTGGCGGATTATATCACAGCCAAGAACAACGTCCAACTCACCTACAAGGACATGAACCATGTCAACAGTTATGGCATGATCCGTGGCTTGCAGTTCTCTGCATTTGTGTTCCAATTCTATGGCCTTGTGTTGGATCTTCTGCTTCTGGGTCCTCAGCGAGCCAGCGAGATTGCTGGACCACCTCAAAGTCCCAACGACTTCTTGCAATTCCGTGACCGCGAGACTGAGTCTAGCCATCCCATCCGACTCTACACCCGATACATCGACAAAGTTTGGATCTTCCTCCGATTTACTGCCGAGGAGTCTCGAGACCTCATCCAAAGATTTCTCACCGAACAACCCGACCCCAACTTTGAGAACGTTATCGGATACAAGAGCAAGAAGTGCTGGCCAAGAGATTCTCGCATGCGCCTGATGCGTCATGATGTGAACCTTGGACGAGCTGTCTTCTGGGATATGAAGAATCGTCTGCCTCGATCCGTGACAACGATCGAGTGGGATGAAAGCTTTGTCAGCGTTTACAGTCGTGATAACCCGAACTTGCTCTTCTCTATGTGTGGTTTTGAAGTCCGCATTCTCCCCAAGATTCGCAACCAGAATGAAGAATTCCCGGTCAAGGATAGTGTGTGGTCTCTCGTGGACAACACCACAAAGGAGAGGACTGCTCACGCTTTCCTGCAAGTCACTGAGGAGGATATTCAGAAGTTCAACAATCGTATTCGACAGATTCTCATGTCGTCAGGTTCTACAACTTTCACCAAGATTGCCAACAAGTGGAACACAGCGTTGATCGCCCTCTTCACTTATTATCGTGAGGCGGCCGTATCGACCGTCGACCTGCTTGACACAATTGTCAAGTGCGAGACCAAGATTCAGACTCGAGTCAAGATTGGTCTAAACTCCAAAATGCCTTCTCGTTTCCCTCCTGCCGTCTTCTACACCCCCAAGGAGCTTGGTGGTCTTGGAATGATTTCGGGCTCACATATTCTTATTCCTGCTAGTGATAAGCGTTGGTCAAAGCAAACCGACACTGGCGTTACTCATTACAGGGCAGGAATGACCCACGATGAGGAGACCCTCATCCCGAATATTTTCCGATACATCATCCCCTGGGAGGCCGAGTTCATCGACTCTCAACGAGTCTGGACAGAATATTCCCAGAAACGTCTTGAAGCCAATCAACAGAACCGTCGTCTTACTCTTGAGGATCTTGAGGATAGTTGGGATCGCGGTCTTCCTCGAATCAACACCTTGTTCCAAAAGGACCGAAGCACCCTGAGCTTCGATAAGGGATTCCGAGCTCGAGCTGAATTCAAGATCTATCAATTGATGAAGAATAATCCTTTCTGGTGGACTAGTCAACGTCATGATGGAAAATTGTGGAACCTGAATGCTTATCGTACCGATGTGATCCAGGCATTGGGTGGTGTTGAGACCATCCTCGAACACACGTTGTTTAAAGCAACAGGTTTCCCGTCATGGGAAGGCCTCTTCTGGGAAAAGGCCTCGGGATTTGAATAAGTACCCCCCGTTCTGATGCGAAGAAACACATTTGCTAACCAGAAATTTACAGAATCGATGAAGTTCAAGAAATTGACCAATGCCCAGAGATCTGGATTAAAGTTTGGCGACCCCCCTTCTCTAAAGCTCTCTTAACTAACTTTTCTTAGTCAAATTCCTAACCGTCGCTTCACTTTGTGGTGGTCACCCACCATCAACCGAGCCAACGTCTACGTGGGTTTCCAGGTCCAGCTTGATTTGACTGGCATTTTCTTGCACGGAAAGATCCCTACTCTGAAGATCTCGCTTATCCAGATCTTCCGAGCTCATTTGTGGCAGAAGATCCATGAGTCTGTTGTTATGGATCTTTGCCAGGTGTTTGACCAGGAACTGGAATCTCTAGGCATTGAAACAGTTCAGAAAGAGACCATTCATCCTCGAAAGTCTTACAAGATGAACAGTTCTTGTGCCGATATCCTTCTGTTCTCTAACCACAAGTGGAATGTGACCAGACCTTCACTTCTTTACGATACCAAGGATGTTATTGAGCAGACAACTACCAACAAGTTCTGGATTGATGTTCAGCTCCGATATGGCGACTACGACTCACATGATATTGAACGATACACACGTGCAAAGTATCTCGACTATACGACAGACAGTGCCAGTATCTACCCCTCAGCTACTGGTCTCATGATTGGCATCGATCTTGCCTACAACCTCTACTCTGCTTATGGCATGTACTTCCCTGGTCTCAAGGTCCTTGTGCAGCAGGCTATGGCCAAGGTCATGAAGGCGAACCCCGCTCTGTACGTTTTGCGCGAGCGTATCCGAAAGGGTCTACAGCTCTACGCTTCTGAGAGCAACCAGGAGTTCTTGAACTCCCAGAACTACTCGGAATTGTTTAGCAACCAGACACAGTTGTTTATCGATGACACAAACGTCTACCGTGTCACCATTCACAAGACCTTTGAGGGTAACTTGACAACCAAGCCTATCAACGGTGCTATCTTCATCTTCAACCCAAGAACCGGACAGCTCTTCCTCAAGATCATTCACACTAGTGTCTGGGCTGGACAGAAGCGTCTTGGTCAACTCGCCAAGTGGAAGACGGCCGAAGAAGTCGCTGCTCTGATCCGATCATTGCCTGTGGAAGAACAACCCAAGCAGCTGATTGTGACAAGAAAGGGTCTTTTGGATCCTCTCGAGGTCCACTTGCTCGACTTCCCCAACATTTCCATTCGGGCTTCAGAGCTTCAGCTTCCCTTCCAGGCAGCGATGAAGGTGGAGAAGCTTGGTGACATGATTCTGCGTGCCACTGAACCTCAGATGGTGCTTTTCAACCTGTACGATGAGTGGCTGAAGAGTATTTCATCTTACACTGCCTTCTCTCGTCTTGTTCTTATTCTGCGCGCGCTCCACGTCAACCCTGACAAGACGAAGCTCATTCTCCGACCTGACAAGACTGTCATTACACACGAGCACCATATTTGGCCATCGCTCTCAGATGAAGATTGGATCAAGGTTGAAACGCAGCTTCGAGATCTTATCCTGAATGACTACGGCAAGAAGAACAATGTCAATGTCTCCAGTTTGACGACCAGCGAAGTGCGAGATATTATCCTGGGTATGGAAATTTCAGCCCCATCAATGCAACGACAACAAGCCGCCGAAATTGAGAAGCAACAACAAGAGCAGGCACAGTTGACCGCTGTGACTACGAAGACCCAGAACGTCCATGGCGAAGAGATCATTGTTACCACAACTTCGCAATTCGAGCAGCAAACATTTGCCTCCAAGACTGAGTGGCGAACACGAGCCATTGCTACATCCAACTTGCGCACACGAGCAAAGAACATTTATGTCTCGTCGGTTGACAATGATCTTGACGATATCACCTACGTCATGCCAAACAACATTCTGAAGCGCTTCATCACCATTGCTGACCTCAGAGTTCAAGTGGCCGGCTACCTGTACGGTTCCTCAGCCCCCGACAACGACCAGGTCAAGGAGATCAAGTGTATTGTCATGATCCCCCAGATTGGCGGCCTCCGCAACATCCAATTGCCCCAGCAACTTCCTCAGAGCGAGTTCCTTGAAGGAATGGAGCCTCTAGGTGTGATCCACACCGTCTCTGGCAGCGAACTACCTTACATGTCTGCCATGGATGTGACAGAACACTCAAAGCTCCTCGATGCGCATAACGAGTGGGACAAGACCAACACGGTCACGGTCTCGGTTGCATTCACACCTGGCAGTGTATCTCTATCGGCGTGGGGCCTCACACCAGCAGGCTACAAGTGGGGAGCTGAGAACAAGGACACCCAGAGTGATCAACCTCAAGGGTTTACTACAACGATGGGCGAGAAGCGAAAGCTGTTGCTGAGCCCACGGTTCAGGGGATTCTTCTTGGTACCGGACGATGGCAGGTGGAACTACAGCTTTATGGGCAACGCGTTTGCTGGGATGGAGAAGAGGCCTGTCCACGTCAAGCTGGATACGCCACTGCCGTTCTATAGCGACCAGCACAGACCAGTGCATTTCGTTAACTTTGCGGAACTGGAGGATATTTGGGTGGACCGATCGGATAACTTTGCTTAAAGTAGTGGGTAAACGGGCGTTGTTTTATCAAATGAGGGAGCATTTCATTCTGTAATCAATTAGTTGACCTGGGCAGACTGGGTGTATTTTTTATGCATGTTGTAAAATAGCTATGGTAAAAATGACAAGAAGGACTCAAGGAGAAATTGAAGCCGAGATGACGCATCACTTGATTTGATTAGTGACGGGATGATTTCCTTATATGGTGTTGATCACATTTGCAGAGGATTTGGATTACGCCATCCTCGTAGCTGAACATACACACATAGGTACTCTAATATGGTCATAACTTAGTTAGGATATGTTATCATAAACCCTAAAATTAGACTATATTTATTTCTCATCATAAAGTGATCTAAACTCATGTAAAATTGAATTCTCTAATAGATCTAGATCGCACACTTGGACGGGATCTAGTATAGACAGAAATTGGTTTCCTTTCTTTCTTTTCTTTTTCTCACTAGGGTGCAAAGTCTAAAAAGAAGTCATCGACATCGACCAGCAAAGATGCATGCGGATGTAGATGACGGATGACGGATAGTGACAGGGGTTCGCATGGATGACCCACGTCGATAGCCGGATAATTGACCGTGTCGTTGGGAGAAGGGGAGATGGGTTATGGAAAATGGAGATGTTAAACTGTAGGTGGCAGAATTGGGAATAGATTTGTGCAAGGGCCGTGGTGTATGCACTAAAAGGCGGCTTGGCCGAAGGCGTGGAAGCGCGCTGAGCTGTCAGTCAGCTGCGTGGGGGAGTAAAATTGGTCATTTATGCATTCATGCGAATATTCGAAGCGAGGTTATGAAATTCAAAAGCTTGGATAGTTTGATAGTCTGAGTGGCGGAGTAAAGTCAAGTTGGTTAGTTGATAGAAGATCTTATGGTAGTTTCGGTAAAGACTTTTTCAAAGATTTCCCCCTCCTATTTAGCTTTTTCGTTTACCTATAGTCGCCTATGTTATAACGATATCTTTGGAAATTCAGCGAAGATCATTTCTCTCTGCATGCTGTGGGGCGAATGGCATTAGGACGGGCGTACCTATCTTTGTTATTTTTGGCCGTTGGGTTTTCAGGGGTTGAGAGCTGGAGATCTACGCGAATTTCGCTGACGTCGATTACTATTCTTGTCAACCCAACCCAACCCAACCCAGGTCATGTCAGGCGACCCCATGTCATTTTGCCTCCTTGACAAGTATGTAAAGTGACCCGCATGCCTACATGCCTTAGTCTAGGCATTCTGTACCTGCAGTAAGGAGCCTGTAAGGTGAGGTAAGATTTGACTAGGGATGGTTACAAGGTGGTTCGAGCCAAAGATGGCGTCAAAGACCAGGCCCTGGGCTGCCATTGCTCGGTAAGATGGACGATCCCTCCCCAGAATTGGGTCTTGGGTTGGGTTCACGGCAGGCAGGCAGACCACGGACGGCCATTCTAGTTTCCGGGCCGTTGAGCTGAGCTAGACTATCACTTGATGAGACAATGCTCCGGCCATGGCTGGCTTATTCAACATCACGTAAAGTGAGCTCTGTTCAATAGTCTTGTCTCATTGTTTAGGGTATCCTAGGTTTGGAATGCAGTGCGTTGTGCTGGTTCAACGCTGGTTCAAGCATAACTTCCAAGCCGTCTCTTCAAATCAGTTAATCGTCTACATCTGGATTTACTAATACTGAAAATCATGAGCAAGGAGATTAGATAAGATCAACAGAATAAAAACAGTTCGTGTCAATGTTTCCAATTAATAATATTAAGTCTCGGTATATATCACTGGCTTATAGACAATCCTGCCTATATCGACCTGTCAAATCACTATATCTAATGTGTTCAGCGTTTCAAATAGACAATGCAGAAGGGCTTGAACGAGCTGCCAACCTAACTTAGAGTAATACTATTCATAGACTAAAAACCTCGATCTATCCGTTAATCCACGGTCTAGCATGTCATTTTGGCACTATTTCGCTGCGATAGATTTGTTGATAAAAGTAATATTGAGCTCGGGATATAGCTGAGATTAGGTTGCTGTCATCGTGGGGAAGCGATACTGTTGCATTCTCTAGGCCAACTGCTACCTACCATCGCCCGCCGCTTGACGTCGATGACATTCATTCTTTCCATTACCTGGTGCCCGCGTACTACGTAAAGCCTCAAGGCACTTTCCTGGAAGGCACAGTGACATTTGCTCCTTCTTCAATTTTGATCTTCAGTCTGTCTTGGTGGCTCTTTCTCAAATCTTCAAACAGGTCACATCATGCTCGGGCAACTTTCCCCTGTTCCAACTCCCCCCTCTCAGCCAAGCCTCCATTTTTGCTACTCATCATCCGCCCCCTTTGACAGTATCATCACCTCTTCATTCCAACTCCAAGCAAGCATCACCACTCAAAATTGAGCCCATTCATCGCCGGATACCCCTAAGGAGTTACCGTCCGACAACGTACATCCACTATTGCCCATCTTCAATCATACTCAGAGCGGCGCGTGCTCATTCCGCTCCACCAGCAACTAGGGTCCTCTGCGCTAGCCAAGGTCCCGACTCCCAACAAGGCCCTGTACGCGCTAGAATGTCCTTCTAGAAGGCCATACCCGACCTCCTGTTCCTGTTCCTGAACCGGGGCCCTGGGATCCGATCCCCCCATTGACGTCTCCTTCATGACGACAATGCCAGTGACAGAACCGTCGACTCGACTTGACTTGTCATACTCGCGCATCAGGAGATGCTTGCTAATGCCTCCCTGCCGCCGGAACACCATCTTGCCGGATTCTCAGGCTGCTTTCGGCCTCAACATCATGCGTGTTTCGACTTCAAAACGCCTGTTACCCTACGCGATGCACGCCTTCCAAGGGCCGTCTGATTGATTAGCATGAGGCATTGAGCAGCGCAATCTTGGCCACTCCGAACGGATTGTCAATGCCCGCTCAATAGGGCTGTTCCGGGCACACGCACCAGCACCAGCCACTGTCGATAGCGGCTTCGATATGGGGCGTTCGTCCCTTTGACATATCGCCAGGTTTCAAGCCAAGACACATTTTCTATCTTGGTCCCGGCTCAGAACCGGATAGGTCCAGCCTGATGCAGTATCGCATCGCATACAGCTCCATGCTTCTCAGACAAGCAAGCACCTGCGCATATGTCTGAGTTCCCATCTTTTTCGGCATCATGGCCTTTACCAGAAGCTCTCATTTGCATCCATTACTTGCCAAGCCAGTCACTAACAGACTCATCTCGGTCACCAATTCTGATGTGGACGTCGCTGCCCGTTACCGTTCTTCTCAGCCCTCCCCTATTGAGTGATCCAGATAATCGGTTCGCAGGGTCGATTTTCCCGTTGGCTCGACTGGGCCCATGTTCACGTACCCAGGTGCGCCCTGTCCATGAGCCGCGAGGCCACTTAAGGCTCTAGGCAGTTGTTAGTTGACTGTTGCACGTATCTGGTCCCTGACTTTAGTGCGGGAGCTTGTTCAATCCAGCCACCGTTGACCAGGATGTCGATCTAGCTTGTGCGGAACAACATCATGGCGTGCGCTCATATTGATCAAATCTGGACCAGCCCCGACAACCCGGCGTGCACACTCATCCATCCATGATGGGTTTCTCCCTGCTTTACCATCCAGATTTGCCAAACGGAGGTTCCCGGACAGTGGAGAATGGTTCTGCTTGCGATCTAGTCCAATTGATAGACACGATCCCGGTTGAGCCATCTGCTATAGCAAACCCTGGGTTTGTTATAACCCTCCACTCCACACCGTTACTCCTGTCCTGCACCAAGCACCATAACTGTTTTCTCCCTTGTTGCCACGCCATCAGCTCGGCACCCACTCTCTGTGGCTCTTTCTTTGTTCAGGCGGCGAAAAACCTGACAATGGCCGTTTTGCTGCTGTATTGCTACGGCTGTTCTTGGCCACCTCAGTGTGGTCTAGTCTCACGCTCTTCAAGCGAAGCGCGTTTCAAGTTGGCATTGTGCTCCAATAAGCACCTCCGCCCACCGTCCTTTCTGTGTCATCTTTTCCAGCAGAGGTACATTTTCCTAATTGTTCTATGCGCAGGGGCTTTGTAATGGCAAATTGCCATCTATTCGGGAGAGCTTGTCTTCAAAGCAATGCTATTGCATTGTGCTCTTATCCTTGCTAGTCATGATGGATGCCAGGGGTGGCTATTGTTTCTATATCAGGCACCCTGGAGACCTTGCAATGGACATAAGATCGTCAAATTGACCACCCTCCAGACCCTGGCCTTGGTTAACAGGTAGTCTCCGCAGCACAGCACTTGTCGGACGGGGATTGTTCTCATACCGGACTGGGCAAAATCTCCAAGTGCTTTAACCTGCAGCATGAACGCAGAGAGGCCAGTGATCCACTCCCTCTGCGACCCTGCTCTAGCTACTCCGTCATCAGACGATATAGGCCTGCCCTGGTACTGGCAACGCTTGCCAGGTTACTAGCCCTTGTGTTAAATACGTTTACTGACCCCAGGCCGGGAGCTAAAAGAGATCTTGTGAGGGGACGTATCCTATCATACAAAATAAAGCATTACCGCTTCTACAAACTCGCTTTCCTATCGACTGCCTTACTCGGTGTAGTAGTGGTATGTCCTAATAGTATTCATCCTAATCAAGTCCTTCTCTTATGCCTTCTCTCCAAGACAGCAGCTTCGGATTGAATGCGCATTCGACACACTCCTTTGGACTACTCACAACCGTTACGCTATTATAACTCCTGCCTGAGCTCACCCCCCCAACACGGCCCTCCAACGCCAGTCACCAGCGTCTCACTCAACTACGGAAACGGGAAAGCCTCTGGCCCGGTACCAATCAGTGAAAATTCAGACAATATATGTGGCAAGCTGCTTAGTAGCTAGTAACGCTATCGACTTACACTTCAGACGCAAAATACAACAACCAGAAGCCTAGCTTGACGCACACAAATCACACCGTTTTGGACACCACTAAATAACCCTTTCTCTTCCTCGCCGTAGCCCGCAAGGGCTTCATCCTGTCAAATTCTTTCCATTCAGAGCCCAGCGGCCGTCCAGAGCGGTTCGCTCTGGAGGACCTCATGTATCGGAGGCACGCTGGCGGGCACCTATCGAGTGGGGGATTATACCGTGGACTATTCGGGTCAGGGCTCACAATCAGGACAGCAAAATCAACATCAGCAAGCGTATGATACGTCACTTCATCAGCGTTCACGACACCAGCAGCCTCGGGCCTCTATTCACCATCCTGGAGGCCCGGCTGCTGGTATTCATGGCACTCCCGACCCGCATCACGGAAACCCTCATGTCCAGCACGCAGCAATGGCTCAACACCATCAGCATCAATCACCACAGATGGTCATGGACCCTTCTCATCTAGGACATCATCGTCTGGGGCCGCCTCAGTTTGGAGCCCCAGGACAAGTTATGGCCCCTATGTACCAGACTCTTTCGACCCCAACACCACCGAATCACCCTCAGCATTCTGTGCCTCCACCCGGCTCTAAGCGGCCACGACCCAGTGATCTTGATCTATCTGTTACAGGAATGGCTGACTTGGACCATTCGGATCTCAGTGGCATGCAACAGACACCTTTAGGAGCAGCATATGCTCACGCTGCCGCCGTGGCAGTTTCACAGCCTCAACACCAACCTATACATCACCACCACCACCTCCCCGACTCGGAGCCACCATCCAAGATGATGCGCCGTGACGACGGTTTAGGGGGAGCCCCAAGCGTTGTGGGACAGATTGGAATGCCGGATCCAGCACCTCGCCCCCGTGGCCCTAAACTGAAGTTCACGCCAGAAGATGACCAGCTGTTGATCGAACTGAAGGAAAACAAGAACCTGACGTGGAAGCAAATAGCAGATTTCTTTCCAGGACGATCTTCAGGGACATTACAAGTTCGATACTGTACGAAGCTCAAAGCTAAAACAACGAACTGGACCGACGAGACGGTACGTTAACCAGCAAACTAACCCTTGGTGGTGTGATTGAAGAACTTGCTGACTTTCTCCCTAGGACCAAAAGCTCCGAACTGCCCTTCAGGACTACGAGAACGAGAAATGGAGAATCGTCGCCAATAAAGTTGGCACTGGCTTTACTCCTGCAGCGTGTCGAGAACGGGCTGAGCAGCTAATGGTTGAGGATCCAGCAACTTTGGCGGCTTTGTCACAGTCATTATCACCAGCTGTGGCCTCAAACGCAGAATCCGAAGAGCCCTTATATTCCCATCATCAGCTTCAATAATAAAAGAAAAATAATTATGCCAGCGGAGGGTTCATTCTATAATCGCGACGCATCAAAAACACAACATTTCCCTTTCAGAACGCTCCTTATTTCTTTACGATCATTCGACCTACGCCCAAACACATTCGCTTTTGCATTTGGCTGCTGTCAGTCAACATAATAACCATTACGACAACTTTATCAACGACCTCAAGGCCTTCTTCCTAGAGTTGTCGACTTGAGCACACCGGTTTCAGCCCAGGTAGGGCACAACGCACCCACGACTTGTTTCTTTTATCCTTGTATTAATTTCTTTTGTTCCGTGCTTACAGGCTTCGTTTCATTGTTCTATCGTATTCGAGACTGGCCTTTTTTTGTCACACACCCTTTTTTTAACATTAATCATACTTCACTTCCCCATTCCCCTTCTCAAAAAATTGTCTTGTATTCCGTTTTGTTACGTCTATGATCTCCTATGTCGCTTTACGAAAAAAAAACTATAGACCTGGGAGCCCCGGAAAAGGAGAAAGAATTATTTACATGCACTTAATATTCCCCATCCTTCAGCCAGGGGAAACCGTCCAATCGCTTGGGATATGTGGCTGATCACACTTTCTTGTCACTTATTACCCTTATCTTATAACTATATTCTACCTCTTAATCATTTATGTACGGGAGCAAAAGCAGGATCATGGGCGGAGCAGGTTTCCTTTTTTGGCGCAGCGTATTTTTCGGGTTTGTGTATGTAGAACGACGGACGAACAGGAGCATATTGTGATGTTTCTTGATACCACAGAAGAGGAAACGGAGCATGTAAGCGTAGAGCACGAAAGGCTGGGGCTGGGGCTGGGGGTGGCTGGATTCGGATTCGGGAGACGAAGTCCAGTATAGCTATCGGGGTGCCATGATTCAGGAACACTTGGAAGACGAAGGCGCTAGATAATAGAAGACAAGATCTGCTCGATCAGCATCAGAATCACGCCATGAGGCTCCTCTCTCTCAGGTCCAGAGTCGTGACGCTAGAAAGACGAGAAAATGGAGCCGGTTCACCTCGACTCCGAACGTCGTGATGCCCTATAGTTGAAGCCTTGAAACAATATATAACGCCCACACTGCAAAGGTTCCCTCGGATCTGGCTCAGAGCACCCCCCTGTATGCTTTGTCTCACCGGAACCGGTCTCCACAGTTGAGCTAGACGAAACGAAAGTGTTTATGCTTTAAATCCTTGCCACACTCCGCGCAAATCGTCCCTGTCCATGAGATGTAGGCATGTATGTATAGGGGGGCGCGCTGCGATCAGTTATGATATAGGTAGGGTAAGGCGGGACCTTGCCACGTAGCTATCTGTACAGAGAGAGACAGTGCTGCGGCACAATCGCCATGGTTGCCGACTGGCGGGGGCCAACCCTGGAGAAAAGGCTGCCAGTGAGCGGATGGAGCCGATGAAACGGAGGGCAAAGGGCCCTTTGGGTGTCATGTCACTTGTGGCTTTAAGGCGGTCGAGTCCATCCCATCGGTGTCCTCGTGATGTTAATACTTTGTCGACAGGCTATATGACCAGAAGAGTGCAGAAGGCCCGATCTTGGCTGTGATGGGATGAGATGAGTTGATGGGATGGTGCTTTGTTGTTTGCCTGACCTTTAGAGAGGGACCCGCCTGGCTCTGATTAACTTGTTGTATTACACCGCATGGGATGCGAGTCACGGCGCTAAACGATGGCGTTTTTTTGAACTGGAGCTACAAAGAGTAACAGTTATTTCAGATATGGGGGTGCGCATGCGTGCTGGCTCTGTGACGAGCTGCGTGGTGTCTCATTGTGACGTGTTGGGAGGTGAGCAGGAATGGGACAGTATGTATGCATGTGCGAGCGCGCGTCTGTAAGAGACGCGTTGAGCGGTCACACGACGCCAAGTGCAGTCGCACAGCGGCCGAGAGGAGGTAACACAAGATGTAGGTCGCGTAGCTTGCTGAGTTTGGATGATCTTCATGCTCCGGGGTTGAGGTCGTGTCGAGCCACGGCTATCGAGGCCATCTCAGAGCTGAGAGCATGAAAGAGCAGCAGCTGTGCCACATCTCATCACAGGTAGCTAGCTAGGAAAGCAAGCAAGCAAGCAAACAGTACCTACATGTCGGAGAGCCGGGGAACGTAAAGGGTTACCGCCGCTGAAACATCTCTTTCGAAATCTCCGATGTGCAGTCTCTAAGCGAGGCGTTATGGCTGGCTGATGTTGTTGATTTGATGTAGGTACTGCATAATATCATAAAGCAGACTGCCCGATCTGTGAAAAACTAGGCCTGAAACTGGCTTCAAGTCCCGGTTGCTACACTGACGATGCGTGATAAAACTTGGGGCACAACACCCCCTTCCAGTCTTGGTCATGGATTTGTCAACCCCCCGTCGACCGAGACTTTTTGACCCATCCCAGGGCTATAACGGTCTGAGCTTTCAGGTCACATCGGCGGCCAGAGATGGGTAGGATAGAGAGGAGAGGAGAGGGAGGTTGGGTCGATATGACGGCGGTGTTTGGTGATGATGCATTGCGACGCTGAACTGGGTTAAGATGCCTGCATGTTTCTTTTTCGCCCCACGAGAGAGATGGGCTTTAAAACGTTTGTTTCATCTGGTTGGCAGAGCAGTTTTCGAGAGGGTTAGCGCGAGTCGATAACCACCTGTCTTATGGCCTATATAACCCAGTCTTATAAGTTGGGTTGAGTTTAGACCCCTGGTAATCGAGACCGAGGAAGAAACAAACGCAGCCAAACAAAACGAAACGAAACACGCCACTTCCGGGAATTCCCAGTCGCCTTGTCAAATGCAACAGGACATATCCCCCAATGCGGATGGGAGCCTTGTTAATTCATTATCTCTTGCTGTCTCCTCTTGCAAGGGTGCAGACGTTGGCCCGGAGCCGATCACAACCCTGGTCAGCCAAAATCTGCCAGGTGCCTATTTGGACAACACTCATGGCCCATGCTCATCCAATGTGCGGAGGGAAGTTGGATTGACCACAACCGTTAGCAGGGCACGTCCCCGGATCTCCAGTAGCCATGACTCTGTCATCATTTTCCTGCATCTGTCCCGGAACCGTTGAAGCAACTTCCGAGTTGATCCACATCTAGGGTTCTGCCAGCCTCCACCAGCTCGACCAAGGTGCCGTGGCCCGTAACGTCCAGTCCCGGGTCTAGGAACGCTGCCATCTCAACTAGCCAGCCGTTGAAGTCCCTGATCTCGGTTGATCTGCCGGCACGCACGTCTTGCAGCATGGAGCTTGTGTTCTCCCTAACTTTGTGACCCACTCGATAGATCATGTCCTTCAGCTGAGGATGTGAGAATCTTTCCTGCAGGCTTTTGGGCGAGAGATCGATGGCCGTCTCAGGCTCGCCTGGTAAACGTCCTTCCTGCCGTCCAATGATTTCTGCGCTGCTCTCGTGGGCCACTAGAAGTTGGAGCACTTGACTTGCTTCGCTTAGAAGTTGGTCAATGACTCGTGCGAGAACTCCATCTGATTCAGTGAATAGAGCTCCATTTTTGCACCCCAGAACAGCTGTCAAAGGGTTGATTACCGCGTTAACGACGAGCTTTTCCAATTGCAGAATCCAAAGTTCTCCCCTAGGCACAGCCCTAGCCTCTAGGTGAGGGGCTTCCAGTAGCTGCTTGACTAAGTAAGCTGTTTTCCCGAGCGAAATGGAGTTCGGGAGAACCGCTCCGACGACAACATCAGCTTGGGAGGCGTGAAAACTTTTGAATGTTCCCTGGGATGTCACTCCATGCGTTGTAACACAAGCTAAGAAGTTGGGCTCATGGCTGCTATGATAGCGATGGGAAACGTATAAGGATCCATGAGGAGGCCACAATTTCGACATTCCGTTTTGAGCGAATAGCACAGTGCTGTTTCGGTCGAGGTATCCTCGAACTCGGTCAACCTGTGGCAGGGCAGCTGAAGCCTTGGTCAAGACGATGAGGTTCTTTAGTTTTTCGCCATCGGCGACCTCTCGCACTGGGCCGAAATCCGGCTCATTTTCTGTCCACCATTCAATATCGAAGTCTTTGTTCTTCTCCAGCTTGCCGTGACGCAAGATTTCAATGCCGTCACTCTCGATCCATTGCTCCAAGAGCTCCTTTCTGTGAACAACCAGTGTGATTGGGGGCCTGTCAGGCGCTTGGGCCAGTGAACTTGCGAAGAGGCGGCCTAAGTTACCTACTCCTAGGACATAGATACGCTGGTCGGAATCACCAGAAGCAGACGAGGTTGAAGGGTCAGAACCATGGTAAGAAGCAAGGTTTGACAGGTTCCATGCAAACAGCGTAGGGGTCGGCCTTACGTCATTGCAACATACTTCCAGCCATGAGGGTCTCTGAGAATACATTCTGACTGAAGCGACTGAAGCGACTGAAGCGAGAGGCCAAATCCGGCGTGGACGGGTAGCAATGTTGAGGCGGTGAGACTGATTAAAATTGAACAAGATAGACCGCATTTTGAACCCTAATAGATTGGAAAGTCTGACTGTATTATACGAGGACCGGTAGTGCCGGCACTTGTAGGAAGAGATAGACTCGTCGTCAGTCGATCAGAGACGCTAGATGTGTCGTATGTTCCTGATGGAGACGGGCTGTTTTGTCATTGGGAAGTCGAGACGGGACCCAATTGGGAGAGACTTATCGGACCGATGGTGAAGACATAGCTTCTATTGAGTTTGAAGAGTGGAATAACCCAGAAACTGATGATTTGTTATGGTTCGACTATATGCAACTCATTGTGGATGTAGTTGAAAATAAGGAAGGTGGTGATCTGAACTCAATGCTGGGGCGGGTGGAGTTGGTCTCACAGTGTAGATAACAAGGTTGAGGTAATTGCACTGTATTTTCATGACAGTCCAGCAGACTACCTAGACGAGCAACTATAGGTAAGACTTGAGATCCTTACATAGGTACCTAGCATATTGGACAAGTATGGTAGGTACTAATATAATGTTGCTACAAAGTTGGAATAAATTACGATTCAAAGTGTCTTTTCAACACACTTAAAGTCGTGGAGTCATGCCTAGGCTAAACTTGGACAGCTGAGAAGTGCCCAACCATGGCTCGGTTCAGTTGAAACGAACTTCAATGTAAATGAAGAATAAAAGAAAGAAAATATACAACAGTAAGCATAAACTCTAACGCAACTAACTTGGCTGTCTTTCTGCCAGTGATGTTCCAAGCTATTGCTAAGTTAGTCACTACCTATCTCAGTTGAGGTGCACATCGATTTCCAATTAACAGAGACCCGCTTGGTGCCTGGATTCCTGTGCGCACCAATCAACACACGCCCCTCATAATTTAGCACGCCCTGTAGCCTAGGTAGACTCGTCTTTCATCTTCACTTCTTCGACGTCATTACAGGCTATTATTTGCGTGCAAAGGCGACTTCAACTTTTCGCAACTGGTTGATATTATCATCTCCTCATCTTCCTCTCCAGGATTAAAGCCTCAGATTAATCTTCAGATCGCTAAGGTCTTTCAACGAAGCTAGAAGCGCTCAACCAAGTGCGACGTAATCCATAGAAATTGTCTCCATTCTCATTCACGCACATTTTCAACCTCCTGTCATTACCCAGAAGTTTCAACCCGTCTCAGGCTTTCACTGAATCATGAGGATGCGGACTCATCAGTGCTAACTCACCATACCCGGATATCCTCTCATTTTGTAAAGCGCAGAGCCGATTACTCGATTTCTCCTTACCCGAGAGCACAAGAAGTGCAGCTTTGTGAACTCTGCAACCAGCACGTCCATCACCATGGCATCTGAAGATACGGTCTCGGATAATCGAGAAGTCGAAAAAGCAGCGCTTCTTGATCGAATGGTTGCTGCTGCACAACAAAGCGCATCTCAGGATAAGGAAGACAGTGAAGAGCAACCCAACACCGAAGGTCTCAATGAAGAAGATGCGCTGCGGAATTTGACCGGCACCGTGAGAGACCAGAACGACCTGGAACGCGACATCACACTTCAAGCCAATGCTGCACTTAACGAAGCCGAGGATAAGAAGGATCAAAACCGCATCGAAAAGCTGGAAGCCACCAAGCATCGGCTTCAGCTTCAGCTGGACAAAGAGAAGAAACGCCTCGAGAAAATTGCTCACAGCAATGTCTACCAAACCCGAAACATCCAGAAGGAAATCGCAAAACTCGATGAAGAGATTAGACAAGTGAGCAATGACATATCCGATTTCCAGGCACGAATAAAGAAGCGTCATGAAGAAAGCTCTGTGGACGATTCTGCCAAGTCCAAATCTACTAGGCTTCCAGGTGAAAGTCACCGTGACTTTCTGATTCGAACTGGAAAGATTACGCCATTTGCCAAGATTGGAGGACCACGACCTGCAGGAATTCAAGGCCAACTCGCTGATACGATCCTGGATGCAGAAGAAGAGGCAGCAGCTGAACAACTTGGAGGAGAGCTTGAAGGGCCTGCTTCGCATCAACGACTTCGCAGACCTGGATTTGCTGATGAGCTTGATTCGGAACCCGAACCCGCTCAACCTGCCCCAGCTGTTGAGAGTGAGTTCTCGCTGAGGCCAAGGAAAAAACGTCGCGTTCAAAAGGAGCGTAGCCCGTCTGCGGATTTTGAACCCGGAGCATCCGGTTCTGAATCTCACGATGATGATGTCTGGAAGCAAGGGAACGAGGACGATCTAATTAGAGAACAACGCCGCCAGAACAAAGCCAAGGCTAAGGCCGCCGATCAAGAGCAGATCGATCTTAGTAAGATCGACGATGGCAATGAAGCCCACTTCAAGGCCCGTTTGAATGACTGGGTGATTCGGAGAAGTCGCGCACGGAGGGCTCGGAAGCAAGCAGTCGACGTGTCTGCTGATGCAGGAGAGAGTGATGAAGAAGAAGAGGAATGGTTCAAACCGGCCCCTGACTTTCCCGACTACAGCTTTGGTGACGATTTGAAACTACCTGGAGATATTCACCCGTCGCTATTCGGATACCAAAAAACAGGTGTACAATGGCTTGCCGAACTTTATAAGCAGAACGTCGGAGGCATCATTGGTGATGAGATGGGCCTGGGGAAAACTGTACAGCTTATTGCATTCATCGCAGCTCTCCACTACAGCAAAAAGCTACGCCGTCCTGTCATTGTTGTTGCGCCTGCTACACTTCTGCGACAATGGGTGAGTGAATTTCATCGCTGGTGGCCACCACTTCGCGTGTCTATCTTGCACGCTTCTGGTAGTGGTATGATGAACCCCAAGTTCGAAGACGAGTACGATCTGGATCATTTCCGACCCTTGGCCACCAAGTCAGAAAAGGCTGCTCAAAGAATCGTCGACGGAGTCGTCAAGAGTGGGCATGTCTTGGTAACGACGTACGCTGGCCTCCAAACGTACGCCGAGACTTTGCTGCCAGTTCAATGGGACTATGCAGTTTTGGACGAAGGACACAAAATTCGTAACCCAAACGCCGAAATTACTGTTACTTGCAAAGAACTCAACACACCGAATCGTGTTATTCTCTCGGGAACACCAGTCCAGAATAACTTGACCGAACTGTGGTCACTCTTCGACTTTATCTACCCTATGCGATTGGGGACCCTCGTCAATTTCAGAGCCCAATTCGAGATCCCGATTCGTCAAGGTGGTTATGCCAACGCATCTAATCTGCAGGTCATGACAGCAGAGAAATGCGCAGAAGCATTGAAAGAAACAATCGGAGAATATCTACTTCAGCGTTTGAAGGTCGATGTCGCAGCCGATCTCCCGGAAAAGACAGAGCAAGTGTTGTTTTGCAAATTGACTGATGGCCAGCATAAGGCGTATGAGACTTTCATTAAATCGGACGAGGTCTCGGCCATCTTGAATCGAAGGCGACAATCACTTTATGGCATTGACATATTGCGCAAAATCTGCAACCACCCAGATCTGCTCGACAAGACTCTTGCAAAGAAAGCTGGCTACGATTTTGGGAACCCCAAGCTATCTGCGAAACTGCAGCTCACAAAAGATCTGCTACAAAAGGTCATGATTCCCAATGGACACAAGACGCTCCTCTTCTCACAAGGTAAACAAATGCTGAACATTATCGAGAAGTGCATCAGCGAATGTGGAATCTCTTATGTGCGAATGGATGGAGAGACACCCGTCGACCAGCGCCAACCAATGATCGACAGATTCAATGAAAGCCCAGATATCCACGTCTTCCTTATGACAACTCGTACCGGAGGATTGGGAACTAATCTTACGGGTGCTGATCGAATCATAATCTTTGACCCTGACTGGAATCCTTCAACAGACCTCCAAGCTCGAGAAAGAGCATGGAGACTCGGTCAGAAGAAGCCGGTAAAAATCTACAGACTGATGACGGAAGGGACCATCGAAGAGAAGATATATCATCGCCAAATTTTCAAGCAGTTCATGACGAACAAAGTTCTGAAGGATCCAAAGCAGCGTAGCAGTTATGACCTGTCAGACCTCTACGATCTCTTCAGTTACAACACAGGGGAAGATGCGAGTGCCAACCGAAGCGAGCTCTTCAAAAAAGCAGAAGTTGAACTTCCTTCCGGCGATGGCGAACAGGGGCAAACGTCAGAACCAGCCCAGAATGTTGCCGGCGGGGCAGATGTGGAGAGTAAAGAGCTCCGGCAGATGGGCCTTGTAGCTGCGATGGAAGACTTCCGAGAAGACAAGTCTGCTCACGACGAAAAGCGCATGCTGGACGGTATCTTCGCCAAGTCAGTCAACAATGCTTACGACCATGAGGCTATTGTGAACGGGCCCCAAAAAGCAAAGGCGGATATATCTGTTCTGCAACAAGAAGCAAATATGGTAGCCCGCCAGGCTGCAGCACACCTTCGCCAAGCTGGCGCAGAAGCGAGAAGAGTTCCCATAGGCACTGTTACATGGACTGGCGAGGTCGGGCAGGCTGGCCGTCCTGGGGCTAACCGTCGCCGTGGAGGGCCAAGCTCCGCGGCCATCATGAGTAATCTGGCAGACCGTCAAGGTCTTGACACAGGGAGTGGGGGAAGTTCTCGTTCAGGAACTCCTGGTGCAGACAAGAATTTAAAGTCTAAAGACTTTGTGGCCATGATCAAAACATTCATCAACCGCCACAACGGTCGAGTCCCCAGCAAGATGTTAGTAGACCACTTCAACCCCTACTGTCCCGGCAAGAAGCAGAGCGACGAGTTCAAAGCAGCTTTAGACAAAGTTGCAGTATTGAACAAGACTGGAGGCGCCGGTAGAGGAATCTGGACACTCAAGCCAGGTGTAAAATAACAGGGATGAAAAAGGCATGATTTGGCGAGGAGTTCAGGAGGCATCAAGATCACATATAGTAGACATAGCGGCTTATAAATGTATACAATTGCTTTTTTGTCTCACGTCATCATACATCGTCAAGCGTACAGCTGAAAGGTATCACATCATGGAACAGATTTGACAAGCAGGATGATTCATAGGCCTTCTTCGGGCGAATTCATAACTGTCTACTGCGTCCTAACCCATAACCTGACCAGGCTCTGCAGTGTAGACTGGAGACCAGGCGAAAAAGCCGTTCTCCTCGTGATTCTCAACGCCACAGAGAAACCAGATAGCGAATCTCCTGTCCGATCCAAGCCACCCATGAGCGAGCAGCTTAGAGACGACGACCACGGCGACCACCCTTTCTGCGGGTAGAGTCGGAGGGAGTAGGGGTAACATCCTCAATTCGGCCGATCTTCATGCCAGCACGGGCGAGGGCACGGAGAGCGGACTGGGCACCGGGACCGGGGGTCTTGGTACCGTTACCTGCATGTGAATTAGAACGACTGTCTGAGTGAGGGACACTCCCAATTGAACTTACCACCAGTGGCACGGATCTTGATGTGAAGAGCGTTGATGCCAAGCTCCTTGCAGCGGGCAGCGACGTCCTGGGCAGCCAACATGGCAGCGTAGGGGGAGGACTCGTCACGGTCGGCCTTGACCTTCATACCACCAGTAACACGGGTGATGGTCTCACGGCCACTGGAATCACCCAAGTTAGCCTCATTGAACCATACAACATAGCAAATTGCTCCTCCAAATTTCATGTTCCTTATTCATGGGCTGACGAACCTCAGATCGGTAACGTGGACGAAGGTATCGTTGAAGGAGGCGAAGATACGGGCAACGCCGAAGACCAGCTCGCCTGTTGAAGCAATTTCGTTAGTCCATGATCTCTCTCTTCCTCAATCTGCTCGGAATTCGTCCAAGGGTGGTCGCATACCATCGCGAACGGAGGGTCCGAGGGAGATGTTCTCCTGGGGAGCGCGGGTGGTGGTCTTCTTGGGAGCCATTTTGGAGGATTGGGCGACTGCTGGTTATTTCGTCACTTGGCGGTTGAGAATGAGGATCTCCAAATGTTATTTGCGCACCAAAAATTCGGCAAGTGCGATAAATGGGCGGTGGAGCGTGGCAGAATTGAAACCCTACGAGACCCACATTTTCGGCTGAAAATTTCTGGTAGCAAAAAGGCGGGTGTTCCCCTTCTTCAACTCACGCTTCCGACCGACAACCACTAACCGACCTCTCCAACAGCCGTCGCCGACAAAATGGGTGCTACGTATGTGAATCCTCCCTGAGGACGTGGACGATATGGGCAGATGCCCTGGTTCTCGAGACTTCTTTTGCTTTGCGGATTGCCGTGGTCCTCTCGCTGGAAAGTCACGGTCTCTGAATTGAGTCGTTGACCGCCAGCTCGATCTTTCTTGAGCTTCTCCCTCAATTGTTCTAGGCTTGAAACACAGTTTGGGCATTGAGAGATGTTGCTTGGGGTGTTGGAGATGAAGATGAAATACTTTTCTTTCCTAAAATCATTATCGTCGAATTGCACGCGGTCGCTGAAACACGCACCACAGACCAATTCTTCGAATATCTTTCTTGAACTTCATGTTTGGGGCGTTGTCGGATGAGCGGTCAAGGAAATCACCTCGATCCTCGTATCATGGTCTTCCAGCTCACCGATTAAAAACATCTTTCGAGTTAGCCAAGCGGAGAATGCTGCATTGCAACAGTTCTCGCACCGGCGCTCTGTTCCATACCACGCCCTGTGGTATCGTGGACTGCGAGCTAATCTGCTTCTATAGCGTTCCTACCAACGACCAGATCTTGGTCCCCGAGACCCTTCTCAAGAAGCGCAAGTCTCAGGAGAAGGCCCGCGCTGAGCGCACCGACGCCATTGAGAAGAAGAAGGCTGTGAGTACTATCCTCTGTTCACTCTGGCACTATGATGGAAAACATACATTCATCAACTAGACTCCGGTCGATGCTGTTGATAGTTAACCTTCTTTCGGGTCTGACATTGCCTGACTGATTCCAATCATTTCTTCATCCACTTGCAAGACATGAACTGACCAGTTTGAAATAGGCCAACAAGGAGAAGCGTCAGGTCATCTTCAAGCGTGCTGAGAAGTACGTTCAGGAGTACCGCGATGCTGAGCGTGAGAAGGTTCGCCTTCACCGCGTCGCCAAGTCCGAGGACTCTGCTTTCGTCCCTGCCGAGGCCAAGCTGATCTTCGTTGTCCGCATCAAGGGTATCAACAAGATGCCCCCCAAGCCCCGCAAGATCCTCCAGCTCCTCCGTCTCCTTCAGATCAACAACGGTGTCTTCGTCAAGGTCACCAAGGCCATTACTGAGATGCTCAAGGTCGTCGAGCCCTGGATCGCCTACGGTTACCCCAACCTGAAGACCGTCAAGGAGCTCGTCTACAAGCGCGGTTACGGAAAGGTCAACAAGCAGCGTGTTGCCCTCACCGACAACGCCATCGTTGAGGAGAACCTTGGCAAGTACGGCATTGTCTGTGTTGAGGATCTCATCCACGAGATCTACACCGTCGGCCCCAACTTCAAGCAGGCCTCCAACTTCCTCTGGCCCTTCAAGCTCTCCAACCCCACTGGTGGCTTCCGCCCCCGCAAGTTCAAGCACTTCATCGAGGGTGGTGACCTTGGTAACCGTGAGGAGGCTATCAACGCTCTCGTCCGCCAGATGAACTAAGCGTTGGTTTCTTCAAACAAAAAAGGCTTCTAAGGAATCGGTCGTTAGGACCTGACGGATTAAAAAAAGATCTGCATTTGACTGCTCGGCGTTCTTATCATGACAGGGGAAATGGCAATTGATACCGTGATTAATGACACCCGAGTTTTCAAATTATTCCATCAGTGATATCCTGTTACGTGAAGCTATTGTGAAGAGTTTTCTCACGTGCCATTTGCATGCATGCTCGTCATAAATGTGAGGGGTATTAATAATGCCAATTATACATGTGGAGAACCACTTTTAAATCTATGGATCATGAATCTTAATGTCTCCAAAGATTGGGTAGGTAGGTATTCTACATCTTGATATCAAAGCTTGTGCCACAACCACAGCTACTAGTAGCAAGTGGGTTATCAATGATCTTGAACTGTGAGCCGATCAACTCCATTGTAAAGTCGACTTTGCTGCCCTTGAGGAGATCGAGAGACGGCTCGTCGAGAATGATCTTGGGGCCTTCTTCTGAGGTTGTGGCCGGATCAGCGTCATCGGGGATGTACTGGAAAATGGTATCGTCCTCGTTCACGATGGATGACCACTTGGCGGCGTCCTTGGCTGGTAAAGTAACAAGGCTCATGAGATATTGGAAGCCATGGCAACCACCACTCTCGACTTGAATCCTTAAGGCAAGGTTCGGGTTACCGTCCTTTTCCATGATCTTGTTGAGACGCTTTGAGAGTCAGCAGTGTCTCCATAGGATCTTTCCTTCTTGCAATTACCTTGGCAGCTCGCTCAGTTATCTCCAGCATCATCTCATTGCCATCATCATCTTCTTGGGGATTTAGAATAGCTCGCGTTTTCTGTTGGATAGCAGTAGTCGAGAATTGCCTCGCAGCTGTTTCTCTTGACTTGGATTCCCACGACCGTCTCGGATGAGCATATGTTCTGGATTGTGCAATGGTGATATAAGGGGTTCGTAGTCGAGATGGAGGAGTGCATCGTGGAATAAGGAACTCGAGAGGCGTTGAGGTCTGAGACGTCGTTGTGTAGCTTCGTCGTGCAAGTTGAATGAAAGAATTGGCGGTCGATTGCGCATCAGCGCAGTAGATTCGAGCCATTGTGAAGGTAATGATTTGAAGGAATTAAGGTTGTAAGGATGATGTTGGAGAGAAGTGGAATTACGTAGCGCATCTATTATGCTGAGAAATCCATGTTACAAGCCGATTCCGCTTGCCTCCCGGACCTCGAAATTCTTCTACGGCCCGGAGACCGAGAGAACCTGGAGGGCAAGGTCCGGCTCAACGACGGATAAGACACTTTTACCGCCGTTGTATTCCGAAGGTCACCGATGAAGACATGTTTACATGACAGCATTATGAGAATGTACTGATCCCATGAATTTGACTAGCCCTTTCAAGGCTTTGTTGATCTATTATTACCTTTTAATACTGATGCATTTTCTTACCTATGCCCATGGTAGAGTTTGTCAAAGAATTTATACCGTTGACCGTGTATTAAGACGGGAGGGCACAGAAGAATGGCTGCAGGGCTGATTACGCATAACTCTATCCTATCCAGCACTGCAGCCACTATTCTCTCGACATTCGTAGCTCTTATCAAATATTATGTTCAATACCTTTAAACTAAGATATAGTAGCTAGGCCTTCTCAAACTCATGCTCGTCACTCAATTTGAAGCTTGTGACTCATGTCATCTCAGCCACTTACAACCAATCTTTCTGTGGCTGTGCGCCTATCAGCTCGGTTGCCCCCAGCCCCACCCTAAACATCCCACACTGAATGAATTTTGTTTTTGGAAGGAACAACCCCGCCCACTGACTTGACTTGACTTGAGCCAGGCCAGCCCAACAGACAAGTTTCAGTGTCAAACAATTTGCCCAGCATGTCTCGATTTTTCCGCGGCGGCGACGACAGCTCTAGCGACAGCTCCAGCGACGAGGAGGAGCTCTACTCCGAGGAGGAAGAGGAGGAGGAGAAGCAAGACTCCCAGGAGGATTCTTCCGAGGCCGACAGCGACGACTCGAGCAGCGATGACGAGGGTGGCCGAGGAATCAACAAGTTCTTGAAGGACGCATCCTCCGATAGCGAAGATAGCGACGATGAAGTACGAGCCAAAGTCAAGTCCGCCAAGGACAAGCGCCTGGATGAGTTAGAATCATCCATCAAGCAAATCGAGAACGGTCAAAAGAATGGCGACTGGACACTCATCTCTGCCGGTACGAGAAACACTGTCGAACTTTTTGTCAATTTTTTTTGGGTCAAAAATACTAATAAAACCGCTCAGAATATGAGAAGCTCAACCGTCAGGTCGCTAAGCTGCCTGGCAGCAGACCCCCCAAGCTTTATATCCGTATCCTCGCCGAGCTGGAGGACTTTATGAATGAGTCTCTCGCGAAGCAGAAGGTCACCCCCAAGAAGATGAACGCCATCCAAGCCCGATCCCTCAATGCCGTTAAGCAAAAGGTCAAGAAGACCAACAAGGAATACCAGACCCAGATCGATGCCTACCGAGCGGATAAGGATGCTTTCATGGAGTCCTCGGACAACGAGCCCGTTGCCCCTGCTCCTAAGCCCAAGAAGGTTTCTCTCCAGGTTGACGCTGCTCCTACTGAGGAGGGCGACGACGATGGTTTCGCTACTGTTGGCAAGGGTGGACGCACACTCCAGTACACCCCCGAGAGCATCTTCAAGCACCTGCGAACCATCATGGAGTCCCGAGGAAAGAAGAACACCGACCGAACAGAGCAGATCAAGACTATGGAGAAGCTCCACGAGATCGCCACCACACCCTACCAAAAGATCCGTGTTCTCCTTACTCTGGTTTCTACTCGTTTCGATGTTGGCTCTGGCGGCGCTGCTGCCATGCCTGTTGAGCACTGGAAGGCCGCTGAGAAGGAGCTCTCAAGCCTTCTCCAAGTTCTCGAGGACAACCACGACTACGTTGTTGTCGAGAACGCTGAGGAGTGGGACGATGATGACAAGCCCCCTACCCTGCAGGAGGGTGAGAAGCACATCAAGGTCCCCGGCAGCATTGTATCTTACATCGAGCGTCTTGATGACGAGCTCGTCCGATCCCTCCAGAGCATCGACCCTCACACCTCCGAGTACATCGAGCGATTGCAAGACGAGGGTGCTCTCTACAACATCATTTTCCGTGGCCTCCTCTACTACGAGTACCTCCGAAAGGATGACTCTCTTGATATTCCCCAAGATAGCGTGAACCGAATTGTTATGCGCCGTTTGGAACACGTCTACTTCAAGGTAATTTCCCAACTATTCTTCCACCTGTTTTCGCAGTAACTAACATTTATCCAGCCCGCCCAAGTTGTCAAGACCTTTGAGGAGAACTGCTGGAAGGTTGTTGGCGAGACCGTCGAGTCTGTCATCACCCCCCGCGACCAAGCCCAGAACGCTGGCAATCTGGTCAATGTTCTCTGCAACTACCTGTTCAGCAACAGCGACGGCATTATTCGTGCCCGAGCCATGCTGTGCCAGGTTTACTTCCTCGCCCTCCATGGCGAGTACTACAAGGCCCGTGATATGATGTTGATGTCCCATCTTCAGGAGAACATCCCCAACTTTGATGTGCAGAGCCAAATTCTTTACAACCGTACTCTGGTGCAAGTTGGTCTTTGTGCTTTCCGCAAGGGTCTCGTTTACGAGGCCCAGAACACTCTTCAGGAGATCTGCGGCAGTGGCCGCCAGAAGGAGTTGCTCGCTCAGGGTGTCATGATGCAGCGATACAACCAAGTGTCTCCTGAGCAGGAGCGTCTTGAGAAGCAGCGACAACTCCCCTTCCACATGCACATCAACCTCGAGCTCCTCGAGTGTGTGTACTTGACATGCAGCATGCTCCTCGAGATCCCTCTGCTGGCCCAGACTGGATCATCTCCTGATGTCAAGAAGCGAGTGATCAGCAAGACCTACCGCCGCATGTTGGAGTACCATGAGAGACAAATCTTCACTGGTCCTCCCGAGAACACCCGTGACCATGTGATGCAAGCGTCCAAGGCCTTGGCTGCTGGCGAGTGGAAGAAGTCGATTGACTTCATCCACAGCATCAAGATCTGGGACTTGATGCCCAGCGCCGAGGAGATCAAGACCATGCTCTCCAAGCAGATCCAGGAGGAGGGTCTGCGAACTTACCTATTCACCTACGCCCCCTTCTACGACACCCTCTCCATCGAGACCCTCAGCGCCATGTTCGAGCTTGACTCGACCAAGGTTGCGGCAGTGATCAGCAAGATGATCAGCCACGAGGAGCTCGCTGCCTCTCTGGACCAAGTCACATCCACCGTCATCTTCCGCAAGGGTGTTGAGCTCAGCCGTCTCCAATCGCTTGCCCTCGCGCTATCAGACAAGGCCAGCGCGCTCATCGAGAGCAACGAGCGAACTCTGGAGCAAAAGACACAGGGAACATCAAATGCATTCGAGAGACAAGGAGGCCGAGGCCGAGGAGGACAGAGACGGGGTGGTGGACAGGGCCGAGGAGGAGCGCGAGCAGGTGGCAACACGCAGCGACAAGCTGGTGGAACACAGTTCACGGGTGGTGCGCTGGGAGCGGCTGTCAGGGGTTAAGAATTGGAGAATGAACGAGATGAGGCGTCTTAGTCGTTTGCATTTTGCATGGGATGGTTTCTTTTAATGAAAAGGGGCGAAGATGCGGAAGCACTCGCTACGTGTCACTAGGTCGAAAGGGAATATGGATACATAGAACTCGTCAACATTGCTTGTGCTGGTGCCGGTGCTATGCTGTGAGAGGAGATGAGAGACGACAAAGAGAGTAGATCAAAAGTCTTTACTGTAGCGAACGAATCCATGAGATGAAAGTTATTTGAGCTGCATAACGACTTGTAGGTTCGTGTGAGGGTCTATAGATACCTGAGCTACCTAGTAGTGAGGACATGATGTTGTGGTGCTTGACTACCAAATCTTTTCACACCACATTGCGACCAACGGTGAAGATAGAGATGGACGTAATACTCTAGTTCCACCTCCGAAGCCAACAACTCTTGCATGGAGATTGGGCTTTCGTGGTTGAGCGAAGCGCGCGATTCAACGATATACACACGTGATGACTAAGTTGGCGCGCGGATAAAGACCGAGTCCATCAGTCAGCGATTTCCAATCTCGTTGACTTTTTCCATTGCGGATATGGGCGGCTTGTGAGTGGTCCAGAGGGTTCCTAATCTGGAGACATCATGAGGTAGACTCTTCTGTTTTTGTATATCATTAGTGAGATTTTCCGTGTCTTTGTCCTTGTTTTTCTCTGGTAATATTCTTTTGTCAATTAATAATGAGAGCTATTTGGAGGTTGCAACACTGTAAAAACGTCAAACCTCTAAACAAGACCAATTCTCAGACATTGCCACTTGGACTGTTCTCGATACCCTCTTTGCGTTTTCGGGTGGCTATATCCGCGAAATCTCATATTTTGACTGCTCCTTTCTTCACATCTTCAGGTAATCACCAGCAGCAAACAGTCATGTCTGAATCAAAACCTCAAGAAGAGGCAAAGCCTATTGAGACTGTTGAGACAAAGACAGAGGAGGAGTTACCACCGCTGTCAGACCATGACTTCAAGATATATAACCGAGCGGCCGACCACATGGAATATTTTGTAAGTCTCGCTTGCATATATCTCACCAGTTATTGTTAAGTATAGACCTAATGAATGCAGCACAACAACTTTCGAAGATCATGGAACCTCCTATGGAATGCCTGCACCAACAACCGTCGGCCCCAAGGCATGTCACTAAAGCAGTTCATCATGGAAGGTCTCCAGTTTGCCGAGCATCTCACCATGCACCACAACATCGAGGAGACGTACATCTTCCCCGTGCTAGCCAAGAAGATGCCCGAGTTCCGAGGAGGACGCGCTGAACTTCTCCGCCAGCACAAGCAGATCCATGCAGGGCTGGGCCATTTTGAGGAATACCTCAAGAAATGCAGGACGGGAGACGCCGAGTTTGAGCTCAGTGTGCTCAAGACAAAGATGGAGACTTGGGGCGAGGTGCTGTGGAAGCATCTGGACCAAGAGGTTGAGACGTTGGGGGCGAATAATATGAGGAAATACTGGACCAAGGAGGAGGTGATGAGATTGCCGATGTGAAAGAGCCTATGCTTATTATTTAGCGGTACTGTTGATATAGATTGTGCCATATGTAAAGGATTAGGGAGATACTTGATGCTGTTGAAAGATGTCTATGTAAGTGGGATACAAAGACTCTGATTCTTGGCCATTTAAGTCAGGTCGAATGTATAAATAACTATTCACAAAATGAAATACAAATTAAACTATTTGATAAACTATTTAATAAACTGTCAACTCGAGAGTATTTCTTTTGTTAGTCGTAGGTTTACACGCGCGCTTAGAGTGTGGATCCTACGGTTTTGTAGGTAAGTGAGTGGGGATAATTGATATTCCATCCGTCCACATCTCGAACCAATTTTCGAGCATCATCGCTATCGATCGACGCCCAGCGACAGGCAGGCAAGATGATGCGCCAAAGTATTAGACCCTTGCGGGCTTTTTCGGTATGAAACCTACGACAAAATCACTCTCAATTGGCTCTTGAGCTAACATTTGTGCCAGTCCGAGGTGTCATGGATCGCCCGCCGAACACAGGCCTCACTGTACGTCAACTCGCTACGACGATCGATTGCACGACCATAAATATTGACTGATTTAGGGCCAAGCCTGGAGATCTGATCCCAAACAAAGTGGAGGAGTCTCAACCAGAAAAAGCTCCTGAACCCCGATACCCTCGCTCCCTCCAGGCCCTACACCTCAAGCCTCTAAAGCGCGAGGCCCAGCACGGCATCCCCTCGTGCGACCTCCAGCTCCGATCCTTCAGCGTCCAACCCCTCGAATTCTTCTCCGACTTCGCCCTCCGCGCCGCCTACTACCTCGGCCTGCCCGCCTACGGCCCCGTGCCTCTCCCCCGTATCACAGAGCGCTGGACCGTGCCCCGAGACAACTTCATCTTCAAGAAGTCGCAGGAGAACTTTGAGCGAAAGACGCTGCGGCGGCTTATCCAGATCCGCGACGGGAACCCCGAGACGGTGCAGCTGTGGCTGGCATACTTGCGCAAGCACCAGCTCTACGGCGTGGGAATGAAGGCCAACATGTGGGAGTTTAGCGAGCTGAGCGTTGGGAAGAAGATGGATGCGCTGCCGGAGGCGGAGAAGGGCGAGATTGATGCCAAGTGGTCGCATCTTGGACAGACAAAGACGATTGGTACTGTGGAAAAGGTTGAGGAGTTGCTGAACCAGCGGAGGTTCCGTGAGGCTGCTGGCCTGAGGGTTCCTCCTACGACGAGCGTGTAAGAATGAGTTTGAAGTCTTCGTACTGTGGTCCTGAGAAGTGGCCGGCGGAGGAGGACTTTATGTGTACAATAGCCCATAGAAGGCTCCAATTTTGTAAAATCAACGTTTGGAATGACAAAAGTAATCTCTGACGATTGAAGCGAGTTGGAATATCATTCTGGTGATGTACTTAGTGAGGCTACAACGCCACAACACCAGCAAATAATTATCTCAGACCCCCAATCACACCCTTAGACAGTAGCAAATGAAATAATTACTATAGTTCCTCATATTTCGGTAGTTGCCGGGGACAATCTTGAGCCTTTTCACAACACGAAGAAAGGCGCCCCGGTAGATGCATACACAACAATCTCGAACCACTCACGACTCAACCTCAGTCTCAATTCAATCTCAACATGACTTGGAATCTCTCGAGCCACAGACTCAATTCCTTCCATTGAGCATCACACATCCCATCAAACATGTTAAAATCAGCAATTACAAAACCTCGAGTGATTTTCTCGGGCATTCAACCAACGGGCATACCTCACCTAGGAAATTATGCCGGCGCACTTCGACAATGGGTTAACCTACAAGAGAGCCATACACAAGACAAGCTCATCTACTCTATTGTAGATCTCCACGCTATAACAACACCCCAGCCAGCGGATGTACTAAGGAAGAGCAAGAGGGAGGCACTAGCTGCCTTGTTGGCCATCGGTATTGATCCCGAGAAAGTGACTCTGTTCTATCAGTCTTCTGTGAGAGATTCTACACCACCAACTCGCTATCTCATTACTGACGATGGCGGCAAAGGTGCCCGCTCATTCAGAACTCATGTGGATTCTCAGCTGCACAGCATCCGTTGGGTATCTATCAAGAATGACACAGTGGAAGGTCAGTGTACACACCAAAATATACCAACGCCAACTAACTCTCATTCAGAGCAAACTCAATATAAGTGACAAGTCCAACATGAACGACAAAGCAGCCAGCAACCTTAAGCTCGGCCTGTTCTCCTATCCCGTCCTCCAAGCTGCCGATATTCTTGTACACAGGTTCGTGGTGTACTCATTCTCAGCACAGGACTGGCTAAGCTGACACTCATGTCTTTAGAGCAACTCATGTTCCCGTTGGAGAAGATCAAAGACAACATCTCGAGTTTGCGCGAGAGTGTGTAACAAACTTCAATGCAGCTTATGGCAACCATCTAGTATCCCCCCAAACTACCACCTGTAAGTCCAAGCTCTCACCTTTGGTCCTGTGACACAGATTAACATGCTATGTACAGCGCCTGTGCAACGGGTAATGTCTCTCCAGAACCCAACAGAGAAAATGTCAAAGTCCAGCAAGTCACCAAAGTCACGAATCAGCATCACCTCCTCACCTCAAGAGATCAAGGCCAAAATCAAAGCCGCAACAACAGACTCCATCCAGGGCATAAGTTACAACAGAGAAGAACGACCTGGAATCTCGAATCTACTGGATATTATGGCCATTTTTGATCCTGAGGGTAGGAAGGCCCAGGAGCTCGGAGAGCAGTATAGCGACCTTTCACCTAAGCAGCTTAAGGAGATGGTTAGTGATGCTGTCATTGGTGGTCTAGATGGTATTCGTGATCGGTATACCGAGCTGCTGGATAAAGGGGATAAGTACCTCGATTCGATTGAGGCAATTGGCGCTGAAAAGGCACGAAAAAGTGCCGAGGCAACCATGCAGGTTGTCCGAAACGCTGTTGGGCTATAAAATATTTCATGTAAATCACTTGTACATTAACAATTGCTTCTCTGAAGTCTACGGCAACAAAATGACGAGCTGTGTCTCTCAGAAGAGAAGATAGAAGGTTACTCATAGATCCACAGACCCAACTGATCAAACCCAGATCGTTATAAAGTTAATGCGGAGATCACTTGGTGAAGATTCATCTTTCCATATTATGATATGTATTTGCAGGATAAGCAACGTCCCCAAACTCTCATGCCCAAGGTATCTTCATGTGCTAATTTTGGTCTAAACATCCTAGTACTTGATCTAAATTGTCTTCCTATTTACTTGTTGTAACTCCTGTTTTATTCATGAGGCGTAAGCAAAATTCGAGCCTCGCGCCGACTGCCAAAAGTCTCTGACGACCTGATTTGTGGCCTTGGCTCCCCTAAGACTGTGACATGGTCAGTGGTGTATAAAAGAATGAGATGGAGTTTGGACGGCAGTTATGCCGGATATTCCAAGGCGGGGCGTTTGAAAGGAGGAGGAATGCTGTACCTAATGATCTTCTTCAAGAACATCGATTTGTCCTGGGGAGTAACCTTTGTACTAGGAAAGGTCTCATGTGTGAGACCAGCCTCAAGCCAGCTCTTGGCCATGGGGTACCGATATACCAGCTTCTTGAGGGGCTCACTCAACTTGTCTAGCTCACTTCTGGAAGCATTGCCCCCAAGGTTCCTAGCAAGAGTCCGCGAGAGCAAAGGTCCCAGCATTTGCATAGCCTGTTGGGCAACATCATTGAGCTCCTGCGACTCATACTTGATGCTGACAAAGGTAGCCTATTGCCTGATGTTAGCTTTGGTGATGGCGCCCAATTTTCAACGGCACATCTTACCCAGAACTCTGCTGCACTTGCTTTGGGGAGTGGCTCCTTTCCGTCCAATACCTGAAGTGTGAAGAGAAAGAAGAATTCGGCAGCATCGGAAGGCTGGAGACGAAGTAAAGTAATGGGGCGCTTGTTTAAAAGGCGTGTTACAAAGTCAATGCCGTTTTGTGTAAGTTCGGTGTCTACCTCGTAGTCTATCGTGAAGTTGATGGTTAGGTGAGTACTAGGCGTTGGTGGCAGAACTTACTAGGCAGCTGTTTTAGCAATCCAATCACCCAGAGGAGCACAGAGTTTAACATGTCTTGCTGGTGGTCGAGTCCGTCGTGTTCCAGGGAGCTGACGAAAGAGCAAGCAGTCTTGACGAGCAGGCCAACTCTTGGTGTTTGAAGGTTCTGGTTCGTCAGGTACTGTGCAACACTCTGTGGTGGCAGTACAAAGGGACCAGGTTCAGATTCGGAGAACCCACTGCGTAGGACACTGCAGATGAGCTCAACAACCTCACCGCTGGTGTTGAACGCCTCTTGAATCTGGCTGACCATCGACATGATACTTCCTTGGAGCTGAGCGAGGTGAGGATCCACGACTCGAGTGCTGACCCTGCTACTCTCCAGATCAACCGATAACTCGGCTGGGGCTTGGAGGCCTTTCCCAATGCTAGCCAGACATCTCAGAGACTTCAGTGCAGTATGAAGGGCAGGAGTCTCATCGGGGGCAGCATATGAGCAGGCGTAAACAGCACAGCATGGCATAGGGCTGCCGTCGTAGGATCTCAGAAGGTCTAGAGAATGCTGGACATCAGTCTGAACAAACTCGAGAAGGCGGCCACACGCTAGGTATTTCTGGTTTGATACAGGCATCGCTTGAATGACTGATGCAATGCCACCGACTACCTTCTCGCTTGCTCCACAGTCAAGTCGTCTTCCAGATACTAGGCTATGATACTCGTTGAGAAAGCTGTTGGCTTCTGTATGAAGATATCCGCGACAGGAACCGCATAACCTGTGAATGGACTTTGCTGCCGCGTTGGCCATTGCATGTTCTCCGACCACGCCAAAGATGAAGTTGAGCACGGGATGCAGCTCAGAAACATTGCGTTCGAAGTACTCTGTATAGCGGGCAATGAGAGAGACGCATGTTTGCTGAACCTTGGGAGGAATCTCGGACTGGCCTGAACGCAGGATAGCGAACAGAGATGACTTGAAGACCACGGAGAGGGCATCGTCACCTCTGTTTGTCTCGCTGATACAATCGGCAAGTCCACCCAGACAGAAGGCCGCTGCTTCGAGCTGAGGCCACGACGATTCAGACAAAGCTTTCAGAACAAGGTCCGCAAAGGTAGAGACGAGCTGTGGTCCCACCAATGTAAATGCGGACTGAAGAAGATCGACTACATCCTTTCTTGCGTCATGGAAGCTTATCCGTTCGCTCGAGTCCCACGAGTGGAATTCCTCGGCAGGCGGGTATATGATTTTCTGCCATGCATTCGAAACAGCTTGCAGAAGGTGGGATCGAGCTCGAGGAACCCAGGTTCCCGCTGACTCCTCGTCTGAGTACGTTAGATCAGTCAAGGTCTCAGCATACGTCAGCCAGAACTCGAGAGCTGGGACAAAGATCCTGTCCTCCTCGACAACATAACCTCGAGCAGCGAGTAGACCGCATAGATTTGAGAGCAGTTTCTCACTCCTGCTGCCACCAGTTTGCATGAATCTCTCTATCTTCGCCTCTCCAAAGGCTAACAAGAGCAGGCCGTATTGCAGAGAGTCAAACTCAAAATCTCCTTGCACTAATTTCTCGTAGCGACGCTGAGACCAGGGGGAGTCAAAGAGCTGAGCGAGATTGTCAAAATGGGTATCGCTCAGAAACATCAGGCAGTTGGATAACAGATCGACCATTAGTTCGACTGACACGCTGTAAAGTTGGTCAACTGTCAAGGAGGTGATTACTGCCGTGATCAAGGGTCCGATGGGTTCCGAGAGTCTTGTATCCTTGGACGATGACTTTTGAGCGAACCATACCCACGACTGCATTTTTCGTCAGTGAACTTCAGGAGAGAAGACTGTGTGTGTTTACCTGTAGGCACCGTATTGCGTCTTCATGAGCCTCCTCCGTTGTCGTTTGTGGTGACATGCTGCGACTCATCAAAGCCACTGCATCGGAGCTATTCTCCAAGATGGAACCATAGATACCAACGCTGCCATCATGTTAGCCGCGAACAGAGCAGTCGAGCATGAAGCGGTGCGGCAGGTACATACTTTTGCACGGAGTTGAGGTTGATTTTGGCAACCTCCTCGAAGACGTTGGTCAGTACCCAAAGAGCAGCCTGTGCTTGTGATGGTTCCATGCGCTCCATAAGCGAAACAGTATCAGGTCCCTCATCGGGGGCACTTGGTAGACACGACTGGCCTGAGACTAAGCAGAATATGAGATGGCGGATGAAACGACTCCATAGTTGGTGAAAGTTGACGTAAAAGGTCGCAAGGGCTGATGCGAGTTTCCGGGCTACCAACGGTGAGCTTCGACTGCGCAGCGTATCCAGGTAATGATTAATCAATAACAATAACAGCTCAGATGCATCTTCAGGCGAGAGGGATGAACTGCAGAGAGAGTGAGTATTAGTGAGAGGCCAGTAACGACAACAAAGACACGAATGAAAGGATGAATACCTCTCGTTGTTGAGTTTGATGACGATGGTGAGTGCGCCAAAGAACTTGACCTGCTGATCAGGCTTCTCCAATAGGATACGAGCAAGACCCCAAGCTTCAGGAGTGCCTTGAAGGCGAGATAAGGTTGCTTGTGTCTGAGCGATCACATCGGGAGGATTCGGTTGGTACAGTGAGAGAATGAGCTACAGAGAGAGAGAGAAAAGTTAGTCGAGACGATGCAATTTGCTGCGCTTCACTTCACGACAGCAGAAGCTTCTCCTGTATTGGTTCAAGCGCAAGAAAGAACAGAATCGATTATACATACTCTCTCAACTTCTGCTGGGTCTTGGGCCATCGTTGAAAGGATTGTGTAGTCTAGGTCACTCGAGCAAGCGATGCGATCACTGGGCTCTCATGCCCCGCCGTAAGATAGGTACTGTACCTAGAGTGAAGGCTGGTGGGGGTTGAAAAATGACAGCCACAATGACCGTGAAAGGAAGAAAAGTTACAAGTATCTTTATCCTTGATTGTTAGGCCCTTAGGTACTACAGCATTCGTCTTACGGATAAACGAATAGGGACATCACTCAGACAAGCATCATTGTTTGACAATATTATTATTTAATTACGTTTACGACGTTGCGCTACAACGTTCTTGTAGAAAGCCTTCTTTCCACTGGTCTTTTGCTTCTGGATGCCAGCGTACTTGTCGGTGAACTTGTGACTATCAAGGTCCCGTGTGACCTCCTCGAGGAGAGTCTTCTTCCTCTCCTTGCGCGTCAGTCTCGCGCTGAAGAACTCGGTCGGTCCGGCGATGATCTCGCCGACCTGGGAATATTCGGGAGCGCTCGCGCGGAGGTTCTTCTTCTGGTGCTTGGGGTCCAGGATGCCTCGCATGCGGAGGACTTGCCACTCTCGCTTGAACTCGGGGGTCATGTTCGTCTTGGGCAGATCGAACCACTCAGGGCCTGCGGTAGACTATTGCGAAACCTGTTAGCCATGTCTGTTCGGCAGCGAGTGTCCTGCATTGATGTGCTAAAGTGTTTGCGCAAGGTAAAAGTCAGAGTAACTATGATATAAAGAGATCATGTTGTCATGGTCCTTTGATCCAAAACGGATACTGTCCCATGTCACAAGGTTTGGGATAAATTTTCTTCATGCAAAGTGGCAAACGAACGGAATAGACTTGGAGGGAGCTTGTTTTCTTACCTTTTCCTTGGCCTTGAGTCCCAATTGCGGTTGAGGTGGTGCCCGAACAGTCAGGCCATCTTTCTTGCTGCTGCTGTCGGAAGAGTTTTGCTGTTTGACATGTTTTGTTGTCGCGGCGTCGCCAGCGACTACAGCATTTGAGGTTGTGGAAGAGACGATAGCAGAAGCAGAGCCGTCTTTCAGGCGCTGCTCAGCCTTGCGCAGCAGCTCATCGACCCGATCATCTAAGATGTCTGTCATGGTCTGCTGTCGACCGAGAGGAAGAAGAGAAGAGAAGTGAAGAGGACTAGAAACGAGCGCGTAGAAATAGTTGAGAGATGGCAGAAAAAATGCAGTGGAGACAGATCAGGAGCCCCACTCTGGCCGCTTCCACCTCATTGCTCTATAGGTACCTTACTTACCTTAGGTACCTTACCTTAAGGTAGATCAAAGTACCAGGGAGTACAAGGTTTGATGAGAACACGATATGATTTTTGTCCAATATAATAAACTTCTACCACAATTTTTACAAGATGTGGTTGGCTACCTAGCTATTAAGATTTAGGTATCTCTATTCGTGACCTCAGCCTTATACTCAGGAGGGAGCTCGTCATGTGGCATGCGAATCATTGGCCAATCAATGCGCAAGACACCTAGGCCAAGCCCCATATATATACCTACGTTAGGCACCTTACGTCAAAGGTGCTCTCTCTCTGTTCCAAGTCAAGGGACATTTTTACTCCCCCACCTCAGCTTCATATATCCACCACATTTCTATCATGGAGAACAACCCAGCAGCAAGCCGTACGAGGCCTGTCTATGACTCCGCTCAAGGCGGACACTATGGCGCCAGCGCTGCGGTAAGTCAAACTCCCTTCCTTGCTCATGATGTGACGCGATGCGACGCGACGCGATAGCTTCAATCTCTGCTGTAGACATGCCGCTAATAACTTGCTTAGCTCGCGGCTCAGGGCTTTGCGCCCAGTGAGCTTTACACCGGTCCTTGGGCAAATGTAAGTCATCATACCATACCATACCACTGTAGGTTGTAAATGATTGCGCTGACCGGGTGGTGCTTTGCCAGGTGCATCAAGGCCTCACGGGCCAGTACAAGGACATCTTGACTACATACTGGCAACACACCATCTCCTGCCTCGAAAACGACAACCACGACTTCAAGCTCCATCAGCTACCGCTAGCGCGCATCAAGAAAGTTATGAAAGCCGATCCCGACGTCAAGATGATATCTGCCGAGGCCCCGATCTTGTTCGCAAAGGCTTGCGACAACTTCATCACAGAGTTGACCATGAGGGCATGGATTCATGCCGAGGAGAACAAGCGCCGTACTCTCCAACGCTCAGACATCGCATCCGCTCTCGCCAAGTCCGACATGTACGACTTTCTGATCGATATTGTCCCCCGCGAAGAAGCATCCAGCCATGCCAAGCGGACCCAGACCGCAGTTGCTCAACCTGCACCTGCTGGTCAGGCTCCAATGTCAGGACAACAACACACGATGACCCAGGCGCCCAACCAAGCCCATCCAATGGGTGCTGATTACATGGCTGGGCATGGCCTCGCTCCCGATCAAGACTACCGCAATCAGCCCAACATGTATCCCGACCAATCAGTGCCTAACCCCCAGGCCGCATACGGTCAGACCCAGCCTATGCACCCATACGGCAACATGGGCGACATGTATCCCTACTCAGCCATGCCACCACAGCAGACAAGCATGCCCAACGAAGAATTTGAGCAGTAGAGCCCTTCAACTTCCGTGAAGGAGCTGAAGGAGCTGCTAAGTCCGCTCACACACCTTCATGACATGGTGGAATAAAGGCGCAGTGAAGAGCTGGAGGAGCTTCTAGAGCGGTTATGGTATGGATATGGGTATGGAGGGACTACGAACTTCATTCTTCTTAGCAGCGATTCCCCAAATATGATTTGATATGACATTAAACGCCCTTGTCCTCTTTCCCATCTATGTGACACTTGATGCAAGAGTAGGGGAAACCAACACCCATCATTTCTTATTGCTCTGGCTTTCACCATCCGCCCTGCCCGAGAACTCCCAATGGACTCATTATCGTCGCAGTACTACATCATGTTCGGTTTATACCAAATCGTGAGGAAAAGTTGGCCAGCGGCGCGCTTCTAACGGGGCTCGCGGTAATGGGCGTCAACCTGCAGTTGGTTAGCAACGTGAAAGACTGATCGCAATTTGATTTGACATACTTCTCCAATAGCATTGGTCCGTTGAGGGCATCTACACGTCCGTATTTCTTGTTACGCGTAGAAATGTCAAAGAACTCGTCTTGGTTATCCGTCTGGAGGAGAGCAATGGTCTGTGCCAGCTCATCCAAGTTCTCTCGAAGCATCTGTCCGTTCTCTAGACTGCTGACGAACTGGACGAGATAATCTACGTCTTGTGCAAGAGCGGCTACGCCGTTGGGATTTATGTGCTTCACGTCAGGAGAAAGGGGGAGGGCCTGGAGAGTCAGCAGGTGCATATTTGCAGCAGGAGGAGTAGTACGTACGAGAATCTTTTCAGCTGTGTGGCTCAGAGCGTCAAAGTAAATAAGTTCCTTGATCTCTCGAGGTAAACCAAGAAGAGTCGAGTTCATAATGTTGGACAGGTACCGCGTCAAAGTCTGCATATAGTTGCTGGGTTCCTTTTCCACTGTCGATGCCGTCCTAAGACCAGTTAGACCTGCCGCAAAGGATCAGCTAAAGAACATACCATTCATATTCGGCTGTTTCAATCAGGTCATCGATCTTGGAGTTGACAAGCTCAAAAATTCTCTTCTCCGCCGTCTTCTTGTTGTTGCGGAACGAGTCGGTGGCTTTAAGCTTGACTGGGCCGCCGGCTGAAGTTGATGAGCGTGCACGAATGAGTAATTGCTCAAGCTCTTGACAGGCAATCTCGAAGTGCTCCAAGTTAATGAGAATTTGGACGATCTGGCCCAGGTATTGAGAGCTCAGACGCTCTACTAACGACTTGCAGACCTTTTCTGTAAGAAGTTCGTCAAGCGACTATCGAAGATGTGAGCAACAAACTTTGTGCGTGAAAAGAGTGCCGTACCTTTTTGAGCGTTTCATCAATGACATTGGGATGTTGGAAGTGGTCATCTGAAAAGAAGTAGAACTGATTCAGGAAGTTCCTAATGTCTATACAACATAAAGGATACATCTGCGAGAACGGGAGTACGCATGGGTACCTGTTTTGTTAGCATGGATTGGCTGCAGTCAGGCTGAGAGAACTTACGTGAGTTGATCTGTTGGCTTCTCTTGAGTGAACCAACTGACATTGACAACCTTTTCGTACTCTTCTGGTGTATTGATGGCCATTGGCATGTAGTCATCCGTGGACACTATCTGGTGGCTTGTCAGTAAATGGCAACGATAGGGTTTGTGCAACACTCACCTCCTGGAAGTCTACGCTAAAGCGATTCTTCAATAGCTCGGCATACTTGTCGAACAGCTTCAGAAGGAAGTTGTCCAGCATTGTGACTGTATATCCCCAGCCCTGTATACGTTAGCAAAGCCGTGGCAAATTGCGGTTACGCGCTGGGCATCAAGATTGTCGCACCTCCATCGTTTGAATGAAAAGAGCAATGATGGTCTTGATCTTGATCAAGGCCTCAGCATTCTCGATATCACTTAAAGCTTTTGAGGTGAGGTTTATCACAGCAGTGCACATGGATTCCCACAGCTCTTCAACCTTTGCGTCATGTTAGTTCAAGCAACCACATACAAGACTGTCTAAACTCACATCGTTCGCTGAGCGCAAATGTGGAACCCTTTGCATGGTCGCCTTTTCGACGATGGCGAATCCTGCTATTCCTTCCAGCAAACTACTCAAAGATTGCTCATCCTCCGCCAAGAGTTCAATAAACCCAGGGAGTAATAGGTCCTTTTGTTGACGTCGAGTCGCACCGTATTCTGATCTGAACTTCTCAAGCTGACCCAGGGCCTCATGAATATGAAGCGCTTCGAGCAAAGGGGTGAAGTCTACTTGTAATTCCTCGTTATTCAACACATCAAAGTCTTCGTTTTCGTCGCTGACAAGCTCAATGGCCGAGTTCAGCTTGAAATTGGCCAGAAATGGGTCCTCTTCTATTCTCTTTTTTTGTCGAGTCCTCCTCATTTCAGTATGGTAGAATGCGACCTCGCCCAAGAACTGAGATGTCTCTCGTATACGAAATAGCCATGTATTTAGGTCTGTCATAACCGCTTCTGAGATCGCTTTCTGGGACGCGGGTATAGATTTTTGGATGACATCGGCCAGCCGATGCTGCGTAGAATAGCGATTTTGGATGATGGGAACAAGATGTTCATTTTGAAGATCGTCAAGGGATTTGAGAGCGGCATAGTAGTTCTTGCGACGAACTAGTTCGTGAGCATTATTGACGGCGCGGAGGATGGTAAGGGAGTCGTTCAGGGCGCTGGTCGCATCGGCGATGTTTTGCCTGACAGCAGAAGTGTTGACCAGAGCTTCCTTTTGTATAGCCAGCTTCTTCGTGCTTTCAGCGATTGACTCGTTCAGACTCAAGATCTCTTGCGTCAAGGCCACAGTCTCGGCTCGAACGGTCTGAAGGTGATTGATGGAATCGAGGAACTCCTCATGCCTGGTAAGACCGATGCGCTCGATTTCAGCTTCACGCTCTTCGTAGTACCGACTTAGGCATTGAGTCAAAAGGGGTGTTCGGTTCGAGTGTGTGGCATCTTTGAGGACGGGTATCAACTGATCGAGGAACTCGGCATCAGAGGATGCGAGGATGACCTGAAGAGGTGACAGGTTAGCGCATTATTCTGTTACGATCGTGGAGAGGCGGGAGTTGTACATGCGGAACAGCGGACGCATAATCGTCCACAGCAGGCGGACGTCGCGGCATGCCTATAGCCTTCGTTCGTATCGTTAAAGCTATCAGCGATGAGGGTATCGTCTTAGTCTTCGCGTGTCGCAAGCTGCCCTGAAGCTCCCTCCCACTAAGACCAAGTGACGCTTAGGCTTCAGGATAAGATAAGATAACAACTGTCACTGCCACAGCGCCTCACAAGCCTCGTTCCCATTTGTGTAGGCTTACTTAAGCCGACACTCCACTCAGAACTACATGGGATCAGGAGAGTGTATTCGATATGTAGAAGCAGATAACTATCGAAATAACATGTTCTGTACTCATCAGAATATGACTTGAATTTTCCTATTTTTTAAAGTCTGTTATTACTTGCGAGATACCCGCATGAAGGTTCTTTAAAGTGGTGATTGTTCTTTACTGTCTACGGATTGAACCATGTCTTCCCATGAAACTCATTAAGATTGTGGCTACACGGCTCCAAAAACACGGCTAAATCAGCTTCAAATAAAAGAACTAAGTTAAAAGCCACAATAAACAGCATGGTTATCACATCATAATAAAGAACGGCTTTATTCTCTGAGAGAAGCGCAATGTTGACGGAGTTCTAGAAGGAGATGATATAGGGTAAGAACCATATCAAGGAAGTATGTTTGCCTGCAATGCAGGACACGAACTCTTCATCAAAGTATGGGCTTAGTAGAGTAGAACTCATACTATTATGCTAGTAGAGCATAGAAAAGCAAAGTTGATCACATGTGACAACAAAACATGACCTTAAGAAAGACATACAGGGAGTTCCCAGAATAACATGGCACCTTACTCATACGGAAATATTCCGATGCAATAGAGGGACTGCTTATCTCTGTCCCAGCATGATACATTCACCTGCAAAGCTGGCGCTAGACCGAGCCATATTTCAACCAAACAGTTGAGTCGCATCGGTGTAGAACTCACACTTCTCTAGCCGCTATGAACGATAGATCTATTCTTATGGCGGAAGCAGTTACTGCTTAGGGGAACTAGCTGGAAGCTCTACTGTAGTGATATTGAACTTGCTTGAACTATCGGCGTCTCTTTTGACCAGTCTTCATTATCTGTGTTGTGTTAGTACTGGGCCTGCGCCGTACATGCTGTGAGAATGGATCGCTGCATGTCCCAAGCCCTACCGGGGAAGTGGTAGTTGTGACTGTGAGAGTAGCTTATAAGCTGATGGTCAAGCGTGCAGCGGCGAGGCCAAGTTTTGCAACAAAAACGAGGAGGCAAAGAGCATAAATCTCTTAAAATGCTCGTTAAGATAATCCCAAGCCGCAAATGAACGCGGGGGGGGGGGGGGGTTTCGAGCGATCTCTGCCATCGAAGCTATGTCGCAACGGCATGGAGAACTACCTGAATTGTGCTTGAGAAGAGACGACCGAAATGGTCATACAAAGATGCTCCCAGTGTATGTATGGCAGGCAAACTGATTTGGGGATACTGGAGACTAGATGTGGGTGTTTTGACAGGCCAATTCGGGAACTCTATGGGACAGTGTCGTAAGCTAGAGGCTTTTGCCCCATCAATGCTGGAAGACAAGACCTCAGGCCCTGGTACTAGAAGCGCAGACGGTATTCGTGTGTATTGGCAAGCTATGACGTTAGGAAGGTGAAGTGAGAACTGGCGTTGGATGTTCGTCTACATGGTCATTGTCGCTGTAAAATCTGCTTCTATTCAGAAATTAGTGCCGGAGACTTGCACAGACGAGCCGAAACCTTTTGGATCTATCCCACCAGACAAGTCGAAAGGGGTGTTCACTGAAAACCGCTGTTGTGATGAAGTCAAGAACTAAACATCTGCTTCTGAGGACACATGTAAGATGCTAGACCAGCCGTATCCCTTTTCTCTTTCGAATCTTATCACTGATGACCATAATGCGAAGTGTTGTTCTTTGGTGGCACTCAACTATCTAGAGCCACCTATGGTGGCTGGCAAGATGGAACATTGAGGAAGGGCCGAAAGCTTTCGAAACAAGTCTTGGCCAAGATTCGCAGGTATTGACCGCCTCGACCGTTAGGGAGGGAAACTGGAGTGACGGAAAGTTTGTGTATGAGCTGTTGCCTAAAGGTTTGAGAACTTATGTTAGTGACAGAAGATGGCGAGGAATCAGGGAGGGAACGAAACAGGACAAACCCTGCACAGCGTTGAAGGGCTTCTTGCTCAGATACATGATCCGAATGGCTGCCGAGGAGGATCATAATTTCTTTCGACTTGAAGACACTCAGATATCGAGTTACAAAAGGACCTCGTAACGACAGGAGCTTAGGGGTACCATAATCCTAGGGCCGGGATAGGCTTCTCAGAACCCAGCCCTTGCCCAACCAACACGAGGCATCTCGGCCAAGCTAGAAAGTAGTCAATTATTAGGCAGAAGTGCCATTCAGACAGGTGACTGAGTGGTGCTCGATTGAAGGGACCATAATGGCTGGACGGCCAAATTTGCTTCGCGACTAACATGATACTTCCTCAGGGGCTGACTTGAGCACCAAGTCGTCGCTCATGCAATTGAGGGACGACAGACCACATCTTGCTATCCTGGGTATGCACTCCGGTCGGATAGCCTGGGCTGAACTGAAATCTACCATGCCGAGGAGAATCGGTAACTCGCTAGTGTTGTGGTCGTGGTCGGGTAATTAGAAATAATTGGCGTGCCCTTTGATGCTCTTGTGACTGGGAAAATGGAGCGTGAGCTTTGCTATCTATCCCATGGAATTTGGCTGTGTGAGATTCGAGGCCCCTGACAGCGCGACCGCCACCACCACCATGTCAGGATATGGCCATGATGCCTTGCCATTTGAAGGCCCTATCAGAAGCCATGCCTTTGATCGCAGTAAAGGGGACCACCAATACCACCAATACAACCAACCCTCTGTTTGTGCGGAAGTATCCAATAATGAGTATCAAAGACGTTTCGGCCCAGTCGTAACCTCTCAGAAACTGTAAAAGGGGTCGTACGACTGGTGTCAGAACTACCCCTGAAGGGAAGTGAAGTACCGGAACCGGCTTGGGGCGCATATATAGAAGAAACAGAGTTCGAAGATCGAAGTATTGGATACGCAACACTGGGGAGAGGCGCATCATGGTCACCAGGACGAAACTAGTGAAGTGTCTGAAGGGCATTAGCAAGATCTGTGACAGAGTGGCGGCTAAGGTTCTTGGATGTACCTTCGGAGCATCTAGCAAAGAGGTTGTTCTGCTGCTGCTAGATGGCGAAGTATTAGGTCCGTTGCAACGGAGTGACTGTGGTAGTACCGAAATGGAGATGCCCATAGTAGTTCCATGCCATAACAGGCAATCGAAGTCAGAGACGCCCTGTAACGTTATTTGGTTTCATCATGTTAAGCTCTTCAGAGCAATGGAACAATGTTAATGCAATTCCACTGCAGTTATGACTGAGAAGATACCATCTCTGCAGTCCATGTGATGGCTCTTGTAGCCTCCACTCACTCTGCATTGGTCAAGCTTTGGTACTGGGGGTAATGAGTTATAGGCGGCCACTCACAATGCCAGTAATCTGAAGTCCCGGGTGCTTGGTCAGTGACAGCGCTGGAGATTCTGTGATGGAAGCCCTGACATGACCGCAGCCTTTTTCAAGATTGGCACGGTGCTATTGCCAAAGATTATGACCCCTGTATGGAAGGCAATACAGTACTGAATGTCGTTGAAAAGGGGCCTTCTACCATAATATGAAGGACTAATTAGCTTGAAAAGCTCCCGGATGCCTGACAGCATATAAAAAGGGTCAGCGCATGGCAACGACCGGCGCTGCCACAAGCCTCAGGACAGTACACACAATGTGTAATGGTATCAAGGGCCCGAAAGATGAAGTGCTATTAGGGGCAGAACTCTAGTCGGAAACAGAACAACGTTTGAGAGCTTCTGAGCTCAGGGGGAATGCTGAGGCATCTTGAAACACCGATGGACATCTGGTAGCTCGAGTCATCAGCTACGACCGGAGAATATGAAGGGGATGCAAATAGTGACCAATGTACCTTGAGAAACCTTGAATCGTGTCAAGGAGTGTGGCTTGGCTCCGAGTGCGCGAGAGCCTGTTACGCTGACGTTGAAGCTGGGCCCCAATATTGAAAGCACAGGAACTTCGACATTTCTGTGATCGCAGACAGATTAAGCGCTATAGACATAAAGCCTATGTAGGACATCATGGCAAAGTGTGTCACGCACCGAGCTCCAGGATCCGTGTGAATACATGTTTCTCTGGAATGAGAGTCTACTTGTGTTGCTCAGAGGCTACAAGCAACCAGAAGGTAACCTTCTTCATGAAAAGTGGATGCGAGTAGCGAATGAATTGTCTTGTTTTGCCAAAGCTGACTACAAGCCATCTGTCGAGGCTGGGATAATGCTGAGGAAGTTCAATCATCTAGGTCTGCGAGATGTTAGGATAGGAGAAAAGGTCGGAGTTGCGTTTCCACGAGGGGTAGCTGAAGAGAACGTACCGGAGCTTGGAGTATATGAAGATCTTGAGCTAATCAGACAAACTTGGGCAAAGAAGACGTCCGAGAGAACTCCAACGACTTGAAGCTACGAATGTCAAAGTTAAGGACATCGACAAAATGACAAGTATGATAGTACTGGAATCGAGTTTCGAGGAAGAAGCGAGAGTGGCAAGGTTGAGCAAAGAGATTGTTGAACTGACTGCTGTGATGGCTTGGTTTGCTACATCTCACAAAGACTGGCTGACCATGGACGGGCAATGTTGGTAGCCAGGTTGGTGCTCAAACAAAAGGGTACCTACCTAGCAAATACGCCTGGGCTTCGGATGGGTCAGCATTGTTTGGTGGGTAGCCCCGTGTAACAGAAGCGAGTTAGGTAGCCCGGCGGGAGGGACAGGGGATATTGGATCCGCTACCATATGCAGCCAGCCCTGGAGCAGTCTGCCCGGATTGCTACAGTTCCTGCTAATACTTTAGTCGTCCAATGTTGAATGACCCACTGGTGAGTGCTCAACACGAAGTCTTGCCTAAGAAATCCTCGAGTTGTAACTGCTTTACCTCCCCACTTTACTTTGCCATCTTAGGAGTTCTTTTCTTTTGCCTCACCCTTACCATCAAAAACGCAAGCCATGTAACAAGAAAACATCTTCCACTCTTATCCCGCTCAAGAGCCTACATTCTACCCCTAGTATTTCATCGGATCGTCACCCATTATCTCATCATCACCCCTTACATTTCGACCCCCCCGTCACTCTATCACACACTCCGGAAAGCTCGACTCCCTGAACTCCCTTCCATCCTCCTGAGTAAGCCTGACGCTCACTATGCTTGGTATGAAGTACTTAACTGACCTGCAGCAGACTTCACTTCACTCTTTGCTGCCAAACATATCACATCCAGCTCTCATCACTCCTGCATGCAGCTGTCAAATATCACACCACGGAGCTACTAGTTAGGTAAGATGAACGCGGATGATTCGAGCTCGTCTCGTCTTCGTCTTACTTTCGTCTGAGCTGTATTAGCGGTACTGACAGTTACTGCTGCAGCACTGGAGCAAGTTTCTACATCGCCAGGAAGAGAGTAGTACATGAACAGACGAGCCAAAATTACAGAAGCCAAAGGTCCCGGTGCTTGGGATCCAAGCTACAGACACAAATACTGTGCAGAAAAAGCTGGCAACCATACACTAAATACCTCACTTCTGACGTCCCCGAGTTCAACAACAGACGCCCACCGTACCGAGAGTGCTTCCCTCCTGGATTTACTTGCCGGCAAACTGCAGTTGCAAGACTCTTCGGCTAGCCATAGGGCTTGGGCAGTCCCTATTTTCGGTAAGAAGAAGGCCTCCTGGCTCTCATCCTGCAGTTCGCTAACGTCAGTTGTGTAGTAGCAGGACCTTGCCACTCCTCCTTGAAAAGCAAGTGTGGCACCTCAAAGGCCAAAGAATTCCCCATCGGCCTACGAACCCGGACATGTTCGAGTGCAATGATTATCTGCACTTCGACCTGGAGCATCCTAGACAGGCAGCTTGTTTACAAGTCTCCGTCGAGGATGACCTGGCCAACAATGGAACTGCATTTAAGTTCACCTGTGTGGAATTTCGAGGCTCGGCCGCCGCTAAGAAGTACGTTGCCAACGTCAAGCTCAAGAGCCTTGAGTTGTCGACAACAACGGAAGATTCTTTGACATCAAAGAGCTGGTGCCTAGGAATACCACAGTACAAGATGATGCAGAAAGGCGGAGATGACATCGCTGGAAACATGAAGAAAGGTGGAGAGCATTTCGGCGCGATGGGGCGGACAGACCCCAAGCAGAAACAAAACGACAACACCCGCCAGTGGAACAGACAAGATCCCCGGCCACCGAAATGTTCGAAACAGACGACTTTCTTGGTTTCGATCTTGAACATCACGAACAGGCTATAATCATACATGAGCCACCACTACCCCTTGACAGCGGCAATGGTCGATACCAATGACCTCCTGTGGTTTGATCTTGAAAACCTGGAGCAGGTAGTCATCGTACCAACTAGGTACAACAGTCGCATTAATATGGAGAGAGATATCAATGAAATCGTGGCAAAGATGAAGGAGAGCCGCGAGCGTTTCTTGGAAATGGGGAGGGACAAGATACTTTAACATCTCTCTTCATATAGATGCGACTGTTGTATCTGGTCGGGACGATTACCACCTGCCCCCGATATGTTCGACACCAACGACTTCCTCCGGTTTGATCTTGAACACCCGGAGCAGGTGGTTATTGTATCAACTACATATAACAGTCGCATCTACATGAATAGAGATGTCAACGAAATTGTGGCAAAGATGAAGGAGAGCCGGGAGCGTTTCACGGAAATGGGAAGATACAAAACAAACCCTTTCCCATGGACAAGTCTGATGCCCTATCGCCATCGTTATTTACATCGTGGAGTCCGTGAATGTGATAATCAAATGGTATTGAACCCGTTAGAGTCGAGCAACTATCTTCCTTTCGACGTGGAGAAACCACAATAGTCAGTCATTATACCGACCAAATACCACGCCCCCTCTATATTTTCTATACTACTTGGCTTGGATAATGACTGTCTGTAGTAGTCTCTAGAGGTCGAAGGGCAGCTATCCGAACCAGATCAAGGCATACCTGAACCCAAAGTCACGAAAAGTAGTCTCGGCCGCCTCAGCCCTGGTCGAAAGTGGATCTGCACCAAGAATCGTCTTCGATAACTACGGAGGACAACTGATCAACGATAGACCAGGAGTGTCCAGTGGGGCACGCTCGAGGTAGTTCAATGCACCAACGAAATAGTCGCCAAGATGAGAGAAAGACGTGAGAGCTTTGGTGTATGTATGGCCGAAAGGATGGGAAGAGGCTTCTGGTATCTCAACTGCAAACAACACATCTAGTCCACAATTAAAAATTCCCCCAAATACTTTATCCGCCTCTTGAATGCCTATTTATAACCACTTAACTGCATTAGAGAAGCATAGGATGCCCAATGTAAGATGACAAAGATAGCACGTTAGCAGTGGTCGACTCCATGAACTATTTCTCCGCACAGAGCGACCCTTGAAAACTCGCATGTTAAATACGGCATTCAATGTATGAGGGACCTGATTTTTCTGATAGTTAGCATGGTCAACCCTTTGATATAGCGCGCTGTTGGAGGTGCCAGGAACAATCAAGGCTACGAGGACAGTTTTGATCCTTTTACCACAAATTGTTATACTTAGGATGTTCTTATATGTTGAGATACTTTAATCATGCTCGCTCGAGTAAACGACTTCATGTGCAGTAGCAACAAACTTGCTCTCAACATCAGGCCTGTATTCCATGGACAAGTACGAGTCTCCATGTGACTGCCTATGATCCTGTATAGGATACATAGCGAGGGGTTAGCCGACTTGAGGTCTGCAACCACAAAGCCATGCTATAAGTGTCTTTAACTACTCCTGAATATCATTATTGGACTGAAGGACATGCCGAGATACCTGGTACACACTGCACTGAACTTTTGAGAAGTTGAGAAGTTTGATAAGGAATATAAATGGCTGCATATACAGAATATATATGAATGCCTGAATTCCCAATCCGTCTCCTCGCTCAGCAGCTGTCCCAACACCGTCAGACAAAGTAACGATTTATCAGGAACGCAAACTCTGAATTCAAGACAGCGGAGTTCGTGTAAATCTCAATTGCAGAACCTGCATGGTTTACGAAGCCTAACAGAGTCCTGCGCGTTTCTGTGTGACTGGGGTCTACAAAGAACCACCCACTTCACATTACACCCAAGACAGCGCTCAACCCCAATTCCAGAGATGTTCGACGTCCTTCTTATTCATGCAAGTATTGATAACGGGGGAAAGCCTTTTGTCGGGTCGACTGCAATACTTGGCGTGTCTTGCGAGCGGCGGTGGGTGGACTCAGGGGCTGGGCGGAAACCGAAACCTGGAATCAACGATAGAAGTCAGCACACCACATATTTCTCGACGATAAATAAAGCAAACTTAGATAATTGCACTGGGATTATGATAGAGTACCATTCATATTCATAGGAAGTCTCAGAAAAAAAAGCGCCGCGTTTGAAGATTCGATGCGTCTCAACCAAAAGCTCAACTTCAAGCGCTAGCCAGCATCTTGTGTACGAATCGGTTGGCTTCAGGCTTTGAAACAACGCCTGTTACCCATAATGACGATCATTTAGAGTCATTAGTGCCCTTGTTCATGGTCAGACCTTGGGGTGTGGGATTTGTGAGCAGTACCAACCTACCCCTTTGAATCTAGCACTTGAGTGCGAGCACCTAGCCACTCCGAAATACATCAAATTACTGTTGAAGTATATGGAGAGTCAAAGCCATAGTACTTAGGCGCGTAGCTGCTGCTTGTGGTGGAAGAGGATATGGCTGTCGGTCCCTGCGCTGCGCGTTACCCCTGAACGACCCTTCAGTCACTACAGGACCAGCACGCTTGGCTCAGCTGCGAAGGGCTACTAAAGACTGGCTGAAGAAGCTCAAAAGAGTTTGGAAAGCGTGATTGAAGACCAAGGATTCGAAGGCTGAGCATTTCGGATCATCTGGCGGCAGCTCTTCAGGTGCTTTGTTTGCAGTGTCGTGATCAATCTCTGGGCAAGGGAAGGAGAGCCAGACAGAAGGAAGCAGTCCAAAGCTTCTGAAGATATCCTTGTATGTATCTGAAGGTTTGAGGAACCGAGCTGTCAGTATGATACCTTCTCCCGTGTCTTCATGGACTTGCCTTCTCATAAACCATATAGGGGCTCAACACAAGCGAGACACTGACGAACCAAACCCCCGGCGGCCTTTTGTCTCGATACTCTTGCGGTCACAGAAAGGTCATCAGGAAAGCATAGGAACGTCCTGTTTCACTCTCTTTGCTTCCTGAAGGGCTGAGCTGCCCGTCTGGCCCAAGAGCGTCGCCCCTCCTGGACACATTCGCCCTTGATGCTACATCACCAATACCTGTGGTGGTAGGGGCAAGGATGGTCAAGTACTCGTGATGGTGTTGCTCGCTGTTTGATGTATGGTTGAGGAAGCGGTGCCGCTGACGTTGCTGTTTGATCTTTCGTTGGATGTCGTCTTTTGTACCGTCTCACATGTATCCTTATGATTATCTGCATCTATTGAGACGTTTAGTCCGAGTAAGAAGCTTAGGAAATTAGCAAGGTCTGTCTTGAGCGTACCTGGGATGTTGTGTCTTCCGTAGAGGGCTCTTGAAATGCGACATGCACCAATATTGGGACACAAGCCACGGCCGTCACTACCAAACATGAATTTCATCATGTGAAAGAAGGACAGAAGCAAAGTGAAACCTATAGTCGTCGTAATGGACAAGCTTGGCTGGTTGGAAAAGGCCAGGTATCGTTGATTGTTACAAGTATCAAAGGAATACCGGAAATCAAGGATCGTGACCCAAAGACTGGGGCAAACACTTTGATATTAGACAAAGAACGCAATCCCTGAATAGCATCAAATTAACTAACAGGAGGGCTAAATGGAATATTATAGGGGTCCTGTACTGGAAATGGCGTACGGGTTGCATGGAATTAGTGGAGGGGCAGTTCTGGCAGCGAGTCCCAGGGGCCCAACGTTGTGAATGACCTCGCTCGCACCGCCAGACACTCGACAACCGAAACACCAACACAACGTATCTACAATGCAAATATAACTTTTTAGTATACAGTATAGGTCAGAGAACGAGCGAGGATAGTTCATTTCAGAAGTGCACGCATGTTGGATGCATCATCGGTGAGTAACAGGCGAGCATATCTAAATGTAGTATACGGATCACCATCACGAAAGGCTTCAACACCACGGCGATATCATGATCAATAGAGAGATACAGTCTCAATGGATGCATCAAGGTAATCAGTCAAAGCTTCGGAGTCACGAGCGGGGTAGGGAGGCCCAAAGACCGATCATCGGCCTCAACCTGGAAGTTCAACATCGTGATATCACGAGACCTCACGAGACGAAGCACACAACTTGAACGCACAGATATTAATTCGAAGAAGAAGAACGAAATTAGTTATGCAGGAATGGCCTCGTGAATCAAGGAGAGGAGAGAAGCCGTTGCCGGGGTAGCAAGAGGTTGAGACGCGTTAGTCGTTGAGATTCAGGGACCGAGCCGTATATATATCAGATGCGATAGGGGGCTAGATGAGTTTACTAGGGGAAATACACTGTTGATATGTCTCTATTCCACGTGGGTTCCATCTGCTGAGTCCCTGTCAACCAATAAGTTCGCTAACTACGTCCCTACAACTTGGGCCCCTGAGGCTAGCTTCTCCTCTAACTTGGCCTACAACCCACCCGTCTGCTCCTGCCATTATTCCTACCCGCACCCGCCTATTCTCAACTTGCCCTGAGGCAGCCCCACTCACGCATTACCCTCCTACCCAAGTCGCTCCCAACTTTCCTTCCCCTCCTCCCTCTCTTCCTTTCTTCTTCACCCACCTCAACATCATTCCGGCTTCACTATCCAACTTGGATGTGGAACAGGATCTTTGGGTTTTGATCTCGGTCGCATTTCTTCTTTTCTTTCAGCTTCTTGAGAAGCACGTATACAAGTCAAACTTCAGATTTCATCTACTCATCATTTTGTTGTGACATCTTGTCTTCCTCCATCGACAACATGTCTTCTTCTCACGTAGGCCATCGTGTCTACGCAAACATGTCTTCTCCTGCTGAGGGAGCTATTGACTCGATTCAGGGTACTCCCAACACCCAGATCACAGTCTTCTCTCCTTCCGAGAGCTCTCAGGGAACCTCCATCCACGGCAGCAACTATCTTGGCCAAAGCCAGGCTCCTGACGACCCCTTCGTTGATGGTGGCCTTGCTCAAGGTAGCACGCTCTCGGCTACTGCATCCTCCTTTCAACCCAGTGTTCATCGGTACAAGGGGAAGAACGCACTTGTATTTTACCCAGAGGGCAGCCCAACTGTTGCTGGCGCGCTTAGCCAGGACATGGACATTTCTCATCGCATTGAAGTCTGTGATACACCGACACCTTCGATTGTCGATCTTGGGAATTTCATCACCGTAAGTATTATTTGTTATCTAGGGAAATGCAAAATGTACTGACAAGCTTACAGGAGCTCACCCAAAAGGGTGTGAAATTCCACGGCGGTCGGAACCTTGAAACCTCTGGAGACCACGTGTACGTGGTCTTCGAAGATCTTCGAGATGCCGCCTGGGCCTTCTATGCCATCCGCAAGGCTCCTAAGGGCTGGTTCACGGCGTACGTGAAGATCCGACCTGAGCGCGTAAGTTTCTCTCTTCATCTCATCTCTTCATTCTTCTGCTAACTATATTTTACAGCTGGACCTTGGCCTTGTACGATTCTCCGAGCTTAGACAGCTCAGCATCGAGGTCAACGTCCTCAACTTCGCTATCATCGATCCCGCCCATGTCGATGAGATTGCTCAGAGAGCCCTTAATGTCTACGGTCAGCTTTTTGCGCTGATTAGACATTTGAGCTTCCCCAACGGAGCCTTCCGCGGTATCGCGCAGTTCTGCAAGGCTGCCGACGCTTTCATCGCCTACAAGGCTTTTGGGAATGGCATTACCACCGGCGTAAGTATTTTCTTTTACAATTTTCTCTTACTTCTCATCATTTAATCTTCCTCATCTCTCTCTTCATCATGCATCATCCATTTCCCATTTATTTTCACTGCTTTGTCTTTCGCGAATTCTCTCGGTGTCGTGTTTTCTAACTTGAGCAGGGCGTGGTCATCACCCTGTCCAAGCCAGAGGACGTTGGCGGTGCAATTTCTCCCGAGGATCAACTCGCCGGCAGCATGGGTAACATGACAATTCAGCAAGGTCCCCGCGGTGCTGAAAGAGGTCGCTACCAGTCATTCTTCGCAATGAACGCCCCGCAGGGGAACCCCTTTGCGGCAGCTGGCGCTGCCAACATGCCCTTTCCTCCTAACCTTCAGCAGCAGCCCTTTACTGGGCAGCACTTCGGGCCTGTTGCTTCCAGCAACCTCTCTGCCGTTGCATTTGGCAATCCCAACGGGTTCGGACGATTTGACCCCCGCCGAGGTGCGGGTCGCTATGGTCGGGGATCCCGAGGGTTGAACAACATCGTCGACCTCGGCGAGCTCATCGCCGGGCGTGATGTGCGCACGACGGTAAGTCCTACCACCCTCTCTTGCATCACTATCAGCCCTAATATCTCAATAGATCATGCTTCGGAATATTCCGAACAAGGTGGACCAGCCTCTCCTAAAGAAGATTGTCGATGTTTCCTCCTTCGGTCGCTATGACTTTATGTACTTGCGAATTGACTTTGCCAACGATTGCAAGTAAGTACAAACCCCAGCAATACCTGACTCCAATACTAACCATTCTCTAGCGTCGGCTATGCGTTCATCAACTTCGTCAAAGCCGAGTACATCATCGACGTTAGTCACCGTTGAGAGTGTCCCCATCTTGTTGACATGCTAACTTCTGGGTAGTTCTTCCAGGCACGAGCCAACAAGCGCTGGAACTGCTTCCGCTCGGACAAGGTCGCTGAGATCTCCTATGCGAGTAAGCTTTCCATTCTCTCCTCTTGTGCCGCAGTCACTGACATACAGTAGCTATCCAGGGAAAGGACTGCCTTGTGCAGAAATTCCGGAACTCCTCTGTCATGCTTGAGGCGGAGCACTATCGACCAAAGGTCAGTTGCCGATGGCTTACTATTCACCCTCACCAACTAACAGATGCAGCTCTTCTACACTATCCACAGCGAAGACCCTAACCTCGTGGGTCAGGAGGAGCCTTTCCCTGGCCCTGATAACCAGTCTAAAATGAAGCGCTCAGTGGAGAACGCTGAGCATGTTGGTATGAAGCTCCTCACAATCAATCGCAATAACAGGGCACTGACATACTATAGGGCTGTTCACTCCTACTGCCGGCCAGTACTTCCGGGACGAGCAACGCCGCCGTCACTCCCAGTACGACCGTGGCACTCGTCTGGCCGAGCTGGAGGAGATCTCCTATGGGTCTGGTGTCATTCCGTACCACGGTCGCGGCCGTTACTAAGTCGGACATCATCTGAAGACTATTTTGATTTTTGATCGTTTTTTTTTCAAAAGTCATCTTGAGCTTTGGAGTGGTTGGGTCTCTTGAGATCTTGAGGTCTTGGGCATGGCCATAACTAAATTTTCGAAGACCTTTGAATGGTCTGACTATTCTGCAGGATCTCCTTTGGTACAATCTCCATTGGCCTTACGCCTAAGTAGCAGCAACTGGCAGCATCTTTGATGCACGTAGAAGCGCAGAATAGATTTCATCAGCCAAACCCTGGGATGTGCTTTGTGACGTTTACATTGCAGCAACAGTCACTGAACAAATGCCGGATCACGCTAGACACGGATGTTTAAGTTCAGCTGCAGTTTTATAACGCTTTTCGCTTATTGATTCTATTTAAGACGTAGCTAACAGTCAACAGTCATGGAGAAGATGGATTCTCGGGCAGAGCTGGTAATGGTTTTCGCGAATTGGTTGGTTGTGCGATTGAGCGACGCAACACGTTCGGCTTTGTGTCGTGGGAAGGGGGCGATAGATCAGATGACGAGGAAAAGCCCCCAGAAGATCTCGGCGTCGGAGGAGGTGAAAGCTGCTCGCATTCAACACGATCATGATGTATGTCGTCGGCAAAAGGCCCTCGATCCATTTCAGTAGCACCATCGTGTCCTCCTGATGTCGGAGAAAATTGGCCTCTCTGACGGGCTGCCAGTAACACTGCATCTTCTCCGTCGTATGCACCTCCGTGCATGGCTCGAACGCGAGCCGCCGAGGATGCAGCGTCGTAGGAAGCGAGACCAGCCTGATCTGAAAAGGGTGCGAGGTGATGTAGTGGCACACCTCGGGAGAAGATGACGAGGATCAGACATGACATGAGTAACACGGCTTGTACTATGGCCATGCGTTTCTGAAAGACTACCTCGTCGGCCAGGAGGTTGAGACGAGCGCTGAGAGCAACTATCTCTCGGTTGGACTGCTCACGCTGACTCTCCAGAGCCAGGACTGTTGACTGCCAGATCTGGTCGTACTGCTCACGAACGGAGCGCAGCTCGGCCAGGACGGTCTTGTTGAGGTTCTCGAGGAACAGTGTCGTTTTTGAGAGTTGCTTCTGTTCTGTGCGGTGCAGAGTTTCGGACATGTGGCGAGCTTGGTCCTCAACGTATTTGAGGGAGAGTGTGAGGTTGGTTTCAACGATTGTAAGGCGCTTGGAGATGGACTTGAAGAATCCTTCTTGCACAGTGGGCGAGGCCGGTGAGCCAGAGGCTGTTCCCGTGGAGCCCTTCTTGGCATTAACAGTATTGGCGGGGGAGGGCTTCTGAGTAGATGATGACGTTGGGGAAGATGATGTTGCGGTCGTCTTTGTGCCTGGTGCTGAAGTGGTGGAGTTTGAAGCGGATTCGACGCTGGAGGATGAGATGGATGATGGACTGGTTGGAGACACAGCGGGCGTAGCGCTTGGAGATGCAGTGATGGAAGACGATGAGGCCGTGGGCTCTTCACTTGCAGGGTGCTCTGATCGGGGAGTGTGCGGTGTTGAAGTCCCCTTTTGTGCCCTCTCGTCAGGGGAGTTGGTTTTGGGTGCAGCGCTGGTGACTTCAGCAGAGCTGCTGGGGTTTGAGATTGGCTGTGTAGTTTGATTTAGGGAGGCAGAGCAGAACAATGGCTCGAAAAGTAGTCGCGAAGCGGTATTGGCTTCACAGTATGGCATTGATCCCATCGAGCTCGGCTTGGCAGGCTCAGGAGGACTCTCGAGTTCTTGGGGTTTTGTCGGCTCTTCTCCTGAAGGGAGAGCTTGAGGAGTCACTTTAGCCTCCTCAGCCTCATTCGTATCATCGTTACGATCTTCGTTGAAAGCAGCGAAGAAGCGCGAGCCATGGATTCGAAGCAATGAAACGGGGCAGTAGTACTGTTTTCCGTAATGGGTGAGATAGTCGATGCGGACATATTTGGAGAAGATCTGAGCATTCTCGACCAAGAAGGGCTGAATAGCTCGTGAGTTCTCTGCCTGAAAGACACCGATCTGTTTCCACTCGTCCCTTTTGACTGGGTACCGGTCACTAACGCTGACAGTAAAAGTTTGGATCATACTAGAAAAGAACTCGAAGTTGGCGAGGACGACGGTATCGATGTAGACATCGTCGCTCAGTTCGACAATAAACCACTTCTCCTTGGCACTGCACTCGAAGAGTAGGTAAGAGTCTTTGTTCTCGACGAGAATTGCCTTTGCATTCCTTGCGCCGGGGCTCGTCTTGAGAATGGTGGCGCCGGCATCAAAGGACGAGTAAGAGAATCGTTCCTTGCAAGTCTTGCCAGCATCTTTGTTTCTATGGATTGCAACACCACGGCCATCCTTTCCTGATCCCTCGTTCTTAGCTTGTTGGAGATCCGAAGGACGCTCATTTTGCTCCCCGGTGTCATCCATGTAGCTTCCAAAGTTCAGGGATATCTCATCTTCCTCGCCGAGGCCGCCGTAGCCCATATCCGGGGGTGTCCTGTCGCGGGGCTTGGCGTTCCTGTGTAGGTTCTGAGGGTCCTGCCCTGTCTGTTTCAACATCATGGCCTTCCAGTCCTCAAAGGACATGAAAGGCTTTGCATCTCCATCTCCATCTGCAGCGGCATCTTCCGACTCGTGTTTGGCGGGAGTGGCGCTGGACGCTGATGGTTGGGGCTGGGATTGGGAAGGGGATTCGCTTTGTGTGTTGGGGGGTGGCGCATCGCTTTGTGTCGAGTCGGGGGCAGCGTCGGAGATGGAATTGGCATCTGAATGGGTTGCGCTCACAGAAGTGCTCGCCCAGGAGCTTGTGAGGCAAGCTTGGGGCAGCGTGTGGGTGATGTAGTTGATGGTTCGGGCATCGCAGGTCAAGTCGATTGGGTCGGGGATGACACTGGGTTCGTGGGACTGGGCCTCGGTCTGGGCTTGTGTCCAGGCTGCGATAAGTGCCAGGGATCGTAGAAGGGCTGAGCCTAGCGAAGGCATCGTGACCTCGAGTGTCGGCGGCACATTGAAGCGTCGCTGAGGTCGAATTGACGGAGTTGACGTTGAATTATGGATGGGGGTTGGGATTGTGTCCTGTCGTTGATCAGCGTTGGACTAGACACGAAGTGGGTGTAGCGTATCCCGTACCTTACCCCGTAGCCCAAGGCTCGTTTAACTTCAGCGTGGCCCACTGACGTCGTCAGATGCTGATTGGTGCACCAACAGTAAAGTGTGTCTGTTGATTGATTAGATCCATTTCTTAGATCGAGGTAAAAATAGAAATTGGGCGTTGATGACTTACACGCGGAAACAAACACTCGTTCACTATGACCTCTATAACCGATAAAAGACTTGAAATTGGGGGCCTGGATAAAGATGTGACCCGTTGTGTTGTTGATGACGATGATAAGTATGAAACAGGATAGATTGGCATCAAGCGAAGGAGATTTGAGAAGAGAGGTACCAAGCTAGTGGCCATTCAGCCTTCCTAAACTGTGTCATTGTTGATGCCAGGCCCAAAACTTCAGGCTAAGAGATGCAGGAGCCTACCTGCCTAAGTACCTAAGGTAGTAGAGGCATCTGTAGGACATGGGAGTTCTTTCGCTATATGGGCTCTGTGCTGTAGGGAAATGGCTTGGGGGAATAGCAAGCCAATAACTTCAGATGACTTGATTTCAGTGTGGTTTTAGGCTCAGTATAATTACACAGATTCTGTTTTCTAGGTAGTGTTTGATGAACTCAGATTGAGACAGTGACTCTCCTTAGGGTAGGTAGATAGAATGGCGATGTGATTGATATCCATGTAATTGCATTTGCGTGATTCCAACAAAACAGGTTGCTTTAGAGCAACTTGTTGGGTGAATAAGTTGTTTTAGATTGTTATCATAATGCAATCAGGAAGTCTCTGTATGAACTTGCATTCATTCGAGTCACAGTTTGCTGTTTGCACAGATGCCTACATCCTCTATCAGTAACCCTTGACGATTGTGGTCGATCTTTTATTTCAGTTTCCATGGATGGGAAGGATTTTGCTTGAAATTCAATCCAACACTGAAAACGCAACAGCAACCAGCCTGACCGAAACTCGAATATTCTGTTCGCTAGCATTACGTAATGTTGCCATTTACTGTCGTCTGCCCCATTTCTGGGCCGCTGCATGCGTTTTGCTTTCGAGGGGGGTAAAGGTACTGGCGTGTCAATCTAGATCCCGGCCACGCTGCCATTGAAAGCCGACGAGCAAGTTGCTATTACTTCATCGTGAGTAATGAAATAAGAGAATGAGTGTAAACTACTGACCAGTGTTTCCTCAGAAGAGACTTTTCTTTCCTCTCCTCCACGTTCTCGCGCGCGATCCGTGTCGTATCGTGATTCGGCATGAGAAACAAACCTGTAGTACCTTTCGACAGCAGCAGATACGCAACTGTCGGCTCATCGGTATTGGCTTCAAGATGGAAACATGGCAAAGAAATTCTCGACAAGATGTTACATGAAGAATCAAAATCAAAATCAGCAAAGACCGCCCCAAGGAACCCTCTAACCGACGGAAATCTCCAAGATCGAGAGCTCAGGCTCCTGCTTTCCAACCAATTCAGACTTGCCATTGCTTGAAGTCGACAATCATGACAGTTGTACATGCGAGCGGGATCATTTCATCTTGAGCAATTCATATCCGGACCCCAAACGCTTACGGACGATGGAACATTACTCAATGTTGGGCAGTTGTCTGATCTAGCCACGCCGCAGTGTTGCGTGTGACAATTTGGCCTGCCGAGAACAAAGTACCAGAGGCAATTCCATCCTTATTTCTTGTTACTTTCAAATGGCCACGAGGCCTTGATGAGAAACTCCTAGCCAATGGAGGGATAGGAATTGCCTTGGAAGCATGCACAAATGAAGCACCTCTGGCCAAAGGCAATAGTCAACTGACCATGATCCGATATTCTAAAGCGGCGTTTAATTAGCTTGGGCTTGCCAAGAAGGCTCTGGCCTTGTCAAATCGCGCCTTTGTCGCAGCCTAAGCTCACCAAGGACAGCAATGCGATACTTGGTCGAGAAACCCCTGGTTTTTAATGCTCGGCATACACGATATATGCAGGCTAAGAAGAATCCAAAATCCTGTCGATCCACAGCCTTACCTACCAGCTACTTATGCGCGCCTTTGAATCAGTATGGGTCCTCAAGAGTTTGAACTCAGGTCGGTGGTTACTCTCACCAATGATTCAGATGGTGAGCCTCATCGACCACGGCATTCTTCAAGCTTAGCAAAAGCCAAACAGGTCATTCGCCACTCCAAATGCTCACTATGAACTTTTGGCTTCTATCTCCTGATTCTGGTCCTACCGTGGATACTCACCTGTGTTTTAATGGTCAGGCCCATCAACAAGGAATCATACTTCAACCAAGCGGGATCAATAACCCCCAGAGACGTGAATAGTTGGCATAGATCTCGCGTTTCTCTCAGTTATCTCACTGCACTCTCAAGTGTTATTGGACTCCCAATGGTTTCTGGCCTCCTTGTCCATGGAGCGGTTGTCTACACCCAGCGTCGAAACCTAGGTCAGAAATTGAGCGTTTTGCAGCTATTTGCGCTGGCAGATAGAGAATGGCTAGACCCTCGGTATCTATTCAAGCCTCCAAGCTAGTTTAAGAGCACGGAAAGGTCGCTTTACCTCTGGCTAGCGACTTTTCTCATCCTGATCAGTAAGTCCAGAAACACACCCTGACCCTGTATAATATACCCCTTATACTGACCGCTTCTGAACAGTTGCTTCCAACCATCTATACAAGCCATTTTAGTCCAAGACGAAGAGATTAACGTTTTGGCGTGTATGGGGCATCCCGTGGCGCACAGCAATCACAGATCGAGAGCTTGCAGATTTCCTTCCAGGGATTTAAATACCCAGATCGTGCGCGAGACGCAGAGCCCATCGATCCGATCTAAACTTCTGCCCACAACACTTTATCGTCAAGAAGACCAGCCAGAAACTCCTCAGCTCCCCCAACAGCGATATTCAACCCAATTTGCGGTCTGATGAGGCTTCTCTTGGAAAAGACCCAAACTACTATACTGACAATAGGCGGGCTTTTGACTGGTGTTACCTGGAGTCATCATACGACAAGGGCAAACGGCCATATTATTCGTCTTCCGTCCCGAATGGCACCGCCACCGGCGTCTATCGACATCACGCGGCCAGGATGGACTCTACAGCAAGTTGCTACATATCCAAAAACTTCCCCAAGGAGTGCAAAGGAGACAAACCATTCGCGCCATCTGTCTCCGAGGGTTGGCTGAATGTCGATATTTGTGCCGAGGGAAGGGAAGTTATGATACTGTAGCTTGGAACACAAGTCGAATCAAACAAGGGTACAAGGAGACTTTGTGGCTCCCTATGAAATGGGATATTCCTGAAGGTCAAGACAGCTCTGGACAATTTCTCAATGATGATAGCTATGTCCTCAGATGCGACAGTGTCTCAAGAAGAGGGTGGTTTCAGCTCACAAAAAACGCAAACGGAGAAAGTCCTGGTCCCTTACGTGACAATTGGCCTTCGTGGAGAGAGCTCAAGGATGAGTTCAATGATTATTACATCAAGAGCCCTCATTGGGAGAGCAAATTTTCAGGTCACATGTATCCAGCAGCAGAGTATGCACCCCTTCCAGTCATAATATCTTTTTGACAGCCCCTGGCTAACAACTTATCACTGACTAGAATCCAGGATGAAGAACTGCGAAATTATCGTGATCAATCGAGCTACACCTAGCAGGGACCCGATGTGCCTGGCCCCCTCATGACGGTGGCTCTGGCTATGTTTGGAAATTCGTCATTCTTTCAAGCAGCTAGGGATGCTGATCGTGGCACTTACAACTAAGCCATCAACAGCATCTGTGAGAACTCTTTGTTTCCAATGCTTGGGATGATGCCGCGTGATTATAATTTGGGCTGGTACAGTCCATCTGTAAGAAATCGGAAGCATAGTCTGAAAATGCAGGACGTGATTTACTATTATTTCAATGGCCTCAAGCACGAAGAGGTCACCGCACAAGCACTCGAAAAGGCCATGTTCTTTGCAAACGAAGCCCTTCTCACCACCGCCGCCTCGCTATCCCAGAAGCGCACCATCTTCTATAGCCCGGGAACTGCAGTCATGAAGCCGAAAAAGGATTTAGCAGCGGTGATATCTGTTACTGCACTGATATTTCTTCAAGTGATGGCTCTTTGTGCTCTGATGTGGTTCATTCTGCGTGCCCCTACGTGGACGCAGACTCTTGATGCAGATGCTTTGGCGCAGATCGGAGGTCAACTGAAGGAATGGGGAGAGCGCAGACCGAATCTAAGGCGGATAAATGGTGTTGTGAGAGTTGATGAGATTCTACACCAGGCCGAGACGTCATTGGTGAGACTGCCATCAGCACAGGATGGTGCCTCGCAGCCAGGGTCTGTACATTTGACCCTTGGTGGGGAGGGACTGATCAACAGAGGTGTGATGAAAAGGATGCCAGCAGATATAACTACTGCAGTCCAAGCGTGATGAACCTGTTTGGCAAGTAAGTTTGAAGTGACTTTGATGTCGGGACTCCTTTTCGGAAACTCTCCGTTCTTCCTACTATCAATCGATTTAATATTACCATGTGCGGTTGGCATTTGAGAAATCTGATACGCCCAGCCACTACAGAGCTCTGTGTATCATATGATGAGGGTAATCACCAGAGCAGTAGACTGCATATACCGAAGCAGGGAAATTAAAGGGGAGGCACTTGGTTTGGCACATGGACCCTAGGCTGGAGCCCGGCCTCAGAGAGCAAGAAGACTTCCGATGTTGAATCAAGGTGTTAGAATAGACTGGCCTACAGCACTATATCCTAAACCCAACCAAATTCTTTCATAACTTGAAAAAGAGATTTTGAGTCTTCTTGCTTCCTGGTCCCTGCTAGATCCCGGGGTCAAGAAGATGCAGACTTATCTCGTCTGATATCTCGTTACTTTCTCAATTTAGATACAAAAAGGGAAGTATCACCCTCTCCTCGATGCATCGTGGCTTTTCTCTCTAAATTGAAGAGAATAACCCTAGGTCGTAGATTTTGACCGAAAAGAGGCTGCCTTGTTCGGGGTTCATATCGAGAGCTCGATTATAACTCTTTGATTTCGGGGGCCGGAGGCTCTGTGAGGGTATTTTCGTGTAACTGTGACGTCAGGGGTACTATTTATGATCCTAGGAAGAAGAACAATAAGTCAGTCATGTAGATAGATAACGAGGAAAGGGGTATATAAAGATGCTACCGTCGGGTGTCGTATGCCGTATGCTGTACTTGATCTCCTTTCCTGTTCGTCGTTGGCAAGCCATCTCAGGTCTTTTAGGCGCTGATATACTTGTATTGAGAAGATCTGGAATGAAAACGAGAAACCGAGAGCCACCGGATAGTTTGTCACCAAGGGGGAAACACAAACCTTTCAGTTAACTAGGCCGAGAAATTACAGAAGCATCTCCAACTCTTAATGTTTGATGGTAGGCAATGGCTTAGTCGGCCATGAAGTAATACTTTGATCCGTTGCGCAGTTCCCAAGAAGCGATGGCTAGAGTCACTGTCCTCGGCATCGTCGGTAGGCGCAACTCACTTTGATTTTTAGCAAAAGAGAAAGGGTCTTGAAGCTTTCTTAGATACTCAAAGAGATCTCCTGGTCAATTACTGAGCTTCGACGAGCTGTTACGGCGGCCTGCAGTGCTGGGAGTGATAAGGGAGTCCGATATCGCTGACGACTCATGAGTTCGGACGAATCTTGCGCTCCAAGACATGGCAACTTTGTATCAACAACAAACGAGTAGAGTACAAAGTTTCTCAGCAAACCCGTGAGATATATTTCAACTGCCGCAATAAGTGAGTGATCTGTTCATATGGCTGTTCTTCACAGACACTTACATAAATCAATAACTCAGGTTGGTAACATGGCCCAGTCATGTAGCGACATGCCTCAAGAATGACGCCGAAGGAAAATGTGTCCGCGCAAAGAATTCTTCTCATTACTACGGACAACTCTTGACTCCAGCCACTCTCTGTCTCATTATCCAGAGTTCGACCCAGGCCCGGAAAGACAAGGACTGCTCCAACCTGCGATACGTGCCAAGAAAGGACATTCATTTGCCCCCAGTCAATATTCAAACCTGTCATATTCTCAAATGCAACTCAAACGAGATATCCACAAGGCTCCCGATACCTTGAGGCGAGTTACCTGAAGCATTATTACCTAGGTATTTCAATACCGTTCCTCGGACGGATGCCAAGATGGCCTGCGCGAGTACACGACTTTAGACAAGCGTATCACAGCCAAGATTTTACTCGAGCCGAACATGACATTGACAAATTATCAGACGAACAACGATCCTTGCGTGATATTTTGTGCCTCCTAGGAAGACCCAATTGTCAAAAGTCCCTCTCAGTCTCGATCAATCCATCACTCCGAACCTTGATAGGCCACAACAGCTTCGTTGAACTCTTGAGATTCAGACGATCTCAACATGACGTGATATCAACGGCTGTCTACCCTATGTCAACTTCAATACTCAGCCCAACTTTTCGGCAGTTCATCTAAGCAATCCCAACTCGCCATCTGGTTCTCCGATTCGTTCAAGTCCAAAGTCAAGGATCGGCAATGACAGTTTCCCGTCATCCGTCCGACCATGGTTCTGAAAGTGTTTCAGGGAATTATAGCCAATGGGCAATTGACAATCTTTCGGTGATGGCTCTTCCGTCACAGACCTGAGACGATTGTTCATCTAGCCGTGTTAATGCCTGCTGACTGATTGACAGGCTGAGACGCCAACCATCAACGCTCTGACAGGGCATGCACCAGACCCCTGTCGATCGAAGAAGCATAAACCCAACCTTAACTTTTCAGAGTCGACATCTGAAACTCAGCCTTGGGCTTTATCAGATGTCTGCTATAGTTTCATCGGCTCAGAGACTTGCAGTCCCGAAGCTCTGACACTTTGCCCCCTGCAAGACTTGAGCGGATGAAAAAGAGCCCAGCTTGGCGTTGCAACTCCCGGGGACATGTTGCATTCTACCACGCCAGATCGATATCATGAAACGGTGTATTGCACTTTTGTACGGCATCGTCATAGGGCTAGCTCCGGCCTCTGGTGCTGCCGGTGACAAGGAGCACTTTCATGGCCACGGCTCTGGGGATGAAATGCATCCGATCAAGAAACAACGTTGAATCTCAGCTGACAATGTTTGCAAGCAGTTCATCTATAAAGATGGAGAAGAACTCCCGCTGAAATGATTCCATTCTTCATCTCACAATCATCAACCAGTCCATCCTTCCAAACACCAGTCATTTCCTAAAGAGGTGAGCCTTGAACGCTATTCCCGACTTCAAACATCAAGTTTACTAACACTGAACTCTCCAGCTGTGCTCTTGTCGGCTTTCATTCCTTCCACCGTTTCGCCTTTAGAGCTGCGCTCACATTACAACATTCATATACCCATTTGATATTTACTGTCCAACTCCAACATTCACTCACTCAAAAACAACCAAAACCAAAACCAAAACCATCTTCTCAATCCTTTCAAGATGAAGTTCTCCGCTCTCTTTGTTATCGCCTCTGCCGCGTTCGCTGTTGCCGCCCCCGGTGTTGCCACTTTCTCTCAAGAGCGCGCTGCTCTCAACGAGAGTGCCCCCAGCCGCGACCGCGAGGACGGCCGTGCTGATCTCCGCGAGCCAGGACGAGAGGCGGGCCGTGAAGGCGAGCGCAAAGATGACCAAGAGGACCGTGCTGGCCGTGGTCGCCAGGATGATCGTCTCAACCGCGGCGGCCTTGCCTTCAGCCAAGTCGATCTCAACTACCTCCTTCAGATCAACCAGCTCAACCTCGGCAAGCTCCAGGTCCTCAGCCAGCGAAACAACTTCAACGTCGTCGTCTTCCAAGATCTCTTTGCCTCTCGGGACTTCAGCCTCCAGTCTCTTCTCCAGCTCCAGCAGCTCTCTACCATGCTTGCTATTGCCGAGACTGGTATCTTTGACCAGTTTGAGCTGTCTCGATTGGACCTTGGCAACTTGAACCTTGGACTCATCAACGGCATTTCTGGCCTCAACTTGGCTCAGTTCATCGATGCTGCCCTGAGGCCCCAGATCACTATTATCTCTAAAGAGGGCAAGTGAACAAATCGAATTGACTGTTTTTAACAAGTGCTAACTCTTGCATAGTCAACAACAACATCATCATTGCCAAGTAAGGATGCCGGGAGTCTACTTGATGAGGGGGCAGGTACTCCTGAATACGGGGAGGCTTCGGGTCAAGCCATACCCTTCACGTGTAATGAACTATCATCTTCAGGAACGGATTAAGACTGGGCTCGCTTTCTCATGGTCACTGGATGGCTTGAAGGCGAGGGTTACTATATAATGAATGAATCTAATATTTCAATGATCTCAAGTCGCCTGGATATATCATGAGACCTTACGTCACTGGAGTGATGAGTGAACGTTTCCGGAAACCTCGGATACTCGTATAAATTACGACGCTTTTGTTAATAAGCGCAGTGATAGCATAATCATCGACTCCGAGTTGTCCGTTAAGCGAAAGATAGAGTTTGCAACGGCGTCGAAAAGTTCTACGGGTATACTATCCACCAAGCAGAATACAGTATTTCGACTAGGATATCCTGGCACAGCGTCTTTCTAGAAGAAATTGCATACTATGCTCCCTTGTTAAGAGTTTCTACTGACAGTCTAACAGCCACGCTCGCCGGCAGTTGAGCATTGACTGGGGTTTACTAGCTCATCTCGTATTACAGCTCAGACCACCAATTAGAATATATAATGCCTCTATCAGCCCCTGAGTTACCACTGAGGAAACCAGCAATCGATTCAGAATGTTGTTCAAACAATTGCTCGCTTTCGGAGCTCTCGCCAATGGCCTGGCTACCCGTCAGGAGAAGCCAATCTGGCTGACACTCCCACAGACACCAGACCTACCAGCACCCATCACCCACAAAACAACTCCCATCAACCATGTTTCTCTGTGGATGCAGGAGTACAACAAGAAAGCAGATGCTATCCCTATTGTTATGGATCACGGCGGTCTAGGTTACTCTGCATACTTTGGATCCGTCATCTCTCGTCTGATCAAGCATGGATACTATGTCATTGCTGTTGATCGTCGAGGCCACGGCCGTTCAACTTTCAACAAGGACGATGTCTTTACTTACGAAGGATTCGCTCAAGATACGAATGATCTATTAAAGAGCCATGGTATTTCCGAGTACAACGTCGTTGGCTGGTCCGATGGTGCCATCACAACTCTCGCTGCACTCATGGACCCCGTCATGTCAGAGCCTATCAAGAAGGCCTTTATCTTTGGAGGATCAGCCAACCCCGAGCAGACCAACGCCACATTCTCAAGCACAGACATCTTCTCAGAATTTGTCTCTCGCTGTCGTACTGAGTACGCTGAACTACAGCCTCACGCCAACTTCACCCTCTTCGGCACCAAAGTTGCCACCATGGAGGCTACACTTCCTCAGTTCACGGATGAGCAGCTTGGATCTATCGATGGACCGAGGGTTATTATTGTTGGGGCTGAGCATGAGGAGGCTGTGAACAGGGATGTGCCTGAGAAGCTGCACAAGGCTATCAAGGGTAGTCACATCGAGATTTTGACTGGAGTGAGCCATTTTGCGCCGCTTCAGGATCCTGATCAGTTCACCAAGGCTGTTGAGGAGTGGTTTGAAGCACCAATCCCTTGAGCTTAGGAGTCTATTGTACTGCAGCAGTAGTTTAAAAACAAGAAAGCCTATGTAGGTCGACTTGTATCTTCACAATAACGGCTCCTGTTACATGGGCATATTGAAACAGTCTCGTTCTGATCGAGCTGTTGGTATCTATATTTACAAAATATGAACAAATGAGAACCAGGTGAAACCCATATTGAGAAGATGTGTCCATGACTACAGCCTTTACTTTTTCTAAGGCCTACCATGATCTTGCCAGCAGAACTACGATTTAGAGAAGGATCAGACTTGGGTATCATCAGGTTGTTTGGTTTGATACAGCAGAGATTGGTTTACCACCTTTTTTAGTTTTCTATTTTGTATCTACTGTGCATATGGACCTACCGGCTTCACGTAATACCACGCTTGTCATGTTGATATCCTTGGTCGTTGTGTTAACACCCCAATTTGCGGTTCAGTCCCTAGAGAGAGGTTCAGCTGATCGGTACGATATTGGCCTACCCAGCAACACCCAGCTCATACAAGGTACCCTTATAATGCGGAGCGGTTGTTCATAGGTCAAACCACATAGCAGGAAGGTTATACCACCCAAATGCAACGCAAGTAGTACCCCAAAGACTCTCCGCAACCATCAACACCTGAGCAAGGAAAAAATAGAACACCACGTAAGCCAACGACCCAAACAGTGTTCCCGGAAAATGGCCATCAGTAATAAGAATATAGAGAGCCAGTACGAGCTTGGTCAGACAAAGACCGGCATAAATGTCCCTTCTGCGGTCGCGTGTGTGCATATCGTACCATGTAAACATGTTGGCAAGACGTCGTCGAGAATCCTCAACTAAGTCTCCAGTGCGCTGGAAGTCTTGAGGTTTCTGGAAGATATGCTCTGGGGGTGCCGTGCCGATGATTTTGACGACGATGAAGAGTAGAGCTGTGAATGTGATGAAGGATGTCATGATGGCTGCTGCGGATAAGGGTGTTTCTTTATTGAGAAGAGATTGCTGAGGAGAAAAGGTCAAGTCAATAAGTGAGTCGATGCCTATTTATTGCCTCAAGTCCTGTGAGTTCGGGAAACCACCACCTCTGTCGTGAATTGCGAACACTTGTTGTCCTCGGTGAACTTAGGTCATAATACAGGGACTAGGTACCAATGACAAAGCAATTCTGCGAACAAGGTATGATCCGCACGCCGTGATGGTGACTTTTGATCTCATGATACATTAAATCTACATACGAGGTATCCTCAACTCAATCATACAAGCCGTCATTGCAAAGCTGATATCCATTCCCAACCTCTTCGCCAAAACACCTGTCCTCATTACATACAACATCACACCAACACACTATCCATTCTAACCAACAACACCAGCCTGCCGTCTAGCTTGGCTGTTACCGCCGGTCTTCTTCTGTGTACCAGGTCGTGCGAGCGTGTATTTGGCAAACGCCCTCGCGAGAGCCTTCTTGCAACTAACTTTCTGGCTGCCCACGAAGCTGTCTACTGTGACGGCAATGGCTCGGTCCATGTCTTGTGATGAGCAGTATTCTGAGAGGCGCATGCGGCAGAAGGCTTCGCTGATGCGAATGATGGCTTCAAGATGTCGCACCTGAGTTTGTTAGTATGCGATATAGCGGAGTAATGATGTAGGATCAGCTTACTGTGATGGGGTAGGCACCAGTGGCAAGAGACTCTCGTCTCATGTCGGCAAACAGTCGTGCAATCTTGTCCTCGTCCACATGGTAGAGTTTCGGTGAACAGTGCTCCCGGGCGTAAAGAATATACTTTCTTAACAGCTCTTGAGGAATCTCACCCTCTGCCTTGCGACCACCATTCGTGGCTTGTGTCTCAGCTTGAGTATCATGTTCAACCTCCATTGAGTCCTGCTCGGCTTGGCTAAGAGGGTGACTTCGGCTATGTGATCCGACGATGAATCGTGCCAGACGCTCATCCTCTTCGGGCTCAACGGTGTCTCGTACCACACACAGGATGTCAAAACGAGACAAGATAGGCTCTGTTAACTCAACATTGGCAGAGAATGGGGCAGTAGAGTTGTATCGTCCACCGATGGGATTGGCAGCAGCGATGACACCACATCGAGCTTGTAGAGTGGTGACAATACCGGCCTTGGAGATGGAGATGGTCTGCTGTTCCATGGCTTCGTGAATAGATGTTCGATCTTGGTCGTTCATCTTGTCAAACTCGTCAATGAGGCAAGTTCCACGATCAGCCAACACCAGAGCACCACCTTCTAATGTCCATTCACTGGTGAGAGGATCTCTTCGGACACTGGCCGTCAGACCGACAGCACTGGCACCCTGACCTGTAGCAAAAACAGCTCGATGGGCTGTCTTCTCGGCGTACTTGAGAACCTGGGACTTGGCTGTACCAGGATCGCCGAGGAGAAGCACATTGATGTCACCTCGGAGGTGATGTGCACCCTTGGTGACCTTCGCAACACCACCGAAGAGTGACAAAGCCACGGCAGTCTTGACGTCAGTATGTCCATAAATACTAGGTGCTATCGAGTTGATGATCTTGTCCACGATGTTGGGGTCGCGAGACAACTTGCGGATGTTATGCTCATCCTCCTCAGTCATTCGGAAACCAGCTAGCTGGTCATGAGACTTGACAACATTGTTTGCTTCGAGAATAGTAGCAAACACAGGGAAGCCATTGCGGTTGTTGAGCTGGGCATCATAGTTGTTGCGGTAGATTCCAGTCACTTCAATCTCCTCACCAGGCTTTGCCTTGTCGATCAGATCCCAGAGAAGGATAACCTCGCGCGATCGTGGCAATCGACCAGCGGGTACTGTTCCAGGAGATTCTTGGAGAGTGAGTTTCTGATAGTTTCGGTAGACGGTCTTCTCAGAGTTGAGAGTAAAGGGGCCTCGCGACTGGCAACTTTGGCAGAATGTGATCTTGACCTCGACGTTTGACTCTTGCTGGAAAGGTCCAAGGGTCACGCCGCACTTGCTGCAGTCGAACTTGACGTACTTGAGCTGAGGGAAGACACCCGATCGTCGAGTGACGACACCGCTGACTCGAACAAGGCAGTTGAGATGCGACTGACGGAGCTGTCGTAGGGTGTAGTGCACAGGCAGATCAAAAATGCGAACATGAATCTCGGCGTGAATGCGCTCGTAATCGGGGTAGTGAAGCAGAACAACGTCCATGGCAACCTCGTCGAATAACTTGATAATCTCTTGAGGCGCATTGGCCAGGAAGTAAGCCAGAATGGCCTTGCTTTCGGACAGGTGTTCGTATGAGACCTCTAGAGACTCGGCGTTGATCTCACCGAGAGTTCGGATCCGGTTACCGTAGACGGACGAACCAGAGCTATCGGTGTAGGATGTGAGGAAAGCCTTGAACTCGCGTCTAATGGTTCGCTGAACTGAGGGTTGCGACACCCACTCGGTGAGGTTGGAAGCCTTGACATCAGCAAGTGCTTCAAGCGAGAGTTCCTCGGCCATGATGTCGGTGTCCATGATGTCGTCGGGATCTTCATCGTAATGATGACGGCGACGTCGGGGCTGAGCTGTGAGATCAATGTCGCCATCCTCTTCATCGCCATCGAGGTAAATATTGGGGATTTCCCTTCTGACTGCTTGATCTCTTCGGTTGAGCTGAGCTTCTAGCCGACGCCGATCCGCAAGGTTCATCTCGTCATAATCGCCCTCATCGTCAATGCCAATGCCTTCGTACATATCGTTCTCTCGATCTTGGTAATCGGCCTCGTAGCCTTCACGGAACAGATCAACGTCATCCTCTGCCATTTCGTCAAGCTCGTCGATATCGTCTTGGATCTGGGCCTCTTCCTCGATGTCATCGTCGTCCTCGACACCATGTGCCATGTTGAACTCGGCAGGGGGCGAAGAAGGCATAGGGCTTGAGCCGAAGGCTGCTGGTGAAGGGCCATCGCTGCCTCCTGTTCGCGATCGCTTTCTATTCGGACGAGCCGAAGAAGGGTGTAGCGGGGAACTTCAACTGGTTGTCAGCTAATTTTCTTTTGTTTAAATGGTGGTCCAGAACACGCTGGGGAGACAAACCTCATAATTGCAACTCCTCAAAGATATCGAGATTCGGTGATATCGTGATAGAGTATCTGGCCAATTCGGGAGACCAAAAGTTTGGTTTGAACTGAAAGTGACAAGATTGAGGGGCTCAATTTGTGGTCATGGTTGGAAGGGGAACGACAGCATGAAAGTGGGTGCAGTTGACAAGGGGTAATTTCGCGTATCAGGGCGCGACTTGACGCGTTAATTGATTGGTACTGACGTGCCACGCGTAAAGTGGTTTGCCTCCAGCGACAGAATTACTTGATCAAATCTCAGTGGAAAGTCGCCTGTAGATCCCCGCGCTATTATAGCACCTTCCAAGCTTCGCAACCTCCAACTCGAGCTGTAAGGTACCTGTCGCACTGTCGATAACGCCCGCACCTTAGCTGACCTTTCTCCTCGTCTTGTACTTGTACAAGTATCAAACCTTGCATCACCCATCAATTCTGACAAATCTGTCATCCGATCCTTCAATTGTCATCCTTCATCTGTTTCTTTCTTTTCTACATTTATCTTCCATATTCGACATCCTCTGATTTCATCAATCCCAATCATGTCTGCAGATACTCCCTCGGCCTCTGCGCCCGCGCAAGATGCGCCTCAACAACAATCTCGAGAACGCAAGGAGAGCTTTTCTGGAAAATCGGAAACCTCAGAGACATCGCAAACAGCTGCTGAGTAGGATTCCAATGTCTCTGAAAATGCAATGGCTCTCTAACACCAACTAGGTTTATTCGATCTCAGGAAGCTCTTGAAGCTGATGCCCGCGAGGCATTGCCTTACGTATGTTACCACTCTTTTCTTAATCACGACATGCGCTCACGAATCCACAGAGCATTGATACATGCACCAAAATCCTCGGTCCTCTGCGACAAGCTGTCTTTGCCTGCTTGACTTGCAACCCCCCACCAGCGAAAGAAGGCGACGACTGGACCCCCGCTGGTGTCTGCTATGCTTGTTCCATCCAGTGTCACGGCGAACATACCCTCGTCGAGATCTTCCAGAAGCGCAACTTCACATGTGACTGCGGCACCAAGCGCATCCCATCAACAAGCCCATGCACTCTCCGCTTGAACGAGGCCACTAACACTCGGGGTGGTGTTCACTCCGAGGAGCCCGATGTGAACAACAAGTACAACCACAACTTCCGCAATAGATTCTGCGGCTGCGAGTGCGACTATGACCCGTTCCAACAGAAGGGTACAATGTTCCAGTGCCTTGGTCTGGGAACCACTGAAACAGGTGGATGCGGCGAAGACTGGTATCATCCAGGATGTCTTGTTGGCATGGGGCCTAACTGGTTCGAGAAGATGGAGAAGCCTAAGAAGGCAGCCAAAGAGAATGCTGATGGAGGCAAATTGATGACCATCACCGAGGGTAACGAAGAGCAACAGAATTCTGCCGAGAAGCCCGGAGAGACGAACGGTACTGCTCATCCTATTGCTGAGGAAGAGGATGAGGAAGAGGACGTCCCCATGCCTCCTGGATTCCCAGAGGAGGATGCCTTCGAAGCCTTCCTATGCTACAAGTGTGTCGATGCGCATCCCTGGATCGAGCGCTACGCTGGAACCTCCGGCTTTCTTCCAGCAGTCTTCGTCAACCAAGCCGACTCCGAGACAAAGATTGAAGCAACCTCTATTGAGGAGGAGTCTTCCGCTACTACTGAGCCAGCCCCTACCAACGAGCCCACTCAGGAGTCGCGAAAGCGCAAGGCCGAAGATGATGCCGAGGAGTCTGCAGAAGCTAAGCGTGTAAAGAGCGAGTCCTTACCTGAAGATGCGAAGCCCGCAAAGACACCCTCCACAGATACACTTCCATGCAAGCTGAAGAATCTCCCTCCTGCCCCTCTGGGCCAGTTCTCGCTTTTCATGACAGAAGACTTCCGCGAAGCCTTTTGCCGCTGCTTGTCCTGTTATCCCAACCTCAACCCCCACCCTCAGCTTCTCGAAGAGGAGGAAGTCTACGAACCACCTCTGTCCGACGGTGGTTCCCAAGCAGGTGGTAATGGCGGTGGATCGCATGGCAGTGGCAGTCTCCTCGAGCGTGGCGAGAGCGCACTTCGCAATGTCGACCGCGTACGTGCCATTGAGGGTGTCATGGCATACAACCATCTCAAGGAACGACTCAAGCCATTCTTCCAGCAGTTCGCTGAAAGTGGACAAGCGATTGGCGCTGAAGATATCAAGGCATACTTTGCCAAGCTGAGAGGTGATGAGCAGGGTATTCAGGAGGCAGCTGCTGGAGCAAAGGATGGCGAGGGTGGTAGCAGCGGTGATGGAGGTTCGCGAAAGGAGCAGAGTGGTTACTAATCATTAGAATATGGGACTTGAACATGAAATCGATGTTACAAGAGTGAGCGGGGAGTTGACTGGACTGGATCCACGGCTGGGTTATTTGGTGTAAGAGTAGTGTACAGTAAAGGCGGCATACCATGATTTGATACCGAAAATGGAGATATAAAGATATTGCAAGATGATGCTTCATACAAAACTCAACCAGTTTCTCTTTCGATGACCACTATTCATGATAATAAGCACCGAATCAGGCAAGATAACGCTGCATTTTGTCGTGCCTCCTGATGCTCAGGGAAACCAAGCAATAGCATGTTTCTAGCACATAAAATCCATTTATTCCTATAGTACATATCCATTCATGTCTTGGGTATCGCTAAATCAAAACATTCCCATTTTTCAAGCCGTCGCCATGTCCTTCAAAAACTCCCACTTACTGCCCCGTCGACCCTGTACTTGACGCAGCACTCGACGGCCGAGGTGGCAGCGCAGGTACACCATGCGAAGCCCCAGAATCTTCCCTCTGCATCGGAATACCTCCCATCATACCCATCCCAATGCCCGTACCCGGTAGTGGCAGCTGAGGCGGTGGACCTTGTCCATCACTATCCTCCGCCTGACTGTCCAGCTGCTCCTGCGCCGCCTTGAGGTCCAATTCATGTAGCCTTTGCTTTTCGGCTGGGTCGATGATATCATCATCATCACTCCAGTAGGGATCATCATCGTCGAGTTCAGGCATGGCCATGCGCTTCCAGAACCGCAGCTCCTGACGATGCGCTTTCTCATCAACGAGTTTGTTCCAGCGCCCTTCGTCTTCGTCGTACTTGCGCCGGTACTCGCGAAGACTTTCGTTGGCGCGGCCTGCGTGCGCCTGCATCTGCCAGATTTGTTCGCGAAGACGAGCATTCTCGTCACGTGCGTCGGCGAGTTGCTTACGGTAGGAGCGGTGCCAGGCGGCTACGTCGCTGACGTGCTTTGTCTTGTACTCGTGGAACTGTCGAAGAAGGTTTGCCATGGCGTTGGCGTATTGCGAGAGGAGTTTGGCATTGGCGTCACGGCTGAACTTTGCCTTTTCGAGGGATTCTGTGAGGAGCGATACAAGGGCGTCAATGTTTTGTTCTTGGCCTGAGCAAGTTAGCTGTGGTTCAGTGAGTGTAAGATAGGAGACATACCATTTATATCATCGGCCGCATTTTCGATTACTTGCGAATTGCTGACCCCCTGTGCCCTCGCCCTGTTCCTCACTCTTCCTAGGCCATTGACAATATCCTCTGTAACTCTTCGGTTCTCTGCAAGTTGGCGGCTGAGTTCCTCAACCATACCATAAATGTAGTTGAGTTCAGCTTGGTGGCCCGCAGGCGTAGGAACAGGCATCCCAGCAGCCATGTTCGTCCCATTCATGCCATTCATCATAGCGATCTGCTGCTGCTGCCACTGATGCTGCGGCTGCGGGGAGTACTGCTGCTGCTGCTGCTGATACTGTTGTTGTTGTTGCTGCTGCTGGTAGTGACGCGCCGTGGATGTTGGGGATGGCGCAGGCGCGGGAGAAGAAGGTGAGGATAGTGATGGATCGTGGGGGTTCGGGCTTGGAGGCGCTTGAAAGCTCATGTCTTGTCCACTCGGGAACCTGGGCCTCGAGCGTTTGGAGGATGGTGTTGGTTGTCTTAGCCTTGTTTGTGGATGGAGCTGGATGCTTGATTTGGTATAGCCTAGCGGTTCTCCCCCTCAGTGTTGCGACACTTCACCAGCACTCGGAGGGGCGCAAAATTATTTTACCGACGACGGTGGACCTTGATTGACAACGAGTGAGGAAAACCCTGAGCAAAATGTTTATAGAAGGGTCTTTATTATACAAGTAATTGTTTCATTGAAGCTTGCTGATTCTTTGGCACTTGAAGACAAATTCCAATTGATCATACTACTGGAGATAACCTAACTTTAAAACATGTACCCCTATATTCAGGAACAAGTCATTCCCTGGACTATACAAAAGCGGGATCACTTATACTAGCAAGCTCATTTGATTGTCTCTTATTTTGATGATCGACTTTTTGTATCCTCTTACATTTCTCATAACTCCAGCCGGATTGAACTCAATCCGTCCCGTCAGGGTAGTCTTTATGAGAGGTCATCTAAGCGAGTGACTGCTGAGCAAGGTAGCGACTGTCACTACTATAGGAAAGGAAAGCTGTATAAAATCTCAGGTCATTTACTTCGTTTCGTCATATCGTTGGGTGCATTGCACTGATTCGTAACAAGGGTCCTGTAGTCAGTCACCAAGCGCCAAATTTTTTCTCTCACTCTGGAGTGTCAACCTCCATCCTGTCTTCTGAAGGCTTTGTGTCCATGATCAAGGAGTCTTCCGCCGGCTGTGAGGGTTCAAGTGTCGATGTCGATGTCATAGTCGACTCTTTTTGTTCAAAGACAGGGGGAACAGCTGCGCTGCTGCCACTCGTACTCCCAGTACCCCCGCCGCTTCCCATACCGTTGCTAGCCGACAACCGGTATTCGCCATCAGGCTTGCGCTCAATGATACCCTCATCCAGTGCCCACTGGGCCAGAAGGCCATCGACTCCAAGCCTGCCACCTTCGCCCTTCTCCATGTGCCGACCGACATGCTCAGTCCACTCGTCCCAAGATGATGGGCCTTCGAAGATGCTCTGGCAGCCTTGCTTCGGGCATGCTGAGCGCTGCGGTGGTAACCGACGCTGAACAAGGCACGACACTTGCATGTCCTTCACATGCGTATCCCACTCAGATTGTAGTTTACTATCGCCCTTAGCAATCGCTCTCTTGATCTGAAAGGGTGCATGCATGCGTCGCAAGTGTTGGGTGAACAAATCTTTGCGATTGAACTCGTTGCCCTTGCCCTCGGCCGTGGTCTGAGGGCAGGATGAACAACGATAGTACTGCAGACACAGATGTTGAGATGCAATATGTCGCTTCCATTCGTTCTTGGATCCAAAAGTGCTGGTACATCCCGCGAACGAAAACGCACATGGGAACGGCCTTGTATGAGCCGCAGCAATGTGTTTCCTCAACGAAGACGAATCCTTGAAAGGAGCATGACTGCAGTGATTGCAACGCGTGTCCTGCTTGGGGAGTGACCTCCGTGGTGGCTTGGTTGTCGCGTTGGCATTGCGAAGTGTTGCCAAAGGATCATCGTTACCATGCTCCTCAGTCTCGCCTTCAGGCCTTATGTCAGGCATCCCGTCGGGAAGAATCGTGCGCGGCCTGTTGATATTTTGGGTCTCGTCGCTGCGATGCCGAACATGGCTCAAGGCCTTCAATTGCTCAGCAGCTTCCTGCATCTCCGCAGAGTCCTCCACTTCGTCTTTGGGTTTCCCATGTCCACCTGCTGGGTTCGCATACGATGGTGCTGAAGGACTTGTCTGCGGAAGATGCTCGTTTCGCTCTACAGAGTTGGGAGTTTCCCTCACGGCAGGAGAATGAAAAGAGATATCGTGACCCTCGTCTCGTCGTACACGTGCAGGTGTTCCATATGCGTGGTCCCTTGCCTCCAGGAGAATTCGGCCGTCTTCGACTTCTCTTGCAGATGGCTTAATACCAGAAGACCCTACAAGTCTGTGATACAAGTGAATCATGTTGTGAGAGCTTATATACCCCAAGAAGCAACAAACTTTGTCGTGCTGTACCACGTTCCAGATGGAGTGAGGCATGGAGATAAGGAGCATTGTAGGTGGTCCAAGGAACATGCCTTCTACAGCGATTTTGTCGCCAAGAGGCGGCGTGCTTTGTAGCCATTGGGAGAAAAAGGACATATCTGGGCTAGCATCACCAACAAAGGTCGTACAGACGAGGACACGGTGCTCTTCGAACCTGAGGTCAACGACTGACTCTGGGTCAATGAGCTGTTCTTCGCGGTTCCCTTGGCCCTCTACGTCGACTCCATTCTGTGATTCCGAACGAGGTCTCGAGGGCATTGGCGCAAGAGCAATACTATGTCCCTTTCCTGGTGTCAGGGGCATAAAAACCGGCTGATTTGGGAACGAATGTGTATTCGAGGTACTGCCATTCGTTTTCCGGGGAGTCTGAACAAGTTGCTGCTGCTGCTTCAGCGACAACACTTCCTCGTGGAGCTTCTGTGTCGTAAAGGGGCGCCCGCTACTAAGCTTTTGCAAAGCCTCGACCAAATTTGACGTAAAGGAGCGGTCTGTACTGTCTGGGCTACGGTCGGATGTACAGGCTGCTATGGCTTGCTTCACGCCGTGACTACCGGCCATGGGAGGATCCGGTAACGCGCATGTGTCCAGCAACAAGAGGATATCGGACTGGGCATCCTCGAACAGGCAACGGACACCATCCCACTTGAGTTTTGCAGCATCTTCTCGTGCATTACTATGGGAAAACTGTCAGAGGCAGGAGGAAGAGGACATTTGAGAAATATTCGACTCACCAAGCCCAGAAAAGCTGGCCATCAGATCTTACGTAGCCCTGGCCAGCATAGTAGATAATGAGCAGATGATTGGCTCTTGCATTCTCGAGAAAAGAAGCAATCTGAACTCCGAGCTTTACGCTAGGGTTCGGTACTGTGGGAATGTGCCATCGCTCAGTTCGGTATTTGTAGTGCTTCTGGAACACTTGCTCGAGTGCAGCCAGGTCTTCATCAACAGACTTGTCTTCTTCCCACCTTAATAGTAACACAGAAACGTCAGTGTATGGGTGACGCTCGGTCTGTCTCTGGATCAGCATAGCAGCATCCTGTAGATGCCGCGCAAAAGACTCGAAATCATGTCTTTCGGAAAGAGGAGCTGCGACCTCCTGAGCTGGATAATGTTGCTGAGGCTATATCCAAGCCTGGGTTAGCAAGGACAAGCGGAAAGCTGGAAAGCAAAGCTGACCGATTCGTGAGGGAATTGTGTTGGCGGTGGCGGCTTGCTAGGAGTCGTATTGACCTTAGGTGCCAGCTTTCGCTTTTTGCTCGAAGGTTCCATCGGGCAAGGCTGTGAGTCGATGTAGATGCAGTCGTCAGCAGGTTAAGCCGGCGGAGGTCATTGATCAATCGAGGACGAATCGGCCAAGCGATCGAGCACGAAAGTTCCTGCTACCTAGTCGTTGGTTAAGAATCAATATCGTCGCAATTTCGGTATAATTGATGTCGAAGAAAAGTGAATAGAGACGGCGAAACAAAGATATACGGGCAGTGGAGGGAATTGAAATCGAAATCGAACGATGTGCGAACAAAGTCTCGGCTGATGAGGTCAGAAGGAGGGACAAGGTAGAGGCCAATGGCTACAGAAATGTGGAAAGTCAAAGCACGCCCACGAGAAAAGAGACACCCAAAGTCGCAAGAGGTGAAAGAAGAAGAAAATGGCAAAGAGGAAACAGGTGAGGCTGGCTCGGCGAGGCTATCGTGGCCGACCTAGGCCCAGGTTATGGAAGATGGGTACAGTGGGTGCTAGGGGTTCTTCATTGGCTATTAGCCGAGCAGAAATGCCACAGAAGAGGAGAGCCAAACTGAAAGTGGCGGCCTCCGCCTCCACTTCGTCAGCCTCTCACTCGCCAAGAGCAAGGTCAAGTCAACGCGTGCACCTCAGCGAGAGCTGGGTAAGATGGGGCTGTTTCTGTTTCGCCTTGTACGCACAACAAGAGCATACCGATTGATTGTCTGATCATGTACTCACTTTTGAACAATTTCCCAGTATCGGGTTACTTCACCTCACTTGGCTCAGCAGCAAACTCAGCCAGGTAGCTGTCTTGTCTCAGCAACTCCTGTGAGAAAAGAAAAAAAGGTAGTTGGAACTACCATGGAGGGGTTGAATGTTGAACTGAGGGGGTTTGACGAATGGAACCAAAGATGGAAGGCTTCACAAAAGTTCTCAGCTGATAAAAGAAGGAGGAGGAGGTAGGAGAGGAAAAGTCTAGATCAGCATTATTTCCAGCGCCTTACCTACCTTGCTTGAGCTTGAGCTGCACAAATCATCCATGGCCAGCACAGCTAAAGTTCTCACACAACTTTGAACAACTCCCCCAGCCAATCCGAGCCTCATACTCCATCCCCTCTATTCTCGCAACACGCTACAGATTCACTGAGACGGACGCCAGGTGGGCTGCGATAAGATTGACACATTGGGGAGCGGTCGAGTTAAATATGGTGTGTTTTTCTTCGTAGTGAATCACTCTCATTGAGTTGACTTCACCCTCCAAACTCTGATAACGGCCTCTACTGGCAATACCCTCATTACCAGACCTACCTTACTTATCTCACCCGTGTCGAGGTACTACAGTGTGTGAATTTATCCCGATCCACCTGAGCGCTAACTACGACGAGACCAAGAGCACCGAGGCTGGTCTGGGGTCTTGTCCTTTGTGGGCCGCTTTTTGAGACCCTGAAATGTGTTTTGCAGTTGCAGCGATTTAGCTCAAGCTGATCAGCCTTCAGAGTTTCAACGGCGCAAGCCCCCCTCAATCGTCTACACCCAAACACTTGCTATCGTCCTCGGTTATCATTCGATTCATACTTCAATGTCACCATGGCATAACCAAATCGAAAGTATTGCAGCAATGAGCTTTCGGGGTGGAGAAATGGCGCACCCAACTCAACGCCCGGACGAGCCGTGTCGACTTGTCAACACGGCTGTGGACAGCCAGCAACAGCTGCTGCACCGTGGAGGACGAGTAGGAGAGCAGAACACGAAACAGCCGGGTCTCCAACGAATGAATGCAGCAGCTGGCGAGAGGGCCGCTCGGTAACCTTGTCCTAAGCATGCACGACGGTAACACTGATTGCAGAAGCACAGCCTGTGTCGCCAGTCGTTGTAGACCTTGAGCTTGCTGCATTATGCTTTCTGGCACGGGATCATGCAACCCGAAGCCTCCAGCGTAGATAGTAGATGTCTTGAAACTCAATGGATTGGTTGCTCACATATGAGCCTCATATTATGAGGCCATTGGGCTGCATAAGTGATAAGAATCACTTGCCTCGCAGCCTAGCATCCTGAGGTACGTCTGCAGATAGCAACCACAAAAGCAGAGCCTCGGTGTGGCAGGGCTGACGCATTGAAATAATCCTATTGTTTGGGATGCAGCATGCATCCCTGTTGGTTCGGCAAAACTCAACTGCTCAAGTTGCATGTGGAAGAGGTTTCGTCTAGTTATCGTCTAAGATTAGGCAGGAGACAATAGCGAAGCCTCCATCTATATCACTGAATGCGCGATGTATCCTCCACTTCCTTTCGAATATCACTATACCAACTCGTGGTTATAACGGAAGTGGAAGGGTGCTGACAGCTTCAGTTGATGCTCTGTAGGGTCCTGAAATAGACTCAGGTGGGTGTAAGTGGAGGCTGAAAGACTGGGAGGGAGTCCAGAGCCTACTGCTGTAAGCGGAGACATTGTATCTCCTCATTCTACCGTAATCAGATCAGTTCGCATTCTTGACATTGCATTCCATCTTTGGGGGTTACAAATACTTACTCAAGAAACACAAGGCCAGATGGGTTTATTAAACTACTTCTATTGTAAGTAACACCTCGCCAATAAGTTGACGAGGATAATGACCGCGCATTCGATCGGACTTCGTAAGTAAAACTATTGAGCCCCGAGGTTGATTACGAGGTTAGATCCTTAACCCTCGTATCTCAGCCAGAAGATTCTCGACGAAAATAAAGACCGCGCGTCTCGTCAGGAACTCGTGTAAAGTAAGGATACAGCCTTGGTGCCGTGTGCCGAAGATTGAGCGTAGGGTTCAACCACTCCGTGGATTTCCGTCGAAGCTCAAGAAATCCAGGTACACCATGTAACTCGAAGGAGGCAATTGTGGTTCTCTTGGGTATCACTTGGCTCCCTCATGGAGATTTCAAGAATCAGTATCGAGAAACCCAACATTCCCAACATGGAGACGAGATCGTCAACGTCCCTGAATCTAATAAGAAACCCTGAAGACAGTCCGACGACAAAGTGGGCGAGGCTCGGTTACAGGAGTGTGGCGAGCACAGCCACAGCCTGAAGATCAACACAGCCAATCAGAGTTCACGACCGACTAACAATTTCCATCTTCGGTCGTTCTATTTCCGTGACTGCAAATCCCATCCCTTCTTGTGGAAAATGCCACTGATGGGGTATGGGCTTTCCGACGGAGCTGTCCATTCCCGTTGAATCGTTTCGTAGATCAAACGCAGGCGATTCTTCTCTGCAAACCACAAGCCAAGATCATCGAGGGGGGAAAAAAGGCCAAAGCTTTTGGAACATGCCAAGAACAATCGATGGACCCGTGAACGGGCGGGAGAGCATGGGATAGTCGAAAAAAGAAGAGCCAAGCTTACACAGCCACTCTCTAGCCGTCTCGTGTCTGCGAACCACCACATGGGACGGACGGGATGTAGAGTTTATGGTATCATCGTTTCAGCCCAGACAACTGGATCTCATGATTTCTACGCGTACTGGACGAGCAGAGGGATTCGGCGATCATCCTCTGCATCCCCCATGTCCTCTATTAAACGTGCAGTAGCCAGGAGAAATGTCTTGTGTCCAACCACAAGACAAGCCGCTGTCAGGATGTCGAGTGGCGCGTGAGTTTCCAGGCCTGGGCAAGTTCCCGTCGCCTCTGTAGTCAAAGACTCGAAATTTACAGGGGTCGAGGGGCACCATCTCGCTGTTCCCAGCAGAGGCTTCCAAGATTCCTCCACTGACGAGCCTGGCTCGCGCGCAAATCCGAGAGGTCCGCTCACTGTTGCGTCAGGGCTTCCAGGGATGATGGATCCAAAAATGGCTGTGGTGAGGTGCCCTGGGCTTCCATGAGGCGGGGCGACCTGCGTTACGTTACGTAGTGCCGACTCTTTTAGTCTTGGGTTGTTGCTCACTGCCAGCCAAGAACTGCTCTGTTGGGAACTATGACTATGACTGGGCTGCCCACAATCTGCCTTACTGTACCTAGATCAATCAAATCTTGACGTGAACTTTCAACTTATCCAAAACATCAAAGAGCACTCATCTTAGCCCACGCGGCGTGATCAGCTTCAGCCCTCTCAACACAACCGCCCACCTGATCTCGATAAGTGACAAGAGCCAAGACCCTCTACAGCTCACCAACAGCTTCGTGGGACAGCGACACTTTTACAAACTCCCAAATCGCCTGTATCTCAGCTTTCTTTACTCGATTGAAGCGCAAGCCGCAACGCAACTACGTTCTCTGCGCCCATGGACTCCGGCGGAGTCAGGAGAAAGGATACCACCAAAGGCCCGCCTCTTCGAGTTCTATCGCTCGGTAAGCGCCCGCCGAGATGACGTCTGCCTTGTTTGATCCAATGCTAACACGCGCCAGATGGAGGAGGTGTCCGCGGTTACTCCATGTTCATTATCATCCAGGAGCTTATGCACCGAACTTTTGTCGAGATCGAAGGCCGCGCTCCCAAGCGCCACGAAATCCCCAAGCCATGCGATCATTTCGATCTAATCGTCGGTACTGGTACAGGCGGGCTGATCGCCTTGATGTTGGGTCGACTGCGTCTTGACCTCGAGACGTGTAAGGAGCTCTACGTTCGTCTAACACGCATGGTTTTCCAGACCGACAAGACTATTGCGGGTATTCCTTATAGATCAACCTTGTTCAAGGCCAGCAAGCTCGAGGAGGCTATCAAGGCAGCTGTGCAAGAACACACGGTGAAGGAGAGGGAAGGCAACGATGGCTCAGATTCTCCCCTCACCAATCCTCTCAACGCAGCGATGTACTCAAGCGCCGGTGCCCCTCGCCGAAACCAGAGCAATGCAAGCACGGTTAGCTTTAGCGCTCGCAGTCCCGCGTCGCAAATGGCGTATCGACCTGCGTATAACTCGAGATACGGCGATCCTAACGCGCGCCTATACGATCATCGAGAAAACCGCACCAAAACGTGAGTCATACCTCGATTGCCTTTTGCCCATGACAGCATTGCTAACATATTTTCTAGTGCGGTAACGGCAGTTTACAAGGGTTCTCCTCGGGGCTCACCCGCCGCTCTTTTGCGATCCTACGATTCTCGAAAAGAACCTCCTCCCGAGTTCGACTGCAAGATTTGGCAGGCCGGTCGAGCCACTTGTGCGATCGGATTGGCCTTCAAGCCCATCACCATTGGTCAATCAGTTTTTCACGATGACGGTGTCGGCACTTTCAACCCTAGCCCAGAAGCCCTGGACGAAGCTGTGGTCAACGAATGGCCCGGTCGCGAAGTGGGTGTTTTTGTTAGCGTCGGTACTGGCAGACGGCCCAAGGGTAGTGATTCGAATTCTCAGATGTGGTATGAAGGCTTCTTGGGTGATTTTGCCGACGCGCGTAGGAAGTTGATCGCCAAGATCGAGGGCTGCGAGAAGATACACGAGTACATGATGCGCGAGCACCTTGGAAGGCGAAATGTCAGTATCGACGCCTATTACCGCCTTAATGTGGAAGTTGGTGTTGGTGAGTTTGGAATGAATGAGTGGAACCGACTGGGTGAAATCAGCACTGGTACTCGACGGTACATGTCAAGGGAGGCCGAACAAAGGATGATCCAAGGCATCTCTTCAAAGCTTGCGAAAATTCACCGGGCCAGGATCCGTCACGCACGAGCTCCGGAAGGAATCCCAGAGCTTGTCAAGTCAACTTCAACCACATGGGAGATGCCTATGGCATTCGAGCTTGCAGGAGATATTCCAACTACTGTTCCACTTCCTCACAGCCCCGCGAGCCGGTCTTCGTTCGAGTCGGGGTCAGACAGTTTACATATCCGCAAAAACAACAACCATAACGGCTCGCCACGAAGCTCCAACGAACGAATACACGCAGAAACGTCTGTACCGCATAATGTTCCCAACTCTCCTCCCCTAGGACCCCGTGGGCCCAGCGCCAGCGCTCCATCTTTACACCCAGAGGATCGGTTGGCAGTATCATCACCTACACCTGCGCAGTACCGCGAAGGTGTGTCGGGCCAAGATTTGATCGCTATTGTCAGTCCAGACGAGTATCCTAGGCCACCTCCCAACATGGCCGCGCCGCCACCGACACGGATTGAACCGCCGCCGCTGCCACCCAAGACGCCTCTCCCGGAGAGCCAGCAACATCAAGGTCGAAGAGCGCCTGCTGCCGCGCCTCCTTATCCGTTAGACGATGACGAGCCCCCACCCGTGAACATGGCCAGAAAGCCCGACTACCGGGGAAGATAAGCATATTTTGATGCCGCTTGTTCATGAGACAATCCTTTGCGATTTGAGTTTGGCTTTTAAAAATGACGTCTCGAGCTTGACCATGAGCTCGAATCCACGAAAATCCATGAAACGAGAACTAGAACGACTATAAGACTGGCGTTGAGGGTGGATGAATCGGTGATGATGATTCTTGTTTTTTTTTCTTCTGATTCTGCACGACTAGATACCACATGGTTTCACTTGGATGCGAACCATTGAATGTACTTGATGCTATGAAGTTGACGGAAAGATGCTGGGTTAATAGCTATATATCTGTTGGTCAAAGTGGGTGTACTTGTATAATGGAAACTACTAAGCTTTCTCTTCATAACGACTGCCTATTCTCTTCACAGATATGAAGCTTGATTAAAATGAAAAATGGAATCTATTGGAATTCTTTTGCCTCATTGTTCGATCCGTTGGTACTCGGAGGATTTGAAAGCTCTAGGATCGCGGGTAGGCAGATCTTTGATACGACGGCTCGCGGTAGCATCCGGCCCCCCACTGATTGTTCCCTGCCCTGCCGAGCGAGGCCTAGGCCTTGATAGATCGTACGGCAAGTAAGAAAGCCGCCGTACACAACCCCTGTTTGCCTCTGGTCTACGACGATTATGTGACGAATATTCCTTCGAGGGATGTCGTAGGATTCTTATACGTCCTTCTACGATGTAACGCACGGTTCGCTCTTTTCATCCTCAGCAGCTGTCAACTGAGACAATGGACTGATCGAGTCTTACTGTACCAAGAGGCAGCTGAAAGCTCGCCTTGGAGCTAAAAAATGAGAATCCCCCCGTCCGTCGGTATTCGCGACTATGCTTGACCGTTTTGGGATAGCTTCACGATTTAACCTTCGATTCATGGTTGAGCTTGTCGTCTTTAATTGGAGAGTTTGTGGCAAACGTTTCTGGCTAGGGCGTGTCAATCCAAGTTCGAGACTCGGTACGATTAGCCATGACCAAGACAAGACAAGACAAGAGGTGCATAACAGTACCGTATCAGTATTGCTCTCGCTTCCAGGCAACTTTCTTCTCTTTGTTCCATCACATCCGCTAGAAGGGAGGGAAGAAGAAAAAGCAAGCAAGGGTATCCGTATCGTCACTGTGATCGGCATCCACGGAAAGACACGCGGGCCCTGGTTCAACATTTCTTTGTTCTGGCTTTGCTTGGCATATTGTCAAACGCCTCTGAAGAATTCGGAGTTTCTGTCATCTTCAACGACGGGGGAAAACAAGAAAGGTCCTTTTTCTTTCGATACTGTACTGGGGGTGGCATTGCATCGATATTGGATCCTTCTATCCATCTACCACCCGCGTACTCCAAGGAAGAGAAGAGAAGAGAAGACAAGAGGCAAGAGGAAGAGACTCCCTGCATCCGCGGAACTTTGCGCCAGAGACACGCATACTGCGCTGCAACCAGACAATCCCTCCCTGGACCAGGCCTTGGAAGAAGGACTCAGGCTACAGGCTACAGCCGCCCGTTGCCGCGTTTGATCAATAGGCCCAAGGACGCTCGGCCTCGCGCTTCAATTGAGATCAGATATATTCCCATCTGCTCTTCTTCTCCCCGGCTCTCTCTGTTCCTCTTTGAGGAACAAACATGGCTCTCAATTGAACCCCTACAACATCGGGGCATTTCAGTCATTAACACCAAAAACAGACACACCCATCTTTCTTTTTCTCCCTGCAGTTCGGTTTGCACGCGCAAACTACTGCATCTTGGATTTAGAACCAACAACCACCCGCCGCTGCAATCCTGGTTGACCCCTGGCCTGGCCTGTCGTTGAACCAACAACTTCACTCAGTGTCTCTGACCGGTTCTCATTTGGGAGTGCTGAGCCAATCAATCGCTTGAGCGACGTCAAGGGGACACCAAATATTACCAACACAGATCGCCTGTCACTCTCGATTTGGCCTTTTTTTGGGGTATTGCAAAGCGAGAAAGGGGAAAAAAAAAGAAATCGCTACAGTTGTTGGTGGAACGATGATGCCGGTACTTGGAGCCACGCCGATGCAAGTCGCACCTCGACAACGAGCTCCGCGACAAACGTCATCGTGCCTTGAATGCCGTCGTCGCAAGCAAAAGGTGAGTTTAACACACCGAGGACTTGTCCATTGAATTGGTATATATTTTGCCTATTCAACCTAATTATTTGCCACTTTCATGTTGACCTACTCCCTACGACCGGATAAAACCCGACTAACATGCTTATAGTGCTCTCAAAGTCAACCATGTACAAATTGCTTTCGCCGCTTTCCCTCACCTGAATGTATATATGAAGTCAAGTCTTCCAAAAGGTCAGTGTGTCTATACTACTGCCCTTCCAGATTGTCTCGTCTACGGCGACTAACATGCTCTAGACATCATCCAATAGCTTCACGTCCTAAGCCACCTCTAGTGGTAGATGTACGACAAGGTCCTTACTCACATCTCAACCCTGCGTCTATCCAAGACGCTCTTTATTATCTCGAAGACGAACGATCACCATCTTCCTCGGCAACTAGCCCTAGCACAACTGTCGCCACTTCCGCTACACAACCACGAACCGATCTATGGTTACCTTACAAGATTCATTCATCAGCAAATGGTGACGACGATGACACCATAGCTCAGTCTGTCTTGACCATCACAGCAAAGAGTACCGCAAAAGCCAAACTCAGTTATTCCAATGAACGTGTCACGGAGATCTTGGGCTCTCAGGATCATGATGAGTGGTTTAATATCCTTCCGCCAGTTGATGGCTCTGCAGTACAGCTAGAGTATCTTCCCATGAAACCTACCAAGTTAAACAAGGAGTTAGTACGCATTCGTAAGTCGCGTTTGTCATTTCTGCCTACTTGTTCACTAATTCGTGTGGTCTAGACTTGCAGTTACTCTCACGCTTCAAATGCGCAGTAGACGGTAATCCAGATCCTGCCAACGAGTTCATGAACTTTTGGATTCCTTGCACTTTGCAAGATCCCCTCCTTCTCCAAATCGTCTTATTCACATCATCATGCTGGTTGTCCGAAACCCGTCATTTTTCCAAGGCTTTACAATACGCACACAAGCACCAGGTTTATCGAATGCTAAATTCTCAGCTCACAGATCAACAAGCACAGACGAGCGATACTTTAGTCCTTGGTGTTGTCCAAATGATTGCAGACTCTTGGTACTGGGGTGCTACGCACGATTTAAAAGCCCACCTTAGTGGTCTCAGAGGGATGATCACCCTGAGGGGTGGCCTGTCTCAGCTCGGTTTGCGTGGTTATCTGGCCAAGATGGTTCTCATGTAAGTTGTTGCACAGCAGTTGTCGAGAATACTGCTGCTGCGGTGTCTTGATCTTCGTCGTACAAGAATCTGACGTGGTACAGTCACGACATCGTCATGGCGCTCGCACATGAGATCAAGCCATCCATGTATGGGCATCCCGGCTTCGAGTTCCGAGACTCTCGTACCATGCCTTTCAACACGGCCTTCAACACCCCTTTTATCAGCAATTGGCAATCCTTCAAAGAATGCTCAAACTCTCTGCAACTACACCTCAGCACTGCTCAAATACTCGACGACATGAGGAGCTTGTTCTCAGCCGTTCTAGCTTTACCGAGAAATCCAAGTTCTGAACACGTCCAAAGGGTTCTGTCAACGGCCCAGTGGTTTCATGAGAGAATCCTGGATCTACCGGAAGACACACCAGGTCTCCAAACTCCAAGACCTTCTCATTCGTCTCGAGCAAGCTCGGTCGAGAGCCCAGGTAGTTCTGCGGGATCACATAGAACTGACAAGTCTTCATCGCCCTCCCTACTTCCAGACATTATGTATTGCGTTATCCGCAAAGTGGCCTTGATCTACTGCAAAGCGATCCTCAATCGTTCCCCAATCAGCTCTGCTTGTTCTGAAGAAGACATTCAAGTGATTTGGCTATCGATCTGGAACTCTGGTCTGGCAACATGGAAATCAGTTTTGGGTATCTTTGCATGGGTCATGATAGCCCTTGTAACAAATTGTCACAAAATCGGTCCTGGCCGTCTCATCAAGACCTTGACCATGTCTACAATGATGTCCATCGGAATGGAAAACTGGGACGTCTTTAAGCATATAGCGAAAACATCCTTCAGATTACAAAGATGGCTGGCAGGAGGGCAAGATCATACGAATGACCTTATGGGAGGAGAGAAAGTGGTGGACAAATATGGCTTTGGGATGATAGGCGCATTACCGCCTGTAGATATACCAGCTGATGTGGAATCATCAGAACATATTTAAATATGCAGGCCTCGGCTCTGCAGAGTACAAAGTTCCGTCTTCAGTCACATGCAGATACGAGGCATGAATGGTCTCTGAACGCGGAGATCATATCCGTTTAGATGTTCAATGACGACATGTCTCAACTGAGAACATTTGTGAAACCATATAAACTGTCAAATACTCGCTTCTGCCTCGAATAATGTACAGCCTGCTACTCCCTCTCATGCCGCTTCTTACCACTTTAAGAGGGCAGTCCACAAAATTGCACGGCACCGAATCTGGTTATTACGTGGTACAATGTACGACTTCACTCCGCTTCGAGACGATATATCGCCAGGTGATGTTCTCTTGCCTGGAGATGATGGCTATGAGGAAGTGTTGCAAAGATGGAGCGCGGCTTGCGTGAAGAGAGCAGTATGTCGACCGTATCGACTTCCCTCACGATACTCATATAGCGTAGGCAGCTATCGTGTTACCGATTAACTCGCAAGAGGTGTCCACGGCAGTCAAATTTGCAGTTTCGAATCAGATACCAATGACCGTATGTGGTGGTGGCCACTCATCCAGCGGTGCCTCGTCATCAGAGGGCATGGTCATTGATCTACGAAAGATGCGAAAGGTCAGAGTCAACGCAGAAGCCATGAACGTCGAGTTCGAAGGGGGCTGTCTATGGGAAGATGTCGATATAGCCCTCGAGCGGGATGGCCTAGCGACAGTCGGAGGTGTCGTCAATCACACAGGGGTTGGAGGACTTACACTCGGCGGAGGCCATGGTTTTCTCACACCTCGACACGGTCTTACCATTGACAACTTGTTGAAGGCGGAAGTTGTTCTTGCAGATGGGACGATAGTCGAAGCGTCTGAAGATACGAACCGTGATCTGTTCTGGGCTATTCGAGGCGCTGGTGCACAGTTTGGAGTCGTAACTCGCTTCGTATCTCGAGCTCATCAACAAGACAAAGTCTGGAGCGGAACTTTGGCGTACTCGGCTGATAAGCTACCTGACTTGTTGCGCTTTGCGAATGTGTTGTATGGAAGACCCAACTCAGAAGGGCATTGTATCGCATTGGGCATTGGCTTTGGACCTGACGAGACAGCCCGTGTCGTCTCTACTATCCCTTTATTCCATGGCTCAGAAGCAGATGCCAAGAGATATTTCTCTGGCCTCCTCGAGATAGAAGCAACCGCTGACGATACGGAGATGATGACGACGGCGAAGACGAACACGCTCCTCAACTCCGTAATGGACCACGGCATCCGACGACTCATGGGCTCAGGCAACATCACAATGCCTCTAGATATCGAACCAATGGTACAAACAGCAGAAACATTCTGGGGATTCTGCGAAGCACACAATGGAATGGGCAAGTCTGTCTTGGCTATTGAGTTCTTCCCAACAGACAAGATTCGAGAAGTCCCCCAGGATGCAACAGCCTACGCCAACCGCGGCGACTATTACGACGCAATGACTTCTTTTGCATGGGAGAACCCAGCCTACGATTCAGAGATACGGCAGTTCAACAGGGGCCTGTGTAAGAGGATCCGGGAGACGAATGGGTATTCAGCTACGGCGGGCGGACACTGGAGCAAGGGGCCTGTGGGAGTGTATATCAATATTGAGGCTGATAGTATATCGCCTGAGGATGCTTGGGGCGTGAATCTGCCTAGGTTGAGGGAGTTGAAGAGGAAGTATGATCCGAATAATGTGTTTAACAAGTGGCATGGTATTGCTGAAGATACAGCTGGGACGGTGTAATGAGATTGCAGAGAAGCCATTCAAGATATCATGATTAACGAAATGGAACTATGATTGTTAACAATTTTTGCTTTAGAATTGTTCACAAAAGCAGGAGTATAAACCGGATTGCATTTCCTTCAGCACTCCATTGACGGATCTTTTGTCAGTCGTGCATGGGTCTTGCAACACTTGATTAGGAAGATTTGGTCGATTCGTCGTTATGTACGGAGTAGCATGCCACTTTTATCTATCTGTATATCAATTATATAATTGCTATTCCATCTGAACTTGCCTGGTATCATTCTACTTCAATTATATACACCAGGAGGTATCTTGGTAGAACATATCGTCTCAAAGAGCTTACCCTAGGCCCCCATCCGTCTCTTGGGAAATGAGCAATTCGTTGTTGTCTCTCAAAGTATAATACTCATACTGTAACAACACATGCTAAAGTGAATGTACTTTGATTCATAATCATTCCAACAGATTTCAGTTTATTAATCGGAAAACATACAAAGATTCCGAATTCCATCACAGTACAGGGTAAGTCCCGAGACACGATACGATAATAACACCACCCACGGTGTTTATAAGACAAGGGATGATTGATGACGAGAACGCGAGGCAATTGCCTTCCACATCAGCTGTTTCAACTCTGGACGGCTCACTAATTGCGCTGCGGGCGGAATACAACAGAACCTTCGTTGGACCCAACCGAACGAACGCCCTGTCCTGCTGCACCGGGCGGCAGCTTGGTAGAATCCGAAAGTCTCACGCCTGAAGCGCACCAACCAATACCTAACCAACATAAGCGAAGTGAAGTGAAGTGAAGCAAACCTGGAGGGAGGGAGGGATTAGAATTGAGTTTCGGCTACGACTTGGAATTTCAAGAATCACTCAGTCACGTTGGTGATGGTGGAGGGGACTTTGCTTGGCGACCATCGAGAAACGGGAGACGGCATGCCAGTTCTAGCACCGTAGGCGTCGATGATGCCAGTGACAGTGACGCTAGCGAGTGCGTTCCTGGGCCCGAGTTCCGGAGATAGGAGGGTTTCAAGGTTTAGTCTACTGTAGGTCTAGATAGGTCAATGGCACTAATGAGCGACATACATACAGTACAAGTATGACATGGCGCGACAAAACGTACGGAAGATGCCGCACAAGTTTACGATATGTCATATCTGTCTGTCTTGTGAGCTTGGCTTGCTTGGAACGAGAGACGCTCTAGGCGATGGAAAATGCCCAAGGCTGGTGTTTTGTGGGGGGTTCTGAGCAATGCAGAGGGATCTACAGGGGATTCGGTGGAGGTTGAATGTAACGGTATCGCGATGTTGAAATGCGTAAGCGGAATTCCTGGTCTTGCAAGTGGTGTCATGGGCGTCGCTGAAGGTTTGAGTTATTGATCCAAGGTGTAGGGAGATGGGATGATATGAGGCTCACCGTATACCGAGCCCTAGAAGGAAAAAGCAAACCCAAGGTAAGTGATGAACAGGTACGAAGCAACATGCCACTGATAAGTACAAGTTACCTTGATTAGTGCACTGACTGCATCACATTGCATCCATCACGCACATGTACTGCCTGTAGGTGTAGGTGTAAGGAGGCTGTAGCTAGGTAGCTAGGTAGATACTGTAGGTACCTACCTAAGTTAGTAGGTAGCTGTAGCCTGTAAGGTTAGTAGGTAAGGTAAGGTAAGCCTGGTAAGGTAGTGTAGCGGATACAGTTGCATGTTACGGTTGTAGTCGATTAGTTAGCTGACAGCCACATAGGCTCTGCGGAGTGAGATCCGCGGCACAGAAGAGGCCAACGGTTGCGATGCTTATACATGCCCGATCAGTACAAGTGCATCGCGGTAGTTGAGCAGGGTCCTCTTCTTTATCTTGTTCTTGTTTTATTGTGTTCATGGCAGTTGGAGCCAATAATTACTGACCCTACAACAAGAGGAGATTGCAGATGCGGCCGATGCATGCACACGCCCTGCCACACCTGAACTGCTTTGGGCAACTATAGCAGGGTCGGATTTTCAGCTTCTCTCATGCGTCTTTTCCCCTTCTATGCATGTTGGCTTGGCACGGTGATACTGTCTGTACATACCCTCGACGTGGCGGAGAAGAGTCGGGGGTGGAGTTACAGTTACATCACATACAGTAAGTTACAGTATACCGAAAGTGTCCGGCGGAATATTTATATTCAGTGACGTCAGGGGTCTGTAGCGGCGGTGAGAAATGCGATGTTACCATGATGCATTAAATCTTTGGTTTGGTGGTGAGTTATTTCCGTGTTGGTTTGGACTAGTAACGGTTTCAAGAAGCACAGGCATTTCTAGACAGGGGAGATGGTAACCTCACTCGTATATCGTGATGACCAGATATCGTAGACTTGGAGGGGTTTCAACAATACCACGTACATAGGTAGAGAATTGTATGCTGAACTGAATATGCATGCACCTTGGCCAACATGATTGACAAATCTCTACGTAGACAGACCGACAGACAGACAGAACAAGGTGGAATCGACAGTGGGGGTTCCATGATGGTGGGGAAACCCCGCCCTCTAACTAACAAGACAGACATCATAATCATAACTCTTGTTCTCTCTATTCTCTCAAGAGAACTGCCGACATATGATAGCAACTCATTACCCCAGAGATAACAAACAACAACCTCAAAATAGCTCTCCCTACAGTACAGTACAGTATCACCAATGGCTCCCATCGGCGTAGCATTGATCGGCGGAGGCCTGTTCGCTAAACAGGCGCACATGGTGCGAAACCCCCAATACAACCGCCCAATTACGTATGCAGAATGCTGAACAGAGGCCCGACAGCCTGCTATCATGAAGGCTGATAACCTCGCCCTCAAGGCCATCTACTCCCGTTCCCTCAAGTCGGCCAAGGAGACGGCTGCCCTGAACACCCGCTCCGGACAAGACCCGGACTTGTACTCGGCCGATTCGGGATCCGGCAAGTCTTTTGACGACCTTCTTGCTCGCGAGGACATTGAGGCTGTTATAATCGCATTGCCTATCCCGAGCCAGCCCGAGCACATCAGAGCTGCTCTTGCTGCTGGCAAGCATGTCCTTGCCGAGAAGCCGCTTGCGCCCACCGTAGATGATGGCAAGAAGTTGATCGAATACTACCGTGGTCTAAGAGGCAAAGCTACCTTCTCGATTGCAGAGAACTTTCGCTACAAGCCATCGTTCGACTATGCCGCTGCAGAGGCCTCCAACCTCGGAAAGCTGCAGCACTTTAGTGTACGAGTCTTCTTCTACATGAGCGAGGATTCTCAATGGTACGGCACCGCTTGGCGCGCAAAGCCTGAGTTTCAGGGTGGTTTCCTGCTCGACGGCGGAGTGCACTTTTCTGCAGCGACCCGACAGCTCCTCACAGATCCAGCTGTCGATGTGACAGCCTTCACGACTCAGACACAACCTCACCTGGCACCAATCGACACCGTGAACGCGGTGATCCGACTCAAGAGCGGTGTAAGTGGCACGTACCAGCAGTCCTGCGGCTCCAAAATGAGCACCTCAGTATTCCAATTCGGCTACGAGAAGGGCTCTGTGATGGTCGACGGAGACAAGGTGACCGTTACGCCGTGGGATGGTGAGCCAGCCGTTAAAGAATTTGAGAGGACGAGCGGTGTGACGGAGGAGGTTGATGCGTGGGCGAAGGCGTTGGCTGCGGGAAAGCCGGATAAAAGGCAGAGCGCTGAGGAGGCGTTGGCGGATCTCGAATTTTTGGAGTTGATGTTTGAGAGTGGCCTTAATGGAGGGCAGGCTAAGAAGTATGAGTGCCAGTTGTGAAGGTGGGATTTTGGTGCAAGCAATAGGTCGGTGTGTAAGTCATTGAATACAATAGTAATATTGCGCCAGGTATATGAACAGGCATCAGATAAAGCAGCTAATAGTAGTACAAACGAAACATTAGCCGAATAATGTAACTACATTTTACTGGGTTCGCAAGCCAAGTCTGTGACTTTCTGAATTCGCAGTACTGAGCCTCTTGGCCTTGATGATCCTGGTCTGAGATGTACTGGCTGGTAGGCGAATAGCACTAAAGCATTATTACTTTATTATGGCGGGCTCATGTAAGCCATTCATATGCTTACATATATCCTTAAAGCTTAGCCTTTGCTATAATTGCATCGTTATCAACGACCAGCTCTAGCAGCTTCTCACGAAGCGTTGAAGCCATACCATCCTTTAGGGGTCTATTCGTCTCACGATCAACATACACCTGTATGAACTCCCCTACCGCCTTCACCTCTTCCTTGCCCTTCTCAAAGAGTGCGGTCTCGTACGTGACGCTAGATTTACCTAGCTTGTTGACACGCAGGGCAAGCTCCGCAACGGCAGGGTACGCGATGGAGGAGAAATAGTCTGTGTGGGTGTGCACGCACATGCCAAACTGTGGTGCTGTAGGAGGATGGAGACCACAATTCTCAATGAGGTATGCGTTGATGATAGAGTCGAATCTGAGAATTGAGGGTTACTCGCTGGATCTTGAGATCTTAGAGATATCGTCGCTTTTGACCACACTTACAAAAAATTGTAAACGGAATTGTTCATGTGGTCATACATATCATTGTCGTTCCTGTTAACAAGGGAGTCAGTCTATCGAAGCGATAAATCATATCCCTTGTACACGTGAGAGATGTCACTGTGACAGTAGACGCATTCCGCAATTCGCAAAGATAAGGTAGGGATGGGATGGGCCAAACGATGAGATGAGCTATGGTAATAATCCGGAGCAAAGGATACGGCTTTAAGGGAACTAAGTTAAAGCATCAATGAGGCGCAAACTCACCATCGCGTACGGTAGTCGAGGAAGAAACGATAGTCTTCTCTCTTGCGGGTCTTGAGCTCCGCTGGTGAAGCCTTGTTACCCATTCCGAGGTTCGATTCTCTGGGGTAGGTAGGTAGTTAATGGATCCGTCCGTAGCGTTCTCGACCGTGGCTTTTTGCTTATGCCCTTTTCACTTTACGAAGGACCTGTTCTGTTGTAGTAAACAACCAGTAGCGCCGTCTGCGTGGGCAGAGAGGCGTGAAGTCTATTGGGCGAATTGCCAAGAAAATAAAACAAATCAAGTAAGAAATGCGACCGAGGTCAATGAGTCTAGACTGAAGGGACTGAGACTGATGATTTGATCCTTCGACAATTACGCGCGTTGTGAAATAGTTACCGAGTAGCCTTGTAGTCTGGACCGCTTACGTCTCCGATGGTGTTTATATTGTTTCGATGAGGACACAGAAGGGGCAAAATCTCAATCTCACGATGAGACAGAATGAGTTGGGTTGAAATGGAATAAGATGAGATGCGAGAAACAGTGAATTCCTGGGGTGTTCACTTTTGGATGTATTTCCGAGGTTCTGGTTTGCCCAATCTCAAAATGGAAAAGCCGAGGTTCAAGCCGACTCTTTGACGTACGAGCTGCCGTGAACTTTGAATTTGTTTGTTCCCAGCCCCGGGAATTGATGAGGCATTCCCGTCTTCAACAGCGGTTTGCCCGCGCGCGGGGTTGATTTTAGTGGACGGTTGACCTAGATTCCGCGGTCATGGCAGCTAAGCCTGCTTAAGGTCGGGCACTCAAATCCCCTAGAGCACCCTAGAGACAGTGGGTGACGGGGAGGCCTGGCCTGGACTGGGCTGGACGCCTGCAGGCCAGTGCCCCCTCCCCCCAAGCCCTGTTCGTCAGTGGACTCTAGACTGACCTTTTGGGCTTTTGGCGGGGGAATCTTGAAACCATCTGCCAATACGGGCAAATCACGGCTTTACCTTTGCTCTGCAGAGGAGTCGACTCATCCAAAAAGGCTCAGACCGCCCGGGGATTAGTTACCTAGAACAGGCGAGGGGTCCATTCCTGCCGCACGTCACCGCTCGTTTCTGCCGTTGCCTCAACCCACAGAAAAAAGATATCGTCAGAATTTCAAAGACAGTGTTTGCCAAGGGAGTCGTACCTAGGTAGATATCAGTGATAATTTGTCACTACACATTCTTTCAACCCTTTGCCGAAAAAGCGCCCTTCTCTTTCGCGTATACCGTTGCCTGCCGCCCACAAGTTTTAAAAAGCGCCGCAAAAAGCGCCGCATCTTCTTCTCGACTGCTGCTGGGGAATGAGGGCTGCTGCTCTTCGCCTCGGCCCGCACTCCTCCGCATTACGAAGATCTAGGTCCCTATCCAGGGCCATAGCTAGAGCCGCCTCGCTACCCCCTCGTGGAAGGCGCCCCTTTGCAATGGCTACGTCGTCACCGAAGCTCGAGGCTTCACCTTCCGAAGACAACATTTTTGCGCACTCTTTCCAGGATCTTGATATTCAGAGTGACAAGGGTCTTACACCAAGCCCTGTCCCGAGCCAACCAAGCTCCGATCCACCCCAAGCCGCCCCTAACAACAATCAACAACAAAATCAAAGACGTCCAAAGCAAAAGAAGAAGCAAGATCCGTCAAAGGTCTCGGAGTCGGACGAGCCCCTCATTACACCGGTTGGAGACCCCTGGCCTCGGCCGTATCACTTTGAGGGAGATGGCCTACGCCGGGTAGTTCCATACCATTATACTTACAATACACATTGCAAAGAAAGATGGCGGAACAGGCCCCTCCTTGAGATCTATGATTCTGAATTCAGGGACCGGCCGCTAGAGTACTATCGGCAGTCGATGATACGGGGAACTATCTTTGTTAACGGTCGGCGAGTCGGGCCCGATTATATTCTCCGGAATGGTGACCTCATTTCTCACACTCTGCACCGTCACGAACCTCCAGTAACAGAGGACCCTGTGCAGATCATCCACGAGGATGAAGATATGATCGTTATCAACAAGCCTGCAGGAGTTCCCGTACACCCTGCAGGCAGGTACAACTTCAACTCGGTTGTCGAGATTATGAAATCAGACCGCGGCCCAGCATTCTTGCCATACCTTTGCAACCGCCTGGACCGTCTCACAAGTGGTATCATGTTCATTGCAAAGAACCCACCTGCTGCAGTGGAATTGGGCATCAAGATCAAGGACCGCACAGTAAGAAAAGAATACATCGCTCGAGTGATGGGCGAGTTTCCTGATGGCGAGGTTGTTTGCGATCAACCCATTCTACAAATATCTCCCAAGCTTGGCCTTAACAGGGTGCGCGCCAATGGCAAGACAGCCCGAACTGTGTTTAAGAAGTTGGCCTACTACCCTGCTGAGGGAGAGAACGACATCAACGAGCGCCCTAAAACTCCTGAACAGGTCCAAGAGGAGAAACTTCGCCCTTGGGTAAATAAGAAGGGATACTCCATTGTTCGATGTCTCCCTGTCACAGGTCGCACTCATCAGTTGCGGGTTCACCTTCAACATCTTGGCCATCCTATTCAAAATGATCCTATCTATGCTAACCGGCGTGTCTGGGGCGTTGATCTAGGACAAAACGACGCCGATGCAACTCAGAACACAGACGAAGATATCGTCAGCCGGCTGTCTCGGATGGGCAAAGATGAAGTCGCGGAAGCTGTTGCTTATTACGATGCCATGGTGGATAGATATGAAGAGAAGAGGGCCGAGAAGCTTACGGGCGAGCTCTGCGACATTTGCGAGACACCTCTATACTCAGACCCTGGTGAACATGAGCTATCGCTATGGCTCCACAGTCTTCGGTATGAAGATGCAGGCGGTGCCTGGTCATATGTTAGCCCATTGCCTCGATGGGCTCTTCCACCGAAGGGAATGAGTGGTCCAACATCGGTGGGTGGGATGGAGGAGTTGGTGGAGGCGGTTAAGGACGAGAACCCTGAGATATCATGATAATTGCCATTCCGTACAACAAGCACCAAGCAACTTCAGATGCCTACACTACATACATATTACGACCATCGCGTGGACAACGCCACCAAATAGAACGAGATGGCAACTCGTAGATACACTTGAACAGCTGAACTATAGCACATCTCGGATGAGAGTTGCAAAGCTGCCGAACCTATCAGACAGAGCCAGCTTGATCCCCCGGCGCCAGGGTGAGGATCCGATATCCGGGTCATCATCCTGTGGATCTACTATTCGTGACCAGGGTCGGCCTATCCCCGTCAGTAACACAGGCAGACTATGACTATTTAGCTTATGCATGAGGTTCCTAGCCCCGTATACACTGGAGGCTGAGCCAAGATAGGGCTTGGCTTCGGAACCCTTGGACATTCTTCGAAATTGCAAGCCTAGGGTTTGGTGTTGTGATGCGAGGCATGCGACCGATATCTGTCTTAGCTTTGGCGCTCGGGATACCCTTCACCCGGGAACGCGGATTTACAACAGATACGTCCAAAGTTTAAGACAAGCCAGTGGTCCACGGTGGCTAACAACGGGCACTTACTAGAGGCTTCGTCGACGCCAGAGGCGCAACATGAAGCAGCCAGTACGGAAGCCACTGACAGACTAAATTCATCCCTCACCATCGGAGCGACCAGTCCTCTGGAGCGGAACCGGGAGGAATCAAGACCAATGGTTCTCGGAGGATTGGGTCGATCTAAGCGAAGTACCGTAAGTCTCCAACCAACGGGGCAGCAATCAGCCAATATGGGTCCCTCAAGGCTCAAGCTCTCAACGCATTCCACAGTGAACACAAGGTCAGAACATACGAAGGACCCTAGAAAGATGGACCCCAGAGTTGAACGCGATGCCACTGCCAAGATCTATACCAACCCACAAAGACCGTACTGACCGCTTTGGCTACGAGACTTGCGAAATAGCTCGAGATAGGGTCGATGATGAGACAGGTCTAAGATTGCTCGACGCTCCGGGGCCGGAGCCAGAGAGTTCACTGGTTCATAGATGCCAATAGATGGAGAAACAGAACTCCGACTAGGCATCATGGCCCAGGTGGACGATTTATGGGGTAGAGAGTCATGGGGCTATTGTAGATCCTCACGGGGATCTTGGGTCGAGCATTGATTACGTGCAATTATACGGATTGAAGCCTCACCAGACAACTGCTGGTGTCGGTATCCATCACGAGAATATCAAAACGAGACAAGACAAGGCCCCTGACAGGGCTTTGATGAAGTTCATTCAATTGCTTTACCCACTGGACTGGCTAAACAAAAAAGCCCCAGTCAAGTCGAATCACATCATTATGTATGTGTGTACTCCGTCCTCGTGCGACAAGAAAACAACGGATCTTGATATGGGGTGTCAAAATAAACTCAGTAAAAGTCATCCTAGACTTAGGCTATATCACCTGAATCCTTTTGTCATTTAGGATCGAGGTCCTGAGTTTTCTTTCCTCCCTAGTCCGTATCACATCGTGAGCTCCACGAAGCATGGGTTTAATCATCGTTGGCAAGGGGTCCATCCTCTACGCTCTAGCACAGCAACGGAATTGTGGCTGGCGAGATATGGATCACAGCACGCAAGCAAGCCATGATCGAAGCCTGCGCTGCGGGTGACCATTTGCGGCTGTTTCTCTTTCTTCCCTATTTTCTGGGGTAAAGAAGACAAGTTCATGATTGGGAATTGCTTGCTTTTTTTTTTTTTTTGCGTTACCCATCCCTTCTCCACGGGTTCGGTTCTCTTCACCCTTGCCAGCAGTAGTTACCAAGTTCCCGGGTCTTGATTCTTTGGTCAAAGCTGGGAATGGCAATCAATTCGCGCTGCTAAACTTTAGTCAAACCGTCAAAGGTCCATCCCGCTCAAGCAGTGTGGGATGAACTTCACGTTCAGAGTTTTTTCTCATCGTGAATGCAACGCTGAGCAAGATCGAAAAGCAAGATTCGTGTTGGCGGCGGGAGAAAGATGGCTCTAGTCGGGGGGGAGGCCCTGCTGGGATGGGAGCAAGGAACCCTTTCAGCGAGACGTCATTGATGCAACGCGACGTTGGAGAGAGATGCTGAAAACGGTTGAGAACTATGGATTGCTGACGATTTCAGCTGACGGACGCGCATCAAGATCCGCTCAGCTTTTCAACTGCCGAGACACATTGGGTCATGATTGTCAAGAATAGAATACAACAAGACTTGATGAAGCAATGGTGAGGTTGAAGGATCTTCGACACACGCAATACAGAACAGACAAAGAACCAAAATTCTTATCAAGGTTTACGATTGAGGTGCCTCACAGCAAAGAATGACGCCATGCAGAATGTTGTCTGTCTGCCTGTCGGTCGGTCTGTCTCTGTCTAGGTCCCGCGGAACCTGGCAGAGAAGATTCCTTTTTTCCTTCCAAAGTCTCAAAGAGGGAGCTCACCTGCAAGCCCCGAAAACTCAAAGCAGTGCAAATGAGCTGTCAGCAGCGACTCACCATGGCCTTGAGTTTTAGGGGGCCACATCCTTAAAACCGCCCTGTGCTGCTATTCCTCCTGGGGGAGTTACTCCTGGCTGTGCCGCAGCATAGACTTTCAGCCACGAATTGCGACCGTGGATTAGTAGGTTGTCTTGCTTTTTCCTACGGCGACTGCGAAATGTGCAGTCCATTTGTCCGAGTCTATCAGTGCTTTACGAATTGCCACGCTGAAAAGTGACAGACACAACGCATGCAGTGGAAATGGCTTTTGCGCCTCGAAGGAGGACTGAATGCTGGCTCCGTGCGCTGCAGCCAAGTATTTCCTTACTGTATGTACTTACACGGGGGATCTGCATGGAGTGGATTTCTGAATGGTTTCTTGTTAAATGTTGGCGGGGAATCCGAAGACTGCAGCAGATATATGATTGATACAGACTGAGGACTGAAGCATGGCTCCATCTGCATCGCCATGTGGCCCGGCACCTGATCTGGGGATTGGTTCTTGGCTTTGGGACTGACCGCAAGATGGTCGACGGTACGGTACGGTACTATACTCACAGATCAATCAAGCGGCCGTGATGATGCCATATGGGGGCGGGTTTGGATCGACGCCGTCGAGGAAAGGGAGGATCAGTGGTACGACTCGCGATAGGCATGGCTTGTGCCGTTTCCACTCCATGGTAACGCTCCCACGTTTTGTCCGACTTCTGATACTGTACTAAGGTCAAGGACGAGCGTCTGGTGGTGGTTTACTTTGGCTTTACGGAGTACAGTACGCTCACTTGCTGATGGCCCCCTGATTCCACGTGCTCCACCGCTACACTACGATCCTTGGATCAACTATGGAAGAGTCCCAGAGTCCTCCAAGAAAGAGGTTAGAACCGCGAAGCGCGCTAACTAGGGAGCCGTCACTGGCGACCGACTGGGTCCCTCACACCCTGACCCCGACCCCGACTACGCCGGATATCGGCTAGGTTAGAGGGATGAAAGTCTAATTCCGCAGGGGTCGTAGGCTACGACAGTGCATAGTGGGTAGTGGGGGGAGCGCGGTAGGGATGGGCTCTCGATTCAGTGCTGCAGAGTGTCATCTTGGTGCCCTGGGACTTGTGCATTTTCCACGCTTCTGGGGGAGCTTCCCTGGGGGCCACGCTACGGTACGCTACAGTGCAGTACACACACCATGAGTTACAGTACCTGGCTCTATGTTCAGGTTCACAGTCAAGTTCAAGGTTAAGGTCAACAGTCAACTTCCTTCCTTCAGGGCCCAACCATCTAAGGGCACCCCGGGCATATGGGCTCTGAGACAACAAGTACACCCTTGTTTTATCAGGATGAGAGATACTGAGGCACACACAACAGACAAGACCATCGATATTCCATGATTAATCGAGCATGGCATAGCAGACAACAGCACGACGTCTCGAAGCAAGGCATGGTTGGAAGAATACGCCCGTTGAATGACTCCACCGCTAATTGCAGTGACATTTTACTGCATAGCAAGACAGATGATTGGATTCATCAATCCTCTGGTTCATCTGTAACATGGGCATGGCTATCGGGGATGGTACTGTAATCGAGAGCAGCGGCGAACTCGAATACTTCTGATGACCAAATGAAATGCAAAACGACATGCGTTGAAATGTTTCAATGGATCGGAGCCAAAAAGCCAACCGTCCAAGAAAACGGCGGCTCTAACTGCTAACGTGCTGTCAAGCGAGGAGCATATTACGATACTTGCCTTGCAGTCAGCCGCAGAGCCCACATCACATCGATAACGATTGATCGTTCAGGACAAAACGGGGGCTCTTCCTGTTGCAGAGAATAGAGGCGAGAGACACGAATTAACTTGACGGTAGAGGCGGCCCTCGAGCGAAGCTTTGTTCAGCTCAGCGCAAGAGAAAGGGTCCGAGAGCTCGCAGTGGAGCGTCAATCAATCTTGGAACCACAACCACGAGGAAGATGGGGACCCGCCGAGTTTACTTGCTGTATGTAGTGTTGTGTGGTGTTGTTATCCATTCATTCATTGTTGAAGACAGTTGAGAAGGGGGGAGGAATTGGTTATTGGGTCAAATCAAGGTCAGGCCAGGTCAGGCCAGACGAGACCATACCATTGAATGTCTACGGTCATGTCTGGTTTGTGGATATGAAAAACTGGACATTCTTGGAAATGCTATTCTGGAAGTCTGCCTATCGACGATGTACGTTGAAGAAGAATTGGGTTGGCCGAATCAGCAAGAAACGCTCGAGGAGCAGGGATAAGCCACCCCAGACTGAAGAAGACGACGAAGAAGAAGAAGAAGAGTCTCTGGAAGGAGGATGTACACATTCGATGTCCTCAGTACAAGCCCAAAGTACATACACTCATTCTCATTCAAACTCAGCCAACCTAACAAGAAGCGTGGCGCACCGGACCGCGCACCAGGACCAGGACCAGGACCAGTACCAGTCCCAGCACCAGCAGCACAGGACCAGCTCCGTCTCCAGCACGTACCAGAAGGACCCACGCTCTACCAGCCTTGTTGTTGCTGTTCCATTGCTCGCTCACCCATGAGCCGGACAGACCAACGCTAACACTAATACCAACAGGGAGCATGATGGCCTCCCACTCTAGGGGGTGTGCCTAGCTATGTCTGAAGGGTCCGTCTCGACAGTACGTATGTACGTACACGTTGGAGCACGCCTCCTCCGTTGGAGATACACCTTCTCCAAGGCGAAAAAAAAGAAAAAAGAGGATGGGTTCGTTCGTTGTTCTACGCCAGAGACGCTATAGGGAAAATGGTTATAAACAACACCCCTTGTCCCCTCGTCGATCAACTCTAGTACAGTAGCGCAGCTAGGCCGATCTCCATGCGAACACTTACTTGCACGACCTTGACCTTGACCTTGACTTAAGACTACAAGGACTCCACAGACTTCAACAGCTTCTTCTACATCTCATCTCATCCTAACTCAAACCCATTCACCACACCTCACCTCACCTCACCTCACCTCACTTACATATATACACCATCCAGGGACCCTTCCTATCCTCACCTCACCTTGACTTGAGGTTTCATCCTTCATACTTGTATAACATATCCGTCACATACAAGTCTTGGCCTTCTATATATATACCCACTTCACATCCACATACACTCTCTCTATCTTGTCAACTCAACTCAGCTCGACTCGACTAGACTTGACATGATCGCATCGCCCACCTCGTCACCGTCATCCATGCCTTGCTCTTCTTCACCAGACTCTCACACAATCTCCTACTCCTCACAAAACAACACCACCGACAACATGGTCCGCTCATCATCAGCCGAGCCCGCAAAGAGCTCTAAGCGAAAGGGTAAGTAAACAAAAACCTAACCAGCTACGCGAGACAGAAAAAGCAAAAAAAACACACATACACTTGCATACATCGCGCCCTAGCAGCAAAGTCAATTCGATTTATATACATACATACCCATCCATGATCAACACTAACTGACACGCAACAACAACAGGCACACGAAGCGTCTCTACCCTCACACCTTCACAACTCGCGCGCAAGAGAGCCAACGACCGAGAGGCTCAAAGAGCTATCCGGGCGCGAACCAAGGAGCACATTGACCGCCTGGAGCGCGAGCTGGAGGACCTCAAGAGCAAGCAGAGCCGTGATCAGACAGTCCAGGAGCTTCTGCGACGGAACCAGGCGCTCGAGGAGGAGCTCATGCGACTCAAGGAGAACATGGGCGTCTCAATGACCTCGTCGCCTTACTCTGCACCTGGTACGGCTCTCTCAGTCTCCATCCCGACGTCCTCGTCACCGCACAACAGCATTCTGACCAGCCCCTCAGTATACGATGATAACCTCAGCACAGGCAGCGGTGCCATCCCCAGCCCTCGCGGCTCCCCCTTCCCTTCTGGCGACTACAGCCCCATCCCCGACTATGGACAGCAATATGTCCCCCTCCCTAACAACTGCGAGTCATGGGCCAGCACAGTCCCCTGCCCCGTCCCCTCCAACGTCTCAAGCCCTTCCTCATCTGCCGACGACTACAGCGCCGGCTACATTCCCACAAGCGTGCCTACTTCGCTGATGCCCTCAAACAACACAAGCTCCTCCAGCATCAGCGTGGGCCACGCTCACAAGGATGTGATCAAGATGGAGTATGAAGATGTTGACTCTCACGGTACGGTCACTCAGCATCACCCAGCAATCTCACTCTCGCTCTCAAGACAGGAGACTAATCACACTCAGTGTCTAGACGCCGGATTCCGTCTCAGCAACCCCTCGCTTCATCCCGTGTCCCATACTTACATGGCTCAACAGCAGCAGCCCGCTTGGAACATGTATCCCGTCTACTACCCCCAGGCTCAGTCCTCGGTCCATTGAAGGGCCAAATCCAACCGGGCTCATCCTGGCCGGGATCTGGGCCCGTTCTCACCACTCCGCCGGCCTGTCGCTTCGATGAGCTCTTAGTCGGCTTCCTCCAGGACTGCCGTCGCATGATCACCACAGAGTCTCTAGCTCACACTCTGGGTCCTCCTCAGATAGACGTGCGCTCACTGTTTCGCGGCCATGATAGCCACGGTCAGATCGCCTGCTCACCTCATCCCATCACCGACCTCATCCGCAGCCTCATCGACACAGCAGGAATGGCACGACTGACTGAGCGCATCGCCATCTTTGCGCCTCTGCAAACCATGATCTGTTGGCTTGCGCAACCTACTCCAGAGAGACGCGTGCGACTGTGCGAAGACTACGTGCCGCGAGAGCGCCAACTGACAACTCCGCACCCTCAATGGCTCGATCTGCTCCTTTGGAGCAGTCTGCGCGAGGCCGCCATCGAGCGGCAGGACCTCTACGCTACAGACGAGTTTCAAAGGGTCTACTTCGACGCGCTGCGGCTTGTCAATTGGCCTTATCAGCCGCTAGACGGCCTAGTCACAGATCCGCAGACGGGCCACGTTGGGCTCACGGATGCCCTCATGGCCCATGCCATGAACGGTTCCAACTGGCGTCTGGCTGAGACCTTTGCCCAAAGATACCCCGAGCTTTGCGGGCTAGTGGCTCTAGAGTAGCAAGTCTCTCTGATGGTGATCGACCACACCTTTCACTTTGACATGACTCTTCACCTTACCTCACCTTTACTTCACATGATTCGACTCAACTCCCGTATCATGGATCACATGCTGAAAGGCATGTCATGACATCGTGGGTTAACACGGCACCACAGAATGTCGATCCAAAAACTTACCGTGTGCTGGGATTATCCGCCGCGGCAAGTCTCTATCCTGCTCCAACCCACGTCGATCAGCCCCATCCCACACATCCACATACACATACCTACCTATCTATCTATCAACTACCACTGCTACTACTACATCGTCATCATCTTTCTCAAAAAAAAAAAAAAAAAAAACACATCATGACATGACATGACAGGAAACTTTTAGAGGAGGAATCAAAGTACCCCACCACAACATCTCTAACGGCCATACTATACTTCTTGTTGTACTGTTAACATTACATTATGGGGAAAACCAATACTGTTATTAGACATGTATACTTGGACAAGGAAGGAAAGGGACGGAGGCGTGCAATTTGGAACACATACACACAAGCATTGGGACAAATCTAAGGAAATTCACTATTGGCGATATGGGGTTCTTGTTTCTAGAGGTTTTCTTTGACATACATTACTGGGTGTGAGATGGTACTACCCATGTTCTTACTAGGTACTTATTTTACGAATCAAGATACACACGTTGGATTCTTCACACTCTGGCCTCAATTCTTGCCCTCAAGGATCTTAATTGCAACTTCTACCTACACCATGAACATCTATCTCTTGACTAGGTAGCAGGCGGGCCCCAAGATGGAAAATCCTCTGGTTTCATTTTACCCCATACGCTTACATGGTCGATGACATTCCAAAACCCTGTATGGACCCTTGTCCAATTTCGACCTGTAATTGATGGCATATTTCCATATCTACTAGGGTGTGTACGTTGCTGTACAGTACTGTGCTGCATGTATGTATGTATGTAGTGTTGTTGTTGTTTTTGTTGCTTTTAAAATTATCCTTCTCTTTTCTTTACTGGTAAGCGTCTTCTACATCCGCAGGAGAGTTACATCGAGAATGCATCTCCACCGCCATGTTCCCGTCACGCAGATGGCTCATGGCTCCTAGTCCGAAAAGAGGGAGGGGAGTGTCGAGCATTGGGCAGTCTGAGGGTCCCCCACTTACAGTGTACGGTTAAACCCATGGACCAGGGAGAGGATATCTGATATCGGTCCAGCGCTTATACTGCTAATGGTCTAGTTGATTATCCCCCTAATAATGCACCAAGGGGTAAAAGCTGTTCCAGCAGACGACAGGCATGTATGTTTGCTGTGCTGTGCTGTGCTGTTGGTTGGTATCCCGCCTTGAAGATTTGGAGCAGATATACATACCTGATACCGATACGTACAGTATGCTACTCACCGCGCGTAGCTTACTTTTGTCCTGCCCAAAGACGTCAGTTGTCCACCTTGACTACAACTATATCATTTCTCAGTTGCGTTGCATCGCACATGTCACTGCTCGAGCCCCTTGCGGTTGCGGGAGATCTCGAGCAGGGAAAATTCGCAACATTGAGCCGCAACAATACCAAGTACAGTGACTTGAGATACTTGCTTTTGCCTCCCACGTTCTCAAGTCCAAATCTTTTCCAATTTTGTAAAAGATCGTGGCGAAACAGCATGGACACGCACGTGGCCCATCCATACCATACCATATAGCCCTTGTCTCGCAATGACAGCTTGACTGTTTGACACAATCTCATACGGGCCACATGCGTATTCTAAACATGGACTTTTGCGATTCCGAGGGCGCAAGCACAAAGTTTAGTCTCAGGTTAGGCTTGAACCAACAGACAGAGCTCCGAGGTACAGCTCCGAGGTAGAGTAAATGTTCCATCCTGTCCTGTGCCGTGCCGTGCCGTTTCTCTTGTCTCCCTCCTCAAGAGCCGGGGTGGCGTCACGGTGTTGTATGCCCAAAACGGTGATTTCCATATTAACTATCGGTGCGACACCGACACCGACACCGACACCGACACACTCGATATGAGACCGAAAGACGGGCAGACAGAGGCTGAGAGGCAGACACACGCGCGCGCGCAACGAGAGACACAGAGTCTCAGCCCTCCGGAGCTACGTAATGGACATTATTCGCGGAACTTCCGTCTAGATTCCGAGAAAGAATAAGGGCGAAAAACAGCCTCAAACGTTATGTTTCGCGAAAACTCTATTTGTTTCCGTGCTCCCGTCGGACGTTTTTCTCGATTAGCAACAGGCAAAAGCAAAGAAGCGATTGTACAACATTGTGGCTCGAGCCTCGATTCGTCAACGGCAGTTTGTACCACCGACCATCGGAAGACGACGTCGGCCGGTCGGAGAGGGCGAAACAGAGGCCTCGTCACGCAATTGCTTGGCTCAAAGTGAACGAAGGAAGAAAAGTAACTACCTTGCAGTGATGGGCAAACCCAAAAGATGCCGATCGGGTTGTTCCCGCGGGAAACAATGGGCATGGGCACTAAAAAGTCCCCTCCGCATCTGCATCTGACTTCCACCTGAAGCCTCAAGGTCAGGCCTGCACTGACGTTGGAAGTGAAACTTGTGACACTGAAGATCGGCCACTAAACATCCCCCAACTGAAAGTTGGGGATTGCCTATCCTCCTCTTATGAACTGTGTTTTTATCCAACTGTACATACTGTAGAACTGCGACTTTTCCCTTCCGAGTATGCACTTCGCCAGCAAAAGGGACGCACAGGCGTTTCCCAACCTAGTGGTGCAACGAAGCAACAGTCCCGTGAGACACTGACAGGAGCAACTCAGGGCTTTATTGCGTAGGTGGCTTGGCCTGTCTGAGTCTGAGTCCTGCTTCACGCAAACCGCGGGCATTTAATTGTTTTGTTTCAATTTTCCACCGCAATTCAGACCCCGATATCGTTTAAGGCCGCAAGATCCTGTATGTACAACAATGACCTGCATCTGACGTCTGACGCCCAGTTTGCGGTGAAGACTCCCAGATGTGTGGGATGCACCACAATGTACAATGCGTTGTGCTGTGCTGTGCCGCGGTGTGCTGTACTGTACTGTACTGTCCTGTACACCGCAACTGGGAAGGGAGCAAATCAGCTCCAGGGCTAGAAAACCTAGAAGGGGCCTGGAAGACTGCTCAGAAGGGCGATCGAAGCCAATGCAAGGCCAATCTGCAGGAGAGAATGGCACCGGTACGTGTTGTGTGGATGCAGAGCAATTCGGGAGGGAGGGTGAAGAGGCTACAGTCCCCCAAAGCGCTTCAAAGTCCTGTACGTACTGTCTTTGTCTCCAACTTCAACTGCTGCACAGCCGTTTCTTCGTGACTGAAAGATGAAGATGGTTGCGTTGAGTTGGAGGAAATTCGTCTAACTGAAGAGGGCGAAGCGGTCCGAGATGTGGAGAACTATTAGACAAATAACGGTAGATGACAGGCTGAATTTATCGAGGACGCTAGAGTTGCAGAATCAAGGGGTTCTGTAGGCTCATAGAGTTTGCGCTAGAAGGTTGCTGCAGCTTCTATTCCATGGAAAGTCGGAGGTTGAAGTGAGGTGCTACTGGCTGTGATCGAGGAATTATCGACGCTCCCAGGGGGCGCCTTGGAAGTGCAGGATGGGGGCTCCTCATGCAGGAGTAACGAACAGTGAGACATGCTACGTCAAAAGAAGATGGGAGGAAGTCCTGCCGAACAAAGTCGTCAGCCTGTTGTCTCCATCTCTTCTCTAATGGTGTCCTCGTCAGCGTCGATTTCCGTCCTGTTACCGTTTCTGTCGTGGACCATGCGACCACACAGACACACATGGCTCAAAACGGACTAATATCAGCCAAATTCTCTTGGGGCTGACTTGAGAGATGCCACAGTTCGTAGAGATTAATCACCGTAATTATAACCTCAAATCAACCTGTTGGCTCGTTCATGGCTCGTTCGTTGCTAGGGGGAAGCCTGAGTTGAAGGCCCAAGATCGGGTTTGCCGCACTCAGGGGTTGCTGCGGTTCCCCGATCAAGTAGGTATAGAGTCGCATTATCTGTGGTGGTCTTCTGCAATGATGACATTCTTCCCTTTAGAACTAGCAAATGCGAGGGCAGGAAAAGCGCCTATACCGCTGCTTAATCGTCATTCTTATACTGTCCTTTGTACACTGTCATATGCAAAGATACGGCACTGTTGTTGCCAGCACATCATAAGAAAGTCATTTGACTAATATCGTGGTGTAGAATTGAACATGGCGATCCGCCTCGAGCCGTTGGGATGATCCTGGCTGTAAATTACAGGCCTTGCAACGACCCCTGGGCCGTTCGCCATGGACCCCCAGCTCACACTGAGACTGAGTGGACGTGGCTTGCATGGATTTGCTAACAGGGATCTGGGAGATCATAACGCTAGTAGGGGCCCTAGAGTATCTCAATCAATCCATCAGCAAATAACGTCTCGGCATATAACTCATGCGCTGCTGCTTAAAATTGCTAGACGGTGAAGGGATGTGTAGTCAGGAAAAGAAACAACCGTGTGAATGGCTGCGCCAAGACGTATGAGCCGGATATCCATTGGGCCCATGATCTTCAATTAGGCCTCAAGCCAGGGATTAGTTGAGTAGCGGCACGATTTGCGAGTCGAGATGAGGTTTGGACGCAAGTGGATCTCCCAACTTCCCATCGCCCTTTCTGAGAAGAACTAAGAGACCAGATCAGTTAGCTCCATCTGGGTACCTAAAAACCACGAGGCAAGCATGGATGGGGCCTCAAGGGACTGAACTGACAGGAGACACAAGCAGAGTCTGTAGAAGACCCCCTGCGTTGCACAGACAGTAATGGCTGCAGGAAAAGAGACTGACTGCCGTAAGGAGTACTCATTACTCAATGAAAGGAGAATCCGCCGCTTTCGTTCAAGAGGCCCGAGGAAGCGTCGCATCCTCCGTTAATATCTCATACGTAAAAGCTTCGATGCTTTATCAATCACTCATCATAAAATACTATATATGTACTTGTTGTGGCTGAGTGTGGCTGACGACAAGGTTCTTCTCGAACCAAGTGCAGAAGACAATAGAGTTTGTTCTTGCAGCATCTGAATTCTTTGATGCACGCCCTCACTGCTACCAGGCACGTGGCGAGGCGCCAACCATGCGATATAATGGGGTCGCTCGAATGTAAAAAAAGGGGGCCAAGGACAAAGTATCTCAAGTACTCGATACTCGTGTGTCAAAAATCCTCCGTGTCTCCATCTCATCTGCCAAAAGATACCCGCGGGACCTTAGACCGACAGAGTTTGACGGCTGTTGCTTGCACAGCGGCAAGCCATGTGGACGTGGTGATACGCGTGCGCGGCAGGGCTGGACCGAACGTACAGAAGCTTCCATTTGCCCTCATCTTGGTTTCCGTACACCAATTTGACTTTCATCTTGTTCTGTATTCAGTAAGCACCTCGGATGAGGCGTCCACAATCATATGTATTCTCACACACCGTGACGGTGAGGATAAAACTATGTGGCTGATGACGTTCTTCGAAGCGGGTACCCAACGGTATGAATTTGTGCTGGGAGACTGTCTCACCTTGCAGCCTCGAGGATCAGTCTTGGCAGTGATCTTTCCAAGGACCAAACGGATGAACCGCCAAGACATGTGCCATAGTCCTTTTGCAATGTTCTTCGGCCGTAAGGATGAGATTTTCCCCCTCCGTGAGATGATTGTATGCGCTATTGCCTGTAAGATATGCAAGGTTCCTTGAAAGTGTTGCAATGATAAGCATGCCAGCAATGAAACCCATGAGTTGGAGGGCTTCATTCTGGTGAGCCGGGATTGGACAGGAAACACGAGCTTTCACACATGTGTGACTTGGTGGACTGTCGTATCAATTCTGGAAGCGGTCTGAAGTACTCAAGTACCGTATTCCATGACCAACAAGAATGCATGTCTGTGAAGATCATCGTCAACGCGGTAAGAAACCCAACTGGCTGTAACCCGAGCGACTGAGCCTATCCTCATTATGCTTTGCTCATTCAGCTGTGGCTGAAACCTGGCTTCCGTGAGGCTTACAGAGACAGGAAGGAGCTTGTGCTCTGTGAGCTTGGAGCTCAGCCTTGATCAAAGACGGGTTGGTGGTGCTGGCCGTTTCATTCCCAGTCTCCCCGTTCAGAGCACCTCTATCGGTGATTGGGCCTGAAGATACCGAGCAAAGTGTCCGAATACCGGGAAGCGCGCTCCGACTGCAACCCGCCAATTGAGGTTCTTTCGGTAGTCTATGTAATCCTCGAATATGAAGCTCTCGCCGCCAATCGTTATTAGCGGGATAATGATCAATCAAGTCCATTCACGGTCTATGGCTTCGACCAAAGGTTCTTGGCGTGGGACGGACTCGGTCGCGAGCAACACCGGACTCGAGAGCTATTCGGTGGCCTTGTGGGACTTTATCGTGGGTCTCGACGACCGATGTCAAATCAACGGGAGCCGTCGATGATTTGAGCAGGGGTTACTTCGGGGAAGAGAGATGCCGATATCCAAGCTCCATAACTTCATTCCATGACCCGCTTTAAAATCTCGAATTCGTTCTCCTCTTGCTCGTTTTCCTAATTTCAGACCCTTTCACTTATTGATAACTAGTCTTGTCACTAAACGCCGGCACTCAGGCCCAAGAAACGTGCAAGACGTTGGGGTCACGGATGCATGCAAACATACTTTCGATCCCACAAGGCGGTCCGCATGCCACCCTCGTGGGACAGCGCCAAAAGCGTGTATGAAGGCAGCCTATTGGTGGCAGAACACCCCTAGCCATCAACTGCAACATTAGCCTAGAGACCGTTGCCGTCATTTCGTCGCAGACCCCTAGGCCTCACTTTCCAGCTATGCATGTCACTTTAGACCAGAGATCCTCAAGGCCCGGCCAGGTTTGATCTTCGACAACGAACCCCAGCGAACAGCAACCCTAGTACGACGCGAGATCAAATCGAGTGAGCAATTCGTGATAGAGTGTTGCTGTTTATGCACACCCGTGATGCTCTACAGAGTCATCTGTTTGCTTCAAACTTTATATTCATGACAAGAGTCAAACGAAGTCTTGATACCATTGGTACCTGGGTAACAGCAGGCAACCACAAGCGCAACAAATGCCGCTTGTAGCGCAAATGGCGGTAGTAATTTAACTCTGTCGCGGCAGGCATGGCATCCGTCCATTGGTGGTTTTGCGAGAAGGTTTGTCGTGTTAGTCGTCAGTATTACCGTCCCTGAAACTATGATGCGTCACCGTCGGAAATAAAGCCGAGTAATCATGAGATTGAGACCGGTACTTGGTTTGATCCAGGGTATCCATCCTGCAAGTTGAAAGCAAAACCAAGGTTTTATTTCCACGTTAGTGAATGCCGCGGGATGATCTGGACTCAGCCTAGTCCCAGGAAACAGGAACCCAAAACTCTGCCACGGCTGGTCTGATCCGGGTTGCACAACGTAGTAATGGTGCTGGGTGCACGTGAATGAAGTGAAGCACGAGTCTTGGCATTTCGTACGGATCATGATGACAATTCGATCTACAAAATACGTGATAGTTAGTCAAGATAATCGAGAAGCAATCGAGATTGATGATGAGAATTCGATTGTCGTGTATGATGATGGCTGAAGAAGTTTCTTCGTCATCTGCCACCATTTACTCGTCATACATAGCGTGGTCGACGGTCTCGCCGTGTGAATCCTCCGTGGGACCGGATATCATCCGGCCCGAGTCCGAATAGTTCGGGCCGGGTGCCATCGACGCCGTCTTGTTCGGAATTTCATCGGAACGGACAAGACTGGAGCTATTCCCAAAGCTCTCATCTCCCGTGGTTCTTCTGTCGAAGGCTCTGTGTGGACCTGCTACGATTAGACTCGAGCGGGACCACCACCCCTCCGTTCGTACCTGGGCCTTGGGGCGGCGACGATACCATGGACTTGGGAGCGAGACAAAGCAAACATGTTGGTTCATTTTGCCGGTTAGTGATCGGGTCTTGGCCAGTATCTCTTTGTTTGCTGCTAAATCTCGGCCCGTTCAATTTGTTGGTAGTAAGCTTGAAAAGTACCCGTAAAGTAAGTAGTTGGATCTTGAAGGATCCATCGGAAAGAGCCCGATCTTCGGTATCGGATTCATCAGGATTCCTTTGTTAATCCGAGTTTGAGAGGTGGAAATCTCGGGTATTGATCGACGTGAGAATTGCCCCTGCCGAGGTGAAGAACCGTGTAGTTCCCACCTTCCACAAACTTTCTAAATTGTCTCCACGTGACTCTTCACATGATCAATTTGTTCGATTCCTTCCATCGGTTCAACTCTGGCATCACGTATCTCATGATTATTGAAGACGCAATACGCTTAACCCCGCGCTTCGTGTTGTTTCTGTCCGAAGTTTACGAGACGGAATTTCGTCCCGACGAAGCGATAACCTGAAATGAGTTTCTGTCGATACGCTCTATGATTGGAGGAAATTGTCGGTTAATCCACGGGTAGAGTCCAGAAGCTCATCATCCGTGGGGCTTCACCACCAACTAGATGCTCATCTGGTATCATGAGAACGAACTGGTATGGTCGATTGACAAATGATAGAGGAGAGTGAGCTCTCTTCTCACCCGACGGATGCATATGTATCAGGCAGAATAGAGACACGAGTTGCTGCGGGGTTGTTATTTACCCAGGCAGGTTCTCCAGCTTGTTCATGGCGCGAGTATTTATCTGTCGACTAGAGGAGCTGATTCCTGCCAATTGACTTATTTTCTCTTCATTCTTGCGTCTCCCGTGAATAAGCCTCTTGGGAAGTGACCAGAATGGCTGATATTAACGTCGAAGAGGTCCTCAAGAAGTTGTCTCTCGCTGAGAAGGTCTCTCTTCTTGCAGGTCAGTAGCATCACATGATGGAAACAGCAGCAGCTAACATTTCCCCAGGAATTGACTTCTGGCATACAAAGGCACTCCCAGAGTATGGCGTCCCATCTCTCCGCTTATCAGATGGCCCCAACGGTGTAAGAGGCACCAGATTCTTCAATGGAATCCCGGCAGCATGCTTTCCCTGCGGTACCGGTCTCGGTGCAACCTTCAACCAAGAATTACTTGAAGAAGCAGGAAAGAAGATGGGCGAAGAGGCAATTGGAAAGAGTGCTCATGTCATCCTCGGCCCTACCATCAACATGCAACGTTCGCCTCTTGGAGGACGTGGTTTCGAGTCTATAGGCGAGGACCCCTTTCTCGCTGGTCTGGGTGCAGCTGCGCTTGTTCGCGGAATCCAGAGCACAGGTGTTCAATCAACAATCAAGCATTTCGTATGCAACGACCAAGAACACAAGCGCATGAGCGTCCAGGCTATCATCACAGAGCGTGCACTCCGTGAGATCTACGCTCTTCCCTTCCAGCTGGTTGTGAGAGACTCACAGCCGGGTGCGTTCATGACTTCTTACAACGGTGTCAACGGAACTTCTTGCAGCGAGAGCAAGAAGCTTCTGAACGACATGTTGCGCGAAGAATGGGGTTGGGAGGGTCTGATTATGAGTGATTGGTACGGCACATACAGCGTCACGGACGCCATCAAGGCTGGCCTTGATCTTGAGATGCCTGGACCTACTCGCTGGCGAGGCGACGTCCTCAACTTTGCAGCTGCTTGTGAGAAGGTTTGGGGTCATGTTATTGATGACCGCGCCCGAGAGGTCCTCAAGTTTGTCAAGAAGTGCGCTGCCTCTGGTGTCAAGGAAAACGGCCCTGAGAAGACACTCGATACCCCCGAGACAGCCGCTCTTCTCCGCAAGATAGGAAACGAGAGTATCGTTCTCCTCAAGAATGAGAAGAGCCTACTTCCGTTGGCAAAGGATAAGAAGACATTGGTCATTGGACCCAACGCCAAGGTTGCGACTTATCACGGCGGTGGCTCTGCCTCTCTAGCTGCCTACTACGCTGTGACACCCTACGATGGCATCGCCGAAAAGCTCGGTAGCCAGCCCGCTTACACTATCGGCGCATACACACATAAGCTGAGCCCTCTACTGGGAAGCCAGACTAAGGGTGAGGACGGAAAGGCTGGTATGAGCTGGAAGGTGTACAACAAGCCACCGAGCGACTCATCCCGCAAGCCCGTCGACGAGCTGTGGCTCGCCAAGTCGGAAATGCACCTCGTAGACTACTACAACTCTGAGCTCGAGGATCTCTGGTTCGCAAACCTAGAAGGCGTTCTAGAAGTCGATGAGGATTCCACGTACGAGTTTGGCGTCATCGTTTGCGGAACTGCCAACCTCTACGTCAACGACGAGCTTGTCGTCGATAACTCGACCAAGCAAATCGCCGGCGACGCATTCTTCGGCACAGCTACACGGGAAGAGCTCGGTCGCAAAGACCTAAAGAAGGGCGAGAAGTATAAGATCAGAATTGAGTTTGCCTCGGCCCCAAGCTTCACCCTCAAGCTGGACAACCCCGTCGTCGGCCACGGGTCTCTTCGCGTCGGCGCATCAAAGGTGATCGATGCGAAGCAGGAAATCGAGCGATCTGTCGCTCTCGCTAAGGAGCATGATCAGGTCATTATTTGTGCTGGTCTCAACTCGGACTGGGAGACGGAGGGCTCCGACCGTGAGAGCATGAAGCTTCCCGGAGCTCTGGATGAACTCATTTCCGCTGTCGCAGCCGCGAATCCGCAGACGGCTGTTGTTATGCAGACTGGCACGCCGGAGGAGATGCCCTGGCTGGATGAAGTCCCTGCTGTGATCCAGGCGTGGTATGGTGGTAACGAGACGGGTAACTGCATTGCGGACATTCTCTTCGGCGATGCAAACCCATCTGGCAAGCTATCCCTGAGCTTCCCCAAGCGCTTAACCGATGTCCCAGCATTCCTTAATTTCCGAACTGAAGCCGGGCGAACACTTTATGGTGAGGATGTCTACATGGGATATCGATACTATGAGTTTGCCGACCGTGAAGTCAACTTCCCCTTCGGCCACGGTCTCTCATACACCACTTTTGCCTTCTCCGACCTCAACGTTTCCTGCAAGGATGGCAAGCTCACCACAAGCGTTATCATAAAAAACACAGGTTCAGTACGCGGTGCAGAAGTTGCGCAGCTTTACGTGCGCCCAATGCAAGCTGCCAAGGTGAACCGTCCTGTCAAGGAGCTCAAGGGCTTTGCCAAGGTTGAGCTGGATGCTGGCGAGTCCAAGACGGTGACTATCTCTGAGCTGGAGAAGTACGCTGCTGCTTACTTTGATGAAGAGAAGGACAAGTGGTGTGTTGAGGCTGGTGAGTACGAGGTTATTATCAGTGATAGTAGTGCTGTGACCGATAAGGCACTCAAGGGCTCGTTCAAGGTCGACGAGACATACTGGTGGTCTGGTATTTGATAAACGGACTATGGATAGCCCTCTAATGCTCTGACTGAATGAGAACTAAGAATTCACTCGCTCATCTTGTCCATAGCATCTTATGCTTCGTATTAATTGTCTACTGAGTTAAATGTGATGAGATCATGTCCTCTCTCTTTCTATGAAGTGCTGTTCAGTCACCTAAAACTCTCTCCGTCGCCAATAAGAGTCTGATCATCATCAGGACATGCCCACGGCTCCGCATCCCCAAGTCTCTGCGCCGTCAACCCAGCATTGCCCGGATCTTTCATACCAGCATTCTGCTACCACCTATAAGACACCTTTCGTAATCTCTCACTCTCGGCAGATGTAAGGCGAAGATACAGCTCCGCAGCGATGATGTGAATGAGTAGGGCAAGCCAGGCACTCGCCCCAAAAGCACTATTGAGACTGGCTGCAATCTCATCGGGTCGTCCGCCCGATGTTCCCTTGATGATGACGCGCTGGTCTGGAGTATCACCCGTATAGAATCCAATGCATTCGGGGTATAGTGCTTCCACGGCAGGCTTGTTGTGGTAGAACATTGAGTCCAAGACTGCACATGGTGTAGTAGTATAGTAAGGATCCATCCGGCTGGTAATCTGGGCCATTATAATCCCGATGAGCCTCATGGTGACGACATGAGCGGCCTGTCAAGTGTTAGCAAGTCACTTATTGTAGCTCTATATGATTACTCACGATAATCCACCCACGGATCATCCACGCTCGATGTTGCTCAAGTTGGAGCTTCTTGATATTGATATAAGACAATAGCATGCACGTAACAAACAAGATGCTCGCAGCACCAGTGACAGTCTGCATTTCCAATGTGCCGCCAAAAGTGTGTCTGGCGATCATAAAGACTCCAATCATTGCGACTGTTGACAGCAAGAGAACGATATAGCCATTTATTCGATGAACGAGGAGGGCTCTATGTCGAATAACTGGTAGAAACTGAAACACCACCAGGACAGCTGCTGGGAGTATGCCAGCAAGATGCATGATTATACCAGCCTTGCCAACACCACGTCGGTAATAGTAGCATTCTCCAGGAACAGCTCCTCTTGAACCGTATGGTCGGTTCGTAGGTGGCTCAGCAGGACATAGTCGTCCGTCAAAGTCGAGATATATAAAACGAGATAGTGTAAAAGCAAGAAAAGCTCCGCCGAAGAGGAACCAAAGAACAAAGTTGTACCCCTTGGCGAAGCCAAAGGCACGGTATATACGCTGTAAGCGGGTAGAATAAGGTTGAGTTTGAGGCTTGTTGGAGTCCATGTTGATGAAGTTATATATATGTGTGTGTAAGAAGGAGTGTATAGGTAGTAAGATGTCCCGTGTCCAACCTACCCTCGCGCCGGTATTTATGACCGAGCACGAAGGCCGCCATACCTCCTCTCGCAGGATTCGTAGATTCACTATCGATATCTAACGGACACTGGCTCAATGTATTCCCAATCTACAGTGTTTCGACCAAATCATTGATGATCGACGGCGCCATTGTGTGATGAGTAACTGGTGGTTTCTCACACAAACGCTGCACAATAGATCGCCATCAAGCCACTGATACACATCAAGATATCCTTTAGATTCGTCAGAACGTTGATTGGTTAGAACTAGACGTCTGTGTTGGTTCTCTCTTGAGCCTGTGCACTCTCGGGTATTCGACCACGGCCAATCCTTCAACTGGGCACGATATCGTATGGCAGACGACGCAGAAAGAGCACTTGACTGACAAGGACTCTGAATGGATAGCTCCTATGATTCGCTACCGACGAGAGTAGTGACGCAGCAAGGCTAAACAGTGTCTCACGCATTGCCTACATGTGTACGCGAGATGAAAGCTTAGGCTAATGTGTGAGTCAAGGGTAGCACAGGGCACAATTCATTGGGATATATCACTGTAAACCGTACCAGAGAGACAATTCAGTGCCAGATTGGGAACAGAGATCCTCTGCTAGCCTCGGCAGTGAGGCCGTTGGTGGTACATAAGCTAAGAGATCAGTGACTGCTCCGTAGCAAGAGCACCAAATTCTTAATTATTGACGCTGACCGTCGTTGAAGCTCGATATATGACTACAATTATGTCAATGGCTTGGACCATTACTGTTTGTAGGTCTCACCAACTAGAAATGCCACCAAACATCTTGATCATCACCATAAGCGAGAAGTGTGTCTAAAGAACAATCCTTCAGGCACTATGGTTGACTATTTCTTGGACATTGAGCCTCGGTGATGTTATTCCCCTTGTCCACCAACCAGTCGTTTACACATACATGAGATGTTTCGAAGACTGGTTGGAGCATCCCCCTTGATGGTAAGCGCTGACTGTGCACTCTCGGCTGTCGCAATTCAAGTCGGACCTCCACTCACTGCCCCGGACGTTCAATAGCGGTCTTGAACCGATGGCAGATGTGGAAAATAGCCCATAGCTAGGGTTCGCTCCTCTCATATTGGGTAGACCTTGCTTGACCTAGCTCTTGCGCGTGTAATAAGCCCACCTTCCCGTGAAGCATCTGGCATCACTTCAGACGGCGATGACCGACCGAACCCGAAAACACGATGTGCGAGACAGTGGACAAGTGACATGTTTTGTGGGATGCAGATCGCCCACAGCCTCGCGTTGTGAGGAAAGCCGGTTGTGGCCTGCCACTGGACTGAGAGATTTTGGCGTCTCATTGTAACCCATTCTCAATGCGCGTTCATGAGGGAAACACTTTGTTATCAGCAAGAAACTGATCAACACGTCTCTTCCGTCCTTGTGCACCCATCTCAGTCAAACTGACTTCCTTAGCCTCACCATTCGGAGCTTCCTCAGGCAGCGAAAGCACACGGCCACCAACTCTGGCCAACAAGAGTCTCATTCTCTCGAGCTCCTTCTCAACCGGGCCATTGCGAGTGAGTAAGTTCTCTTGAATACCGGCACCATTTTCATCTGTCTGAAGTGGCTCAACTATAGATTGAAGGCGCTTTAAGCGTGCGACTTGCTCTCGAAGTTGCTTGCGCTGGTCGTTGAGTTCAGTGAGTTGCTGGACAGCGTCTGCATACCGCTTAGTTTCCATGGGATGGTCGTTGATGTCTTTTTCCAAGTGCCAGGAAGCGGGCAACGCTTCTATAGCTTCATCTTCGGCTACTAAAGTCAGTCCAAAGTTCTCGTATCTGATATTGAGGTACTCACTCAAGTCAAGCTCTCTGCCGATACCGCCCTCAGTATCAGTTGGACCCCCCACCTTCCGCTCAGCATCCTTAGTGTAGACATCATTGATCTGCTCAGCAATACTGCGACTAGCCTGCGGAGGGTACACGCGACGGCAATGCTGTTGAATAGTGTGGTTGAGATTATAGAGGACTTCTTGAACGACGCGGTCGGGGATAGCCTCATCTGACGCGTCGTTGGTTTCTTGCCATGAGCGGGATGGAGCGAGGGGCTGAGAAAGAAGGGTTGTTTGGCTGGTGATGAAAGCCTGCTTCACCGACGGGATCGTCGGTGCTGTTGGACGAGATGACATGGTGAGATTCTTGTATCTTTGATTCTGATAACCGTGATAACAGTTGATATTGATGAATTATTGATGTTGATGATGCTTGGCCAATCACGTGTAAAGAGATAGACGCTCAGAAGGGTGTCCACTAGGTTCAGTACAGATTCAGTGGGTGAGCCACTAACAAGCCCCCCGCCGCCCAAATGTTTGGTTCCAGCATCACATTGGATGCCTTCAACAACAGAATACCTTACTCAACATGAGTCTAGCTTCAATGTTCTGCCAATGTTTTCATGGAAGCAATTAGTGAAACCATGGTATCAATATTGATTGCTTGCCAAGACAACGTAAAGAGAATGGAGTCAGCCATGAAGCAAACATCCAATACCTTGCAAGTCATCTAACCTTTATGCATGATTTGCTTGGTGTTTAGTTAGATGAAAAGGTTGGTATTTATGAGATCCGTAGTTCTGTCAATTTTGTCGATTCCAGGAGAATAACTCATCATGCATATATGTTCTCTCTCATCCAATAGGGCCAGTGTCTTTATATCGACCAGGACAGGTATCCGTCAAGACCGACCTCATTCACCGACATCGATATCCCAGGACATGGCCAATACACCATCACCGCCTGATAGTAAGTATGTATGTACGACCTCGGAATCTAATAGCCTACCTACTCTAATAAATTTAGCACAACAAGCCAATAAACGCCAGGATCCAACCAAGAGTCACACACTGGAATCTCGAGTCGTCAACCCCCCCGCCTGCCGTACAACAAGAACTCAACGATGCCCATGCCAACGAAGCACATTCTCGTCAAGCCATACTCGCTTTCGCTAACGCAGTATCGCAAGTACACGCAAGATGCATCCCCTTAAACGCCAACGTCCAAACTAACAATCCTTCCCTCGTCGTCTTCAGCCGTTTGATAGGCCCCGCAAGCGACGAGCGGAACAATACCGCACACGCGAAGGCGCACAAAGTATTGAGCCACTAACTTAGTGAGTTATGTAGGTAACGTAGATGGAATCAACAACCTCCCTCAGCTTCAGCTTCGGGTGCCGACATCTCAAGGATGAGTTGTTTTGTGGTGATTTCTTCGAGGCGGAAGTGTCGGGGCTTGCTTGGTATTTCGTTTTCTTGCGCGGAATCCGGTTTCGTTTTCTGATGGTAGCGTCATTGACTTTACACAGCCCTTGCCTGGGAGTACAACGGGCGGGTTTTTGTACTTAATAGCTTTGATGATCCATATTAAAAAATACCCTATTACCATGATGCGGTTTGTAAAGAGCTGTGTCTTATTGTTCTGAAGTTGAATGACGACAGTGAAGCTTTAAAGTGGTTATCTTGACTTGCAGGTTCATCGTCGGTGCTAACACTGCATTGCGTTGCAAACACACACACACACACACACACACACACAGGCAACAGACAACAGGGTGCACTGTGTTGTGTTTGTATAGAGCCGACGCTTTATTTCTCACTTGGCACATGAGCTGAATTTCATTTCACGCTTGTTTCATAGACACATATCCTATCTTTAGAGCATGCCTCCTGTTCTTGCATCTTTGTTTCCCCAGAAGCCAAACGATACTATCGCAAACGAGACGAAAGCAACTGTTTCTCACTTATTATTAGATATTTTCGCAAACAAACTTTGATATGGCGCTCAACGGCCCGGGTGTCTATCGCCGCACCCGAGAGCACGAACAAGAAGACGCCTCCAACATCACCACGAACATCCTCGCCGAATCATGGAAATCATGGCCCAACGAAGCCGCCGTAAGTTCTTCACTCTCTGGTCTGACTACTAAAGCTCACTTGTTTAGTTCGATCGTCTAGAAGAACATCGCGGTCCTCTCCGCCTAACTCTCAAAGGCACCATCCCCTCATGGGCCGCTGGTTCTCTATATCGCACTGGTCCTGGCCAAAGTCGCGTTGAAGACACAGCCCGCGGCACACACTTCACAACTCATTGGTTTGACGGCTTTGCACAAACTCATCGCTTTGACATCATCCCCTCCGAAGATGGCGAGACGCAAGTGTGGTACTCGTCAAGACGACAGGCTGATGAGTGGATTGCTGATGTGAAGAAGAAAGGATGGCGATCAGGAATGACGTTTGGACAGAAAGCTGATCCTTGTGTTGGGATATTTGCCAAGGTCATGACTGTTTTTGAACCAAAGTTGGGGAATCATAATGTTGCGCTTTTGTCGAATGTTCCCGGTGTGCCAAAGGATGACAAGACGAAGGAGGTGTCGAATGGAGTGACAGGACCTCTTGGGCATCGAGTGAACACGGGCAATTTGTTTGTTTCTACAGACTACACTGGAATACGCCGCATCGATCCTTCAACTCTTCAGCCCCTGGGCGAGACCACACAATACGATCTTCACCCCTCTCTCAGTGGTCCCTGTTCCTGCTCTCACGCCCAACGCGACCCCGACTCAGGAGACCTTTTCAACTTCAACCTTGCATTCGGCCGCGTCCCAACATATCGAATCTTCCGAGTTGACGCTGCTTCAGGCGAAACAGAGGTCCTTGCTACAATCTCTGATCTCAACGTTCCACCGGCGTACATGCACAGTTTCTTCCTCACAGAAAACCACGTTGTGATATGCATACCGGCATCACACTACGCATGGAGAGGACTGAAGACACAATGGGAGGGCAACATAATTGATTCAATGAAGCCATTCGATAAGGAGAGGAAATGCAAGTGGCTTGTCGTTGATCGCCGACACGGAAAGGGGCTTGTCGCTACTTTCTCGACACCCGCTGCTTTCTTCTTCCACAGCATCAATGCGTTTGAGGAAAAGGTTAAAGATGAGGATGGCTCTGAGCGGACAGATCTGTTCTTCGATTTGGCCAAGTATGAAAATATGGACATTATCAAGGGCTTCTACTACGATGTTCTCATGGATCGGGACGATGCTACGAAGAAATACTGGTTCAAAAATGACCGGTACAAGAACTGTGCACCAACTCTCACAAGATACCGCTTCAGGTTACCCTCAACACCAACGCCAGATACAACATTCTCCTCCAGCGCAGAACAAGTCCTCGCCATTCCTAGCCCACACGCTGGCGAGCTCCCAACTATCCACCCCCTTCGCACCGGCAAACCCTACCGCTATGTCTACAGTGCCTCACTGCGCGGTCTGACAACCTCAGTCGACGCTCTGGTAAAGACAGATTTGGACACCAGTGAAGCGTTCATATGGACAGGACCTGAAGGGTATACCCCTGGTGAGCCGGTGTTTGTACCAAGGCCTGGGGCAGAGGAAGAAGATGACGGTATCATCTTCAGTCTGGTCGTCGATGGAGTTAATGAGACGGCGTATATACTGTGCTTGAATGGAAAGACAATGGAGGAGATGGGTAGGGCAGAGGCTGATTTTGCGATTGGACAGGGATTTCATGGCATTCATTTGCCAGCTGCTTAATCGAAGGTTGTGAATCGAGCGATGCATGCATATAGATAGACATGGGTTTACCAAGAGCGGACGGTTGATCTGATAGATAGAGACTATTCCCCTTAGCAAATAATAGCACATTGATGTACCCAGTCAAGAACTGCCCCGGCCTTGAATCGTGTTCTTCACCTCAAACCCGCACTTACACCACCACCGAAATCCTCACCAACCCAAAATTTGATACGAAAACCCCCACAGGCACTCAATTTCCCTCTCCCAGATCCTCGGAACATAACATCTCAATTCGACCGAGCTACCCCGCGAAATGCAACGGTGGCTTTACTTTTTTGGTGGAAAATGGCCTGATGCTGACGCGCTACGGAGGTTTTTTTCTCAAGCAGAACTTGGACCTTGCATGAGTTGCGGCAGGGATGAGAGATCTCGTTTTCTAAATTGAGTGCATATGATGCTGGTACTAGAAGGAAAGGGGTTTGTATACGCGAATTTGAGACTGGGAAACGGTTTACGAGTAAAGGATTAGACTTCGTTGTTTATATGCTGCGGTGGGGTGATTGATAAGGAGTTTTGAGGGTGAATCATGAGATTGGAACTAGGATCGCTTGCTACCGATTGGACAGGGTCTTAGGAATTGGGTTTATGGAGAGATCATCTGGAGATGAGCACAAGGTTAATCAGTTAATCGTGGTGAGCGCTCACTGAACTCATGATGATCATCAGGCTCCAGAAATGAGGTTGTCTAAGGTAGCGCACGAAGCGAGGATCCTTTGGTGACCGAGACATGGACCCTGAAAATTGCACGATTGATAACACGAGCCGCATCACAACGACAGTCCATCTCCGCGGAGACCGTGAGTTATCACCCCATTAGATAACGGCTTATCAATCTTCACTGACTCACGAGGCAACGAATTTGTTCTGATGAAGACATTTGACATTTCGCGCTTGTAGCTATTTGATACAGTTCATCTCATTCTACCGACCCCGCTCCAATGTAGACATGCCCCTTCTTCGCCGCATCCCCGGTAAGCCCAATCACAGCCATAGTGATTTCAGGCAGAAAATAAAATAAAGAACCCCTGACTCCCAAATACTGATCACATGAATGTTGCGGATAAAGAAGGGAAAGACTAGTCAGACGTGTTGCGTCAGACAATCTTACTCCAGACTAGATCCAAAGATGACTCCCCCTCCTTCGTTGATGTTCCGAACGACTTTCTTTTTTTCATCCTGCCTCAAAGAGGGTATCATATCCTAGTTTCCCAAGTGTTGTGACACGGCGTAAAAGCAATGCAATATTCGTGTTTTTTAATGTTGAGATTGTCTTGATGAATTATCACGCTTAAGCAGCAGCGGCATCGGCCTCAGGGAGCTTCATGCCGGTACCACTAAGGTTGCTGACCTTGGCGTTAGGGTTCTTGGTATAGTAATCGGAGATGGCAGACTTGATAGCATCCTCAGCAAGCATGGAGCAGTGCACTATCAAACGGAGTTAGTATCACAGTGCGCAATATACCGCAATGGAGCAAACGGTAAGCGAGATATCAGAGTAGCAAACTTACGCTTGACGGGGGGTAAGCAGAGCTCCTTAGCGATCTCAGTGTTCTTGACCTTGCCAGCATCGTCCAGGCTCATGCCGCGCACGAGCTCGGTGAGATAGCTGCTGGAGGCGATGGCGGAACCGCATCCGAATGTCTTGAACTTGACCTCGGAGATCTTCTGGGTTTCAGGGTCGACGCGGATCTGGAGCTTCATGACATCGCCGCAGGCAGGGGCGCCAACGAGACCGGTTCCGACATCACTGTCCTTCTTGTTCATGGAGCCGACATTTCGGGGTCGTGAGTAGTGGTCGAGAACCTTCTCGTGGTAGGAGCGAGTAGCGTTGACGGCGACGGCGGGAGAGATCTGGCGGGCAGGGAGGATGGTAGGACGGGCGAGGGGGGCAGCGACAGCAGCTCGCCGCGAGACAGCGCGAATTCCTCTAGCGAACATTGTGATATGTGTTGTAGGTTTTTGGTTGATATATCGAAGTCGTCGAATATCAGGTTGTGCGTAGGTCCTTGGTTGTCAGGATTGTTGTAAGATGCAAGATTAGAAAGTGATATGATGCAAAGATCAAGAGTTGAGTTGAGTTGAATGGGAGGCGAAAAGCGATGACGGAGGGAGGATTGACTCTGGGGGTTTGGCTACCTAAAAAAAAGATGCTCTTCTCTTGTTGCGGGCGGGACTTGAGGAGATGGCGATTTCGGGCAATGGCTTGCGGTGGTGTGGAGCAGACGAGGGCCAATCAGTGAGCTTCGATTGCTCGGCCATTACGTCTTTATTAGCTCGGTACTCCTCGGAGAAGAGAGACACAGATTCAAGACCCGCCTATTTTCCACTTCTTTTTATATTGACGTTTATCTGACTTTACATTCATGAACACTGATAATACTATTATTCTACTGTTTGTTTGTTTAATTAATTAATCAATTTATTGTTCGTTTGCTGATCATGCTCTCCCGTCCTCATCAAACGTTGTGGAGCAAAGTCAGTCCGATTGGATTCACAGGTGAGGAGTAAACCGAGAGCTTAGGTGTAGGTTGTGGCCGGGAACCCGGACTAGTGTGCATCTGATAAGATGCCAGCCAAAACATTCATTACTAATGACATGCCGAGGCGAATCACACATCGTCATGGACCATGGAGCGGCAATTTATCCGTTTGATTCTTGATCCTTCAAGCGGTCCATCGGTATTCCCCTCCGTACAGACACTGTAGTCTCAACCCTAAAGTGCAGATCGATTTATTACTGGCCAAATGAAAAGATGCTGATAGTTAATGAAGTTGTGAACTTCGGTGCAAACCCGGCGACATCGGCGTTGGCGAACCGGCGCTGGAAATGATTTGTCAACGTGCATGGCTTTTTTCCATCTGATAAGGCCAACATGAGATTGATAAGTTGACGCAGCTTCTCCGTGCACAGTCCGCGGGGTCACAATGAGAATGTCTACCTCCGGGTAAGAATGCTATCAATTGCCCCGAGACCGCAAGTAACATATCAGTTGTCAATGCATGATTCTGGTACTAATTTGCGACTTTCAGTGTCAAGTCAAACACGAATTGCAAGTTGGTGGATCCCGGTCCTTGAATTCCCCGCTCGCTTTTTACACGGAGTCGGGGATATGCTCCCGGACATTTGGCATTTCAACGGAAGCCACTGATTATGGAAAATGGGTTACATCGATCGGTATGCAGCTGCAACATTGTGACGTTATTAGCTCAAAATATCACATGTGGCATATTTTAATCCATCAGACATTTCGTGATGCTTCGGTGATGCGATGAAAGACCCAAATTGTTGGACTCTGACCGAACCTCCGGGGCCATCCTCCGACGACCCGGCTTCAATTGACATGGAAGCTGCTTAGCCATTCCTCGAACTACAGCGAGAATAGAGACAGCACACTTCCATGCATTAATATAGAGGCAACACATTCCGTGGACTATGTCAGTGTAGTAGAGGCTCCAGTTTCTGTTGTATCTCTACTGATAAAGGGGACTCTCCTCTACGTATACGTGTACCCAATGAGCCAGAAACCCCAGAATCTCAATCCTGAGTGATAAAGATATTTAGGCAAATTTGGTAAAGCCTTAGGAGACCTTTAGCTTGGTTATTTCTACCATTTGAGATAAAAGTCTGAAGTTCTTTTGGCCTCCTAACAAACAGTGCATATATGGCCGCGAACAGATTCCCATCCCTGACGGTCCTAAGAATAATCACCCCAATTTTCCATCCTTCTTAACCTCTCATTAGATAGACCGGCACCGGATGTTATTTGATTCCGTTGTCGATCTTGATTATTCATTTAACATCTAGGGACCGTCACGGGGATATGAATTACAAAGAGCCGTACAAGTTGCCAGGAGAGCCTTGTCTTTTAGGTTCACACCAAAAAGTGCCACGAGGTTGAACCTCTACGTATAGTACATAGTAGATCACTTCAAAGTAAATATCGTCCGTAATCTTGTAGTGCTCACCACTGCCCACTATATAAACCTATCTTTGTTGAAGATACTCCCACCGGCTTGACTAAGACGATCAAGGCTTCGGTGCCCCTGGCTTCTCTTCGGCAAGCAGGACATCCGTCATCTGAGTCAGTAGTGGAAGCCAGCTCTCAAACTGATCACCGCCGCATTGGTAGAGACCAATCCCAAACTTAACCAGGCCTAATTCGATATCATAGTCGAAGTTCCAATGACCAGAATCCAGTTTCTTCCGAACAATGCCATTCCAAGAAGACAAAAATGGTTCTGGAATCTTGGGATGTTCCGATGTCTATGGATATTCCGTTAAAATGCATGGCTTGGAAAGGTTTAGTTAGCTGTGGAAAACACTTACTCGAATGACCTTCAATAATTCATTTAACTCCTCCACCACACGGTTTCGATGAAACTCTCTGATTCGGGGGTTAAGCCTAGGCCAAGGCAATAATTCCATGGTTCTTTTCCTCCACTGGCAACGAAGACGCACCATGACCTCCATCTTTAATTCTGGGTATGTCTTCTCCGCCAGCAATTCCATCGCTCGGTTCAGTTCATCAATCTTGATCTCCTCCGTGATATCCCAAAATCGGTCGTTGTCGATATCAGGGCCCAGGTCATACTTACAAATTGCGCAGTGTTTGTGATGTAGACCAGCTTCATCAAGGGACATTTCTCGAAGAGCAGCCAGGGATACTTCTTTGGCCTTTTCTACAGTCCTCTTATTCTCTAACATCTCAAGCCACGCCAAGAGCCATATATTTGATCTGTCGAGTTCCCATCTCAGACTCTGCGTACAGTCGGCAGCCGTAAAATTTCTCACGTGTCCATGCGGAGACAAGATTGAAACTTCTTTGTCGACTAGAACCTGTAGAGTCTTCCAGATGGTCGGGAAATCTTTCCAGTTGCACGCGACAAGGTCATAGAGAAGCGCATCAACGATCAAACCACCCCAGAAATTGCGCACATGTACGTCGCCACCATTCGCAACAGCAAACTGGAGCAGCGAGGGATCATGCAACGAAGCGATATGTTCAAGCAAATCCCCTTGCTCTTGAGTGAAATTCTCAAAGCCTAGATCGATCAGAGCCCTCGCAGACTTAGAATCAGTGGTCATGTGCATCAATGTAGTGCCATCGTCAAAGGTGAAGTTAGGACTACCAAGCTTGGAGATTACCCGGGACCAAAAGTTGATACAGCCATCCTGACCACCAGGACCATGTGCAGCATAGCAGGCTTCGTACTCCTTGTTATGGAGGCTGGATAGGAAGCTTCTGAACAGCTCCGGTATCAGATCGGGGTCCATTTCCGCCGCAAGGTCCAGAATCTGCCATATCAAGTCCCAGTTGCCTCCTTTGACGATAAGGCCAAGAATATTTAAGTCTTTCTTTCGAGGGTAAATGTCGGCCCCGTGTCTTATAAGCATCATGACTGCGTCTGGGATGTTCATTGCTGCCGCATACATCACCGGGGGCACGCCGTTTTTATCGCAAAGGTCAACTGGATGACCAGCAGCCAGGAGTTGAGCCATGCGCTGAGGCTGGCAGACGCCCACATGAAGTGTTGACTGACCCAAAAAATTCACAATCTTCTCAAAGGGTAATGCGGCTCTCTCAAGACAGAGCTTGAAGTTTGCATCTGATTCAAACAGTATAGATGCGTGAAGTGGAGGGCTGTCTCCAAAGTCTTGGGAATTATCTTATTAGAACAGTCCAGAATCAGGACCCCCTAGGAGACTCTTACCTGGATTCATTTGAAGTAACACTTTCATAAACTGACAATCGAAAGGATCCGGCAGAGCAGAGTAAGGCATCGGCCATGCGTCCCAAGTCGGCACAACGTTCTTGAAATCGCACCCGAGAGTTTCAAGAGGAGCCATAGAGTCATTATAATAATCGAACTTCATCATCATACGTACTTGTTTCAGGAGACTTCGAGGTGTTAATGCGTTGTGTCAAAGTTTTAGTTCAAGGGCTGTGGAACTAACCCCATACTGTGAGTCGTTTCTTTCGTGTGGAATGATCCAACAAATAGCTGGATTAGGCTTACGAAAACTTTGGCCGTAATCATAATATTGAGATCATTGTACGTGAAACCACAGGCGGCTACCTATAGTCTACATTAGCGATACTCCAAGCTTGTGTAGAGGGAGACCATCCTCAAGATAGCCACGACCTAATGGATCAACCTGATTCACAAATCCAGAGCAAGCCTTATATAGGTCTTTTAACTCGTTCTCTGCTGTTATCCAGTCTATTTCTTCGAGGGCTAGCTTTTCTAGAATCACAAACCCAGGTGCGTCGAAGTCAACGGAAGTTTCAATCTGCAGACACGGTTGAAGAGAATATCGCCCTGGTTCGGCGACAAGATCGAATCCAAGAGTTACTTTCAATGGAATCCCGTAGCGATACAAAGCCACTCGAAGATCAAGACGGTAGCGTTGCGCAGAACATGTCGAGTTATTGCAGGGTTTAAATATCTCGGCGAGTGGAGAGTATTGCAGATGCCAGAACATGCCACTCGCTGTGCACTTCTTGTGACATGAACAACTACAGTTGCATGCCGAAGACTGAATGATTCCCTGCTGATATGCTGTAGTAGCGTCCAGGTTATTATCTGGGGAGGCAGTTCCTGTTGATAGAGCAACGATTGAAGTTTCCGAAGGTGTGCTATCCACTGCAGCCAACGAATTCTGGCTTTTACGCATATATAAGTGCTGCTGAATAATGTAAAGCCTGTAGGTTTGATAATTAGCTTTACTGCTCACTGCCGATAAGTGGATGAATAGTGTACTGTGATATGTCTTGCTTGAGGCCAGTTACAAGGGCCTGAAGTTCGCCAAGCTCACTCTTCCATTGACTTGACTTGAACGTAATCCGTATAATCTGTCTTCTGGACGAGTTGCCTGGTATGTCCCCAGCCAAGTTTGCTAAACGATCTGCCAAAGTGGCAGACCGATCCCGACATCTCCCCATCATGATCGGGCCAAGCTGCTCTTGCAAAATGTTACCTGCGCTGGCCTCGAGTTGGATTAATTGCTTGCCGATCAGCTCAATATCCTCACTCAGCCATGAGATGTTATATCCGAGGCCTTTGGCGTTCTTGTAGCGCTGCCGCAGTCTCTGGCCGCCATCGACTAACCGGAGTGCCAGAGAAACAAGTCCAGCTCCGCCGGCGACGACACCGAGAAGCTCTGCCATCGGGTGAAACTACGGATGATTCACTTTCTGATGGTGTTGAAGGAGAGTTGAAAGGCTGGCATAGGTAGAGCTCGATCGCTGATCACCCATGGCATATTTGCACAGCCTGATCAGGCTCTCAGCTGCAACTTGTTATTGGACGGCAAGGCTCTCTCGGTTCCTCTGCAGGTCATTGGGGAAAGAGTCAACAACATTACCTACCTCTCTACCCTAGGTAGGTAACTTACAAAAGCAAGAAAATCAAATAATGCAGTGGCAATGCATTCTGGACCTGCCAAGTCAACGTAAGGCGTTCCTCCCTTTCAGACCCTCTCTAGGTACTTTACCATATCCAAACGAGGCGAGGCCTGTGATGACTTTACAACCAGGATAGCATATAATCTCAAATTTCATCAGTGCCAGGAATGAACATTGAGAATTGAAGCATCGCCACCTGACGACCAGCACAGCATCGCGAGGCTGAATGAACTTACAATCCCAACCACTTAGTAGGCAGGGCTCATTTACTAGCCCTTACAACACATCTATTGAGGCGGCTATCTCCCTGGTTTCCTGGCTTTGAAGTTCAAAACTACCCTTCGCAGTATGTTACTGTCACGCGTGAGTAGCATTCTTATCAATCAGCGACGAGTACTCCTGCAGAGCAACTTTATCCAGCGCACCGCGCCACTCAACGACCTTCTCCCCGTTGACACCTCTTCGTCCCTTTTCCATAGCCCGGCTCATCACCAACGGGTCAAAGAACAAAGGCTCATCAGCACGACCGAGAATTGGCACAACTTCAGCCAGCTTTCCCCGCCAGAAGCCAAAGCGCGCGTGGATACCGACACGTATACGGAAGCGACGGGACCGGTGGCCGATGATAAAAGGTACTACCAAGTATTTCGGCACTCCAGCCTCGTCCACGGAGCTCTCTTCAACCCGGACATGCAATTTGTTCTGTCCGGGGCCTTTGTGTGCTACCCTGACCTTGACGGCTCCGGTCTTCGTCCAGGTGCGTGACTCCCCAATGTTGTAGGGGGCGGAAGCAGGAGTGTAGCCTACTTGCAAGCCGACTCCGTGTGTGAGTGTCACCTCAGCGGACTGTGGTGTACCCTCCCAACCACTGGGACTAGGGAATGCCTTGACGATTGCTGGGTGCAGAAATTCCTCCTCTTCGTAATCACTGTCACTGCTATCAGAATCATCTGAAGCGTTCTGTGTATCATCTCTTGGTGCATCTTCTACAAGAACATGAATATCAACGGTTTGGATACGACTGAGCCAGCTTCGATTTCCGCTTGACATTGACAAGTGCAATCACAGCTGCACAAGATACGCAGGCTCATCGAAGTAGGTTCCTGCGAAAACAGGTCGCCCAAGCTCAGCTTGGAGGAATTTAGATGAGTCTCCAGACGATATAATCTGTCGTGGCTCCGAGAGCTCAGCCGGGGTGTTTGTCTGCGGTGCTGAGAGCTGTCCTGCGCCATCATCATCGATCGACACAGTCAATGGCAGAAGGACTGCGGATGTGAATTTGGTTTCATCAGCGTCGCTATCAAACACAGACGACGGGATTGGTGATTTCGAATCGCCAGGTAATTCCGCCATTATACCCAGACCAATGGAGGCGCTTATTGTGTGTAAGTGGGAATGAAGTTCTTGGGCAAAGGGCTGGTGTATGTTGAACAATATTACTGAACATAAAATGTCTTCAGGTTCGCATAGCATCAGCCGTGGAATCTGGTGTTGAATCAACACGCATACCCCAAAATATATACTATAAGCACTCAGCCTCACTGCAACACAACGTTTCATTGCGCGCTCTAGAATCCGACTCCTGAATCTAGACCCTCACGCCACCGGCGCGTAAAAGCGACTGCAACGTATCTCGCGAAATCTAAGTCGTCCTGCACATCCTTGTCCTGCACATTCATTGCTTTATCTCGCGCATCACACTGGACGCTATTGATTGATACCGTCCAATAGGAACAATGTGACTTCCCCTCAACTCCCAAATTCGAACGAAGCTGAAACGAGCTGAAAAAGCGGACGTTAGACAAAGCTGCAAACCGGAAAGTAAGCGACGGGGAGAGATAGTACGGAAGGGATAATATAATACGATTGCTAGGGCCTTGTTGTAAGAGTCGACACAAGTACTCAAAGCATTACCTCGATTCTTATCTTATACACCGTTCTCGCTTGCTCTGATCCGAATTAAGCGTTTCGAACATTACTCAAAAGTCAAACCTTCAAAATGGATGTACCATTGGAACAGGTGAGTGAGATGTCAATATCTCCTCACTACTGGGGGATATATACCTCCCTATACAGCTCATTGCCCTCGGAGGCCGTCAAACAGCTCGAGCGTGCCATCTAGCTCAAGATGTCAGGACTCGCAAACGAAGCCAGAGCAATATTTGACAATGAGCTCAGGTCTTTTGCAGCAGTTCCGGTTGTCGCCGTTGAGCATGCCGACCTCGAGTTGGAGGCAGGCAAATGGGGCCGAGCATGGCGGATCCTAGACTTAGAGCTTTTGAAGCTGCGAGAAGCCAAAGAAGACCTCGAATCACCCGAACATCGACTCATGCTTTTGACGTGGGCCATGCTCGGAACGAGACATCGAGGTGATGTGAACTCGTCAAATGAAGAGATTAAAAGGACACAGCGTTGGCTTGATGGAGTACCTGTAGCGAATTATACTGATATCCAGGTACGGCAGCTGTCCCAAAACCCCCAAACTTGATATGACGACCGACCTAACGTCGTGCTTAGGCAGGTTGTATTCGCCGATATGTCATCGCGAGCCTGTTCACCAGGCTCTATTCGAAACACAATAATACAGAGGCAGAGCACATCCCGTTACATGACAGGACAGACGCTTCAGGTGGGAGGATCCCCTGGGGTGGACTACAACTACTAAGGCGCTCTCTGACACAGCGAGGCATGCTCAACGAAGCCAATGCCTTGTTCCGCGTGGAGCTGAACCGTACGCCACCAGAAGACCGAGGCCCTGTGGTTGACGAGTTTCTGGAGGCTGTAGCAAACATCCCTCCGAGTCGGGGTCGGGACTACATCGAGGCGGTGGTTCGTCTTCAGTGGGCGACCACACATATTCAGCTACAAGCGTCAGAGAGCGCTGCTGAGGAATTCGACAGATCTGAGGCGGCTTTCCAGAGGTTCTGCAATGACTTTGGCATCAGAAACAAGGAGGCCACACCGCATATGCAAGCAATGGCGTACGAGAGGCTTTCATGCATCGACGACCCTATCGACAAATTAGACCGAACAGAGCAGCTGGCCACTCACATGGAAGCTGTTGACGGCACGAAGACTGGCTATTGCTTAGCGGCGGCTGCAGATCTGTCCAGGAAATATTACGAGGTCACAGGAATGGAATTGTTCAGGACCACGTATTTTGACGTGCAGAGGCGCCTCGATACGTATGACCAGACGGTATCGGAGGACATTTGTGATCTAGTGCACCATCATGTTGATCTTAACTCCGTTGCCCTCGCGAGCCTTATTGATCGCGACAAGGCTCTGGACTGGGTTGATGACTTCTTGAAGGAGTATCCGCACTTCAAAGCCCCGGTGGTAAAGGCGTTGCTCCTTGGGAGTCAGGCATCACTCCTGCGAAGTCTTCGTCGGCATGATGAAGCCGGCAGGGTGGACGAGAAGGCCAGTAAATTGGAGACATCCGCGCCATCGGTAGGCAATTGGATGCATTCGAGGCAGGGCTACCGCGCTCCCACTAAAAGGAACACCACTTCTTCTGTGCAGCCAGATCCCCAGCATCAGTTTCAGGGCGATGATGGGGAGGAGACATTCTTCTGGGGCTGGAGCGATGCCATTGGGGATCAGGCAAAAATACAAGAAATGTCCATTCAGCTGGTTCTGGTATGGCTGCTCGAAGATATCACCACTGGAAACTCTGCCCTTGAAGAGTTCACAGGCATGACGGAAGTCGCATTGAAAGCTATCGTCTTCCCCAAAGCCACTGATATCTGTGAGGCCACAGAAGAACGGTACACGCGACTCTGTGCATGGCTCGGCAAACCCCCTATGCATCAAAAGAACCGTCGATTGTTCTGTTTGGTCATGCTTAGATTCGGGAGGCAGATGCACTTTTCTGATCTCCAGCTCTGGGACCTTCGTCTCTCCGAGCTCAAGAGTCTACTCGAGCTCGAAGAAAGCCTCCCTCAGATCATCCGGGACAAGTTTCCAGGTAATAAGGGCAGTTGGCTAGCCCAAGTGGCACTCACATACATGGCGCCACTTGACTACTCGGCGGATTTTACCAGTGCTGAATCAGGAGAACGACTTTCAAATGCTCAGATATACAACGACCGTGCTCTGGCTGAGTTTCGTCGAAACAAAGACCTGGTTCGGGTGGCTCTTCACCAGCGATCTGGAGCGCAAATCTGCATGTTCATGATCAGACGAATAAGACAATTAGAGCAGCAAGCAGCGGGCTCCAGCAATACCAGAGGTGGAACAGTAGACAATAGTCGCAAAGAGGCAGAGAACGAAATTCCTTCTCTCTCAGTCTATGCTGAGGCAAAAGTCCACGAGCTCCGCAATAGAGGAATTAGTCAAGCCGATGAGGCCGATGAGATATTTTCGTTGAGCGAGCTCCATGCCTCCTCAAGTGCAGGCCTAGAAGGCATCACACACCGACAGAGCATCACCGCATCCAATGCAAATGCATTTACAATCCTCACAGCTATCGAATTGCTTCTCGCGGCCCCAGGTGAGCCGTCTGATTAGACTATCACAAAGATATGGCAGTGGGTGCAGAAGTACAAAGCACGTTCACTGGCGCGGACCATCGGGGTGCGTATGACTGATCCACCTGAGATGGTGGATAAGATCAAGGCGTGTCCTGAAGCTGCACGCGGTTACGACGAGATGCTGGAGATAGAACAGCGTATCAAGGAGGCTCAGGGGATGGCCAAGTTCAACCTGCGCCGGCAGCTAGACACGCATCGTCGAACTATGAGAGAGACACACGATTTGTTGAGGCAACTCCTCGACTTGAGAGAGGCCCAGCCGTTCCATTTGTCTGATATGGCCAGAATCACAGCCCAGAGCGGTACAAGCATTGTCCTGGTTGACTGGTTCCACCTCCCTCCATATTTCACCGGGGACACCGATAGACTGTTGCTGCTCACAGTTAAGAAGCGATCCAAAGGAAACAGGAGTGCAAAACTTACCATGGATATGTTGACTACAAGAGTAGAAGATGTGAATACTTGGCTTAAAACATATCTTATCCCAGAAAACTTCAAACATATACAAGAGGAGAATCTCGACACCCAAGATGCACGCAAAGCATTCGATAGCATGCTAGGTGGCCTCATTGCGCCGCTTTCCCGCCATGCTAAGAAGGGTGATCTCATTGTCCTGTGTCCATCCTCTGCTCTCCACCGGCTTCCGCTTCACGCACTTGCGATTGGAGGACATCAAGCGCTGATACACCGGAATCCCGTCGTTTACACACACAGCCAGTCACTTCTGCGCTCCTGCTTCGCGGCTACAGGATTAGCTCGAGAATCCCCGGAGCCTATCAACCCCAAATTCATATCAGGCATTCCAGAATCCCACTCCAAGAGGTATGAAGCTGGACGCACCAGCATCCGGAAACTAGCCGGTCGGTTCGGCACAATTCCAATGATCGACCAGACCGGCTCCAAGGAGAAGTTCTTGAAAGCGACTGCCGAGTCTCGTCTCCTTCATCTGCACACTCATTGCGGCTGGGGATCGACAGATCCTCTGGATCACCAGGTCGAGTTTCCCATGCTGGGCGCGCCATCAGAGGGGCAACCCAAGGTTGAGAGCTTGACAGCCCGCGAAATATTCGACATCCGTGTCTTGCCAGGCACACATGTCAACATGATAGCGTGCCAAGGAGGCCTCGTGAAGGCACCTCTTGGAGACGAAGTCTTGGGACTTGTCCCTGCACTGATGTGTTCTGGGGCCAGTTCAACTGTATCGACGCTGTGGAAAATTGACGATGGACACGGGTCGACGTTTTCGAAATTGTTCTTCGACTCGTTCACTAAACAGAGCACCACCGCAGATGGCAATATACCAAGAGCCAGCGGCAGCCGCTTAGTGAATCTTGCCAAAGCGATGCAGGTCGCCGCGCAAGCGATGGACCATGCAGTGGACGACGATATGAACAATGAGAAGCAAGAGCCTCTCTATAGATGGGCAGGATATGTGCTCCACGGTTGTTGGCAATTCCCAATTCTTGGACCAGGACGTCAAGTCGTTGCAAAATAGGTAGTGATACGTGACGGATCCAAGGGCACTACATCTGGCCAGATGAACTTTTGTCTCGCGACCATCCCGAGTATTGAGAGGATATACACTTGCTATATTTTGATGGCTCCAGGATAATTGTAGAATCGTGTTTCAACATTTTGCTGTGTGTTAATCTTACTGGTGGTTGCTTCTACAATCAGAGAATGGGGAGGAGTTAAGTTTGAATGAGGTCTGTTTTGTAGCTCAATCAGTGACTTTAGGGTAGGCTCTCTGGTGCTACCATGTGAAAGAACGAACTGCCCACTTTGAGTCCCAGGTTGTGGGAATACTTAAATTCAAGCCCCTAGCTTGTATCATTGGTACCTAAGCCCAGACCATGTTGTATAACGTCTGGCTTCTCTGCTAGAGTTGTTTGTGAGACTTGCAAGGCGCTTTCAAGCCTGTGGAATAGCTAGTGCCAATCACGAAACACCATCACTGAATGCAACGTTTTGACCTATCAACATGTCATTTTCCGAGACAAAGGAGGTCGCAACAGACACCAACCAGTCAAGACACATCAGAATTACCGCTGTCATATGGAATCATCAAAAGTCTGAACCTGGACCTTGGATGGAATCATCAAAGGAACAACGCCACAGCGCCACCAAACGGGTTGAGTGGCTGGTGGAATGCCCCGCCGCCTTTCCCAGGCAACCTAAGCTCCAGTGACGTGTGCCGCCTATCACTAAAGTACCTGAAGCTTTCAACTCCAGCGCTGATTTCAACTCGAATTTGATTCCACATCAACCTTCTACACACAGTATTTCAATCTTCTTTTTCGTCCTGGAAAAACCTTGAATTGTAAAAAGAGCAAGCAAAGCCAAAATCTGCCCATCATGGCTTGCCAGCATCTCGACTTGATCGGTACGTGAATCCTCAAAATTGACCCCGCCATTTGATCGGCCACCAGTCATGATAGTTGCGACAAGCTCGCGGTCAACCTCATTAGAGCCCTATAGACTAACTGTACTGTAGGGCTGACACCCCCTAACCCTTCTCAGTCCGTCTATCGCGAAGATTGTACTCAATGTTTCGACTCCATCGTAGGACTCCCACTTGCTGAGCGCCGAACCATTGGAATCCTCGAAGCTTAGCTTGCTGACCAAGTTGAACAGGACGATCCTGCTGGACTCGATGTCTGCCTCCAGTGTTTCAACGGAGGATGCGCTGGCGACCGTAACCATGATAGACTTCACTATGCGCTGACCCAGCATCCCCTCGCTCTCAATATCCGCCGCACAAGAAAGATTGTCGAACGAGACGAACCACCCGCCAAGATGTCCAAGCTAGCTATCGCCGCCGAAACCGAGGAGGACCGATATGATACAGCGCTGACCGTCAAATGCCTCGACTGTAATACCGAACTCGACCGAACACATCCCAAGCTTGCACCTATGGTTGACGGTATTCTCAAGGCGAACACATTTTCTCGAAAGGAAGAGGTCAAGGCATGGGAACAGGAGCTGACCAGCTGCGAGCATATCTTGATGCTTCAGCAAGCACCCGCCAAGAAGATCGAGCAAAACGACTTGAGTCACTGCTACGCTTGCGACCTAGCGGAGAACCTTTGGCTGTGTATTGAGTGTGGCAACCTAGGATGTGGCCGTAAGCAGATGGGTGGCGTAGACGGAAACTCACATGCTCTCGCTCACGCGAACGAGTCCGGTCATGGCGTCGCTGTCAAACTGGGATCTATCACGCCCGAGGGAACCGCCGATATTTACTGCTACAAGTGTGACGACGAACGAGTCGACGACAACCTGGGCGAACACCTGAACCACTGGGGCATCGTGTTGGCGGAGCGTCAGAAGACGGAAAAGAGCTTGACTGAGATGCAGATCGAGCAGAATCTCAAGTGGGACTTCAGCATGACAACGGAAGACGGAAAGGAGCTCAAGCCTCTGTTTGGTCCTGGTCTGACTGGCTTGAAAAACCTCGGAAACAGCTGCTACCTTGCCAGTATCATCCAGTGTCTGTTTGACATGCCGTCATTCCAGGAAAGATACTTCCGACCCAATGACGATCTGCCGATTGTGCCCGAACCAGCTGCGGATATTGAGACTCAACTCCGAAAGACAGCAGATGGACTTTTGTCTGGACGATACTCTAAACCTGACGCTGATGTTGCTGCAGAGGGAATCACACACCAGAAGGGTATTGCGCCAGCCATGCTCAAGCACCTCATCGGCCGAGGACATGAAGAATTTTCTACAATGCGACAGCAGGATGCACTCGAATTTCTCCAGCACTTATTCAAGCTCATCACTCGATCTCCTCATCCCGATGGAAAGGACCCTACACAACCCTTCCGCTTCGTTCTCGAACAAAGACTCCAATGTCTGGGATGCCACAAGGTGCGGTACAGCAGCAACGAGCAAGACAACATTTTCATCGACGTTCCCCTGGAAAAGCTACCTCGTGAGGAGGGTTCAGAGGGCCCAGATGCTTACAAGCCCGTGTCACTCAAGGAGTGTCTCGATAACTTCACAGGAGCAGAGAAGGTTGAGCTGACTTGCTCTGCTTGTGGAAGCAAGGATGGCTTTACCAAGCGATCGTTGTTCAAGACATTCCCCGATACCCTGGTCGTCAACGCACGAAAGATGACTGTCGTCAATTGGGTTCCTATTAAGGTTGATGTTCCTGTCCTTGTACCGGACGAGCCCTTCAACCTGGACGAGTATCTATCTAAGGGACTGCAGCCCGGAGAGGAACAACTGCCGGACGAGCCTGAGGTCAAAGCTCCCGCTTTCGAACCCGATGCTGCCGCCCTCGCTCAGCTCGAAGCCATGGGCTTCCCCCGCAACCGTTGCGAGCGTGCTCTTCACGCCACCGGAAACTCCGACGCCAATGCCGCGATGGAATGGTTGTTCGGACACATGGAGGACCCCGACATTGATGAGCCCCTCGATCTTGGTGCTCAAAGTGGTGGCGCCAACACCGCTGACCCTGAGAAAATCGAGATGCTTGGAGCTATGGGGTTCGGTGCCCCTCAAGCCAAGAAGGCACTGAAGGAGACAGGCGGCGATGTTGAGCGGGCTGTTGAGTGGCTGTTTAGCCATCCTGACGACCAAGGAACATTTGATGATGATGCTCCCGCCGAAGCAGCTGCAGCTGCTCCGAAGGAACCTGCTGGAAGTGCCGATTTACCCGCTACTTTCCAACTTCGATCAATTGTGTGCCACAAGGGTACAAGTATTCATGCTGGGTAAGTATTTCTACGCAACTGCAGCACATAGGCATGCTAACTAGTTACAGACATTACGTTGCTTTCATCCGCAAGGCTTTGGGAGATGCTAACGTTCCAACTTGGGTGCTCTTCAATGATGAGAAGGTCGTTGAAGCTCATGATGTTGATGAGATGCGCAAGTTTGCGTATGTGTACTTTTTCAAGCGAGTCTAATTGAGGCTACCAACTGTATAGCAATGGGCGAGGCGCAGTTGAATTTGAAGATAGGCCGGTTGCATAAGATGGTGAATGGCGCGAGGTTGAAGAGACGATGGCAGCTATGGTTCACGCTGCCATGATTTGGTATCCGGGCATTAGAAAAGCAGACGAGACACGCCATGTAGAAGTGACTGGGATATTATGTCTGCGAAGAATAGATCACAAGATATCCTGATACGTATCGTACAAATCCATCATGACCGTTGAATATTGAATATGGACAAATAAAGTCCCCAAGGCGCCTTGTAACGCCTCTCAAGATAAATCATGCCTGAGTTATGCCGAAATCCACCAAAAGCAACTCATCCATCTCTTTCCCTCCATGATACACTCAAAATTCTCCAGCTTAATCCGTAAATCGATAGCTGACCAAAGTGTCAACACGGTGATTCGCCGTGCTGAAACCCCTTAGTTGCACCTTTTCTCCATTCTCAATCTCTTTCGCATCCGAATCACCCCACTCAACAGGAACCTCACTATCCGCATCAGCGTAAACGAGGACGTTGAATGTGCAATCGCCGCTGAGCTGAGGCAGGAACGTAACAGATGCGGTGATTTGTCGGAAAATAGCTGCGATCTCGGCTTGGATCTCTGTTTCTGTCTTTTCGGGGGCTGTGGGTGCGGAACCAGCGGGAGCGGCGTTTTCTTGGGATTTGGAGGAGGATTTGGAGGACTTGGATTTCTTGACGGGTTGGAAGATTTGGACCTGTCCATGTTAGAGAGTTTGTAGAGGTAGGGAGGACGGAAAGGCGTACGTCGAATTGCCAGCGCTCGACGTGCTCGCCTGTGTCTTTGTCTGTGATGACGATGACGAGCTTGGAGATCTTGCCGCCGACCATCCATTTGTCGAGCTGGGACATGATCTTTTTGATGTAGGCTTTTACTTGGTCATCGGCCGAGACTGGATGGTGTTAGTCGCAAGGGTCGCATCGTGAGGAGAGAGGCCGTGGGTTTACCCAGCATGTTGAGGCCATATTTCTTGACGCTAGAGGTTGTCAGTTGATGCTCGAGAGAATCGGTCGCAACAAACGTACACTGTAAAGTCCTCGGCAGGATAGACACCTCGTTGGAAGCTGTCATATTGTTAATAACATCCATCGACCGGTAAAGCGCAGGTTCGCGTACAGAATGCTGTGAATAGAATATTGGAACTGCAAATCCCAACGGTTAGCAAACTCTCGCCCAAGTAGGAAATCAGCTTGTTCCAACATACAAATTCAGCGACAAGACGAGCGCTGCCTTTGAGGGACAGCTTATGGACCTTGGACTTATCCTTGTCCTTGCTCTTGGAGGTTTCCTTTGACGACATTTTCGGTGCTACTGCAGTATCAATTGGAATGAAAGGGTATCGGCTGGCGGTTGTGACGGGCTGAGTTTGGGAACTGGTGGTTTGTTTACTTGCGGTTGCGGGGTGGAAGGGTCTCAAGGGTCTGTGCGGCGGGGTTCACCGAGGTCACCGAGCTTCACCTTGATTGTGCGATAAAGATGTATTTATTGTCAATTTACCAACGTGAGAAATGAACTCCTTGTGGCCACTGAATCTGGGTTTCATCCCCCTCGGCTGTGTTTGAATAGTTGTAGTTGTAGTTGTTATTGTAATCGTTATAATAGTCATAGTAATCATCGTGGTCGTATTGGGGATCTTCCTCATCATTGTGATCAGTAGGGTACATATAATAATATCCTATGACTTGAGAAGAGTTGCCACTTGATGCGGTCGATGTAGATGTAGATGTCGATGAAGAGGAAGTGGAAGTTGAAGGAGGTCTGCGTCGCCTTCGTCCTCCCGAGGTAACCTTGGCTCCGCTGGCATAAACAGCCCAAGATCGTAGGAATATTCCAATGGTGAGCATAAGGGGCAGTAACTGTGCGACTGTGGTAAAGTCGTTGACGCCTTGAATGTGGTTCCACTTAATAGGAAGCTCGATCGATAGAACCAAAAATGTAAAGACGATGAAGCCAGATATTCCGCGGAGTACTTTGAGTCGCCAAGTATTTCTCGACCTGAACATGTTCAGTCATGAAGTTGAGTAGCTTGGAACGATCTCACCTCGCTCTCCTATGTCGCGAACTCGACTTGGTGAAAGTGCAACAAGCGTTCAAAAAGATAAGCCCGCCAATGGCGACAAGAATCCCAATGAAGAATACCGACCCAGCTGTGGTATACCCTTGACTTTCCAGACTGACCTTGCCAAATAGAAAGACCAGGTCACGGCAATCACGGTCGAGCTGAGGGAGAAAAGTCTTGAAGTACCAGGTTCCAACTGAAACGTTAGCTGAGAGTACTGTAAGACTCATGAGATGGTAGAAATGTCCGTGGCTCTCTTTTGAGAGCTGAAACGGGTCAAGGTGAGCTTGACATCTCGTGAGGATACGCCAGATGTTTAATGGGATCTGAAATATGAAGAAACCCATGGCCAGAAGAAGTAAGAAGTATATGTCGAGTGGCTCAAGGGAGTTATAAGCGACTCCGATGACGAGAGATATAGACGCGGCTGCTGAAGAAAATATACTGATAAACCGCAAATCTGCGAGGTTCTCCTTAGAGAGGTATTCCATCAGAAGGGAGCCAAGCCATTGTGCATAAAATGCGGCTCGAATACCGACTCCATAGGCATCAGAACAGCCCTCGAGAGAACAAAGCGGCTCACTCCTAACATTCATGGTGAAGTCTCGTGGGCCACCAAAGAGACCAGTGCGAAACATGGGGAACACAGTTCATTCTCCATAGTGGCTGGGGCCCGGCGTACACTTGTATGCCATCTCTCATTCAAACACCAATTTGGGACTCTCGAATAGTCATCTGAAGAATGAGACAGACATACTAGTCAAACTCTCACAACCGACGCCCAAGGCGATCATGAAGTAGTCCAACAGAGACTATGAAGCTTTTGGCAAAGAGGAGGACAAGAGATACTTCGTGACTTCCTTAGGACTAAATATGACAAACAAAAATGTCATGTAAACCAAGGTGGTCTAATGCCAATGAGAAATGGCCTAATCATGACTCTGTTACATCGCCCGGTGAGTGAGGCATCGAGGTAACTCCATCCCCAACTTGATAGAACCGAACGGCAACTTGCATTTTGATAGGTCTTGTGACAGCACTGCAGGTATGACACCTGTGGTATTCGTGTACCGATTTGAAGGGAGCATACACGATCGTTACGCATATGAGACTGTAGATGTTGTAAGTCGTTTAAACCTGAAGGGTTGAAAAGCGAGGACACAACAGGGCACACGTGTCGCCGACTACTTGAACGGTGAACCCAGCTTGATGACTACAAAAACAAGCATTGTATCGTACAAGCATTAGTTCAATATCACAGCATGAAATGCTGTTAACGCATAATATAGTGAGTATGAAGTGACTTGAAAGAAATGCTTCAATTCAGGGTCCTCCGATAAAGGAATTTGGGTACGTACCTCATCCCGGGGACAGCGGAATGTGGGTCAAAACTGGAAGGCGAACGGTTTTGTCTTATCGATAAGAGATTTTTTGCGCTCGCTCTGTAAAACATCCCACCCATTTTTACGTCGCAATTTGTTCCCAGCCATTCTGCGATACCCTCGACCGCCATTCGTACAACTTCCCCCTCGGTCGAATAACAGATATAATCTTTCACAATGGCTGCTACAAAGCACCTCCTCGCTGATAGCGAGGATGCCGTCGTCGACCGACCTTCCAAGAAGACCAAGGTCACCGACGACGAGAAGGCTCGTCTGAAGAAGGAGCGCAAGGACAAGAAGAAGGACAAGAAGCGCAAGACTGAAGAACAGGAGTCACCTGCTGACAAGACTGGCGATTCCGAGGCCGAGCGTGCTGAGCGAAAGAAGGCTAAGAAGGAAAAGAAGAAGGCCAAGAAGGCCAAGGCCGCTGAGGAGTCTGCTGAGACTACAGAAGTTGTCGAGGAGGCTCCCAAGGAGAAGAAGTCTAAAAAGGAGAAGAAGGTCAAGGCCACTTATGAATCTTCTGACGACGGATCTTCGGATGCTGCTTACGTCCAGACCGCAAGCCTCTCCAACGTTCCTCAAGCCCAGATTGACGAATTCCTCTCCAAGAACCAGATCACTATTACCGACCCCAAGTCCGAGACCGTCACTCTTCGCCCCGTTCTGGAATTCCACCAACTCCCTGCCACAAACCTCCTCGAGAAGAAGCCCTCTCCATTCGCCAATTACAAGGCCCCTACACCTATCCAGTCCGCTTCATGGCCCTTCACTCTCTCTGGCCGCGATGTCATCGGTGTCGCTGAGACAGGATCCGGAAAGACCATGGCTTTCGCTCTTCCCTGTGTTGAAGCTGTTTCCGATATCAAGTACAAGGGCACCAAGGCCGTCATTGTTTCGCCTACACGAGAACTTGCCATGCAGACCTATGAGCAGATGGCTTCCGTGGCTGCGCTGAACAAGCTCAAGTGTGTGTGTCTGTACGGTGGTGCTTCCAAGGATGATCAGCGAAACCTCCTCCGATGTGGCGCTGACATTATTGTCGCTACTCCCGGTCGTCTTAAAGACTTCATGTCTGATGGAACCGTTGATCTTAGCCAAGTTACTTTCGCCGTTCTCGACGAGGCTGATCGTATGCTTGACAAGGGTTTCGAGGAGGATATTAAGCAGATCCTGGGTGCCTGCCTTCCTCGCGAGAAGCGCCAGACACTCATGTTTACAGCTACATGGCCTCAATCCGTCCAGTCCCTCGCCTCTTCCTTCATGGTCAGCCCTGTCAAGATCGCCATTGGATCTGGCGGTAAGGAGACAGCTGATGGATCTGTTGAGCTGCAAGCCAACACAAGAATCACACAGCGAGTTGAGGTTCTTGAGCCCAGAGAGAAGGAATTCCGTCTGTTTCAGCTTCTGAAGGAGCACCAGCAGGGCAAGCATAAGAATGACCGTATCCTGGTATTCTGTCTGTACAAGAAGGAGGCTACACGTGTGGAGAATACCTTGGCCCGAAAGGGTATTCGTGTTGGTGGTATTCACGGTGATCTGCGACAGGAGCAGCGAACAAGGAGTCTTGAGGCTTTCAAGTCTGGAGCCACTCCTGTTCTTGTTGCTACTGATGTCGCTGCTCGTGGTCTCGATATCCCTGAGGTTAAGCTCGTTATCAACGTTACAGTATGTCAACCCAGATCGCCACCCTAACATTCGCTAATTTGCCTAGTTCCCATTGACCATTGAGGATTACGTCCACCGTATTGGCCGAACTGGCCGTGCCGGCAAGACTGGTGAGGCTATCACCTTCTTTACCGTTGAGGATAAGTCGCACTCTGGCTCGTAAGTACCTGATGTATCCGCAAATGAATGCATACTTACATATTCAGACTCGTCAACATTCTCCGAGGTGCCAACCAGCCCGTACCCGAAGATCTCCTCAAGTTCGGTACCACCGTTAAGAAGAAGGCTCACGACATGTACGGCGCTTTCTTCAAGGACGTCGACATGAACGCCAAGTCGACCAAGATCACATTTGATTAAGAGAATTACAACTATTATGGGGAGCACTATTGTTTTGCGGCTTTGCGACCGCGGACCGAGTTTAGACACTCGAGGATAAAATGGCGCTCGAGGACCAGGCTGCGTTGATTAGATGTTGTTTTCAAAAAGTTTGCATTTGGAATTTTGTAGACGTACATTAGAAGCAATAATGGGATAGCGGAGCCAGCGATCTTGACGAGAGATTTGATCGGTTGATCTGCGTTGTCTACGACTTTTAGTTGCTTGAGGAGGATAGCTGTAGCGATTGCGACGCCGAGTGTGCTCTCGGGAATAAGTGATTTGATCTTGAAGTCGGTTCCGTGTCTTTTGAAGAAGCGCTTGATGAATGCTCCGCTCCAGATGATACGACACCCCATGTTGATGATGTTGGCTAGCACGAGACCAATAGCGCCGAGAGGGTATATTCTCATAAAGAGGAAAGCAGAGGCTGCGAAGATGACAGAGAATGCACCCATCCAAACAGATTGGATGTGGACTTCGGCCTCTGTAGCGACTGACGCCACGAATGATTCTGTGAGACCGTTAAGACCCATGAAGGGAATGTAGAAACAATATGTTGCAAGCACATCACCTGCCCCTGATCCAGCCCACTGCTTGCCTGCCACAATAGCCAGAAGAGGCGGAGCGGCAAAAGGTCCAAGACTAATGATGATTGAGGTCAAAAGGATGTACAGGCGGAGAAGAGTTTGTAGGTTCTGCTTCGCTTCTGTCACTTCCTGAACTGGCTTGCCGCCTGGTTTGACAGGTGTTACAGATGACAGCAAGCGAGAAAAGTAACTTCGGCTACTTTCCTCAACAGGTTGGAAGAGAAGACGAGCAAGGAGACTGCCGTAGTTGTTTGCCAGAGCGTATGCGCCTTGGACGCTGGCGGATGCGAGAAAGGAGATGAGAAATGTGTCGCCTTGGGTGAGGAGGTGCTTGACCACGCTCTGGGCCATCATGCTTCCTGCGAGACCAATCGTTGATCGGTCAAACATGGAGGCCCAGAAGCGATTGTCCTTCGAGTTTATTGTTCTAGGAAGCAGTGAGAAGCCGATTGATGAGGCGAGACGATATCCTGAGATTAGGTAGACGAGGAGTAGTGAGACACCATAGGTAATCTGACCAAGGGCGAAAGGCAGAACTCCGATATCATTGTGCTTGGAAGCCCAAACAGCAGAGCCAAACACAACGATACATCTCAAAAACGTAGCAATCGCCTCAGCAGCAGCTCGTGTCCCAAACTGCAGCCTCGTCTGCATGAGAACAAAGCACGGCTCCGACAGCAACTCCACCATAGCCGCAAACCCATAGAGATACAACGACTCAACCAGATACGGCGTAGCAAGCGTAATCTCATTTGCGTAAGCAAGATACATCCACCCCAACCCAAGACTGACAAAGCTTCCTAGCCCAATGGCGAGATATCCCAGATTCACCACAGCTTGACTCTCCTCTTTAGCCTGGGACCCCGAGTCTCGCCGTTGAATAGCAACGCGAAGACTTTCGCGTGCGAAGAAGAGAACTGAGAGGTAGTACACCTCAAGTTGAGTTGAGAGACCTAGTAGCGGTGCTGTGAGATACCGCAGGAGGAGTTGGTTGGCGATGAAGGTTATGAGGCGGGAGGCGAGTTGGAGGATGATGAGGAGGGAAGCGCCCTTGATCATTGAAGGCGCTGGAGGGCTTTCTTTTTCAGCGGAGGGGGACATTTTGGTGGTTGAGGAGAAATGAGCGACTGTGGGTGGAGGGAGGATGAGATGAGGTTAAGGATGAAGATATCGCGGGTTCGTTTGACACGTGTTGATGGAAATGCGGATGTTTTAGTGCTTCAGTGGATTACAGTGGGTGCGGGAGTACTATAGGACGGGACCCGCCTGGGAGTTCTTCGCCTGAGCATCCCACCAGGTAGGTATAGGGTGAGAAAACAGAAGCGATTGGATGCCTTTTACTAACATCGATCTGTATCCAAAGCTTATCATATGTCACATAAGGCTTCAAATTGACAGAGACTACTTGAACCAAAACAATAAATTCATGGATATCAGCTACTTATTTATTTCATCTCATAATCGTAGTCTACCGACAGCAGAACTTCCAAATTCTGTAACACAACCAACATCTTCCTCATCAATCAATATCATACAAGATTCTTCTCTCTAGACATCATTCTTCTCGGTGTGAGAAACCTCACCCTGCTCGTGACCCTCGTTGAACATCTTGCCGCCAGCTCCAGCAACGCTGTTGCGGTGCTGCCAAGTCTCTTGAGGCTTCCAGCCAATGGACTTTCGGGCAACGGAAACTTCATCGTAGAGCTGGTCAACCTCCTCGAGGGACAGACCCTTGGTCTCGTAGATGAAGAAGTAGACGAAGGCGATGCACAGGAAACAGCAGGCAAACCAGATAAAGAAGATCTTGGACTGGAGGTTGGCCTTGCCAGAACCGTAGTCGACGAGGTAAGGGGTCGAGTAGGCGATGGCCCAGTTGAAGAGCCAGTTGGTGGCAGTGGTCATACTAAGGGACTTGGCTCGGGTCTGGAGAGGGAAGATCTCACCAGTGACAACCCAGGCCAGGGGACCCCATGTTGAGGCAAAGAAGAAGATGTAGATACAGACGAAAGAGACGGCAGCCTTTTGACCAGCCAAGCTCTTAACAAAGATGACTCCATCGCTGTCCTGGCCGGTGGAGAAGGTACCAGACATGGCGACGATGAACTGAGAGACACACATGCCGATAGCACCCCAGAGGAGAAGAGGACGACGACCCCACTTGTCAATGGCATACATTCCAGGGATAGTGGAAGCGACATTGATGGCTGATGTGATCATGGAAATGATGAATCCGCTGGAGATACCCGAGTTCTCAAAGTACTTGGTACCATAGTAGAACTGAAGTTTGTTTGTTAGCTATGTCTCATAACCACGAGATAGCGAAGCGAGAAAACTTACGATGAAGTTGATACCAGTGAGTTGCTGAAGAGCCTGGAGAGCACAACCAGTGAACTGGCGCTTAAGAATAGGAGGCTTGAAGCAGTCAATGTAAGAAGCTGTTCCGAGGCTCATTTCATGGTCGTGGTTCGCCTTGATCTCGCTGAGCTCAGCCTGCACAGCAGGGTGATCAGGACTTAGACGGCGGATCTTGGAGAGAGCCTTAGAAGCATCATCATGGCGGTCTTTCTTGATGAGGAATCGAGGTGTTTCAGGGAGGATGAGCATGCCACCGAAGAGGACAAGGGAGTAGGCGAACTGAACGGCGATGGGGATACGGTATGAGCCTGTGTCGTTACGCTTGCCTGTCGCGTTGTTTACGATGGCGGCGAGGAGGAGACCGATGGTGATGGCCCATTGGTACGAACCGACGATGGCACCTCGAATCCACTTTGGTGCTGTCTCAGACTGGTACAGGGGGACTAGGGTGGGCATGTTAGACTGGAACTCTGAAAGCTTGTAATTTGGTGGTGGTGGTGGTGGTGAACTTACTAATAGCGGAGATTTGACCGACACCAAAACCGGCGAAGAAACGACCAGCCAGGAACATGGGGATAGAAGTAGCAGCAGTTTGGAGGGCAACACCGAGATTGAAGACCCAAGTGGCGATCATGAGACCGGGACGACGGCCGATGGAGTCAGTCATGAAGGGGGAGGAGAGGGCGCCGAAGAATGTGCCGGCTGAGAGGATGGAGACGATGCTGGACTCTTGGCCGGTTGTGATGTTGGGGTTGCCCTTGGCGTCTGTGTAGCCGGTGCTGAAGAGTCGCTGCCAGTAGGGCATGGCTAGAATACCAGAGATGGTACCTGTGTCATAACTGCGATTTGTTAACCTCACGATGAGGACTCCAGGCGAGAAAGCAGTGTTGGCCTACCCGTAGAGAACACCACCAAAGGCGACAAACAAGCCGATGGCGATAGCAGGCCATGCCTTGCCAGCCTCCTCGGGCTTGGTGAGGGATGCCCTTCGAATAGCGTTCATAATGAAGATCGACACTCAAATAAGAGTGAGCAATAAGAACTAATGGTGTATAAACAAATGTGAAGTGTGTGAGAGATGAAGAACAAAAACCCCAAAAGCAAGGCGGGAGATTGTCTCTTTTTAAACCCCAAACGATCATCATAAACTTCTGTGTAGGTATACTTAAACCTGCATAACCAAAAACAACCCTCCTCTTGCGTAACATGACCTCTCGTCCCCCCCAGAAGCTAAAAAGCTAGTTAAGCTGGAGCTAGCTATCCCACGGCCTGTCCGAGCTAGTGGAGTGCGGAGTAGCCGCACCATCACCTTACGATGGTGTAGTGTAGGTAGGTAGTAGTTTAAAAAAGACTAAGCTGGGGGTGAGGAGGTCATGCGGTTCATTGGCTCAGCAAAGATCTGGTGTGGTTGGTAGTGGTTTATTTGCCCTTCCCCCTCAACCAGTGTCGTCACTGGCGAGGGAAGATATAACGCCTTGACCGTGGAGAGCGGCTTGGACTAAAAAGACGGGTAGATGGTGGCGTTCTGTCTCTATTGTATGATGATATAGCTATAGCAAGAGATACAGTGCGTTGCAACGTATTATGTGTAAAACTATCTCGTTGTCTTGGGCTGCAGAACCCGCCAGAGCAAACAAGCTTCCCCAAACGAACTCCATGTTTCCCCAGGTATTTTTTCCCTCGGCGCCCTCGTGCTTAAACGGACGGACTCATGTCCACATCCAGGTTTATTTGGAGTATGTACGTACATGCACTCTAATAATCCCATGGTCTGGGGTTGTAAGTTAAAGAGTGGATACCCTGTTCCCCCCGAGCCAAGAGCCGGGCTAGGCCGGCTCGGCGACGCAGATACCGATGCCCAGGAGCCTATCAGTTACCATTTTTGGTAAGTTTGTTAAACTTTGGTGAATGAGCTTATTAGTTGACGATGTTCTTTCTTTTTGCCACGACCATATACCCAGCTTAAAGAGACTGTAATTTTCAATAGACGAGTGTCAGATTCATTGATACTGTTTGTGTCTGAGAAAAAGTGCTGAAGCAGCTGACGCCCACTTTCGCTGGTGACGCTTTCGGAACCGGCGGCTTCACGAGTAGCGCGCGCAAAGACCATCAACCACTTCGGCCCTATTGTGGAAGTGTCTCTTTTCTTTTCATGAGGGCATTCAGGCCCAACACTTTTTTTTCTTCACGTCTAATGACTACCTACCTTACTCTAATAATAACCTTCCAAGTCTAGCTCAGCTCAGCTCAGCTCAGCTCGCGCTTTACGAGTTACCATAACGACATAGTCATATCATAAAAATCTGCATTGAATGTGGAAACAGAGTCTCATGCGTTATTGTGATTGCGGAATGGCGTCGCGCCTCGCTTAGGATGGGGCGCTTGGCGCTACAAGGCTGAAGGTGTGAGGCGGCAGAGCTGTAGCTTACAGCGGCTGCTGTTGTGGTTGGAGAAGAGGGTCGTTCAGGCCCTAACCTTAATTTTATACTGGTGATTCAACAATATGCATGAAGAGAGTGTTGTTTGTTATCGCTATTTATCTATCATAGATTTGCATCCTCGCAATATGCAATTGACGGTCCTTGGTTATACTGAACACGATCTTTTTCATGATATGGGTCTTCGGAAGTTCAGAAGTTCAAAAGCTCAATTGAAGAATCACGATATACAATGAAGAACCATCCTACGAAGAATAACATGTGCCTTACCCTGCGTCTCCCAGAAACTCGACTGATCAGCGGCTGATTGTTCAACACCAACTCAACAGTCTCGACTAACAAACCAAACCACTCGATTCCCCAGACCTTCACACTCCATGGGGCCATCAGCATCAGCATCGCTTAGCACCCAAAACCCCGCATATTGGAGCGGCGAGACCAGCCTGTCAGTTGATGATCATGTCCGTTTCCAAACATAACCCTGGTCATTAGCTTGTCGGACCGGTAATGGCACCTAGCGCCAAGTAAGACTTGTTAACAGAAGCACCGAGATCTGCACCGTTTCTCACGGATACCGGCATCACGATATGGAGACCTCGAGCAGTGAGCAGGGATAACTCGACTCGTGCAATCCTTCATCTTTTTTCGAATCGGCGGTATTATGGAGTCGATCAGTATATCTCTCCATCCTCCACGTCCGTGGGTTCAATGACAATCCCCGTGGGGGAGGGACTAGAGGGGATAATCGACCGTTGGGCGAATACAAATGTCCGTTTATCACTGCGACCTCCCTACTCCGTAGTCTAGTCTCGTTTGTCGGACCGTTGAATGCATAACACGTCCCGCTAACGTTTGACTACAACCCTCGAGTTATATGACTGCATGCTTCTCCATGGGCACCCCATATCGTCTCCAACATTTGTAGATTGGCTCTGCCTACTCCGTACGGATACTGGAGTATGTACTGATAACGTTGCCCTTCTTTGCTTATGCGGGGTTGGCCATGTAGTCTATCCATGTTACCGTAGGATCTGGGGAACATCCTCCGCTTACATGAAACGAATCCTTTATTGCAACTCGCTGGGCACTCGATGACAAGTAGGGCAATGGTTTCCTGAGTTTCTTCGTGTTAACGGATGCTGAAACCCTTCAAGGCAACGGAACTTTCAACAGTCAACTTGGATAGTAAGAGTAAGTCATCAATCACTTTCAAATGTGCAATCAGCGAAACGGATAGATAGAAGAAATGCATCGCTTCGTCTCTGCATCACCCATTGGACATATCTATCATGACGACCGAGGAAAACTTCCTATGACCCCTTCCGCTGAATGACAGACTAAAAATCGATAAACGCTTTCCTCCCAAGTGAGGACCGATGCCTTACGCTCTCCGAGCCACCCTGGCTTCAACTCATTTATCATGTTTTCAACAACTCTCTCAATCAGTACATAGTAGAGCTCTGTCACTTTATTTGGTCCTCCTCCTTCCCTATTTGCTCTGCCAAGCGTTGAGCAATCACCAACAACGCCTGATTTAGCTGCATTTGAATGCGTTGCTTGGCAAGGACGGATTGTTCGACTGCCTTACACAATGCTAAGGTCATGCGGTTGTGCGCATCACAGTCCGACTCGACGGTAGTATCCGACCTGGTCTGGGTGCCCCAGGATGTAGGTTCTCCATTTTGAGTAAGGTCTTCGGAACCATGGCCATCGTCTTCATCAACCGGCTCAGAGGGCTCAGCGACCACAGGAGAGACATAGCCATCACCCCCATCGGGCTTCTCCTTAACAGGCGATATGTGGTCAACCTTTTTCTGAGCCTGATCTGGGCTGCAATCGGTACTGAGGGTTTTGGGGATTTCAGGATAGGCATTCTGTGGCTGATGGGACTCTGCAACATCAGCTTCGGCCCCTCCCTCAACGGGCTTGACGCTGGGAAGCTGTTCAAAGTTGACGAATCCATCAGCGTCCACTTGCGTCATGATACGTGTTGCGCTAGGCCCAGGGTCTGAACCATCTGGACTAAGGATAGTCCAACGGAAAGGTAACTTGCACTCGTGAAAAAGGTATTCATTTATGCGAATCAGGGCACGGCAGCTTGTTAGACCTAAGTCTTTAAGAGGGACAACTCGCTCGGTAATGAATTGCCTCAAATCATGGTGCGTAATGCGCCCAGATTCCAGGCCCTTTCGGATCGATACCCTGATGTTGTCGTCGTCCTTTTTAGAGGCACAGGATACGTGGCGTGGTCTATTGCCGTGAGCTCTACCGAAGAAGTCGCAGATTCTTTTCAAAGCGGCTTGCTCCTCGTCATCTGAGGTGGTGACAAAAAACTCGGTGAGGCATCTTTCTTGATCTTCAGGGGTGATGAACTTTGCTTCTAGTTGATGATACACCATTCGTCTGTGATTCTGCATTGCCAGCGAGATTGTTGGAGGCGACGGAGCAGGCCATGGTTGTGGGTTTGTGTCAAGAGTTGCTTTGACTTGTTCGATAAGGGGGCCTTTTTGGGATGAAGCTGCAGCATTCTTGCTGCTCTCGCCATTGTTGGCCATATTTGTGGATGTAAGGGATGCAGTGTGTAACGAATGTTGTGGATTGTGGATGATGAAGATGGTGAAGAAGAAGATGGTGATGATGATGAAGATGATGATGATGAAGAAGAAGAATAAGAAAAAGAATGGAGAAGGATGCTGATCTTTATGTTGGTAGTGGGATTGTGCCTGGATGTACTGAGGGAAGGAACTGGAAACATGATTCATATTCGGCAGGCTCTCAGCAAAAGGTATCCTAAATACCTTCCTAAACTTATGTCAAGTTAGGTACCTACCTAAGACTTTTATCACTGAGGGTCGAGGTCCCGAGGTTTCTTTCCCCCTCTAGATACCTAGGCAGGGCGGGCAAGAAACCTCTGCAACCAGGGCAGTCTCAACCATCTCAGAGGAGTCGCTGACCTCCATAACATCAAGATACAGGTAGGTGCCCTCAACCTCGACACATGACATTGGAACTTACGAGTCTTCGTCGCCTCCTTGAAGCTTTGATGCAGAAGTGCCATTTATCAAAGCTAGCTGATATCTACTCTGGTACGCGAGGCAATATCTAGAATAAAAATAGTTTCTGTCTGTTCCATCTGAGCAGATTCATCTCCAATATGTCTCAGCTGATACATTAAGTGTCGAGGAAAAAGCAAAAAAGTCTGGTTTTTATGCTGCTCCCAGCTTCCTAGCCTTCTCCTCGAGCGTGGTAGGTTTATAGGTCGTCTCATCCCCGGCGTTCTCTTCCCTGCTGTCACCCCTATTTAGCAGCATCACCAGATTGGTCCTCCTGCGACTTCACATTTGTTCACTTCGATAAGCTTTCGAAGACTAAAACTCATGATAAAAATTTCCACGAATGCTCAAGGCTTCGCGAAGCCCAGATATCACGATGCTTGGGGCCACAGAATTAAGACTCGTGACCAAAAGACTTATTCTCAGCTTTTATGTTATATTTCGCACTTGATATAAAGCTTTAATAAGTCATGTATCGGAGTGCCATTTATTAAAGCTAACTGGTTTCTACTCTGTTATTCGAGACAGCATCTGCAATAGAATCGAATCCAGTCTTCTTGACCTGAACTGGCTCACCTCCACCGGCTGCTAAGATGTCTCTATCCAAAACATAACGCTGTTTGTGGCGTTGTAGAGTGCGATAAGCTTCAAGATTTCACTCCCAAGACACAAGCACCCTCATCAACGTCAACTGCTTCATATATTAGATCAACGAACCAGATGGAATGCATTCCAAACTTACCCAAGGGACTATTGTTAATCTTGTGACGGAGACTCACTTTCTTGATGCATCTGGTAGCAGATTTCATCCACCATGCCGTAGCATTCCTCCTGTTCTTTAGCCTGCAATTATGTCGTGTGTTCCCAAGGACTTTGTTGTTCTTCCTCTCTATATAAGGATCGTTGTTTATTAGGGCATTGGAGGGAAAGGAAGCGGGAGCACCAAGGGTTGGTAATAGCACCAGAGTCAGGTTCTGGGTGAGCATCACGGTAGTGACCATCGTCGTGAGGCGTGATGTTTTAAGATACCCGCAAGGGTCAATTTTTGGCATGAATTCCGGCGTATCCTTCGTACTTACAGGGTCAGTAACATATTTTTGCTCCGCAATCAACAGCCTGTATCCTGCGACGTTTCTTATACTACGTCTGCTTATATATACAAATGTCGGTAGGTCTGTATTGAACATGATCCCCTGGCTAGTCTGCCGGTTTTAGACATTGCTAGAGTTCTCTCCCCAGCAGATGGTCGCACGAATCCTGCGTTTGCTGCAGCAGAGCTGCAGTTTACGTAAGTGTTCTGGTGGTCGTACATTTCAACAAGTCGGGTAGTGAGAAAGGAGAGAAGATCGAAGTGAGGTCCTTGGCCTTTGGGAGACGGGAGAAGAATTGAAACACTTCGATATGCTACTCACGGTGAACGTTCTCAATGATGAGAGAAAGTTTCTTTGCCTTTGGGAGGCGAGAAAAGATTGGCAGATCCTTCTCCATTGGCATCTCGGTTCCATTTCATCTGAGCGCAAATCACAAGGCCAAGGCTGTCATGCTATTTCAGCAGGTGCAGAAGGTATATATATAGACCTGATGGCGGCTTCGAAACATCTTGGACTCAGTATAACTTCTTTTCTGGATTTCAGTAATGGCTTTGGTATTATCGTATCAAATAACATATCTGCAAAGCCTGGTCGATTGACCAAAAATGCCTAAGTGGTCCTTCATCTTGCGGATTTGTTTTTGGAATTTAACCTCCCGAGCTGACACTCATGAGTGCTGTCGCAGCTAGGAACGTGAAATATGCCGAGAATAGTCAGGGGTAATTCCAGCATTGCGCTTCTAGTCGCTTTTAGATGTAGGCTAGACGGTAGCAGGCAGCTCGACACTTGATGCAGGAGGCGGTAACTCTCTCCTCTGTATCCGTCTAATGGAAGAGGCCGAATATGAAAATGCCTGCAACGTCTTGTGTAAACTCCACTACCTCGTCCTTATGTCGAAGAATCTCTTGGCGCATGAGGCATCAAGGTTGCGTCAATGAAGCATCGCTAGGTAAGGATAGATGAAGGTTTAGATGCGAAGAGAGGGAAGTTTGGAAAAATGAAAAGAGTTGGGCTGATGGCAGATGTTATCTACCATTCTGTAGCACTCCTCGACCCAATGGTTTCCGCGGTAATTTCCGGGCCACTCTTCTAAGCTGTATTCATATGGGAACATGGACCAGCGGAGACGCAAGGCTAGATCCTCTTCTAAACATCAAGTCTATGTTCTGTAAATGATGATCATGGTCGCGGCCTGGAGCAACTGAGAGTCTTTATCTTGGCCGCCTCTACCTTCATTGCTTCAACATGCTTCTTCAACTCCTCGTTGAGCTCAAGCTGTTTAGTCAACTCCTCTTCGGCAGAGTGCCAGAAGTCAAAATAGAGCTTCTGGCGCTCCTCCACCAACTCGAGCGTCGTCTTGAGCTCCTCATTTTCGATAGCGAGCTGGCTGTTGCTCCCAATGAGATCGTCATTTTGGTCATTGACGTATTTACAAATGACACATATGACCATAAAACTCATTTTGCTACCCTCAAGATGCACCCTAGAAGGTTATATATAACAAAGGAACGGTCAAGATCGAGGACATCTCGGTGCTGCTTCATCCGTCGCTCTTCTCCGACTCTCTCTGCCCTTTTGATGGCTTTGCAGAGGAAGCTAAGTTGAGAAATCGCTTTAATATATGCTATATTGAAGGCAAGGTGACAGAGAAAGACTCGTAAATTCACTTATTGGTATGACAGACACCAAATCCATCCTCTTGGGCCATTGGAGATAATCAGGTCAAGTTCAAAGTATGGCTGTTCGTCGACCTCATCGGCAGTATTCCAACGTGAATGCTACCACAGCGTGCCACCTGATCATCAATGGTCAACTCTCAGTCCTTTCGATCTTGAAACAGCAGCATCTTATAATAAAGAGTTGTTCTCATAAGCTATGGTGCCGAAATCGGATGATATTGGCGACTTGGGGTGTTGTAATGTATACACTAGTTGGTTTTTCATCTTCAGAGTCCAAGTCCATCGTTCTGGGCCAGAGGGGAAGCCTTGGGGGAGGACAGGCTGAGTCCAGCTTTGCATTTGTTCGGGCAGAAGCTTCACGCTCGGTGGGCCGTAAACATAGAGCTTGTTTCGCCAGGAAATGGCCCGACTAGTACACGGAAGCCGTACGTATTGGATGGCAAGTCGAAAGAACCGGAGATTCGGTGCAGGTGCAGGTATTGCGGTTGATCTTCCGATCTACAGAGGTTCGTCGATGTGGAAGATATGCAATAATATAGATGGCGGTAGAATGGTTTCCCGAAGATATTATATTTGGAAATAGCCTAGACTGGCCTGCTTTTCGTGGTGCTCATGGACCCATGCGATGTTACCGTGTAGGTACCGAAATGGTACAGTAACGGAGGGAAGCGTGTGGAACAATCTTTTTACGCATCTCCGCTGGGAGATGCTCAAAAGGGAATGACGGCATTCTGTTATTTGACGGTTAGTCTCAATATTAGTCTTAGTCTTAGTCTTGACCGACGTCTCAATTGCTTTGCGATCGTGCAGGATATAGTGACAGGGAGAATACCGACAGATATCATGAGATCACCGTCCAGCATCACAGGCTGGGCGAGGGCGAACAACTGTCGGCAAGGAATAATTCCATGGTGTCACACGCCGCGGAGTTGTTCAACTGAGGGCTCTATTCCGAATCTGCACAAGTTGAATTGAATGTGATTTTGTACTGATTCCTATATCTCCTCGGCGTTTTGCGAATTTGTGAGTCCTGGGCTGGTCTCTGCGGTGCTCGTGTGTGAGACGGTGTCAATTTCCATAAACTCGTGACCCAAAGACTGACCATTGGTTCCTCCAATCTTTCTAGATGCGTGAAGTTGGAGTACCTTGTGCTTTGTTCGTTGCAATGCACGCATTGCAAAGGATCTTCCGGGATCCGGATGCGAGGCAAAATCATCACCGAACAATTTGACAGTAGTATCCAAGCTTACTGTAGTTATAATATAAAAAGCAGAAGCCACAGCGGTGATGCATGTTCTCATACTTGAGGCCCCTCGTGATAACAGTATGACTATGTCACGCTGGGCTGGCGTCTACATTTACCCATCCACAGCATCCAACGAGCCAGCATGATCACTCTTTTTCTGTTCCCGATCATCAATAGAACGCTTCGGGCCACAGCAGATCCTATGACTGTCGCTTGGTTCTCTGGCTGCTGTACTGGATGATCTATCGAAGGCCCGACTCAGCGTCTTCGTCTTTCGTTTTCTCCAGTGTTGCTAGGGAGGAAGACACAGCTTCGGTCGATCTTCAATATGGAGAGGACGTTCAGTGAGCTCTGATCATATGGAAAATAAGATGGAATATATAATATTGAGCTTCTCTGACTATCGGGCAAGCCTGACGGGCCGTTGTTGCAGGGATCCATCTCAGAGGGTTGGGGATTGTGTAGTTTATAATTATTACTAGTGGAAGCCATGGCAGGTCAACACCAGTTCTGGAAGGCAAGGATGGGAGTTGCGCCAGTCGCGGCGGCTGATGAGTGAGGGCTTCCACAGCTCGACCGCCATGGTTCTCGGTTGGAGGTCGCGAGCCACTCTTATATATAGACCTCATGGAGCATCAGAACCCAGGGGCTCTTCTCTAGATTATGAAAGGATATAGGTAGTAAACTGAGATGGTCTTGAGATGAGTCATTTCTGACACTCAAGGACAGATGCCTTAACTTCGTTTGCCTTCCCTTGTTAAGTAAGTGTGACACTTTTGTGAGAAAAACACTTTATATCGTCCGCCCGCGAGACATGGGCAAGGTCTGTGAGCCGTGGGAGACTTTTGTTTGGTACGGAGTAGGATGTGTATATACTATAGCGTATGGGCAGATGAAGAAATATTGGTTGAAATACTGATGCATTGACTTGAGATAGCAGTTCTTCGTGGTCTTCTTCTTGATCTGACGAATGAGTCGGCGACGCCCCGGGGAGGTTGCGAACAAGTTGTCTAGCTAAGTGCAGCCTGACTTGACCAGGGAACAACGCTCACACGACGAGCGAGAACCAGGATTGCAGTCAAGAGGACGCCCGTATTATACTTATGCATCAACTTGAGATAATCTTCTTTGATAAAGAAGTTAGCAGGAAGAGAAATGTTGGGTAATGTCATTGTGTGCTGCTGTATGGCTTGTGGTCTTGTGTGTAAGCACATTGATGTGTAGACCTGGGATGTTAATTGTTCGCTCCTCGTCGCGGACACCGAAGGTCATTGGGAACGAGATCGAGTGTTTAGGGTCTCTATATAGATTTGGATCCTCCTCGAACATGGATGTTGGGCTCGGTCTCTTTCGTGCTCTAGCTGGCAGCCAGACACTATGCGTCTGGGCCGTAAGGGGTCGCGAACTTTCGTGTCCACCATGAGGGATCTGGCGAGGGACTTTAGCAGGGGTGGCGGCGATTTCCATGACCTTGGTACAAGAATCGGGAATAGAATGGGATGATTTCCTCCGTCTCAATCATCGACAAACGAGGTGATGTTGTAAGTCTTGTCTGCTGGCAATCGGGCAAAGCTTGACGGTTCGTTCCAATAAGCTTATGCCCTGGGTGACATACCGGGAAAATGATCTCCAGGCGCAGAGGAAACTGCTTCCCCAGTTTGATCCTGGGCAAGTTCTGTCGAAGGTTTGACAAAGCGGAATGCATTGCTTAGGCTTTGGAAATGTTCCCTTATAGCCACCTCTCATCAGAGTGGCATCGTTGCCTTCGGGTATACCACAGCGCGTCTCAGAGTGCTCGTCATCCCTAACCCCAACCCTAACCCACCTATGACGATAAATGTTAGACGGGGGCATTAGGTTAAAATCCTGTCTACCCTCCGGCACATCGCGTCGTCCTCGACATAAGCCTTTATGACAGACTTGGGAAGTGGCATCTTTTAGGTGGTTATATAGGAGGTATATATAATAAAGTTAACCTCTATAGTGGTCTACAACGCGAATTTTTTCTCTGCAAGATTAAACTCACTGCCCTATCGGAGATACTATCCCTGATAGGGGTTGTCAAGGATCTCCTTAAGGCTCTCGCTTTTAAATTGCCCCGTTGACAGACGGACGATATCCCATACGATATCGGGCACTGTAAGGATGTAAGTATAATGCGGCGAACGGCTGGATTCAGAAATATCGTTTGGCCATGACTGGGTCGTCCCAATAGACGGCATTTGGGACTCTGTATATATATTGCTTTCTGGGAGCTGAGAATCCGGGGTAATCTCTCTCTTTGCTGGTCATCCCTGTGTTTCACAAGGAGGCGTGCCTGGAAGATACTGTGTTAGCAACAGTTTTGATCAGTAGGGGAGGAGTTGTTAACTTACAAGGTATAGATGTGGCTGCCTTGTGGTATCAGATCGCCATTGGATCTGAGCCAAGCTCAGAATTATGCAGACCAGATAGGGATCCTTGATCCACTCTACAGGGGTGACTCTTGCGAGTCGTCGGTCGTACAGTCTTCCATTCTTAGTGCTAGTGGCCTGCTCTTCGGCCTCATTGCGGACTTCTTCGTTCAGACTACCGGAAGGCTTCTGCTGGGCAATTCGCAGAGCTCATATTCGGCGTGTTGGTTTTCCAATTTGTATATATAGTCTGTATTTTTCACGGCCGCACCAGCTATGTCTCTGATAATACCGAGAAAGCATTCTCTCTTCTTTTGGTGTGAAACCTCCTATATTGTCGTTGGATATCAGGCTATAAGTAGAGTTCTCGGCTTTCAGTTCTTCCAGTGTCTTGGGGAGGTTAATAACCCAGCTAGAATGGAACTCAATAGCACTGTCTAACAGTTGGCGGTTCACCAGGAATGGTAGTATCGCGGATTTGCAAGTGACTCTTCTTGTGGTACGCTTCCTCTGATGGGGTCTTCTCTTCACTTTCTGCCAGCTTGAGTGAGTCTAGCACTTGGACATTCCGCAAGTCCTTTGATCAGGGGTTCTGATGACTATCAGCCACTTGATAAAGGCTACGATAACTCGGAACTGGTTGTTCTTTTATGGATTGGGCGCGGCGAACTCCTCGAAGACCAAGTCTCTGATAAGGCGGTAGAGTCCCGGGATATATTGGATGTCATAAGTGATTGGTTCCCATTCGATACCGAGTCCTCTTCAAATGAGGATGAGTGGAGAAATCAGGTCGCGGAGGGAGATGGTGAGAGGTGTGCCGCTGACCCAGTTGAGGTTGGACCACTTGATCAGGCGCATCAGATTGTTATAGACACCGTCCGACTTTTTGGCGACATGTGCCTCATCGTACACAAGAAACTGTAAGTGCAGCTTCTCAGTATCCAAGTTGTTAGGTTTGTACCAGACCAAGTTGCCGTGCGCCTTGGTCTTGTCCTTGATGAAGATGATATCATTCTTATCCACCTTACCCCGATGATGAAGGGGATTTTGCACTCCCTAACTAATTGTCGAGGGCTGTGTGAACGGCAAAGGGGCAGGTCTTGGGATACGCTACAGCAGCTGCCGATGTAATTGAATCCACCCAAACACTGCCGGTGAACATTCTGCCACTGAAGATAAAGCCCACAACCTCGCGGGTGATTGTGAAGAGAGAACCAGTATTGCCTTTGGCTGCGAGGAGTGCACAATCTTCGCAGACTCTCAGCTGCTAGGACGCGGGACATGGTGGATGACTATGGCTTAGGCGGGCTGCCAGGCCTTTGTGCTGGTTGATGACGCGGGTTGGGGATTGACACCGTGGGGTTGTCAGGGATCTTCGCTTTTTCAAGACCTGAGGGTTGTCCTAGATCATATCTCGGACTGCCAGCTGATAGCCTATTTTTATTTGAAGTCTGCAGTTGTCTTTGCCAGGTACAGATAATACGCTTGTTGCTAGCAAACTCATCTCAAACCACAATTCAGCGGTTGGAGGTCTTCCCGAGTCGATGTCGGCTTTTATCTGAACTTGTTGCTATAAGCCTTGTCGCTTGAGCACTGTGTGAATGCGACATGACCCTTGCCATAGCTCTCAAGAATTGAGTTATCCTGGCGCTGAGCTGGGGCTGTCTGCTTGCTTATACCCTTGATTGTCTGTCGAATTGTCGAATCGCATGATGTGCGATCGCAATACTAGGCTACATTGTCAATCATTGACCACTTCTTTTACGTCTTCCTTCCTTCTCCAGCCTGGAGGGGATCGCTGCTGGAGCTGTCAACGTTGATTCGCGAAGGCCGAGAGCCTTAGATGACGACTGCACGCCACGTTCCGCAGAACACTTGGGGTTTGTGTAATAGGAAGTACGCCGGACAAATATATAAAAGCAGGTATAAATGAAGTCAGGGACTGACAGGAGTGGGAGAAAGCCCAGAAGGTAAGAATGTATTCTGCAGCGACAGGCGATTTGGCTGGAATGATACTAGGGATGGCGACCTCTGGGGGACCTTACGGGCATAAAATACTTTCGACCAACCTACTCTGTCCATGTACCCCTGCCTTTCATGTGAGTTTCAGCTTGTGATAATTGCAGGACAGTCGAGGTGATCATGACGGGAGCCCGGAAGCCGAAGCCACATAGAAGATAGCTCATTGATTGCTTCCTGGGTGTTATGATGAGCTAGCTCAGGACCAGTAAAGGGTCTCTCACCCAAAGAAAGGTAGGAGAGAATCGTTAAAGTCCGTCTGTAATTAGGTTAGAGTGTGATATATAATTTAGTTAGGAACTTACACAGCTAGGGTCACTGTGCTCAGCTTTCCCAAGGTCGAGGCACTTTTGTACAGCGTAGGTAAGGGCAATGATCATGATGATCGGGAGGATAACCTCGGTGCCGGCGGGTACATCGATAGAAAAGGTCAAGATCCAAGTCTAAAACACAGCCCAAGCAGGGTACGCCCTTAACGCCTTAAAAGCCAGTAGCCTCATAGTACTTAAAGTCCAAGAAGACGGTGGCGATATAGGCCAGGGAAGCCATAGTAGAGGCTTTAGTGAAAATAAGGACGGCTTAGAGAGTTGAAGGACTTATATACTAAAATAAACTCAGCAAAAGCTTTCCTAGACTTATCCTGGGCTCAGGCTAGACTTACCTAGACGTTTTCGTTGCTTAGTGTCGAAGTCCCAAATTTCCTTACCTCCTTTGGTTACCATGTCGCAGTCTTTGTTCGCACAGGAGTTCTCTCTTGTGAGAAGTTAGCACTGCAGGTAAGGCTAGTAACAAAGTGATATAGGTAACTTACTGTATCCATGAAGTCCGATCATTACCGTGTCGAGGAATGTTATGATCGCTTCTTATACTGATACCTCCGTCTGGTGCCAGTTTGAAGGGTCATTCCAGACTAGTGAATATGTTTCGAGATCAATCACGAGTGGCGAGATCCCAAACAAGAGAGAGAAAGAGAAAAGAGTATACATATATATAGATGAGGTTATTGTCTGATGTAACTGGGTTGAGGTGTAAGTTGACTGAGTTCTAACCCGGGGATATCGGGGTATTTATACTTTTCAAAGACAGGTTTTACATAATCGTGTTTTCACTTGTCGTCATTCCATTATACGGTGGTTGTGAGGTTCTCATCAGCTTGTCCAAGTTTGCTTTCTGCCTAAGCAAAGAGCAAATATTTATGATGGACAAACTGTTGCACAGTCACTTCTCAGTGAGTTATATCTCAGTTGATAAAAACAAGAACTTTTGTATTCATGATTTCTCTGCTATCATGCGTATCATAACCCAGCCTTTGCGTGATCTAATTGTCTATCTATGAAAGACCCAAATCTGATCTTCTGTATCCCATGGTATCAAACCACAAAAGAAGAGCGACAATCGTTGTCTAAGCGATGCTGCCACACCTTTTCCAATTGCTTTCTGCATTGCGATAATATCAATCACCACTTTAGTCTATTCTTCGCTAGAAGTGGTTTGTTTCCCTCCGATGTTGTCCGCTGTCGCTTGTCAAGATGTCCATCACCAGGACGCCGCTCACCAGAGGAAGAAGCGGCGGTAGCTGTGGTAGATACTCCAAGTTTGCTGGAATACTTATTCGCCATCATGGTATTCCATTCAGCCTTTTGCTTTTCGTCATTGGCTTGTCGAGTGTCCCTGGCAGCTTTGTTCTTCAGTGCTTCTGAGGTCTTGATCCGCATCTCAGCCTCAGCTTTGTAGGTGTCCCTTTTGCGCTTCTGGACCCGGCGCAGATCATCCGTTGCTTTCTGGAGTTTGTCCATCATTCTCTTCACGCGCCTTTCAGCTGCGTTTTCCAGCTCGTCGAGTGTAGCGTTGTTGTCGGCCTGGGTATCATTGTTTGTGTCCTTGGATTCTTCAGGGTTTTCCGTGCCATAGTCTTCTTCCTCTTCGATTCGTTGTTCGCAAGTTTTGGCAAACCAATAATCTCGTTGTCTCCATTCTTTCCAACTCATATCCAGCAATCCACCAAAAAGTCTCATTTCCTGCGCTGTGTCGTTGAGCATGGGATAGTGCTCTGGCCCTTCCACCATGTCAGCGCACTTCCAGTACTTGGCAAACGATGCCGCAATCCTGTGCACGGTGCTGTTCTCAGGCCAGATTGCCTGCATCACAAGGAAATTGGGATAGTAGAAGCTTCCTGGAGAGTCGATGCAGGAGCCTCCTTTGATTCTATAGTAGAACGGATGGTTGCTTGGATTCTTGCAATCCTTGACCCAGTCGCGTTGGTCTAAGTATGCTTGTGTTTCCTTCACAGCCTGTTTGCACATGCGCGGCTTCACCTTTTCGAAGGCCTCCATCACATGTCTCTCCATTTCTGCCAGCCTCTTCTTCTTTTCTCTGTCCTGGAGAGCCTGGAGTAAGTCTTGTCCATCTTCAATCTTAATGACAGTGGGAATGGCACCCTCTGCTCTGGAGTTTGGCTGGCTCATTTCGAGTGCTGAAAGGCTGTTGGCATTTTCTTGGAAGATGCCCGCAGCGTTTAGTTCTTGAGAAAACCGTTTGGCGAAGATGGACACCTCCCGTAAAATCACCTCCCGCAAATTGCCTGAAGTGAAATAAATGTCAGTAAATAAGGCTAAATGTTTGAGAGATCACCAAACAATGTAGCTAAGTCATACCAAGAACCAATGAGGTTGTCATGAAGGTTGCGCTCACACGGGAGAATGAATGAAGTGTCTCCAAACGTGATCGGAGAGAAGATGATGAGGAGAAAAAAAGGATTAATGGAAAAGGTGAGGAAGATGCTATAGATATACACTTCAGAGTGACCTTTTGGCGTTGAATCATTGCCTCATCATATGCGCAACTGAGGAGTTCACCTTAGGCAGCAACTCCTGTTCTCCCATACTTTCATGGGTTAGAGAAACAACAATTTAGACTTAGACAGTAGATCGATTGCACATCTACCACTTTTTGCTCAACCATCCACCACAATAACTTGTGCACAACATCAAAACTTCCAGGTATCAGATCACCAGTTAGTAGTGACTTGGAGGTGTACTTACAATTAGAAACGACTTTTATGAGCATCGTTTACACTCAATTAAAGTTACCTGACCCTTATGGAACAAGAACATATCAGACCTTAATATAAGGGATCAAAGAGAACGTATTGACATGTATTTCTGTATCAACATCTCTTTACTTGAATCCTCTTCCTTCCATCACGACTGTAACTCATTGACCATCCACACCCTCTTTCTGCATTTACTCTATGATCATCCAATTGTACCTCGCTGTATCAAGAGATGTAAACAGGCATATCGCTCCCAAACAAACTCCCCTTCTGAATTTGAACATCATCTCGATGAAAATCATGCAACATGAGCCAACAAATCATCCTCAGAACAAAAGTACACCAGACCTCCTTTGCCCCACGAAGATACGCTGCATACTCAGCCGTCTGGGCCGCTTCCCCCTTGACGACCTGAAACTCGGAATCTGCGTTCTTGAGATTGAAGAATGTCATTGATGCTGACCTCAACACGGCGGGAAGAATCTGTTGGAAGTATGTTTTCATCAGAGTGTCTTCTTTGTTGCTTGCGTTGGCAGGTAGGAATAGTGATGTTGAAGAGGCGCTGTTCATCTGGGAGAGAAGTTCGTCAAAGTGCGCGCCAATCATTTCCTGTCCAAGAGATGCTCGCAGACTTCCATGCCTTGGTAAAGAGTAGTCTTTGAGTGACTCGTCAAGTTCGTCGAGAACAGAGTGCAGTGCATCCTGTGCTTGCCAAGTATAGCTCTGGGGGGTGTCATCTCCAGGTCGAATGCCAGTCTTTGGAGCAAAAATGGTGTTTACATGAAGTGATAGCTGTCCGTTCGCCATTTCGGGGTCTTCGTGAAGATATTGTTGATACGCAGCCAGTAACTTGGGAAAAGAGAAACCTCTTGTGCTCCAGACGCAGTAGCATGGGTTGGGGATATATCTAAAGCAGAGATCCTTGATGTGAAAGACTTGGCCGATCATGCCTATGAGCTCAAAAGTGACTGGATATGTTAGTACCATCAATCTTAAGGGTGATATTGAAGCTTGCCTGGGAAGATGTGAGATGTCACAGCTCCGTCTCTCAAGAAATAATTCACCGCCTTGCGTCCACATCCAAACATAGCCAGCGTCTCCGCAACCTCTGTCCGACTCCCCAATCCAACATTTGGCCAGTCATATGAACAGTTGCCTCTTTTGTACTCAGGAGATCCCTCAGTAAATATCGTAGGGAGTTGTCCAAAAGCAAGTCTCGTCACCGCTTTCGTCGGAATCGTCCTATTCCCTTCAAATATAGCCTTCTCCAGCGCTTGAAAGTGAAACATGATCCCAAGTCCACTGATCTTGTGACCTTTGACAAGAAATCCATTCCCTTCAGCTTGATACACGTTGTGGAAAGTGTTGAACTCTTTCCAGTAGATACCAAGCATAGCGAGCATTTCTATCAAGCTGCTCATGGTAGTTGTAGCGTAGGGACGGTTGATTGACGGGGGCATGTCGTCCCAACTCTTCTTCTCTCGTTGCAGAGCGACGTTGAGAGTGTGTTTGCCAGCGATGGATGTGAGTATTGCTGTGGCGCTTGCTGGGCGTGGCCGTAACCCCATGATCTGCTGTCTCGTCCAATTTTGCGATTGGTTTTCCATCTTTTGTAAACTCGACAGTAGCGCAAGCCAAGTTGCGCGATCATTTTTAACGAAGCGCCCTGTCTTGGTAAATGTGCCGGTAGATGGTGGCTCGAGATCAGTCCATGTATCATCAAGGCTCTTTCTCGTTCCATCAATGAAAAACACATCCGCTCCGTCGATAGGTCTTTTGTCTGTCTTTGAAGTAGTGACAAAGATGACAGGAACTTCGAACTGAATCTCTGTTCGAAACTCTTTGGGTCGCCAGGCTTTGGTCCGTGATTGATGCCATCGACCCATGACGTTCTCACCGCAGTTCGGAGGCGACCTGAATTGCTTGAGCGAGAATGGTGCTCCTGGAGGAGGTTCCACTGGGGACTTGACAACACTTCTTGTTGTGATGGCTCTCATGAGATCTCGAGATATGCGTTGATTACCACTCATTTGGGTGTAAAACTCCGGGTGTTGAAGTTCCGTCCTGCTCATGATTGGAAAAGCGGACAGGATGGATGAGTCGTCGGCAAGACTGAAGCTAGTCATGACTGAGCCTGTTATGGAGCGGCCGTGGGTAGAATGTATCGAGAAGGCATCTGTCGAGTTGTACACACGCTTGTAGACGTCTGTCTTCTCAAGCGCGACCTCAAACTCGCGACGTGGTGGTGAAGTCGTGCCGTTACTCTCGCTCTTTGTCGAAGTTTCCGTCGAAGTTGAGCGCTTTAGTTTCGGCATTCCTAACTCTGGGACACTCGACGTCGGGAAGCTGAGGGATCGCTCTGCACTTGCGTGAAAGCCATTCCACTCATCTCGATCGTACTTCCGCGATGTCGCGACTGAATCAGTTTCTGTTGCGTCATCTTCTTTCCACTGATGCAATGTCGGGGCCATGGATGACCGGTTGGAAGGGATGAGAGTGGAATTATCGGCGATAAACTTGTTGAACAGCGCTTCGAGACCTTCGATTCGTCTTTGAGTTGCTTCGCTGCTGCTGAGGACCGCGTCAATCTTGAGTTCCAGCGCACGCTGTGATTCCACGATAACCACGTCTGACTCGCTACGTATTGTTAGCGCCTTCGATATCAAGGACTAATGAGACTTGCCATTGTAGAATGTTCAAGATGAGAGTGACTGATCCCTTGTGCGCCTGGAGCTGCCGAATATACTTGACAACATCATCTTGCACCCTCAACCATTTGACCCGATCCCATCTCGTCAGAACAACCTTCCCATCATTATCCAACGGCTTCAGCGTGGTGATGAGATGATCACACGTCTTGATCAATTCACTGATCGTGACAGTCGCATCATGAATGCCAACCGACATCCTCGCCGCTTTCGGGACCGAATCTGGATCATCGATCAAACTCTTGAGTCGCTTAATCGCCCAGTTGATCTCTTTTGTCTCAGCATGTGCCCATAATACTGTCCGGGGACAGTTTTCTATGCTGGACTTGACGGTGTCAAAGGTTTTGATCACGGCGGCTGAGACTGTGAGAAGGCCTGCTACTCCGCTGGCGATGCTGAGGGGATCCATGGCCGAGGCAGCGAGTAGAAGATGGAATTGATGAACGGCATTGTAGAGTCATTTGCGGAGGGTTGGGGGCTATAGATATGATAGAAGGGTTCAGCTCTAAATCAGGCTGTGGTTGCGTAGCTGCGATAGGGTAGATGATATGCAGCTGTTGAGCGATATTGTCTCGATGATGTAGTCACTCGCATCTTTGGCTTGGCGCAAAACTGGAGGGCCAGTCTGTCCGGCTGACAAATGAGGGATAGTAAGATCGATCATCGGAAATGTATTTAGCATGGGTCGATTCTCATGCATCTCGTCAGAATAAGGCAGGCTTGTGTCTTGTGCATCTTGTCTTCAGTTTGCTTTCACCTGTGTGACACTGCTAGAGGATGACAGCCGATGGGTCAAACGAGGGCAAACAGATTATGCGTTACGTACTCACCTGAACTACAAGACATGTCACATACTGAGTGAGGTTGGTATGTATATGCATGGTCTACAGTAGTCTCATTAGTTTGACTGTGTTTGTGGTTGTGCATGTGAATAGTCTAGGGTGGCTTGTTACACATCATCAACATCCTCAGCCCAAACCACAACCATGAGAGTTTTGATACTAATAAACCAAACGCCCATAAACACAAACTGAAACATCAAAAGAAAGCCCAAACTCATCGACAATCCTTCAAGATGCACCCTCAACTTGGCATCACCCCAAGACCTTCCAATACAGTATCAACGCCCCGTCCATGCATGCATGCATGCATCCAGCCGCAAAGAACAGGGATCCTCAAACGTAATCACAAACAACCACTCACGATCCTCTTTCCCCTCCTTCCCCAGCCCTACAAGCCTAGGTGGGCTGACATGCGGGCACGCTACAGGGGTATTACGGCCCGTGAAAATGGGACTTTTGGGGGCCAAGCTCTATCGTCGTTGGACACAGCTACCTTACCTTACAGAAACGGGCGGGTAGAGCGACGCCCGTTCTGGTTACATCTTTCTTCTTACTACCATGTTGGCATGGATGAGTGTTGCATCTAGGGGTGCTCTTTGATGAGTTGTCCGCTTACAGGGCTGAGAGCTTAGATGTCGTTAAGCGCTGTGTTTCTCGGCGTGCATCATGGTATGAGGATAAAAGGTCAGCAAGCCTCCTCTCCTCCTCTCCTCTCCTCTCCATTCTCTTTCATTTTGCTACTGAGGAGGAGTTGTGTTTATGATTGTTGTTGGTTTGAATAGTCAAGCAAGATGCCTTCATCTTCTTCCTCTAGTTCTTCCTCCGCAAGCCCGTCGTTTGCCGAGATTGCGTCTGGTGTCGCTGATCTCGGCGACAGATCAAAAGTCACGCCTCAGCAAGCGATTGACAAGTTTTGGAAGCAATTCACTACCAAGAATCCAGGCAAAGGTACCCAATCCCTAGCCCCCAAACCAAACAGACACTAATAGATACAGCAACTACTGTCATCCCCTCAAACACTTACACTGATCTCGCCGCCAAAAGAGGCAACCAAGTAACCACCTCCACAACTCAAGCATCCTACGAAGACGCTGCAGCGACATGCCGCGCCAAAGTCGAAAAGATCGTCAAGGAATGCCGTCGCATCAACAAGAAGTATCGCGATCCTCACTTTGACATTGAAGTTGATCTCAAGCTCTACCGCAACGACTGTCTGCACTCTCTCTCCAATGTCGAGAACTACCAGCCCGGTGAAGATCTCCGCCCACAGAGCGTGAAGCGCGTTGGTGATATCTTTGAAAAGCCCTGTTTTTACATTGATGGCCCTACTGCGAATGATGTTAGACAGGGCCGGGATGGCGATTGCTGGCTCATGGCTGCTCTGTGTACTCTCAGTGAGAAGCCTGGTTTGATTGAACGCCTCTGTGTTGCACATGATCAGGATGTTGGTGTTTACGGCTTTGTGTTTTATCGAGACGGAGCTTGGATTTCGGAGATTGTTGACGATTTCGTAAGTTTCCCGCCTGCTTGTGTGTCGTGATACAGAACTGACAAACATTTAGCTGTACCTCATCAAGCCGGACTACGATGAGGGGTACTTTGACAGGATCCTCTTTGACGACATCGAGCGCGTTGATCCGGATGAGGCGTATCGTCGCATCTTCCAGTCAAACAGTAGTGCGCTGTACTTTGCCCAGTGCCAGCATCCTCAGGAGACTTGGCTGCCTCTTCTTGAGAAATGCTACGCCAAGGCTCACGGAGATTACGGTGCGATTGAGGGCGGTTTCGGAGGCGAGGGTATTGAGGATCTCACCGGTGGTGTCACCTCTGAGCTTCTGACCACCGACATTCTCGACAAGGTGAGTTCCACAGTGGCAATGCGTATCACAGTATTAACGATTGTGTAGGAGTACTTCTGGAAGGAAGAATTGCTCAAGGTCAACCAAGAGTTCCTATTTGGCTGTAACACCGGCATCTGGGGCCGTGGCTGGGGCGAGCGCAAGGGCATTGTTGAACTTCACGCCTACTCCATTCAGAAAGCTGTCGAGATCGATGGCAAGCGACTCCTCAAACTCAAGAACCCTTGGGGTAAGGGTGAATGGACCGGTCCATGGAATCAGTCATCCCAATAGTACCATAACCAACAAATGCTGATCAAGGACGGACAGGCGACGGCTCAAAGGAGTGGACTGCCGAGTGGCTTCAAAAGCTCGACCACCGCTTCGGCGACGACGGAGATTTCTGGATCTCGTACGAAGACCTACTTAGAAAGTATCAGGCCTTTGAGAGAACCCGTCTCTTCACCGACGACTGGCGCGTCAGTCAGCTCTGGACTACACTCTCTGTCCCATGGGCACTGGACTACCACGATACACACTTCTCCTTCACCCTCTCCAAGTCTGGCCCTGTGGTTCTTGTCCTCGCTCAGCTTGATGATCGTTACTTTAGAGGTCTCGAGGGCCAGTACATGTTTGAGCTGGGTTTCCGTCTCCACAAGGCCGGCCACTCTGACTACGTCGTGCGAAGCCAGACACCATACCGCATGACGCGCTCCGTCAACGTTGAACTCGAGCTTGAGGCTGGCGACTACGAAGTCCGCGTCAAGATCAACGCCACTCGCAACCAGGATATCCTGCCCATCGAGAAGGTCATCAAAGACAACGCCAAATCTCGTCGCGAGAAGCTTCTACGAATTGGTCTCGCCTACGATCTCGGCCACTGCAAGGGCCGCTTCGTCGAGACACCCGAAGAAAAGGCCGCCCGCAAAGAGCAGGAGGCCAAGATCAAGCAGAAAAAGAGAGATAAGATCAAGGCAAAGCTTCTCAAGGAGCGCCAAGAGGCTCACTATCTTGCTACCCGACAGTTCGAGCGCGATCAGCATAAGCGACTGAAGAGAAAGGAGAAGCTTGCTCTTAAGAAGGCTGCCAAAAAGGCGAGGCAGGAAGCTCGTAAGGCTGAGAGAGCTGCTATCAAAGCTGAGAAGGCGGCGAAGAAGGCAGCTGAGGCTGAAGCTAAGGCTAAGCTTGAGGCAGAAGAAGCTGCGAAGAAAGAGAAGGAGGAGAAGGAGGAGAAGGAGGCTGAGGCTGAGGCTGCGAAGGATGAAAAGGTTGAGGCTGGTGAAGAAAAGGCCGAGTCCAAGCCTGAAGAGCCCATGACTCCTGAGTCTACCGCAGACGATGACTCGAACGAAAAGGAAGAGGCCAAGGAAGCTGAAGCAGCTGAGCCCAAGGTCGATGAGAAAGGAGCGGAAGCCGATGCCGAGGAAGAGGAGGAAGAGCCAGACATCGAGAGCGAGCCCGAAACCGACGTCGAAAGCGTAGGCACCCTCGCGACACTCGCAGACCGTGAACTCTGGATCCACGTCGACAACTACACAGGCACAATCTCCTCCGACAGCGACTCAGACAACGAATCCACCACCTCATCCTCCTCATCCAGCTCCGAAGCCGAGAAAGACCCGTGGAACGCCGTGGTAGTAGCGGGCATCCGCATTTTCCACACCGGGCTGGGCGAGGGCGAAGACGACGGCGACATCAACCTCAAGGTGATCCGGCCGATCCCCTTTGGCAAGGATGACGAGGAGGTTGATGTTGGGGGGAAGTGCAGTACCAAGGTGCTGGATGTTGATGATAGTGCCAAGGATGCTACGCTTGTGGGGGATGCGAGTGAGAAGATTCGGTTTATTAAGGGGGATGGGGCGAAGAGAAGAACTGCTACTACTTTTTTCTGATGAGGATATGAATGGGTTGGATGGGTTATCATAGCGAATGAAATGGATTTGGTACTAGGATTGTGTTTCTATGTGGTTGTCAAGTGTCGCGTGACAAGTTAAGCTTGAATCGACGCTTACCTCTTTGAGATTATAAGGCTGAAACGACCACGACGACTCTTCTGATATGCAACATGTATAGAAAATTGAATAATAAGACGATGGTTACTACTTTATCGCTTATCTAGCCATTGCAAAAGGTCTTCAATTTTCGAGGTGAGACCGCAAAGTTGTCATATGCAGCTCTGCTTACACCAACCTCCAACCTCCAACCAGACACATTTCTCACCGTCCAAGAAGAAGCATGATACAGATCAATTATTAATTAGTGATCAGAATCCGCTCTTGTACTTCTTCATCGCACAGGAAGAACTTTGGAAGCCAATCCCGTCAGCTCGAGCTTATATGTATTTATCCTCGAAAGCGTCCTTGATCATCGTCTAAGCCACGATAGTGGACAACACTAACAAGACTGGGGGGTCCAAGCATCTCAAAATAGCTCCCTTAGCTCCCGCGAATTCTTACTCTCACTTTGAGGCATACAAGCCGTAATAAAGTCTCCGAAATTATACTGTAGCATCATAAACAGATCATCAGTTCACACGACGCAAAGCCTTGGCATGCTGACAGCAATCAACGAGGGTGCCAGAAATACTCAGTCTAGAAACCTCTCATATGTATCTGAGCTTTTTTGTCGCATGGGATTTAGGATGTAATAAAAAAGGACCATCAGTGGATACTGTCAGCAACGCAACGTCTGGTCCACAATTTAGGGAATCAGAGGCGAGGTGCAGACAGTTACACAGCCTTACTGTCGTTGTCCGGGAGAGAAGAGAAGAGAGGCATGAACTGACCTGTTTGCGAGGTTGGTTATTAAGTCTCTTCAATTGAAGCGTTCATCGACGTTGAGATGTGAAACATGATCGTTCTTTGACGTGGCTGATAATGCCGAGCTGAGATAAGATCTGCAGACATGATTCGCATTGCATTGCATTCATCTGGGACATTTCGTTTTGTGAAAACGGTAAGTAACACAATGACGGATACGGAATACAGACGTAACAGTTAGAAAACTATGCTTACAGAGAAAAGAGACTCAGACTTGTTGTAACCGAGCCTTGCGATCGATCGTAACTTATCCACTCAGACTTCAGTCAGCCTCCCTTTTAACCTAAACAAAGCTCAAGCTCAGCCTTACTGCAGCTAAGCTATATATCCCTGTATAGTAAATTGGGCCTGCATCATCTTCTCAGCAATCCTTCATAACCAACAGTCTTGGCAATTCTTCTTTTCCTCGATGAAAAGCAGAGCTTGACTTGTTCTTCACTGTAGAGTAGGCTAATTAGCAGATGTATGAGGCCCAACCGCGCACGAACACATCCGCAATCCAAGATCGTCAGTCTTTGCCGATCTGAAACTCGGTCTCTCTTTGTGTCTTACATCCCTTCTCTCTATACCGCTTGCGCCACCCTTCGCCCAGCGATCCCTGTAGAAGGAATTGACCCAACCCAACAACACGCATCACAATCTGACAGGATTTAGCATGGGTCCCTCATCCCAGCTTCTCCAGGTCCAATTTCTTCCATAAACATAAAACAACACAACAAAGAAAAAGGGAACCTCGTCTCGCAATGGCCGAGCCAGAGGACATACACGCCCGCAAGCCCTCCGGTGTAAACATATTCGGAATCTCTGGCAGCGGCTATCATCATCTAATGCCCCACGAAATGGCCGATCTTGACAAGCCCTCGCCGGAAGCGAAAATGAGTCCTCCCGAGACACCGCATTCCTTTCACAACCTGCTCGGCGGGCACCAGCCAGCGGGAAGTTCTTCTTCTAGTCCCAGAGTCGCTGATTCTCAGGGAATGCCTGAGCCGTACTCTCAGATCTGGGCTCCTTCTATGCCGCGCGGTGGTGATGAGAAGAAGAGCGATATGCCTAGGACCATGGAGCGAGAAGTCAAGATGAGTGAGGGGGGGAAACTTCCTAAGATTGTGGAACCGAGGGGGGATGCTATGGATGATGAGTTTGATGATGAGATTTTTTATAAAAAGTTTGGTAAGTTTTCTTGTTTTGTCGTTGAGGGTATGAGACTTACTTGAATAGCTGAGCCACCAAAGGGTTGTTCGACAACACGAGATATTCACCAGCCCAGATCAAGTTGGCTCTCAATTACGATCTATGTTCTATCAGTCTACTCAACAGTCGGCAGTGGAATCTGGCTCGTCACAGCCATCCTCCAACCACGATGGGGCCACAAAATCGCCTCTGGCGCATCCCTCTCACCATCAACAGCAACGACCCTCGCAGCACTACTAGCAAAGACCATCGAAATGTCCTTCGTCACTGTCTTCGTCTCATGTCTAGGCCAAGTCCTCACCCGAAGAGCCTTTATTCGAAAAGCGAATGGCATGTCACTTGCGGAAATGACGATGAGGAACTGGGTTATTCAGCCTGGATCTCTCATCACTCACTTCGAAACACTGCCTTCGTCGTCGTTGACGCTTCTGGGGATGTTGTCGCTTACTGCTACGATTGCAGCTGCGTTCTACACGACTGCTTCTGACGCGATGGTCTCACCCAAGCTAAAGTCTGGGAGCTGGGAGCATAAGGAGCTTATTGGATATGTGCGCGCGTCGTATGCTAATGCAGCGTATGTGCGTGAGGACTGCCCGTATCTTTTCAACATTACTGAAGACATCCACGCCGCCGAGTCTTGCATGAATGTTCAGTTCTCGGGTCAATCTTACAGGAATTTGCTTAACTATATGAACATGTGGACGAGCCTCAACCAAAACGGAACCGAAGTCTCATCGGATATGAAGAAGCGACCTGGTGGGACGACGCTGCTCCACGATAACACTACGTTGTACTCTTCCTGGATCGAGACTGAGCACGGCGACGTCAAAGCGCACTTTGAAGAAACAGGGCGCATTATTAATAATGTCACTCTCGCCCTTCCCCACCCTGGTGTTTATGGTGCTTCCACTCTCAAACTGAACGGAATTCTTCAGCCTGACGATCTCGCTGGAGTTGGGGAGTACACCGTTCGAGCAGGCGTTGTCTCACCATCTGTCAACGTCTTGTGTGTCGATATGGACAAAAAGGAACTTGCCCCTCTCGTTTACACGACATGGCCTAACGCCAAGGTCAACAACACTGACATCCCTGGCCAAAAGACGGGTTGGCCTGGTTGGACGGGCGAAGTTCCCCAGCCACTTGATGGGAAGAACAAGGACTATTATCTCAACCGGACTGATGTGGATGACATCTTCAGATGGGGGCCCAAGTACGAGCGTCGGCCTCCTGTCTTCCAAATGGTAAGTCATCCACCTATATGTCAGGACCATAGCTAATGTGTGCAGTACCCCTTTGACTTTAACCTTCTCACAAACGCGACTGTCTATGCAGCCGACGCCATCTACACCCTCGGCAAATCTCCTGAGAGCAAAAACTACACCGTCTGTCAACTTCGGTCGTGGGTATCGCCCAACTGTTCTACAGAGTTCAACATCTCCGGTATCGCCGGTGCCACCATGAAAGCTCACTGTGAAGACGACGCTGACGAGAACGCTTATCGACGATCATTCCCTTCAGACCAAGGCTGGTCTGCTCCCTCTCTTGACTGGAAGGTAAGTTTCACCTTGTTTATTGTATGAACAAGACTGACAGTGTGTAGTGGCTCGCTGATCAATGGCGGTTGTCTATGGATCTTAATGGTGGCTCTGTTAACAACAATGCCTCCAACGCTCGTATCCTCACTCAACTTGCCCTTCATGAACCAAAGATGCCTGCTTCTTATCCCTCACTCGCCGAAGCTCTCGCTGTGTATTCCAGCCCTCTCATCATGATCAGCGCTATCGGCACGCCCTTCCGTCATTATTGGGATCAGGACCCAAAGGCATACCCCGAAAACCTCATCCCAGCACCTGGCTTTCCCCAACCCTTCAACGCATCGCTCATCACACAAGAGTACACATCCGGACACACTCAGTCATGGCAGAACATCTTTTACGTCATCCTCGTTCTCGTCTTCGCCATCAATTTATTCTGTTTGGGCTACTTCATCATGCGCTCGGGTCTAGTGACAGACTTCACCGAACCACAGAACTTATTCTCCCTCGCGATCAACAGTCCGCCAAGCAAGTCGTTCCACGGCAGTTGTGGCGGAGGTCCTGAGAAGAGACATCTTGTTGTCCCGTGGAAGGTTGCGTATGCGCCGAGTGCGAACCATTATTTCTTCCAGGACAATTCACCTGGAAAGGAGACGTCTGAAGGGTTGAGTACGGCGAGGGAGTATGGAGAACCGAGGGTGAGCAGTTACAAGAGACTCAGCATGAGTAGGACTTGGCTGTAGATGGATCTGTATGTGTCGTTGTATAAGCAAGAGTTCCAAAATGCATGGTTGGGGAGTTATCACATTCAGCTGGGGGCCAATACACTACCGCCGCACATACGTACATACATGTATATCTTGAATGCCATCTGGTCAGATGCTTCTTCACAATTACCTGGCTTCTTACAGGCTGACTATATATTAGTTGGATGTTCAGTACACCAGCAGCCACTGTCCAGAGAGTTCGCAGGCTCAATCACATAAAGACAACCTTGACACCTGTAGCAGCTCATTCTCTGAGGTCTAGCGGTGACTTATTTCAGTAGAAGCTGCAGGTCCGATAATGGCTAGGCTTTTGCACTAAGGATTCCTAAATGTCTGTAATTTACCTTCGATACGATCTAGCATATCATATGCAGGCAACATAAATCAAGCAACTATTCCTTCTGAATGATCTCCTCTAACTCTCGCAACACAATTCAAATCTCAATCTCTTTTTTGACCTCTTCATTCTCATCTTCCTCTCATTCCAAACGGCGTTGCCATTCAAAAGCAAAGCCATAGGGCATTCCGCTTGATCGCAGAGAGTTCGCTGCCTAACATCTTTGACCAGTAAGTTACATTTTCTTGATTTCCTTTTTATAGGCTTGATACTAACAGATATTGCTTCTCAGGCATCCCTTTTCTATTCTTGAATCCACCTGATCAAGTGCTATGGAGCCTACCGGTGCTACGTATGTCCTTACTGCCGCCCAGTTTGCTGGGCAGGTTAACCAGCCTGGCGGAGATCCTGTGCAGCGTCAAGCGCAGGTCGAGCGTGGCCTTGCTTCTTTTGAACAGGCGAAGAAGCAGATGAGGGAGGATATGGTAGGAGAGCTTCACCGGTACCTGGAGTCTGGAAAATGGATCCAATCCAGTCAAAATGCGAGTGGCCATACAGCATATAAGAGGTTCATGGGCAAGTCCGGCTACACTCATTCACTACATTACGGACACTTCTTCGTCATTCAGGCCATATATGTCCAGGGCGGAGGGCATATCCATGATGCCATCTTCAACATGTATCAAGCGATTTCGGGATATTGGGACATGACTATCACTCCGGATAAGCCTTTTTATCCGCGTCTTGCAGACTCTCAGAGGGAGCGTCGTTTGATCTTGGGAATCATTCAAGGACCCAATACTCCAAGTGGGAGACAAGCCACCTCTGACAAACACAGAGAGTTGGGAGTTTATCTCAGGGCTGCAGCACAACTCACGGCACAAATCCAGAACGAGGAACAGGTCGAAAAAGAACGCTCTATGGATTTTCAAAGAACGAGAGACGAGCTGAGGCATGCTCAGCAAAGAAACTTGGAACTACAACAAGAACTCCAGGAGGGGGCACGGATTCGACGAGATGCAGAGCGCAACGAGCAGGCGTTGCGACATCAGCTGAAACAAAAGTCAGACCAGCTGCAAGATGCACAGGCGCAACTACAAGAAGCGAATCATAAACTTGTTGAGTCAAAACGACATGTGCAGGCCTATGGAACCCATCATCAGCAAATTTCAACGCAAATTGCAGAGCTTGAAAAGCAGCACGCCCGGGTCGAGGGGTCTAAGTCGGCGACCAAGCGTCCGGCTGCGGGAATTGCAGGTGGTGAGGAACCCAAGCGGCGTCGTCAGAACTGACTTGCCAGAGGCCGAGGTATATAAAAAGGGGTTACTGGTAGTGAGAATGATTAGCAATGGTTATTAGAAACTGCTACGTGGGACACAGAATGACTGTTGAGCTAAGTCCCAGGCAAGGCGTCACAGAGAAAAGCAATAATATATAAGTTTTGTTTATGATTTCTCTTAATAATCCAAAGATATCATCTTACTTCACCTAATAATTATCATATGATTCCAGTACCATTGGTCCCTGGTTACAGGCGTCCCAGTCAGTCAAGAAGTAGACAAGGACCATACATGATAATTTATTTACTTGCTAGAGGAAGAGAAGTCCTGTAAAGTTCTGTTCCGGGCCGATTTTAAGTCCGGCATGCTACAGTACTACTTATTCTCAAATTGTAGGCATTTGCTTCTGCGAGCCTTCAGCATATCACTAGCAAACAGTGCAGGCACTCAAGGTCATCAACAAGGACATCTTCGTTCAACACACATCACAAACCTAATACTTAGCTCTCGCTTACTTTCTCTTTCTTAGAGTTTTGTTTGCTACTTGAGAGGGCTTTGCTTTCTTCGGGCTGAGTGATTGCACAAGAGTGGTGCTGCATCTTGATTGCTATCTGCAAGCAGCGATTAGTATGTTACCATTTTTCTCTTGCTTTCTAATAAACTTAGCAAAGAGCCCCCTAAGCTTAGGCTAGATTTGCCCAAGTTTTTTATTGCTTAGGGTCAAGGGCCTGTGTTTTCTTTCCTTCCCTGGGCTGGGTACTAACATCAGCTGCGTTCTTAGATCTTCTATCCCTACTACTTGCTCCTCTCTCTAAGACGTGGTTGGTATCATGGCGTCTTCCCGTTTTGCAACAGAGGGTGAATTTATTCTCCCATCTTCATTTCCTGATGAAGAGCACCGTTGCGAGGATCGTGTTCAACGCCAGGATCAGATCGCGAAAGTCCGGGCGGAATTTGAGCAGGCAAAACAGACTCCCATGTCTCGCCAAGCTCTCGCTGAGATCTTTGACTATCTGAAGAGAGGTGAATGGATTCATCCTGCTGAGCGTGCCAGCGCCCATCCTGCCTACAGACGCTTCATGGGGAAAAGTAGTTATAACGGAGGGGTGCCAACTCTTTACTACCCTGAGTTCCTCGTGGTCCAGGCAATCTTTCCTCAAGACCGCGACAACCCGGACATTCACGTAGCAGTGCGGAAATTATATGAGACGGTGTCGAAACACTGGGGCATGAAGGCTATCCCAGGGATTCCTTTCTTCCCTCGTCTCCAAGACTCCGATCGAGAACTACGACTCCTGGTCGGCAATCACCCCATCCGATCGAAGACAGTCGGAAGATCTGACCCATTTCTCACCACTCCCCTTGCGTCCAGGCCTTCTCCCAGGCCCGAGGTACAAGAATCGAGCTTCCAGAACACCCAGGACAATGTGCTTGTCTCGCCCAGCGCCCCAAGCACTTCCAGCAACAGTGCCAGGCCTGCCCCAAACCCACCCAGTGGTCTGAGCCCATATTTGGCTGGTATCAACATGAAGTTCACCGAGAACGAGCAACGTATTGCGGACCTTGAGCGTAAGCTAAAGGAGAAAGAGCAAGAAGTCAAGGATAAAGACTTCCAGATGGACAACCTCGGGTACAAACAGCGATATGAGCAGGCACTGGAACAGACGCTAGAGACCCAACGAGCACTTCGTGACACACGGCAACGATGCCGCGAGTTGGAGATGCTCCTTAACAAATACGAAGAGAAGAGCAAGCAGCTCAAGCATCTTCTCCTACAGTCTCGAGAACACAGCAACCGCTCGCTCACCGCCGTCTTGCAGTCCCACGGTCTTCTAGGGCTTGGCCAGCAGCAATTGGATCAGTCCTTGAGCCTCCTAAGCGAACCTATCGATGAGTTCAACGCCACCCCAGAGGGTTCTGGTTTCGATGCCCTCGATCAACGAGCCAACAAAAGATCTCGGGAAACTTAAGTCACTGCGGAGTTATGGAGATCTATTTGGATCAAGAGAACATCACCTTTGGCTGAAGGAAGAGCAACTGAACGCATGAGCAGTTAGTAAAGCTGTTTCGCAGAGGTGTGGGAAAGCCACAGATGGGAGCTGAAGTCAGCAGAAGAACTCCTTACGGAGAGACTAATAATGTACGAGTCATGTTATAATTCTTAATAATTGAAAGACGATGCCCATCTTCTCTGAACGATCGTAATGTTAGTAGTGTTGCATGTCATTGGTCTGTGTAGGTACTTACACCATTGCACCTCCTCCTGTGCATCGCCTACCTACGGCAGGCACGAACCCAAACCGCATTCTCCCTCTTCATTACTATTTCGTGCCCCTTCTCCTTTCTTTTCCCTTCTCTTCCCTTCAAAGATGCCAGAAGGAAAACATCCAGGAGATCCATGCGTATCTCAAGCCGGGAATGTGGATCCGAGATAGCCGTCCTCCCAGTAACCATGTCACATACCATGCCATAAAACAAAAGTCGAGTGGCAGCGGAGGTAGCATGTACTACCCTTATTTCTTTGTCTTTCAGGCGATTTTCCCCTCTTCGAAAGCTCTCGGAGGCATCTGCGGGGATGTTGGTCGTCACTGGGACGCTCAAGTCAGTAAGGATAAACCTTTTTACCCGCATCTAGACAACTCCGAAATAGAGCTGCACCTCATCAAGGGAAAAGATCCAGCTTCTCTGAGACAAGACGAGCACCCTTCACAGAGCCAGGATACCCCCGCAGTCTTCACTCCAACCCATGGCGGTAAGTCGGAGGTGGAAGATCAGAATGACGGTATCCAAGTGGCTACTGGCACCGCTTGTACCACCTCCCAGCCAGTACCTATCAGTGCCTCCGATCCCTTGCGAAACTACGACGAAGAACAAGCCAATTTTCGAAGCGAACCTGAGCGACGCTTTGCCGAGGTCCAAGCTCAGATGCAGCAGGACGCCATTGAACCCTAGGAGGATCCAGAGAGATGCATCCAAGTAGCACAGGAGAAGGCAAAGGAAATCCGCGACCATACAAGCAGGGCAGAAGAGCGGGTGTTGAAATCCCAAGAGCATGCGACTAGGGCACGAGAGCATGCGACCAAGGCAGAACAGCATTTAAGCAAGGCACACGAGTATGCAAAGGCTGCTACCAGATTGGCAGATGAGCTCATTGAGGGCTTGAACAAGACTGCTGAGCGCCCTGCCGTTCCTGTCTCAGATGAGGAACGGCCCAATAAGCGAGTTCGTGAGAACTAAAGCCAGAAGATAAGGAGTACAACACCTGTTGGCTCGACAAGAGCTGAAGCACAACTACTAGCTGCCATGGGATTGCCGTGCTGGATGTGAAGTAACCCAAAAATTGAGGTCGTGAGAACGAAAATGTAGAGGGACGAGGATAGAGGTAAACTTTGGTGGAAGTAGTCGAGTCCTGTTCAAGGTGTGAGGTTTCTTTTGGTGTCATTAAGGCTGCTCAGGGAAGGAACAGAAGAGCAGATCAAAGGGCAAAAAAAGATGTATGAGACTGTTCGACATAGTTATCAATAAGCCAGAAGCCATGTCTACATGCTCCAAATGACCGTGGTGCCGCGTTGTCCATATGTACTGTCAGCAATCCATCAAAAGAGACACTCCTCCATGAAGAAATATTTGAGATGTAGACTTACAACACTCGTCACAACCCGCCAAGGGGGTGGCAAGAAACCTCAAGATATCGACCCATCCCGACTGATCAATTGCAGGCAAATTAATGATGTGTTCAGATGAGGTTGATACTTTGACTTATAGTCAGAAGTTCGCTTACCCCTTGAAGCCATCGCATAACCATCCACCCAGCAACAGCCAAACCTACACACAAAGCCACATCAGAATTCTTCATATCGAACACGACAAAGGGACGTTTTATTGCACCACCTGAGACAGTAACTATGATAGTATGTTGATCTTTGACAAATGACACCGTGTCAACTCGTAAGATAATAAAAAAAGGTAGTAACCGCAAATAACCAAACCACCATAAGGGAAAAAGGAAAAAGATGTGACGACGTCTGTCTTAACAAACAAAAAAACAACGGCAACAATAAGCGTGGTATGTAATTTTTCGCCGTGAACTTTAAGGATACACCGGATGAAATAACTTCGACACTTTACACAGATGGGATATCACCTCCCCCTTCCCCCTTTCATCTTTCATCCTTAAATAAAAATCTCCTGAAACTCTTCCAGGATTTTTTCCACCCATGTACCTCAGATCCGCAAGCAAAATGACGAAGTGTGGTAACAAAAATTAACAACAAAAAGACAGGAGAGGAAAGAGACGGAGTAGGACAATGTGAAGTTTCCAAAGAAAGAACCATGTCAGCAGTGCCGAACCTGTTTCAGTCAAACACGGCGGAAGCGTCGGTAACATAAACAAAAAACAAAAAAAGTGCTCTTTTCCCCTGAAGCCACCACATGAGGGAATTTCACCTCCAGGACCAGATCGCCGAATGACCATGATATAGTTTCCACTCAGAACGCCGTGACAAATGATGCCTGATTAAGTCTGACCCAAGATCGTGTGTGTGTAATGCCAGCCAACCCAAACCTTCTCGCAAGTCATTAATCTGCTCCTATCTCATCTCCCATGGGGAATGCTTCCGTAAAATTGAAGGCCGAGTTATCACCATCTTGGTCGTGGAGGAACGAATCAAAGTCAAAGTCATTGAGCACGTCACCCGAGTTGAGGGGGTTGGCCAACTCCATGCCGCCGCCATCAAACTACAAGCAGAGTCAGTATCCGGTTTCACCACTAAGAAGAGATTGCACATACCAATGGGCCAAAGCTGTTATCCATACCCATCATTTGATTGGGGTCGTGCTGAGGAGCTGGTGGCTGAGGAGGAGGAGCGGTTGTTGCAGCTGCGGGAGCATTAGCAGCTGGGCCAGTCGTTGGCTGACTATTCTGACCGGTGTTGCCAGCTTGCCCATTCTTATTGAAGTTGGCAGCATTGGCGTTTTGAATGGGTGTCGCAGGAGCTGGAGTCTCCTGTGACTCGTTGTTATCGTTTGAAGGAGTCGCACCAGCATTATTGTTGAGGTTCTGGTTCGCCTTCTTATTGGCAGCAGCACGCTTGAACTTGTTAGTACCTACAGAGTATACTTCACCAGTTAGACATACCTTGTCCTTGGCGGTCTCGCCCTTCTTCTTCTTGGGGGCAGCCTTGTTAGTTTGGCTAGGAGTTGGCGGCGCAGCTGCTGCTTGTTGAGGGGATGCTGTCGTCCTGCTGTTGGCTCCATTTGCGCCAACGGGTGGTGCTTGGGGAGGAGGCATCGATCGTTGCTGGGGAGTTCCCTGGATCTGAGGACTTTGCTGTTGCATCTGCTGAGGCACCATCTGTCCATTGGGTGCTTGCTGCCACTGCTGGGGGTTCCCTTGAGGCCCTTGGCCTGGCTGGCCTTGCTGTTGTCGTGCGGCGGCCATCATCTGTTGCTGGTTCATCTGTCCATTGAAGGGTGCACCAGGGTGAGAGCTAGGGGGTCGCATGCCGCCATTCATCGGAGGTTGGCCTCCCATGTTGCCATCCATCTGCTTGAAGAAGTGAGGTGCCATGTTGGGATCCATCTGGTTGCCCATGAAGTTCATGGCCGGGTTAGGCGAGCCACGGGATTGACCACCCTCGGGGACCGGTGAAGGAATGCCAGAGTTGTTCATCTGGGGTGTGCCGCGCTTCATCTGCTCAGCAGGGTTGGGCGAGGCACCTGGTCGCATGGCCTGGGGCGATGTATCCGGGAACTGGCCGTTGGGTCCAGGAGGACCACCTGGTTGTCCGGGCTGGCCTTCTCGGGGCATGCCATTGCCGCCGACGGTATCTTGCTCTTGGCGGGCCATCATGAGTCGCTTCTTGTTCTGCTGCTCTAGAAGCATTAGCTGCATTTGATAGTCTTGGAGGGCATGGTTGCTTCCCCCTCCGTTTTGGGGACCTCCAGGTCCCGCCCGGATGCCGCCTGGGCCTCCCATCTCGCCTGGGTTGTAGAACGCATTGAGAGCAGTTCCATCGGGACCCTGTGCCATCATTGGGGATCCTTGGCCTTGAGGAACGGCATGGGGCATCTGCTTGCCTCCCATCTGAGTACCATGGTGTTGCTGCAAGTTCTGCGAGTAGGTCGCGATCGACTTTTGCTGAGCGGCGGGCGGGGCGGCGGCAAAGTTCTGCAGCTGCGTAGGATGTAACGAGTTAGGGTTGATGCCATTGGCAAGTAAGGTTTGTTGAGCGGCGGCAGTGTTGGCTCCTCCGGGCATCTGCTGGCCTGGCATGCCTTGACCGGGACGGCCATTGGGCATCATGCCGGGCTGGTTAGGGTTGAACGGTGCGCCATCGATGCGCTGTCGCTTGGAGGGCGAGGGAGCGTTCTCCCCAGACGCTGGCGACGAAGGTCTGTTTTGGCCATCCATACCGGAGGGATCTCGCTGCATCTGGTTCTGCTTGGCCTGCTGTAGCATCATTTGAGGGCTGGATATCACTGTTAGGCGGGGGGCTTGTAATACGATGAGAAATAAGATGCTCACTTATTTTGGTTGTTAGCCATGGCGGCGCGGGCCAGGTTGCCCTGCTTCATGTTCATCATGCCGCCGTTCTGCATGTTGCGCATCATCTGATATTGCTGCGTAGCCATGTCTGGTCTCATCTGTCGCAGAAGTTCCTGCTGTTGATTCTGCTTTAGCCGGGATTGCTGCTACATTGCCGCCGAGGGTCAGCATTGGTCACCAGCCAAAGTGGTTACCAAATGTTAGGGGCATGGCAGTCAATCTGACACCATCATCCATTGAGTGGGTGAGATGCCAGACTGGAGTGCCCTGGATGGCAGCATGACAGAAAGAAAAAAAGAGATGGCTTACCTGAGTATGCTGAACATATTGGTTAATGGTATTGTTTCCGCTCTTGGCGCGCTGCGCGTAGTAAATGTCCCAAAAGACGGAGAACCACTCGTAGAGAAAAGAGGTATCGGAAGCAGGCATGGGAAGTTTTGGCGGTGGCAAGTCTTCGGGGAGTTTAGAGTCGATGTCGTCCTTCGAATCGGTATCCATGGGATCGTCGCCAACACCGTTGATGATATTTCCGTTCTCGTCGCGACGACGGTTCGTGCCATCCTTACTGAGGACATTGACCTGTTGATCGCTGGAAAGGAGAGACCGGGCGCAATCGTACATTCCCATGCGAATAAAGTATTCGTAGATGTAGGTGTTAAGAACGCTGCGCTGGTTATCATTTGCCTGTTGGCGAGACGCGGCGGCAGCAGCCGCAGCGGCCTGGGGGTTGACAGCGCCGTTGTTCATCATGGGCATGGGGGCACCTCCAACAGGACCACCCATGGGGTTCATGTTGGCCATGTTGACGTTTGGATTCATAGCCATGACAGTTGAGAAGTGACCGGAGAGGAGACAGAGAGAGGCCTATAGGCTCTGCTGCAGCGACGACAGCAGTCGGGGGCTCGTGTAGCCACGGGGGCGTGCCACCAGGCGGAGCAGCGCTGGATAGCGTCCCAACGTGGACGTGACGGGCAGTGAAGCCAAAGGTCGCGAGCCAAGGGATCACCAGCGAAGGAGACGTGGACGCGGTCCGAGTTGCCAGGCGCGCGGTCGGGCGGGGGGCGAGGATCGCGAGAACCACGAGACCAGGAGACGAGAATGGGAGGCGAGCCCGAGTAGAGGGAATTGGAGGATCGTGTCAGGCGTCGGCAATCGGCGGAAAGGAATATCGTAGGAAATCAAAGGTGATAAAAGCGTAGCGTGCACGACAGTGCGATAGTACGCGATGCGATAGTCGACCGATAGTCGATGTCGCGGTGATGAGTTGGAGATAAGAAGTATGTAGGATGAATATGGTGTGGTTGGTTTGGTGTAGGTTGGATTTGGCGGAGTGTCGAGGTAACTGGGAGTGGAAAGTGGGCGCTGGGCTTGTGCTTTCCTGAGGTGATGGACGCTGCCTCAGTTGCTAAGTGTAAAAAAACGAGTGCCTGGGGTTGGGCATTCGCCAGGGGTGGGAGGGTACTTGTGGTTCTGCGGGCAGCTCGAGCAAAGACCAAGTACCTTGGAGAATTCGACGGAATGCCCCCAAGGACAAGCGGGTACCTCCAAATTATATGCTGAGTGCCCTTCTATCCAAGTACCGACAGCAAACGGAAACGATCCAAACGCCAGACGGACGGGAGCAGTGGAGGACGGGAGAGACCCAGTATAAGGTAGAGTAGATAGATGCAGTAGGTTGATCAACGTACGTCAAACTCTTGCTGCAATTATCAAACGCGACAGATACTCGCCGTTTGGAGCTTTTCAAAGCAGATGGCACAACGGCCGAGTAGAAGTGAGGAGCTTTGTTTGATGGAGGAGGAAAAGAAAGGTGTGAGGGCGAGTGAGCAAAAGGGAGCAAGACAGAGGTTGTGGGTGAAAAACGTGGTCGGTCCTTGATTTGGGCGGTGGGAATCCCTCCAGTCAGTGAGTGAATGAAAAGGAGGAGGACAGTCAAACTTTTCTTCTTCCTTCTTCCCTGTGAATCGCTCCCTGAAACTTTGTCAATTGATAAAGTCTATGAACAACGGCCACTTGATCATGTGAAACGTTTATTTATTTTTATTTAAACATACTCAACTAGCACTCTCCGCATATCAGAATTGGTACCAACAGTCAGTGATGCGCCTCCGATGGTTAGATGCATGCAATTTACAAGTACAGCAGACCAAAACGGTAAAACACAAATTACATACAAGGCTGGCCGTCTGTTAAAAGCTTAGGTTTTCCTGGGACCTGGAGACAGATCCACCAAATTGGGATGCCTTGACTCCTTGCAGCTAAAAGAAATCGGGACGGTCGATCATAAGAACGAATGGGCGCATATAAGCGAATCCAACGTGAACATTGAAGTCAATGGCGAGATGTTGAAAACCCTCGAGATTCTGTCAGAATTGACTATTTTAGTCCCTCATTGTTCTCCGTGATCGTCTTCAAAGACATTCGACTTGGCCACAAACTACCGAGACCGGTTTGATGCACATAGAACATGTACAGAAGGGAGGCTGGCTTCTAACCGGGGTTAAGCACAGGGCTGCCAACGTGCCCTGTGAGGCTCAGTAAGCTCAGCGCGTCTCAGCGACACTCAGCGGCCTAGACCGCAGCTGTAGTGGATGCTCTTCGGGGGCTCTCAACCAAGGTTTGCACGTTAGCGGACCCGAATGATCATAGGTCGCGTCACCCCACACGATGGACCCTTGATCTAAGGGACGCGCCCTGGGGCTAGACGGACGGTCATCCTCGCCATTGGCGCGCTGAATTTGTCGCGTTACATTCTGGTACGTAAATTTCAGACCAAGGTGCGTAATTTACAGACTGTAGCTCAAAGTATTGCTAGTCTTGAGACCTCAGGCATGATATATCGGAGACAAAACGGTAGCCCGTTTGCCTCAGGCACATGTGTTACCGTCATTATGGTCTGAGCCTGTATCCAGGGAGAAAGAAAACTTGTGGCGTTCAGCCAGGGTGTCAAAATCAACCGGGCTAAGGACATGCTGATATTTGGTTAAACTTGTCTAAATCTTTTCATCACTTGTTCACAAGGCCCTAGGTTTTCTTGCCTCCCTTAGGTACCTCCACTAACAAATCCCTTTTGACTCCCAATTGATCGTCCGTCGTTTCGTGGGGATTTGACGTTATCAATCTACTAAAATCTGCCCTTGTGGGATGGGCTTTAACTCTTCGTTGTCCGGTGGGGTTGAGATATAACCAAAATCGCATTTGTAGATAAGATAATGAGTTTGTGTCGTTTGCTGATTAACTCAATTTTGTGGAAGCTGAGAGAAATTAAAACCAAGATCCATGATGCCTCTATAGTAAATGAGAGGGGGATATGTTTGTTTTGGTGCTCTCGCTTTCGTTTATTACGGCAGTTGCTCTAATAAAACAAACTTCAGCTCGCAATATACGAACTCTCATTACCCAGTAAAACGAATGCAAAATGTTTCATCTTAATATTCTGGCTCTATCACTATGGCGTGAGCTCAATTAACCGGCATTTGCAGCCTAGCACGTGGCTGACAGCTGTCTTCCATGGGTATCTACACGTGCCGTGATCCCAAGCCAACTCTCACAAGATTGCTAAAACGAAGTTTGTTCCGTAAGTAAGTTTGCTTCCATGCCAATCGCCCTGATCGGCACAATCTCGCCGTCTATGCCGTCAACGATCATTTGGGGGCATCTCTCCCCTGAAAATCTAGAATTTCTCATAGCCATCCATCCATCCATCTGTGTCCTGCAATTGCTAAATCGTCATCACATAATCACATTCATAGCTCCCCCTTTTGCGTCTCTTAGTCATCCTCAGGGGGCAGTTCATCGTCAAGGTATCGAATTAGCGATACCCTCATCTCTGTGCTGTCGTTGCCCCGCAACACGTCACTGACAAAGTGAGCTTCAACTTGCATTTGCACCATCTCCAGGGCTCCTCGTAGCACTCCACACAGAATGTTGGAGTACCAAAGTTGATCTTGCGCTCGGCCATCGTCGGGAAGCTCGACAAAGTCGGCCAACGGATTCTCTTCGAATACCAGCGAGAACTGGTCATTTTCGCTTGTCCAATTCATCACTTGGGGAGTAATGTTGAGGAATATCTTGAATCCAACCTGTTTCTCTCGTTAGTCACTTTCTAACACTGCGCATTAAGTCTCCCTACCCTGGAGATCATTTCTGCCGTCTCACGGAAGTTAACGCATCGCTTCATGGTATTGGATTTGGCGAGGTAGTCTTCAATAAGTCGCAGACCAATGTTGTAGCCCATCTTGTCGAGTTGCTTGTTCACTTCGGCATAGTCGCTCTCGTAGTCCTTACATAGCTGTGCGACGATAGTTCCGTAGGTCAAAGTGACGAGCTCAGCGTTAACCTTGTCGATTCGAGTTCTGGTACTCTGTTAGAAGGGGCGTTCCGTTACGGGCTCGTGCGATTACAGCTTACTTCCAAATTCTGGCACCAAGTTAGCATTTGGTAATTTGGGACCTGAATAGCTATCATGATGGACTTACTCCTCGCCCACGCGGGACGCTTTGTTGGCCGCCATTATTGCGACTGTGAGGGAGGGGCTGTGGAAGAGTTCAAGGACAGCGACCGAACTCTACAATCAACAGGACGTTGGCGCAGAGTAAAAGGATCGTAGAAATGGAAGAGACTCCAATATCATACGGAAACAGAGCTATGTAAATGTAGCTTGAACCGGGGAGGTGAAGCAGTAGCGGCAACACCGCTCTGGAATGTCGGTGCACGGAGGGGTGTAACGCCGATCTCAGGAACAATCCTCGGCCCGGCCACCAATCATTTGTAGGAGCTCGATTTACTTTGCATGAAGCCCACCAGCATCGTCAAAAGTGAAGCAACAGGAAGCTTCAATTTCACTCGACAGCTCCAGAACTCGACAAGAGTTGGCGCATTTGCATAACCGGCGTCGCATATAACCATTCTTTCCATTGATACCCTTTCAGCTTCGCCATGTCCGCCGAAAAACGCCCTGCCGATGGAGATCCCAGCTCTTCTCAGTCGCTCGTGAAGCGACAAAATGTCAACTCCTCTACGGGCGCTCTTGCGCGTCTGAACGCGTCAAGCAATGCGCTGGTACAATCTGTATGTTGGACAGTGTCTAAACTTGAGGTCGCTGGACTGACTGCTGCAGGCACCTAGAACAAGTGGGCTTCAAGCTCCTGTTATGGAACTGTCAGGACACTCGGGCGAGATTTTTGCAGCAAAGTTCGATCCTACAGGCAACTTGATTGCTTCCGGTGGAATGGACAGGTCTCTAAGTGAGCAAGGAACAATGCTTCTTGGGCGACAATGAACTGACTTAGGCAGTGCTTTGGAGAACCTATGGCGATTGCGAAAACTACGGAATATTAAATGGTCACCGCGGTGCCATTCTGGACTTACAATGGTCACGCGACTCGGAAATTCTATATAGTGCATCGGCCGATATGCACCTTGCAAGCTGGGATTTGACATCGGGCACGCGAATCCGCAGATATGTTGGGCACGAGGAGGTTATCAACACGGTGGGCATCAGCAGACGAGGAGAGGAGATACTTGTCAGTGGTAGCGACGACTCGACAATCGGAATCTGGGACCCTCGATCGAAGAACGCCGTCGACTATATTCAGACCGATTTCCCCATCACCGCCATTGCTGTGTCTGAGGCTGGTAACGAGATATACTCAGGCGGCATCGACAACGATATTCGAGTTTGGGACTTGCGAAAGAAGTCGGTGATATACTCGATGCTAGGTCATTCAGACACCGTCACCTCGTTGAGAGTTTCGCCAGATTCTCAGTCACTTGTCTCATATGCCATGGACTCTACAGTTCGAACATGGGATATCCGACCTTTTGCACCAACAGAACGACACATCCGAACTTTTGACGGTGCAACGATGGGTATGGAGAAGAACCTTCTCGGAGCAAGCTGGGACTCAGAAGGCAAGAGAATTGCAGCAGCATCAGGAGATGGAACAGTCATGGTCTGGTCAAGCGAGACAGGCAAGCTCGCTTACAAGCTGCCCGGTCACAAGGGCACAGTCAATTGCGCAGAGTTCTCGCCAAACAAGGAGCCTATTCGTAAGTGTTCTGGTGATCGTTTTCGAGGCGGTGACTAACAAGTTACAGTACTTTCTGCATCGTCAGACCGCACAATGCTACTTGGCGAGTTGAAATGAGGAGGATCAGCAATAACCCAATATTCTAATCTACTACCCGTACGCTCCCTGACATATTGAATCACGAGATGCGCGCTCCCGTGTCAGGGCTCAGTATTCTGGTAACCTTTACGCCATTGAGGCTTGCCTCCGAGGGCGTACGAAAGGAAGGGCATCACCCTCACCCTCACCATGGCTGAATAGTGTAGCCGTTAGGATGGCGCAGGGAGCTTTGTGTAACCAACTCTCTCCAATATTGCCAGGGAGCATGAATATTCAATCTGGGGAAGTTCTGGAGATGGTTAGAAAAGCGGATTACAGCATGTACAAAGTTCTTGAGATGACATTGGGAAGGGTGAAGGAGGCGTTTATGGCTTGTGTCAAAAGATGAGACACGAGCTAGGGGCACGCATAGATGTTTATGCTATATGTGCAAATAGTCGATTAATAGTAAGCCCTTGAAGAAACAAGCCACATCAAACATGATCAAACTTGAGGGAGATGTTATCTTCCAATGAAGTTAGTTGTATGTAACCCTTCCTCTGACGCTATCCAATTATCGTGAGGTTGCAGCTGCATATAGCCAGAATACTTGGGTTTCAGGTTCATACCCCTGGTTGGCTGTGAGGCGCTCCAAGCAAAATGCGGCGAGCTTCAACATGAGACGTTCAGGTGCAACAAGACAAAAAGGCTCTAAAACTTGTAAGTTCGCGATATAATTGTCACGATTTAAGCACAACATAAAGTCATTGTGCAAATATGTGATAGCATCATCTTGAGCTGAAGGTCGACGGTAGACCTCGAGAGATAAGCCGCATATCGACTAGCTCTGAAGCTGGTTACCCCTGGATAGAGCTCGGACTGGGTAGTAATTTGTAGATCTCCACCTCCCACGTTTTTCCAACACACGGGACGTCCAACCCATCGTGCTAGAGCAAGTTATCAACTGTAGCAGGTTAATTTCGTGGAAGCCAACCAAAACCCATCGCCGCAAACAGCCGTAGATTGTAATCACATTCTCAATCCCTGTTGTTTATGTCCATCCTTCAACAGCTGAACCTGGGCTCCTCCTTGCAGAGAGGGGATAAATTATCCCTGACGCGGGTTTGTCCCTTTCGGAGGACCCATAGGCTAAGGTTCATGAACATGGGTCCTTGAACCTTTCAGTTCAATCAAGGGGTCGAAAAAGGGAACCTCGTGTGAAAACGACAAGACAAACGACGGGCCATCTGCCCACTAACATAATTAGATCATGACTGAAGCCGGGGCCTTTTTTTGCTTTATCGAAACCTGACCCTCTTTTTATTGTCTCTGGGAGCCGTCTTCGTTCGTTCCCTTTTTTGCCGTTGTTGTCTCAGAAAAAGTCAAGACAGGTTCTTGTACCCTTTTTTTGTTATTTACTTGTTGCATATATTGTTCCTTCTCTACTAATAATGACTGAGATGGTACAAGTTTTCATGTTGAGCGTGTAGTTTTATCGTATGTTCTTTTTTTTATGATCTCCCGTGGATATTGTTGAAAATTCACGATAGCGCCGCCTTAGTCGCTTTTACCTGAGTCGTAACGGATCTATATACTGCCTCGGGTGCCCCCGTCGAAATATGGACATGAACCGTTCTGACATGGAGAGGCTTCGTGCTGATCTCATACAACGATCAAGGATGGAGCGAGGTGGTAGTCCAAATGGAGGCGACGTCAACCTCGATGTCAACGTTGATGTCGAAGCTCAGCACAGTATACAAGAACCTCGTTCGAGTCCTGTGCCCCTATCGCGGTTGCTGAGTCGGAGAGAACCTGCTTCAATGACGGGACAAGCTCAGCTCGTCGAGATCGAGAGCGTCAAGTCTCAAGACTCGAATACGAACCGCCCTGCAGGCTCTCGAAGATTTGCTGTACCAGGGTTCCTGCGAATATGGGGACGTAACAACACAACACCACAATCCGACGATGTTCGCCATGCTACAGCTTCTCCCGCGCCGCTTCTACCCATTGCCGAACCTCTATCGCCGACAAGACCTGAGCCTGTGGCTGCGCCTTCAGAAACGTATCGATCGCGACGTCAAAGACGACAACGAAGCTCTCCTCAAGATCCATTGGAAGCGCATCTCTCCGAAATTCTGGGTGGATCAACCATTAGACGGCATCGAAGACGGAGGGAATACCATGAAAGGGAACGCGACCGCCATAGGTCGCGAAGAAGTCATCAGCGACATCCCAAGTTTTTTCTGGGCTGTATACCATGGGTTCGATCGAGGCGCATGAGAGCACAGATCCTGAGGTGTTTGACTTCAGGTCTGTTTCTTATAATTCTCGTCACTGTCTGTAAGTCACGACCCAATTGTGCCGCCTCTGTAATTGCGAAACTGATCAGGAATAGACCTCGCCCTCTCAATGACACACAAAGTCAACACGCGCGAAATGAACATCATGCTCATTCTCGTCGTCTTGTTCGCCGCCGCCTTCTTCTTCCACGGTCTTATCAGACTGTGTCTCCTAATAATAAAAAGTAATCGCGAAGCCGCTGAGCGGGCAAATCGACCTCCTCGATATCGTGCGCCTCGATATGCCATCCCTCCTGTTCCCATTCCTGTTGTTCTTGCGCAGGATGAGGAAGCTGTCGGTATGGAGAGTGAAGCAACAAAGACACTACCACCAGCCTATGGGCGATGGCGCGAGACAGTGGTATGTACCTAGCTCGTAGCTTTTGACTGGGCGACGCTAACAATTTCCAGCGAGTTGATCCAGATCGTTTGTTCTGGCAGCGCAACGAGGCTGTGGACCTTTCTCAAATAAGACCTAATACTCGAGCTGGTCCCAGGCCACCGTCGTATGTTTCTGAAGATGGTATATCGTATGTGGTCGAGGCGCAACCTCGATCAACAGCACCAACAACTGAAGTGCCTCTACCAACACATCCATCAGAGCTTGGTAGAGTGGCTAGGGTACCAACTGAGTAGGAGTTATCAAGGGACAATTTCACGCCGCATAATAGCGAGCAATATGCATGGTTTATATGAAAGCGAAGACACATTTGAAAACCCAGAGCCTCTCAGAGGCATTGTTGAAATCAGCATACATGAGCATCTAAAGTATTGATATCACATATTAGCAAAGGTTTACATAGTATTGCCGTTGAGAGGAAATTGAGGTTCAGGATATGAGATACCTGAGAGGGAGAAGCAATACAACAGACCTGTTTTAGGCTGAAGTTGCTCGTCGGTGATTAGAGACCCAGTCGCAGTGATACTCAACAGGTGACGATTGCTCAATCTCGCGATCAGGTTATCCCTTTCGTTTGAGCAGGGAGTAATTATCTCGCGGCGAGTCTCGGAAGAGGCGTGGAGTTGCCATGGCCAGGGTTTGACATCACGCGGTTATATCCCCTGCCAACTGCAGCTGCGCCAGAAAATCAGAATTTCCCAAAGGAAGAGTTCAACGAAATTTCAGCTCGGAACAAAGACGGTATCAGAAATGTCATTCTGGTGAAGCCATCTGTATTCTGTGTTTGCATGATAGGCCAGTTGGAGAATAAGGTTGAAGGCCTGTATCACGTGAACACTTTAAAGTGAATCAGTGCTTCGTCAATTCGCTTGGCAGGCACAGCACGGCCAGATGGGAAACCACCTCATCCTTCCTCCAGTGAACTCCCATTCTTTCCTAAAGCAGAGAGGTTCGAGTTGAGGTGTGAAAGGCAAAAGGTTAGTCCTGATTGGAGCGTGGGCTTGACCCCCAGTTACCTTAGCGGCTTCTCTGCCCTTTGTCCTTTTAGTTCAGCGCGTTTATTAGAGCGTGCGTGATGGTAAGCGAGGGTGAAGGGAGAGTCTTCGGTTGACTGAATGAGTTTATGAGAATAAGTTGTGCTCTTATAGTGACTGACTGAGTTATGCTTGAGCTACTTTATCTGATGTGTGCGTATAATCACAAATCACGCTTCACAGTCATTCAGAGCTCACTCAGGCCTAAGGTTCATTGACTGTTACACAGCTGTATCCATTCCACCGAGGCATTTCAATACCAACTCCATTTCCCCTCCCCCTCCCTCGTCCGTCCTTTTGGCTAACAACTCCCACTTCAGTTGCGCCGCTGAGTGAGCTCGGTGAGCCTCAGCAAGCAAGCCTGAGTCGAGGTCGCCCCCTCCCCACATCCCAACATCCACAATCACCATAATGGATCCTGTTTCCGTTCTGATTCGACTCGTTTGTGGGTGGTAACTCGAGTTAGGCCTCGTTAGTGTCAGTCTCGGGGGTCGGGGTCGTATGGTGAAGAAATGGCAGGTAGTGTGTCATTCGCTCCTTGCGCTGTGTGTGCCCGCGGTTGCTCCCCTCATTTTGAAAATTTTTAATTCGAAAAATTATTCCCATTTTCCCAGTTCCATTTAGGACAAAACAAAGAACCATACATAACAAATACCATTTCTCTTTGGTGTTGAAGTGCCCTTTTTCGGTGTCTCAAATACCTCTCTTCCTATTCATTATTTTTGCTCAGCAAAATCCACTTATTGGATCATCGTTATTTTTACTTTTCTCTTTTCTTACTCTACCTACCCATCAAGCTCCCTCCGAGTCCACAAAGGTATGTTGATGCTAGAGTGTGCTGCATTGCGGTTTTTGGTTTTGTGCTGCTGCTGTGTGTTGCTGCCCCTCCTTCGCGCGACAACAACGCCCATATTCGACATGCCTCGCCTATCGCAAATATCCGAATACTTTGAACCCCCGTTTTCGAATTTATCGAATACATAATCAATGTCGATTTTTTGTTGCGATTCGAATCTCGTTCTTTGCCCTCAAATTCGTCGATGCAAGAAATCCCTCGTTTGAAGCTTCAAGCCTCACAACCCACCTCCAAAAGCCTTCCGTATTTGGCCTCCGTGTACGACCCGATATTCCGGCGCAAGCTCCGGTCTTCAACGGTCCGCGTCCGAACTATATCGCATTTTATCTCCCGGTTCTCTCGAGAGCTCTGATCTTGGTGTTGCCCCTCGGCATACTCGAAGTGCGGGGTTGACGATCTGGGATTGTCCGAGCTTATCATATGACAATACCAATTGGACAATCACATTGTCCAGACCTTCAATATCGAAGCTGAGATAAACAAGACCCGTGGCAATCTCAACGACATCTGCGCGACTACGAAGCTCATGGCGACTTGACATAACGCCCATGTCGCTGTCGACCTTGGGTCCTCGGCGCCTTGGAAGAACGTATTCGACTTCAACCAATGGTCATATTGTCTTTCATTCCATGCTGCACCAAAGACACGATGGAACATGCCGCTGCGATCTACCCTGGAGTTGCGACAAAATATCCCTACTGGCGACTAGGTGACAACAGATACAGCAGCAGCACCGCAATGCACAACTGAATATTGCATTAAACACTGTTACTAACTTTGTTGATTCAGACCTATCTTCAAAATGTCTTCCCTCTCTCGACGTGCTTGCTACAAGTGTGGCAATGTTGGCCACTACGCTGAGGTCTGCTCTTCTGCTGAGCGTCTCTGCTACAACTGCAAGCAGCCCGGTACGTGCCACCGATCTGCCAAGACAGACTTGATCTAACTTACAAAAGGCCACGAGTCCAACGGATGCCCTCTTCCCCGAACCACTGAGGCCAAGCAGTGCTACCACTGCCAGGGTCTTGGTCACGTCCAGGCTGACTGTCCTACTCTCCGCCTGAGCGGCACTGGCACCAGCGGCCGCTGCTACAACTGCGGCCAGCCCGGTCACCTTGCTGTATGTGATGGCGTTACCCTGAATAATAAACATAACTAACATGTAATAGCGCGCCTGCCCCAACCCTGTTGGTCCTGCTATGGGCCGTGGTGCTCCCATGGGTCGTGGTGGCTTCCCCGGTGGTTACGGCCGTGGTGGTTTCGCTGGTGGTCCTCGCCCTGCCACTTGCTACAAGTGTGGTGGTCCCAACCACTTTGCTCGTGATTGCCAGGCTCAGGCCATGAAGTGCTATGCCTGCGGCAAGCTCGGTCACATCTCTCGGGATTGCACTGCTCCTAACGGCGGTCCTCTTAACACTGCTGGCAAGACTTGCTATCAGTGCGGTGAGGCTGGACACATCTCTCGTGACTGCCCTCAGAAGAACGCTCCCGGTGTTGGCGAGATTCCTCAGGAGGTTGATATTGGCAGCGTTCCTGCTCCTCCCGTTGCTTCTATCGCTCCCGTGGCTTAAACAAATACTGGAGTTAGCTGTTGGTGTATGCCCCTGGTGGCGTATGTCCCAACAGCAGTCCAGAGCGTCGGTCTGGGATGGCCGACACTTTTGCTTTTTAACAGTTGTTCTTTTTGATGCCGACACGTGAACATATCACTACATCCTTACTCTCAAATTATTTTTTTGTTTTGGTTCTTGTTCTTTGATCCGAAGCATGCATTTGCCAGCATCACTTGCCTGGCCTCTACTTGCATGGCATTTTCGGTCCGTCCGAATTCATCTTTGAACCTCTTTTTTATCTTTCACTCGAGCAATACCACATTGTTCTAGCGGTTGCACACAGCCAATACAGCATTGCTGCTATCACCCGCGAGGAAATGTCGGTACTTGTCAGGGAAAGATTTCTAGCAACGAATTTCCTTTTTCCAACATTCACCTAGACTTGTTTGCATGGATCCTTGGTTACTAGGGGGTCTCGGAACGGTTTCTCCGTTATTCGGCACCTTTCCTCAGATACAACTTTGGATCATTCACCCAAGGACTACTACTACGATTTGAACGACAGACGCTGTCACGTGGCTCTTAACGACTTTCGAAAATTACGGCACCCTGCGAAGGATATACCCCGCGAGGCGATGTGTTGGTTGTTGAGCTTGGAAAAGAAAAGCGCAGAGACTCAGGCTTTGATCAGTGAAGATGTCCCCGCTAGGATGCGGGTGAGATTAAGCCTCGGGAGAGCTTGTGTTGTCGCCTGGCGGCAGAAAAGACCAGTGGATGCGTGCGTGAGAGTGGTGGGCTGAAGGCCAGATGATCAATGATCATAGGGGATAGGATGCTGTTTCTTGTGAGCAATGGATTTCTGATTGCACTGACGCATGACGGATTCGTTCGATACGGAAGATGGCATCCTACAGAACGGCAAACAAACAGACAAGCAAAACATCTTGTGAGGACAGAAGCCTTTGAAGTACTGAGGTTGCCTTGCTGATGGCTGTTTGCTTGTGCTCATTGTTTTGGCGTGGCTGATGGATGAGGAGGGGAGGCTGCAGTGGTGGTTAGTGACAGACGCGCAAGATGCGGCGAGAAGAGTTGTAAATGATTTGATACGCACCCATAACCCCAATGAAGCGAAGTGGCATCAACGAAGCAGAATGTGTGCGGCGAGACGTGTTGATGACTGAAGATTGTATTGTATGAGTATGAGCATGAGTACTACGACTGGCGTCATGTTGATCACGGCAGTGCTCTTGTATTTGGTATATGGGACAAAAGCATAACGTCTCGGCGTTTGGGATCATTATTTTGGACGGTTGGTACATGATTATTGTATAACTCAGTAACTAATCCTGTCAGAGTCAGGACTCGGCAGGCTGTTTTTGTTAGGTATGGTATAAGGTAGGTATATTGATCTGACAACGATCAGAGGTATAGGCATCAAAGGGCAAATTTACCCAGGGCATGAAACAGCAACACTGGTAAGGCTGATTTGGATTTGGAGAGGAATTTCCCTCTGTTTAAAATTGCTCAAAATTATGAGCATATTTCATAATAATAGCAAAAAGCGATTGCAGTATCACTGTAATATTGTTCATCTATTCCCAACGCTTGCAATGAGTTGATCATATGCATTTACCATGAATCATCCAATTACTCCCTTGCCCAGCCCATTTAATTTACCCATCAATAATCATTTTCGTTGATATGAGGTCCTCCTCTAATACTGGCAAATACCACCAATCTCATCGTCCATGGTCCACGACCCAGCGAGGCCTTTAATCTCCACATCCTCCGTCAGACTAACATCATCCTGCAATGTCTTGCCCAAAAAGAAATCATTCCTCCCCTCCGTCTGCATCTTCCTCTTCATGAACCGCCTCGTCCACTCCTCAACCGCCGGCTCACCCGTCTCATCCCTCGCCTGCTTCAAGAACGGAATAAGAGCCGTACCGCCCGTGCCCTTCTGGTTCTCTTTGTTCTTGCGCGATGCGACTGCGAGGTTGAGCTTGTTGCGGGTCACTTCGGGGCTGCGGGAGCGGCTGCGCGCGCGGACTTGCTTGGACGGGTTGATGATGTAGCGGGTTACGATGGCGATGTGCTTATCGCGGAAGGCGCTTAGCATAGCGAGACAGGCGTCGTAGGCGAGGCAGAGTTGCTTGTCTGAGTGGTGGGATTCGACGTATTCGCGGATGTTGGCGACGTTGGATACGTCGTTGAGGAAGCGGGCGTGAGGACCGGGCATGTAGCGTCTCATCTCCATGATGAAGTTGTGTCGGTTTGCAGCGCGGCCTCGGTCGGTGTCTGAAGAAGGATCGCGAGACTCGCCTGTTGGACGGTGCTCGATTCCAAGAATGATATCGAAGAACTGAATCAGACTGCTCTGAGCGTTGCTGCCACCGCTGTATTGTCGATATTCCTCAGTGCCGGAACCATCTTCGTAAATGACACCATTGGGGAGGCCAGCCTCTGCCATGTTCTTGCTTCCAGCAAGGAAAGGTCGAATTCGGTGATAAAATATGGTAGGGTCACAGCTCTCGTGCATCCGCTGAAGAATATTCGTCAAGTCTGTGAGACGCTCTGCAAAAGTGCGCAGACAGCGCGTAACAGCAGCACTGTCTCCATGACGAGCAGCAGCAATAGCCGTCAACATCAAAGGAATAATCGGCGCACCACGAGCTTCGATAGCCACTGAAACGAGATAGAACCACGACTCATCAAGAGCTCCAGTATATGTGTTTAGAGTGGCGAGATTCTCAAGGTTATCGATATCCTCATCAACAAAGAGGGGTTTAAAGTTCCAGAGACAAAGAGCAGCATACGTCGCAACAGGCGGTACTTCCAGATGCTCAGAGATCTCCAATAGCGGAACAGAGATAGATGCAGGAAGTCTATCTGACGGCGAATCACCACCCCAGATATATCCGTGGGCCATGAAGCCTAGTAGTGAACAGGCACGTCGCCACTCAGCGTCATGCTCGAGGCCGATCGTCGACAGAACTGGTAATCTGTCGATAACACCGCGTAGTCTGCGGCTGAGAATAAGAGCCTGGAGGTTTGCGGCGATAGCCTCCCATTTGTTGTAGTATGGATCCGGGAGACGGGTTAAGGGAAGAGTATCCGGGAGGAAGCCGTGAGTTGGCGAGATGTCGTACTCGGCTAGGACTGGGATAGAGGGAAGCATTTTATGCGAACAATCCCTCAGAAGTTGTTGAAGTTGTGAGGAGGAGAAGTCACAGGCTGAAACAGAGAATCAGCAGATGCGAAAGAGCCGTGTTCCGGGAACCGGAGACGGAATAGTGGGGCCGCTCCGGGAGGATCAGATCAGAGAAGAAATAATAACGGTGCTGTTTAAAACTCTGGGGTACTAGAAGCCAAGGCCGGTAGTTGTGAAATAATGGATATGATGGAGAAAAAAAGAAAAGATAAAACCAGCTTAAAAAAATTAGTTCTGGGGATAGACTACAAGGTCTAATAAATGACTCTTGCTATGTTTTCTCTGCTAGTTTCTGCGGCGAAACGGTCGAGCAGAGAGCATGATTGGCCGATTCGGGTGAGTGGACAGTTCAGTTGCGAAGAACCACCGTAAAAGAGGGAGGGTTCTAGACGCCACATGGATGCAGAAAAAAGGTTTAATTAGCGCGCTTGATGTGTTTTTCCCTCGTGGTGAACTTGTAGGTGCCATAGAGGTTGCGGAGGGACCGGGTTGTCTGCGGACGTACATACGTGAAGGCGGATCTTACTCCGTCTTCGGCCGATGTATGGTGCTTGGATTTGTAATTTGCATTCACATGTGATGTTTTGGGCTTGATAACGTTAATAGGAGGGCATTATTAACTGATGCGTTTCATGGGTCTCCTGTGATTGCAAAGGTTGTTGTTGACATAGAGTTGAGCCTCTGAATGGTTGGTTTTTGTTACCCTACAGCTAGAGGGAAATGTCTCGGTTTTATTTCCGGCGCGCAGATCACACAACTAAATAGTAATCAATAGAGTAATGCACTGTTGGTGGGAGAGTCACCAACGGCCAAGTGGTTATTTTCTCAGATATGTTTCAGTCGTGTTGGTGGAAAGCGACAAGTTATGGCTTCAACCACCCGAAACTTAATCGTTGTGAGACAGAGGTTATTCAGGCCACGGCTCTTGTGACGCAACCTCCTCAATCTCGTTCTAGAAGTAATTGACTCAAGCAACTTGACGGTAGAGAGTCACTAATACCAAGGTCTTTAACTAGAGATATAGAAACATTGAAGACAAACTCGTACTTGTACTCACTCACCATCTCTCACTTCAATTGCTTCAGTTGGTGTTGAAGCCTTAAAAACCCCCACCCCCACTATCCGCGGCTCGGGTCGACTTTAGGAAGGTGCACGGTACGTACCCCATTACGTCGATTGCATGAGGTCCAACATGGAAGACGCACGAACCACCAACACCGAACCAAGCTACGACGACCTCGACCTTCAAGGTCAACCTCAGATGAGAAGAGCTCCATCTTCCTTAATATCTCAGTAAACAATTTGGGTTACTTGGCCAATAACACGATGCCTGTCCAGCAGCATGTGCTGAACTGGCTCTACAGCGTTCTCACAAGCGTACGTATCCCCCCCCGCTCGTTCGCCAAGTTCAAAAGAGCTGACTCTACGCGCTACAGGAATATCACGATGTGAATCGTGCCTACAACGATGTCGCACAGGCTCTCGACCGATTCCCCTCGCTATCGCCGCGAACCGATGTGCACAGTACGTTCGCATAGAGCTAGCTACCAAACAGCTTGCGCTCTAAACTCCAGCTTTGTCGCATTCGGATATTGACCCTCACCAGCGTTCTCGAACGGCGCCAATGCCTTGTTGCTTCATCTCTCAGGGACTCTTCCTGTTAATTTTCGCGGGACGACATACCGTTTTCCCATTTCGATATGGGTGCCACATGCTTATCCGCGAGAACCACCCATGATATACGTTGTGCCGACTGCGTCCATGATGATTCGGCCGGGGCAGCATATTGATCCGCAGGGTCTGGTGTATCATCCGTATTTGGTGGGATGGGCTGAATTTTGGGATGTACGATCCCCCCAAGCCACAGCTACCTTGTGATGTTCTGTTGCTGACAGAATGACCAGAAATCTAACCTACGGGACTTCCTCAACATCCTGACCGACATCTTCGCAAAAGAACCTCCAGTCGTAGCTCGGCAACCACAGGCCCGACCACCTCCAGCTCAAGCTAATCCAACACCTCCTCCTGTGCCGCCTCTACCTCCTGGCATGGGATCAACTTCGCGGCCTGCAACCCAAGATCCGCATCCCTCAGAACAGCCGCGCCCTCCACCACCACCGCCCAAGGGCCCTCAGACTACATCACCTGCGCAGACACAACCTCAAAATGGACCGCCTTTACCTCCAATCCCGGGACGCTCCCCGGCACAATCTAACCGCATGTCACGGTACGACTCAGCTCCTCCTCTGCCACCTCAAGTTGGAAGTCCAATTGCACAGGATCCGAGATTGCCTCGCCCTCAGGAGCAGTATGCGACTCGTCATATACCCCCTGCTGGACCGCCAATGGCTGCGCAACCTGGATACATGAACGATACCCAGTCGTTTGCGCCTCCATCACAACAACAATGGCAAATGCCTCCACAGCATCAGCAATATCAACAGCCTCCGCAACCTCCGGCATGGACGGCCCAGGCAGCTCCACCACCACAAAGCCCTGCAAAACCACCACCACCTCCTGATCTACTTGACGAGCCATTGGAGTTGAGTTTGCCAAATACTACCGTAGCGGCTCCTCCTATCCCGCCCAATCCCGAAAAGGATGCGTTGTTGCGACAGTTAGCTCAGACACTGTATTCGATCAGGATGCGCAGCCGGCAGCAAAACGACTCAAGCATGGCTGGTTTGCAGGCACAAAGAACGGCAATGCTGTCAGCGATACCAGCCTTCCAAGCTGAAGGTGGCCAATTGACACAATTGTCGAATGTCTTGACGTCAAACTCTAATATTCTACACGATGCTCTTCATAAAGCGGATGCCGTGATCGAAGGATCCAAGAGCCACCCTGTTCCGGATGTTGATGAGCTCCTTGTAGCTCCCACAGTAGTTGCAAACCAGCTATACACACTAGTGGCAGAGGAGAGAGCTATAGGTGACGCCATATTCATGCTTGGACGGGCGGTCGAGCGCGGCCGCATTACACCAGCAGTGTTTGCCAAGACGACAAGAACTCTTGCTAGAGAGTGGTATCTGAAAAAAGCACTTGTGCGAAAGATTGGGCAAGGAATGGGCCTGGCCTCATGACGGGATACCATTCGAGATTTGGATTGACGCATCTCCCTTGCCAAGCGGGGGTTTAGTATTGTTCTTGCAGCTGGCAGCCGGGAAGAGCTCCAGGATTGGCATCGTGCATGGAGTAGCAGTTACGTGGCCAGGCACTGGGCAAACTACGACAAGTAAGAGGCGGAATGCAACATACTTTTGAAACGGAGCCAAACGATCAGGTCGACCGGCTAGCTGGATGCCCGTGAAGTCTATCTTGCGATCTCAAGCCATGGATACGGCGAACAGCTCCCGATACGGTTGAGAAAGACTGGACAGAGGAAGAGTCTAACGATCGAGACCGAAGCGGATAATTAAACTCTTGATATCAAGCTGGACCCCATATCAAATCCACTCCCCTTCACTCCATCCCATCCATGCATGACGGCAATTGGTGTGCACGGAGTCAGGAACACGGGGAAAAAGAAACGAATCCGTCGCTTGGACCGTTAGCTCTCGGCCTGTCAAGATATGCACGGATCGATCTCCTGCACCGAACGAGTCTAGCGGGCTCAAAGAACAATACTAAGCCTCAAAACGCCACGAAATGTAAGAACAATACTAAGACCAACCTCACCCCCACCGACCTTGGCATTCATTCTTGGTTGAATGTGATAACACCCTTTGATTGACTGAATACAAATCCTGTTCCTTACTTTTTGCAGTGCTCACAGTCTTACCTTGCCGCTGACAATATCTAATTATTGCTAGCTAGCTTAACTGTTTGTTCTTCAAGACCGTTCTCGCCTGGTGTGATCTGTTTAATCATGTTGCCACTTTCTCAATTCTCTTCAGCGTTATACAAGACATTCCTTCTCACTTCACTTCCCTCTTCTCTCTTATATATATCGTGAAGAGCTCAGACCTCTTACTTCTCCGTTCGCTCGTGAACTATATCCATCGTTGCCACGTTGAGATCGATCAATCTCTAACCAACAACACATCCCCTTTCACTTCCACTTCACTCCTTTCACTACTGCCACTTATCAAATCGCAATGTCGACCTTTGACCCGTTTACGCAGAACGTCACGTTCTTAGCAGCAGATGGAAACACCACCATCAGCATCCCCGTGATGCTCGTCGACGAGATGCGTCGCATGATGGTCAACACCGTTATCAACTATGCCACACAGCTCGGCGCCTGTCTGGTCATGCTCGTCGTTCTCCTCGTCATGGTCCCCTTCTCCAAGTTCAAAAGACCATTCAACGCTCTTCAGATCCTCAGTCTCGTCATCTGCTCGGTCAGAATGGTTCTGCTCTGTATCTGGAACATCTCCAAGTTCGCCGACTTTTATCCTTTCTGGTCTCACGACTTTAGCCATATTCCCAGCAGTGGGTATGCACCAGCCATTGCCGCCAATATCATCTCACTCTTGCTCGTCATCTCGATTGAGACGATGCTCATGAGTCAGGCTTGGACGATGGTTAAGCTGTGGCCGAATCTGTGGAAGTACATCATCACTGGTCTTTCACTCGTCATTTCTCTCATGACGATTTGTGTGAGGATTGCTTTCACGGCTGTTCAGATCGAGGCGAATCTCGATACCATTCCGCCATGGCACATGCTCTGGCTCATCAAGTGGACGGTCATCATGAACGTGTCTTCAATCTCATGGTGGTGCGCCATCTTCAACATCAAGCTCATCTGGCATCTCATCTCCAACCGTGGTATCTTGCCATCATACAAGACACTCACCCCCATGGAAGTCCTCGTCATGACCAATGGTCTGCTGATGATCATCCCAGGTATGTCCCTCCCTCAAACCCCTCGACGAACCACTCACTAACACTCCACAGTCATCTTCGCCTCTCTTGAATGGGCTCACTTCGTCGACTTCGAAGCAGCATCCCTCACCCTCACCTCCGTCGCCGTTATCCTCCCCCTCGGCACCCTCGCCGCACAGCGCATCGCCGCCAGCAACGCCAACAGCGCCAACTCCTCCGGCGCCTCCAGCGGCATCCGCTACGGCGTCAGCGGGCCCAGCTCCTTCACCGGCTTCAAGGCACCCAGCTTCAGCACCAACCGCAGCGGCGCTACAGACAGGCCTCACGTCTCCGTGTACGCCCGCTGTGAGGCAAGGACTTCGTCTCGCGACCACATCAACCCTGAGGATGTTGAGCTCGGCAAGATCGACGGTGACCATGTCCGGGTTGACAAAGCCTTCCTGCAACGTGAAGAACGGATCTAGGCCACCCCTTTCAACTTCAGCTTCCACGAAAAGACTGCTTTTGGGAAATGGTATTACATGTTCATATTTTCGACCAAAACAAAACTTCTAGCGCGGCGTATCGGCACAAGTTGCTTTTCTTCCTTTTACTGCTTTTATCAGCGAACAGCTTTCATACCCAATGCGGTTGATGATGCTTGAGATGACTCGCATCCTACTTTCTTTAGTTTACGATATCTCTTTTGAAACGATGGCTTCTAATCAAGGACGATACTATCCATGCCTTGCTTCTTTAGTTATAAGATGGATAAGCGCTCAGGCGCACAATAGCGATGAATACATTCAGCTTGCCAACCCTGCTTTGTCTACTGTGATGCCCAATGTTGCTTCCAGAGTCTCATGTTATTAGCTGCGAGGTAAGACAGTTAGAATGTGATGTGAGTGACTGACACTATATACCGTATAACAGCTACCATCCAAGCCCGAGTCGCACCAAGATAACATAACCAAGCCTACTCCTTCATCTGGAACTTGTGCGATGAGGCATTTATCTACTCGCTGCGGCCTCCTGACATGTTCCTGACCTTTTCCTTGCACAAAGTAACAAGTCGCTTCAGCTCATTCGCGCGCACCGGTCGAGGTTGCTCCAACTGACAGACTACCTTGGAGACAACTGTGTTGTGCGCGGGCACAGGCTGACGATCACTCTCAAGAAGCTCAATGAGTTCAAGTTCCTTCTCAATGTCGGGTAGAGAAAATCGGTTTGCCGCTCGGGAGAGGGCATGCTTGGTGTGAGAGAACCGCCTTTGAGGTTCTGCGAACAAAGGAGGCGGCGCTACACTAAGACCAGCCTCTCCATCCATGTTGAAACCTGCTTGGGTGATGGAACTTCGAGGGAGAGACGATGGCTTTTCCAGCGAAAGAGGTGAGATAATTTCGTTGTGAAGGAAAGTTTGGCCGAGAACGGGCTGACTGGGAAGCGCATCAATTGAATGGGGAGACAGCGGTTCGTCATTTGCAGATCCAACACTCTGACCACCCTGTACGACAGTATCTTCATCGGAGCCCCTATGTTGGGAGGGGGCGATATCTCTAGAACTTGTAGTGCTCCATTCTGAGGGTATCCTTCGATAAGATGTAGAAATTCGTCGAAGGGTACCCTTGAAGCTCCTCAGAGGACCAACAACAGAACTCTTTCGCTTGTTGATCTTGAACATATACTGCTTACCTGCCTCGATGGGACGGGGAGAATCGAATGAAGGAACTTGGCGATCAAGGGACTCAAACAAGTCGATCTTTTGCTTCAATGGTGAAATGTGCTTCTCCGTGTTACGCCGACCAACTGGAGTTTGTGGACTTTCCACCGTAGCCCGGCTCCCACGAGGAGCATAACTTTTTGACCTGAATTTTGGTGCATTCAATATTTCGGACTCCGAAGAATCGGAATATCCCAAAAGAGGATGCTTCGATGGCGAGCTAGACGCCGAAGTCTTGGTTAGGATTGACTCGCGCCGTTTGGTTTCAAGAGGAGTAACAGAGGCCACTGGCTGATCCTTCAACTGATCAAACTGCTTTCTGAGGTTGGAAATTCTAGAGCGTGGCAGGCTTGAGCGACTTGGAGTACTTGCTCTCGCAAACCTGAAAGACATGAGACCGTTGTTACTGCTCGGGGGTTGGCTGGGAGCATCATGGGATTCGGGGGATTTTCTTCGAAGGCTTGAACTTCCTACAGAAACTGTATTTGACAATGAAGATGCTATCTTGCGAGCATTTCGCACCCAGCCATTCTGCCTGGTCTCTTCGATTGTGGAGTTGTGCTTTTCAACAAAAACATCATCGCGAACATCATCAAGCTTGAACCGACTCGTGGAAACGGCCTGCACTGATGATGGCGTCACTTCGGTGTATTGAGACTTGATGTAGCTTGGGCTTGCATCAGGTGCACTCATGACGAGGCTGTTGCGTTTGAAAGATGTCCATGAGTCATCTGGACGATTCAAAGGAGATCGCCATGTGCCAAAAGGATCATCAGAAGCCAGGAGTGTCCGAGGTGAAGGAAGAGTACGAGACGTAGGCGAGAATGTCTTTGCAATATGTACTGAAGTTGGCGTAGTGGGAGCATCGTCTGGTCCTGGATCTGCGGCTGACCGTCTTGTCTTGATCGATTGCCAACTTTTGGAATGGGCTAGCTTTGACGGAGAACGAGGAATAGAAGTACGGGTGGGACTAGAGGCTTCTATTTCTATCATTCTGTCAATATTTTCCTCCAGAAGATACACCCGAAACACGTACGCGCCTGTTGGTCTGCAGCCTCAAACATTATTCGTCTCTCTGCGACAGACTTTTGTCTTGCCTTTGAGTCCGCATTTCTAGTCGAGATCATAGGCGACTGGGTACCAAAGGTTCTTACTCGACGGGTACGAGGGGGTTCCTGGCTTGAGGGAGCGAAACGGTCGGATGAGACATGACTGGAACCAGTAGAGCCTCTTTCACGTCTTCTTGTTGATGCATGTGATGATGGCTTCGAGGCGCTTGATGAAGTTTGTTCAATTGTCGAAGTTACCTTGATGGCAGAGGTAGGCCTCGCCTTTAATGAAGAAAGAGGAGCGCTGCCAACGGAGGAGACTGCTTCAAGAACCTCGAACTTGGATAGAAGCTGGGCAAACTTGCTGCTGGCCAAGCTGCGGGTATCTGAACTTTCGGAGACGAACTTGCGTGGTGAATTCTTGCGGGAAGACGAATGCGTGCTCATGTTGACGGCCTTCAAAGACGGGCGAGGCTGTGATATTGATGATGAATATCACGTCTTGATAGTATGATATCAAGAGAAAGTGTCGAATGTCGATGCCGTCAAAATCTGTTCAAAAGATGAGGATGAGTCTGCCTGGAACAACATTGTAGAAACGACAGAGATGGCATGAGTTTGGCAGCTGGAGACTGTAAGGCCATGGTCAAAGATGGCAGGAGCGCCTTCGCTCGATCGCATGGCCTGTAAGGAAAGCTCGATGCCGATGATGCACATAAGGTACCTACCTTACCGAGCTATCAGTAATTCCTCAGAAATAAATGTTTCCAGTCTGTTCCATTGTGGTCAGTATAGCAAAGGCAAGTCTTCACAGTATTCGAACCGGCCTCAAGAGCCAAACAGGAGTAGGGGAGACGTCTTATCATTTCCAACCCCAGCCATAACGGCCTTGTCGATTTCTATACAGCCTATATCATAATGCCCAAGTCAGGCACAGGCCAACCTTGAAATCCCATCGTGTCTAAACGTACACTGACGACAACTAATGTACAAGTATTTCGATTATGTAGTTCATGAGGGATGCGCAATTCCTACTCATGGCTTTTTCTCCCTCTCCAAATTTCTTGATCGCGTATCGTTGCGGCGTCATTTACTGGCTGTCCAGGAATCAGTTCGTGTTTCGTCGAGGCTCGTATGTCGGGTCAACTTACGGAGGCAGAAGGATCTCGCCCCAAGAGCTAGACAAGAATGTCACAGCAGCCTATTCCCTTGGTCAGCGCTAATTCTTCTTCAATTCAAGATCGCGAGACTGAACTTACACCAAAGATGGCGATGCTGCGGACGACAGCGGCGTTGTCGGGAGAGGTAAGAGCGTCATAGGTGGAGCCGATGAAGCCCTTGGGGGCACGGCGACCGCGAGGCTCAACTTGGATGCGCTTGGGGGGCATTGTGATTATATGGTCGGGTGTACGGAGTTGATCGGTTCGTGGTGACTCTAAGTCGAGAGGAGAAGCGGGCGCGTGGTGGTGGTTGATCTGGTCGTCGAATTGGAGCGAAAATTTCCGGTACAGCTCGCAATGAAGCTTTTCCACTGATAGAGCGATAGCGGCTAAAGTCACATGACGCGCGCTTGACAGAGACAACTTGGGAATTGAAAGCGAACAGAAAGATGAAACCAGTAGAGTTATTTAAATCCAGTTATATTAAAAGAAGTACTATACGAGGTCTGATTTACGCTATCTTATAGAAGGAGTCTATTCTCTATCTTAGTTATACTTATTGATGTTGATCCAGCTCCCAATACAGTCCGCAAGGATAGCAAATGTGCATTTCCGCGATTTTTTAGGTATATATTCCTACAACGGAATTAAATATACCAATAAGATCAGATAGGCTCAGTATATCTGTGGAGATAATACTGGAGTGATTAGCCACTGGAAGAAGTACCGATTTTACATTTGCTATCCCTGAGGGCTGTACAAAAATTGAGTAACTATGTACCGAATCCGGTAGTTAAGTTACCCCACCATGACTGAATATCGCCAACACCTTCGTCATCCTTATCGCGAGCTTATCTGAAATGTAAACGGAACCAGTCTCTTTGTCAGCGGACAGTTATTCAAACTTCATTCAATTCTCGGAAATCGTACTCATATTCCTTGAGTCTCACGTAGATATACCAAGGTCCCTTTCAGTATCTATTCAACCGTCCATCCGTCGTTCTTGTGAAGAGGAACAGTACTTCACTCTCATTGTCCCCGCCGTTCCTCTTTGAGCTTTCATCTCTCGACCTTGCGCTCAGCTTAATCACAGGAGAGAGGGAAATACGCACATTCAAAATGGAATCTCCAGGCCCAGGCGGCTTCTTGCCAGCACCTGCTGGGGGAAGTCTCCCATCTCCTGCCCCCTCATCAGCTTCATCATTCTCAAACATCCAAGGTCTTCCTACACCAAGAACAAAGGCCTTAAAGCCCAACTCAAGTAAAGAGTTCATGGTGCGAAGATATGCAGAGGAGCAGCTTCTACTAGTAACTCGGCGTTATGTCAAGAAGTTTGGCAATCCAGAACCAGGCGATACAGTGGTGGGATACACCAGGTTCGGCGAATTATGTCGAGATCTCGATAGCATCACCAATGTGTTGTGGAAATCAGGCACCCGTAAGTCAGTCAAATCTAGGCATGGAATCCTGGCACTAACGACCGGCAGCATCCCTCCAAATACCCTTCTTGTTACGTCTCACAAGTGACTTCACACGCTATGTCCGCTCATTCCCACCAGCACCAAAAGCATCTTTCGCGATACTCCGCAAACTAGACCATTGCTTCGCAAGTCTTCTCTCAGGTCAAGATATCGAAACTCACGAGACCTTACCTGGTTTTGAGAATGGACTACGTGGCGGCATGACGACGACAGAAATGATCCGCTGCCGAAGTCTAGTAGATCAATGTCGCGTTTTGATGGTGGAAGTAATGAGAGATCCGGCTGAAGAGGACGAAGAAGATGAAGAAGCAGAGACAGATACCGATACAGACGCGGAAGAACCTGGGATCAAGGGATGGGGAGGCGTGGAGGACGATGATGAGATGATGCTCCAGCTTGATGCGGCGCGGGTCTTTGAGAAGACGATTGTACAGCTTAACGAGAGGCTTGGTGATCTGGAGCCATTGCAAATGTCTGCCGATTGAGGTGTTCAAAATACAGAAGCACTATATTCTGGAGATTCAGGTGCTGCGATCAATGAGCTGAAGTGACTGGTTTCAGGCGTGATCATGCACAGATACGAGCCGAATACCTTTGAACCGGACATCTTGTGGAGTGAGCATTGATCATGGTGCTTGGATGCAGGGCCGAGGTCTTGGGGTCATGTTTCGCGAGGGGAGGTGAGCCAGCTCTTTTATAACATGGGGATAATAGGGTTTGTTGTAGATTAGTGGAGGATGAAGTGAATGATGCTGGCACAGGCGGTTGATTATCAAGATCACGCGTGGTATTAGATATCCGAGAACGTGGCAAATCTACGACGGATAAGTCATCTACAATTGACCACGACTCGAGAATTATTTCTGATTGACTTGCTCAACTACAGTAACAATGAAACGGCTTTGCTTGACTACACGTCGCTGGGCCGTGAGCTGTCAATTGAGGCTGTGACTGGCCTCACCTGTCAAATCGTGAAACACAGCACGTCGGAAATTTAATTACCAGTTCTCGACACTACCAAAAAGCCAAGCCTCAGTTAAATACCCACTACAGTACCCTGAACATTTTGACTTTCGAATCGTAGATCGTCTTGATGATTGACAGTAGCATAAACTCTAACTGATTGTCTCACGGTAGCCGAGATGCACTTTGCTCGAAATGGTAATGAACCATTGAGTGCTCTTCATGATCCTCTAAGAATAAAAACACAATGCCTGGATTATTCAGTATTGAGCTGTATGCATTGGATATGATCAAGATCAGACTGTGGCATGTCCTTGTTAGTCCCTCTTCATCCCTGACACCTCCTTTCTTGAGCCGCGTAGGCTTCTTTTCCTCGTTGGTTAATGATTCTCACGGTTTTGTTTCATGTACCTGCCAAGATCCAAGCACCATCCATGTCTATCACCAGTAACCGCTCACCAACTCAAATCTTCATAAACAATTTCACAAAAATAAAAGAGTCTTTTCTTTTCGGAGATGAATTTCTTGTCTGGTATGAATGGTCTGGGGTTCATATTGGTCGGCGAAGGCGAAAATGATATCCATATTTTCTCTTACCCCTGGTTTTATTTCCGATGGCACTACTAAGTTAGGCCCGGTTCATACGCTGCCACGCACGTTATTCCGTCAAGAATGTTGTCTTGAGATTGTTGATAGTGCATTATCTTGGATAGCATCAAGCATGAATGCGCTGTACAATACGAACTTGGCATATCGTGGTTGGTGGTGTATACTAAAGACAGCATCACCTCTAGACTTGGCTTCTCTAGCTCCATATCAAAACTCCTCTCAACAACGAATCAACTCTAGAACAAGTCTTCAAAACATAGCGTCTTCCAACCCCTGCCCTCTCGTTTTGTGGCGTACCTATCCCGAAGTGCTAGCTCCATTCCCATAAACCCATCATGTCAAACCCATCCAGTCATCCTCCTCCCGTCCCTGAACATCACCCGCCCGCCCAGCCTTTGATTCATGCATCACCATTCTACCCCATGTTCCCAATGCCCCTTTGGGCAACTATGCCCCGAGGTGAACAGGAAACATCCGTTCCTCACATCTCGTTTCTGTCTCCCCTAACATGGAGGACTCCACCCACAAGAGCCGTATATATAGAACAATGCGCATGTAAACCCATCTTGTCTTCCTCTCCACACCGGTCTTTCTTTCTGTGTCTTGACGTTCTTTCTGACCTCTTTGCTTTCGAGATACGTGTATCTCAAGCTTCTTTCATTCCTTTTATATACATCGCCTTCTCCGGTTTCATTCCTTTAGCCCTGGAGGCATAACATTCCTTACCTGTGACATTTGTTCTCGTCCACTCCTTTAGACTCCGTATCAAAGACACATTTTACAGTTCCTATCAGTTCCTTTCGACTTACACGATGCTCAACTTCATCCCCATCATTGCAGGCCTCGCCTCTCTGGTCTCAGCTACCAGCGCCCCAACCCGCCCCGATCTCAAACTCATCTGGAAAGACGAGTTCACTGGGTGTCAAGGCTGCTCACCCAAGACGAACAACTGGAACACGGCCCTCAACATCAACTCCAACAACGAACTCCAGGTGTACTCCACCTCCAACAAGAACATCCAACTCTCCGGCGGTGACACTCTGCAACTCGTTCCCTGGAAGGATGGGAAGGGCGAATGGACTTCTGGACGTCTCGAGTCCAAGAAGGCTTTCCACGCAGACAAGAACAAAGCTCTCCGTGTGGAGGCTAATATTCGCATGGGTGATTCAGCTCGCAAGCAGGGTATCTGGCCTGCCTTTTGGATGCTCGGCGATGCACTCCGCCACGGAACTGGATGGCCTCTTTGTGGTGAGATCGACATTTTCGAAAGAGTCAACGCCGACTTGACTGGTTTCGGTACGGTCCACTGTGGTCATGAGGGCGGTGGTCCCTGCAATGAGCCCGAGGGTCTTGGACAGCAGGTTACCATTCCGGATAACGAGTTCCATGCTTGGTCTGTGGTTATCGACCGACGGGCTAGTAGTTGGCAGGATGAGAAGATCACCTGGCTGCTCGATGGAGCACCTTTCCACAGCATCACGGGCAAGACACTCAACGACGAGGGCACCTGGGCTACTCTGGCTCATTCTCCCATGTATATTCTCCTCAACGTCGCTGTTGGCGGAACCTGGCCCGTAAGTGTCAACAATTTCAGTGTTTCACGGTATCAGCATACTAACAGCTTTATGCAGGGCGACCCTAACAAGGCCACCGAAGCCGGTTACAAGAACATGATGGAGGTCGCCTACGTCGCCGTCTACGAAACCACAAACTAGCTACTCAAGTAACCAGCAATTCTTCAAAACTCGTTAAAACTTCTTCTGCCAGCTTTTGCCTGGCACTTTCTTCATTTTCTCTTCACACTCATCTATGTGAGGGCGAACGACTATCAAGTGTGTTTGAGGCTGGTCTCTCTGCTCGGCTCGATGGTTATTTGCTGGAATAAACCCAGCCTTGTCTCATTTTCAGTTCCGTTGTCTTATAACTTGCGGATACCCAAGGTTCAACATACATACAGCGGATCAGTTACATAGATACTTGGATACAAAAACAAGACTCACGACGTTATGACACAAACTTACTCCCAGCTCAGCAATGTGACTTCTGTCTTTTGAGGCCGAATGAGACATTGCTTCCCAATCTCTCGCAGCATCCTTATTGATCGATAGGTATATGCTCGGTTCTTGTTACAGTAGGTATTTGAAAATCAAGCTTCATTGCGGAGTAATCGACGGGTTCTAGTGGGATATCAAGGCAAGATCCATAGGTCAACTTCCTTTCCATGGAGTGTTATAAGACCAGATACCGCCCAGGGGGCAGAAAAATTCTGATATTAAGCGGAGTGCTAGAGTTACCTGGTCTCAAGGCCTCCTAAGATATACTCATCGTACCTAAGCCTTTTTCTTAATTGACGGCCCTTTGCTTTCTTGCCTTCCTTAGCTACCTTTGGTCAAGTAACGGATAGCAACCTAATAAAAATACTCTGAGTTCTGTTCGTGATCGTCTCTGACGAACGAATGCCATCCTTTACGCTCAATCAACTCCACAACTTATTCACTTGCTCACGTTAAAAGGAGGTTATGACCAAGTCCACGTCATGGAGGAAACTGTTTCAATATTGAACAAGCCTGCCAAGTCTTTATAACCAGTTGTCGCTGACAGGAGGCTATCTATATGTTTAAGTATATACAATGAAGATCTAATATGTACAACAAGGGTCGAACACCTGGTCCAGGATGCCATGCTATACAATGACAAGCCTGCTCATGAGAGGATCCCTTCTGAGACGTTTTATGGTCTCTCCCACAACCGATGGATCTACCATTTAGTTGGGAACACATTGGGAGTAGTACTCGTTCTGCTTGACACACTTGCTTCCAGTAGCGCAAGCGAGGTTGCCGTTGGGATAAGCGGACTTGGAACCACCACACTGGTAATAAGCAGGGACAACGGAGGCCTTGGCAGTAGCGTCAGTCTTGGCCGGGCAGCTTCCTCGGGTTTTAGTTCCACGGACCTTCTGGGTTGTCTTTGGCTTGTTGACAGGTTGAGCGGCCTTGGTAGCAGCAGGCTTGGTGGCGGAGGGCTTCTCGGCGGGCTTGGTGGGCTCGGCCTGAGCGGTAGACTTGGTGGAGGACTTCTGGACGACAGGAGCGGAATCCTTGGTCTTCTGGGGCTGAGTAGCGGCAGCAGCGGAGGTGGTCTTCTTAGCGGAGCTGGAGGGCTGGGGCTTGCTGGCGGATGTATCACCCTTGAAGGCAGGGAAGCTGGAGTCGTCGTCACGCTTGCATCCACTGATGTCGAGGAGAGCCTTGGGGCACTGGACCTGCTCGAAGGTGAAGTCAGGGTTGTCGGCGTTCTCGAACCAGTCGAATCGCCAGTGGCAACCGTCCTTCAGAAGCTCGGGGTAGCTATCACACTCGCTTCGGGAGGAGATACCGCCGTACTGAGCACCACCGAGGGCCTTGCCAAACTCAGAGGTGCAGCCATCGAAGATACCGACACCACCGCCGGGCATCATAAGATCGAAGTGGTTGTCGCCGAGATCACCTCCAGTGTTGGTGGACTGGACGATCATCTTCTTGCCCTTAACGGGACCAGTAGTGAAGGTCAAACTAGAAAGAGTCAGCGTGTTGTAAAGATCTATCTGTAAAGGAAACTGACGCATAGCAAGCACAGCACCAGCTGGCCTCGGAGCCACCGGAGATCTTGGTAGCAGCGAAACCATAGGCAAGCTCATCGTTGACAGCCCAAGGAGAGTAGTTGGTGCAGGCATAAGCAGAACCACCACCCTCACAACCGTTGACAGCGTTGGTGTTGGAAATGGGGTTGTCGTTCTTATCACAAGTCAAAGCAGGGGCGCTGACAGCAGCCTTTCCACTCCAAGAGCAAGAAGGCTTGCAGCAATCCCAGTATCGAGTAGAGTGACCGCTTCCAGAAGCAGCACTCACGGCGAGAGGGCCGGCCAGGGCGAGAAGAGTGTAGGATCGCATTGTTGCAAAAGTTGTTTTGTTTAAAGAGTGACTGTTTTGAAAGAGAGTGTATGTAATTCTAAAGAATGAATGAAGTGAATGAATGAATGAGAAGGCAGTGCTCGAGTGTCCAAGAACCAGAACATCGGGACGCAGACCTCATCCTTTATACGACCGGCCAACCCTCACACCCGCGTATTCAGCCTATGCTGCGCCGTGAACAGTCAGATATCATGAGCACATTTCGTCCAAGTGGTCTGTTAGTCTAGCTCAAACTAGCGCAGGTACAGATTCAAGGATCACGAAAAGTCAAGATGACAAGCTGATGGTGGTGCAATGATTGGACCTAGTCAGCATATCGATGCAGGTCGGGAACGGGAAACAGATCCTCCACTAATAAGACGTCTAGGAGCTGGTCTGACGGACATGGGACGGCAAGGCTGGACCGAACGAGTGAGAAATGAAGTCTAGGAGACTTTGGTTTCAGGAACAGTTGTGGGGAAATTGACAACGGTTCTCTTTTCTCTCGGCCGCCTCTCCCGAGATTGGGCCCGAGTGGCAGGGATAGAGATTGGAGGCTGAACGGAGGAGACAAAGGCAATGGTACTAGAAGTGGTAAAGACTGGCTGCACGATACAGGTGGTCAATAATAAGCGATGCCGTTTATACCGTAGACGTTGGAAATGAGATGAGACTCCTTCTAGAATCCTCTGGTGGTTTAGTGCTTGGGGGGGTCGCCGTTGGTGTAAGTCCCCCCTGGGATTGTTGCCTGCTGGGTGGGTGAGCTACTGTAGCGTTGCCGGATGGAACGTTGACGCGAATCGCGCGCCAAGAGGTGAAACAGATAGACTTTGAGATGGCGGATGCGACGGATCGTCGGCACTTTTAAACAATTATTATGAAGCCGCGATGGCTTCAAGTTGCGGTGCAGTAAAAGTATGCAAGGGGCCTATAATCTTAGCTCCGGGGTCGAGATTGAATAGGACTAATGTATAAATACTGAGAGTGCTGAACACTGAGTATGGTGAAAGAGCGTATGCCGATATGCTTCTTGGATTCTAATCTACCTGTAATACGTAGGTCTACAGTGAGGTTCTGATTGACTCTGCTAGGTGTATCATAGGCTTAGTGCATTAGTTTATCTGTTTAGGATAAACTCTATGTTGTCGTAGTGCTAAGAGCGCACTCTTAACTTTATTTTCCCGGCTATTCATTTCATTAAGTCGGCAAGTTTGATATCCCGCAAGATAGATTTATTAAGCCGTGGACCTGGTTGTTACACTGGATACTCCTAAGTACTTTCTCCTTAGGACTCACCCTGCAATTCGGAGATTGACCTCGCGATTACCAATATGTTATTTAGCAGGTACCTTAGTGTAACTGACGCTGACGCGAATACTTAATTAAATAAGAACACAGAATATGCAACTTCTTATTTCTGTTCATGCATAAGGTAATGACAGAGTTGGTTCGAGGATATGAGCTGTTTTGGCCAGGGATTTGGTTACCCTAGACTAATGGACCGAAGATTGTCTTTCTATCATGGCGGGCATGCCCAGGCGGCCAAAAAATGACTGAAACTCAGCCACAGGTCAAGATCGTGAGCGCCACAAGTAACTCCTATCAGGATTATTCATCAACGTGGCGGTCTCATGACAGCGCTAGCCATATCAAGATTAGCGCATTCTGGGCGCGTCTCGTCGCCTCAACCTCAGGCTCCTGAATGCTTAGTGAGGATTCATTGTAACAAATTCATCACCTCTCCACCACGACCCTTCACCTCGCGCATTCGTCAACATCGCTCTATCTCCTGGCTTGAGATTCTTGTCGAACTGCCCAACTCATCGGCAGATGCTTACGGGGTGCATCAGGTGCCAGGTCCAAAACTGACCGCCCTGACTTCGCTGTCGTAGCTCCTTTGTCCTTCTTTGAATAATTTCGACGCAACTGCCTAACGGGCACAATCCATCGATTCGAGCAGCAATATCTTGTCGCTAACCTTTTAATACCCCGAGAACTCGATCACTGTATTTATAGCGACAAACACCGACATCATGGATGACTACGAGAACGAATCCGACTACGATTATGGCTACGATGAGGGTATCACCCCCGAGGACTGCTGGACCGTAATCTCGTCCTTCTTCGAGACAAAGGGTCTTGCATCACAACAGACGGACTCCTTTGATGAGTTCACCCAGACAATGGTGCAGGATCTCGTCAACGAGTACTCCACCATCACCCTCGACCAGCACAACCCTCCTGCGCCTCCTGGAGTCAACATCGCTTTGCGACGATATGAGATCAAGTTTGGGAGCGTCATGGTGTCACGTCCCTCTATGAGCGAGACTGATGGAACCGTGACCAACCTCCTACCTTACGAATGTCGTGACCGCAACCTCACCTACGCCGCGCCGACCTACCTCAAGATCACCAAGAAAGTCTCCGTCGCAGTCGACAAGGAGGTTCCTTTGCACGAGATGGATGACGACCAGCAGGCTGAGTACAAGCGAACCGGCGAAAACCCCACAAAGCTGGTATGGGAAGTCGAGGAGGATGCTGGAAGCATAAAAGCTGAGGATGAGCCCTCGGAGATGATCTTTATCGGAAAGATGCCCATCATGGTCAAGTCCAAGATTTGCCATCTCAGCAGCCATTCAGATGAAGACCTCTTCATGCTCAATGAATGTCCTTATGATCAGGGCGGTTACTTCGTTATCAACGGTAGTGAGAAGGTCCTGATCGCCCAGGAACGTTCTGCCGCCAACATCGTCCAAGTCTTCAAGAAGGCCCAGCCTAGTCCTTTCACCTACACTGCTGAAATCCGCAGTGCTCTTGAGAAGGGTTCCCGTCTTATCTCGAGTCTTACGATGAAGCTCTACGGCAAGGGAGATTCTGCGCGCGGTGGCTTTGGCCAGACTATCCAGGCTACTTTGCCTTTCGTCAAGGCAGATCTCCCCGTCGCCATCGTCTTCCGAGCTCTTGGTGTTGTGTCTGATGAGGATATTTTGAACCACATTTGCTACGACCGCAACGATAGCCAGATGCTGGAAATGCTTCGCCCTTGTATTGAGGAGGCTTTCTGTGTCCAGGACCGAGAAGTTGCTCTTGACTTTATCGGAAAGCGTGGAAACAGAGACCAGGCTAGTCTCGGTCGTGAGAAGCGTGTTCGAGTTGCAAAGGATATTCTCCAAAAAGAGACCCTTCCTCACATCTCCCAGTCAGAGGGTAGTGAGACACGTAAGGCCTTCTTTTTGGGTTATATGGTGCACAAGCTTCTGCAATGTGCTCTTGGACGTCGTGAGCCCGATGATCGTGATCACTTTGGCAAGAAGCGACTTGATCTGGCTGGTCCTCTGCTGGCGAAGCTCTTCCGTGGTATCATTCGAAGGATAAACACTGAGCTCTCCAACTACCTCAAGCGATGTGTTGAAAGCAACCGAAACTTCAACCTGACTGTCGCTATCAAGCCATCAACGCTTTCCAACGGCCTCAAGTACTCTTTGGCCACTGGTAACTGGGGTGATCAGAAGAAAGCAGCAAGCTCAACAGCTGGTGTCTCTCAGGTGTTGAACAGATACACCTTTGCTTCTACTCTTTCACATTTGCGCCGAACCAATACTCCCATTGGACGAGATGGTAAATTGGCCAAGCCTCGACAGCTTCACAATACTCATTGGGGTTTGGTGTGTCCCGCCGAAACGCCTGAGGGTCAAGCTTGTGGTCTCGTCAAAAACTTGTCTCTGATGTGTTATGTTAGTGTCGGCTCCCCAGCCGATCCTCTCATTGAATTCATGATCAACAGAGGTATGGAAGTCGTTGAGGAGTACGAGCCGACAAGATATCCCCATGCTACCAAGATTTTCGTCAACGGCAGCTGGGTTGGTGTTCACGCCGACCCCAAGCATCTCGTGAATCAGGTTTTGGACACAAGACGAAAGTCGTATGTTCAGTTCGAAGTATCACTTGTTCGTGATATTCGAGACCGTGAATTCAAGATTTTCTCAGACGCTGGCCGTGTCATGAGACCTGTTTTCACAGTTCACCAAGAGGATGACTATGAGAACAACATCACCAAGGGACAACTAGTGTTGACAAAAGAACATGTAAATAGGCTTGCCCAGGAGCAGGCAGAGCCACCTGCCAACCCCGCAGACAAGTTTGGATGGGATGGCTTGATTCGCGAAGGCGCTGTCGAGTATCTCGACGCTGAGGAAGAAGAGACAGCCATGATTTGCATGACACCAGAGGATCTCGAGCTTTACCGCGAGCAAAAGAATGATGAAGCTACACTCACGGAAGAGGAGAAACGGGCCAAGGCAGAGGCAGAGAAAAGGGAACAAGAGGAGGACCGCAACAAGCGATTGAAGACAAAGGTCAACCCCACAACTCACATGTACACACATTGTGAGATTCACCCCAGCATGATTCTCGGTATCTGTGCCAGTATCATTCCTTTCCCCGATCACAACCAGGTATGTAGCCCCTTCGACCATGCATGGACTCAACTCACAGTAACAGTCTCCTCGTAACACCTACCAATCTGCTATGGGTAAACAAGCCATGGGTTTCTTCTTGACAAATTACTCTCGCCGCATGGACACCATGGCCAACATTCTTTACTACCCTCAAAAGCCTCTCGCCACTACCCGATCCATGGAGTTCCTCAAGTTCCGTGAATTGCCAGCTGGTCAAAATGCCATTGTCGCAATTGCCTGCTACTCAGGTTATAACCAGGAAGATTCCGTCATTATGAACCAGAGTAGTATTGATCGAGGTCTGTTCCGAAGTCTGTTCTTCCGATCGTACTCAGATCAAGAGAAGAAGGTTGGTCTCAACTACACTGAGATTTTTGAGAAGCCTTTCCAGCAGACAACGCTTCGCATGAAGCATGGAACATACGATAAGCTTGATGAGGATGGTATCGTGGCTCCTGGTGTCCGTGTGTCAGGTGAAGATATCATTATCGGCAAGACTGCACCCATCGACCAAGAAAACCAGGACCTTGGCACAAGAACTCAATCGCATCAACGTCGTGATATCTCGACACCACTGCGAAGTACTGAGAACGGTATCGTTGATCAAGTCATTCTGACGGTCAACGCCGATAACGTCAAGTACGTCAAGGTCCGAGTACGAACCACCAAGATTCCTCAAATTGGTGACAAGTTTGCTTCTCGTCACGGTCAAAAGGGTACAATCGGTGTTACATATCGACAGGAGGATATGCCTTTCAGCCGAGAAGGTCTTACTCCCGATATCATTATCAACCCTCACGCCATTCCGTCGCGAATGACAATTGCCCATTTGATTGAGTGTCTTCTTAGCAAGGTTTCAACGCTGGAAGGTATGGAGGGTGACGCTACACCGTTCACTGATGTCACAGTCGATTCAGTCTCAGAACTTCTGAGGAAGCACGGTTACCAATCTCGAGGTTTCGAGGTCATGTACAATGGTCACACTGGACGAAAGCTCCGTGCCCAGGTGTTCTTCGGACCTACCTACTACCAGCGTCTTCGTCACATGGTGGACGACAAGATTCACGCTCGTGCTCGTGGTCCAGTTCAGATCATGACCCGACAACCTGTCGAGGGTCGTGCTCGTGATGGTGGTCTCCGATTCGGAGAGATGGAACGTGATTGTATGATTGCTCACGGTGCCGCTGCTTTCCTGAAGGAGCGTCTGTTTGAGGTGTCGGATGCTTTCCGTGTCCACGTCTGCGAGATTTGTGGACTCATGACGCCAATTGCGTAAGTTTTCTCCCATAAATACTCATGAATAAGAGCTAACATGTTCCAGGAACCTTTCCAAACAGTCATTCGAATGCCGACCTTGCAAGAACAAGACCAAGATTGCGCAAATTCATATTCCCTACGCTGCCAAGCTGCTCTTCCAGGAGCTGCAGGCCATGAACATCGCCGCAAGAATGTTTACCAACAGATCCGGAGTTTCAAACCGATAATTTAGATTGCTAACGAAAAAAAATTGACGATGCATAAAATATTGGAGAGGGAAAGCATTGGCAGCGCTGCAAGACAGGATCAGCTTGCCTGAGCTTTGTAATGTTTTGGGGAGGTTCATCATGTATAAAATAGCCAATTCGTTAGGAAACATAGCAAAAAACAACGAAATGCATTGATGCAACAAAAAATCTTTAATGGCGCCGTAGTCGCTAGAGAGGAGTATGCTGATGTTACACTTTTTCCAATTCACTTTTCCCTTCGCACTTGGTGTTATCGATTCGGTAGACTCTTCTCCGCCGCTTCTATCGAGTCGTGCACTGTTTGTTCGCGCTTGTATTCCGCTTCGAGTTGCTTCTGCAAGTCAAAGTCCAATTGTCTTTCTCGCTTGATTCGCTGCTGTTCCATATCTCGAACGACGCCCTCGTGCATGGCCTACGGTCATGGTTAGTTCGGGGATCTTGGGGATCAATTGGGAAGTGGGAAGCGTACGGCTTGTTCAAACTTTTGCTGGAAGTGTACGGCGACGACTGTGGTGACTGTGAGGAGCGATGTACCCAGTAGGGTGAGCTTTGATGCTCGAGACATGGTGCGCTCAAGGTCTTCTTCGGGGTCGGAAACGGTGGGTTTATCGATCGCTGGAGAGATTGATCGGTTTGGTATAGGCCAATTGACCCGAATAAAGACAATTCGAGTATAATATCTCCTGTGAAAGATTATGATCAAGTCGCAAAAGAAGGGACTTTGTCAGCCCATGACGTTTCAAGCGCACAGCGTCTCTGGCGGTTCCCACACGCGCTAAGCGCTGTAGCTCCCCCCCAAACAAGTAACGTACCTTACCTAGCGGTACCTGCGAATCAGCTGCCTGAGCTCAGCACCCGACGTAATCCTCCATCAAGTGCTTGTATGCAACCATTCGCAACATCAACTCCCATCAACAACGACGCCATCACCAACAGCCCTCGAACCTGACAATACTATACTCACCCCCATCGTATCAATCGCTTTGTTGTCACGCTTGATACTTCGACACCATGGTTGGATGCTTCGCGAATAGGATGCACGATGATGGCTAATGATTCGTAGTCTGCCCAGAACTCAGCTGGTATTCAACAGCTGCTCAACGTATGCTGCATCGAGCGCTTCTACTGTCATCGAATGGAAAACTAATCTGTGATGCCAGGCTGAGCAAGATGCTTCCAAGATTGTCCAGAAAGGTGCGCTACACTCTCATCTCCCCGCCTTGTCTATAGCTTAACTAACAACCCTTCCCAGCCCGAGAATGTAAGCGCCATTTCCTCACGAACCGATGAATCACCCATCTAATAGCACTGAACGATAGACCGAACCAAGCGCGTCAGAGAAGCTCGCGATGAAGCCAAGCAAGAGATAGCCGACTACAAGAGCAAGAAGGAAGACGAATATAAGAAATTCGAGGCCGAGGTACGATACTTCTATTCGAAAGACATATCGTCCATCTGCGCGAGATACGGTCTGCCTCAACGATGGAATAATACTGATGGTTGTACAGCACAGCAAGGGCAACGAGAAGGCCGAAGCCGAGGCCAACCAGGAAGCCGAGAAGCAAATCAAGAGCATCCAGGAGGCTGGCAAGAAGGGACAAGCTCAGGTCATCAAGAACCTCCTCAGCGCCGTCTTCGACGTCAACGCCGTCCCCACCCGCAAGTCCTGAACGACGGAGCATCCGCACATGTTTATAATTACGAGCGTTTCAGCTTGACACACGAGGAGAGCAAATAGACGAAGGAGGATTTGTGTTACAAAGACCAAATTGCGTGGTCCCGCCCTGCCAGCGTTTTCCCTTTCTAAAAGGAAACGCACGCACATCTTGAATTATTAAGTTATTTTTTACTGGACAAACTCGACTAGAGTGCTCAACATGTCCCTCAGATCCTGGTTCTCCTCCGTGGTGTCTAGAGCGTCCAGCTGCTCCTTTAGTGTATGGCCGATTACAGTGACCTTTTCGTCGCGCTCGGCGAGGATTTGTCTGATCTTGCGTGCTGCTCCTGTGTCTTCTGCTACTAACCAAGCGAGAACTGTATCGATGGTCTGTAGCGTGAGGAGACCGGCATCGATTCTCCGGGATAGCCATTCTAGCTCTGCTGCCTCCCGATCATCTTCTGAAGTAGTCGCTTTCTCAGCGTCGTTTTGCTGCTCTGCTAGTGAAATGCGAGCGACGTAGTCTCGTCGGAACTTGATGAGTTTAGAGATCTTTTCGTAGTCCTTTTCCACAAACTTGGCTAGTGTTCGTATCCTCTCCGCGGAATTAGCTGGTAGGAGGCGTAGCATTGAGGCGAAGATCTCAACGAGATGTTCTGCTAATCGATGATCTTGCGTCTTCATGAAGAGTGTGAAGAGACCCTTGAGACCACCAGCCTCGACAATCTTTTGACAGACGTCTACGCCAGCGATACCGCCTGCAGCGTGGTTGAGGAGGCGAAGAGCAGGTGGTTTGCTCTTCTTTCCCTCCTTCAGCATGATAAGACAGAGTTCTACACCCTCTGCGTCGACGAATTTTGCCTTTCCCGCAGCATCATCTGCTAGGCATGTTAGAGATGCGAATATGTTCTCCATGTACTCTTCTTCATCGCCGCCCTTGTCAGGATCGCGCCGTCGGTAGGGGGCGATGAGCTGGAGAAGCAAGTCGACCGCATCGAGGTTTACAAGTTTCGTGCGGTTTGCGACGGCCATTTGGGCGAGAATGGCCAAGATTTCTGCAGCGTATTGCTTATTCTGGGAGACAGTGTCTTCCTTTCGTTGGATACGTTGGAGGAGCCATTGTAGGAGCTTCTCATCCTCTCCTACGCGTTCTGCAACGGATTGTCGGGAGCACAAGTTCTCAATGAGTCCTAGGGCATGGTAAACACCGTTACGATCCGATTCATCATCCTCGTTCAGGCGGGAGAAGTTGGAAACCAGTAAGCTGAGGAGATCTGCTTCCATCATAGCATCTACCAGCACATTCCATTGCTCGTCTTCCGCCGCGACATCTTCGTCTGTCAACTCGCCCATAATCTCGATCGCATCGATGGCAATATCAGTATTCTCGTGCGCCAGGAGACCGACAACACTGGCTACGCACTCTAGCCTGACGAACTCTGGGTACAGTTCAGGATGTTCAGAGAGCAGCGACAGTCCCTTGATGTCGGCATCTAGATCAGCCTCACTGCCGATAAACTTCTGCGGTTGGTCTTCGAACTTGGCGCGAAGCTCGGCGTTCTTGTTGATGTGCCTCTCCAAGTTGGTCAACGTTTTTCGCAACCATGCTGCATCGATCTTTTCAGGTGCTCGGCCAGCGTCGGCTTCGTCTACGTAATCAAGGATCTCTGATTCTTGTTTTGTGATGCCACCGCCGAAGAAGCGACCTTCGTCGTCATCGGGAGGTAGGTCGGGACCGAAATCTTCGTCGTCGGCGGGAGGAGGCGCTGGGCCAGCTTCCATGTCTTCGTCTTCGTCTGCGTCTGGCGCATCGTTGACTTGGGCACGGCGATTCGAGCCGTTGACGTTTATCTTTGCTGATTTGTAGATTTCATCTAGAGATTGTAAGCAAGAGTTCGCGACGAAGGAGTAATATAATTAGTTGAGACTTACTTGGATCTCTGATGGGATCAAGCTTGCGCTTCCCCGAGATGCCTGAGCTCTAGAATTTGTTAGACGGTATTGGACTTGGAGATTGAAGTAAACAAACCTTGAAAATATCATCAACACTCGCCATGGCAGAAGAACAGATGGGATTCGTGAACGAAAAGAAATATCAGAAGCGATTTCGATATCTGGTAGGTGATCAAATTATCCGTTCGCGATCGGCGATACCTTTCAGCGACGCGCTCAAGCTGATGATGTCTGATGTTGGTTACAATTATTACATAAGTCAACGAAACGCACTAAAACTGAGGCACGACAGCGTCGTCCAGGGGGTCCAGGGAGATTCCGCACAGTGCTCCCGCTAAAGGCAACGCAAGGCAACCTAAGGGAACCTCAGGGTCAGACACGCGGCACACAGGATCAGCCGATACTATGGAATACTTGGCCGAAGGGCTGGGGTAGGGAGATGCACAGGTCAACTGCCGGTCACTCGGCATAATGCGCTATCTTGTCACAGATTAGAGACAGAGAGGAACGCATCCCTACAGTAGGTACCTGTACCTTGGGGGTGCCGATACCTCCAAACCACCAACCAAAACCCGAGATGCAGGTACGGCTCGTCCCCTGACATGGATGGGCTGGGTTGTCTGTTCCCTGAACTGGGCTGACTGGTCGGTCTGCCTTCTGGCACGAACTTGAGTTGTTTAATGTGTTTGAGTTGTGTCTTTTTAACTTCTACAACATCCCCTTTTGTTTCGACAGCGAGTGTTGCATTTTGCATTGCGAATACGAACGATAGAGAGAGATAGAGAGGCCGTATCGAACCGAGAATGCGAATCGAATCTGCGACGATATTCAACTTGGGATCTACAACTTCCATTTCCATCACTACGTTACTAGCAACTTTGTACTGTTCTGTTCTGTACCTGAACTAAGTTAATTGCGCCGGAAGCGGACCCCATCTCCACGACCTCCCACTGAAGCACGAGTCTGTCACTGCTGCTGCCAATCGCGAGGTGAGGTGGAAAAGGTCTGGGCTTCCACTAACCTCCACTAACCTAGGCCTTAGCAGTCCAAGGTCCCCTAAAATCGCCTACAACTGGAGTACAAGGGAAAGGGGGGAAATTGTTGGCTTTTTGGTGAGGATCCAGTAGAATCGCTGGACTGGATCGGATTGGATTCGTTCTTGGCTTGTTGGCTCTTTTAGAAGATCGATTCCATTTCATTTGCAAAGAGGATGCACGACGGTCGGATGTCGTCTTCTCCTCATTTTCTCAATCACAATCACAATCACCACCACCAACGTCCGAGCGCGTCTCCCTCTGCTACCACCTCCGCAACCGCTACAGTCCCGCCTCCTTGGGCTTTGCCCGCCTATGCGTCCTCCGCTTCCGTATCGACCGACTCTAGACCAGCGACTGCGACTGCGACTGGTAGATCACATTATTATCCTCATCGCGACCTGTCGAGATCTGCGCTTTCGCCCTCGCCATCTCCCTCGCTAAACGCCCATCCTAATCACAGGGCCCCGGGTCCCCGTCTGCCACGAACTTCCTCACTTCTCCCTCCGCCCCATATCGAACCTTCGCCGAGGGCTGTAACTTTCCAGAGATCGGATCGCTTATCGCCCACTCCCACTCCCACGCCTGGCAGCAGCAACGGAGACGGAAACGGGAACGGGAACGGCAACGGGAACGGCAACGGAATCACCCACAACGCCGCCGAGAGCTCATGGTTATTGAATCGTCTCTCGTCTTCGACCGTATCCACGAATTTCAGTCGTGTTTCGGCGCTACCCCCCCGCGCCAACCATACCAATTCGCGACTCGGTAAAAGCCCCAGTATCGATGCGACCACTTTCATTGACAACTCTCCACCGCCTTCCAAACCATCCCCTCGGAAACTCCAGAAGAATCACCGACCAAGTACATCAGTCTCCATCCCCGACACCTTTGTTTTTAGGCCCTCAGAGGAACGATCCCAGTTACCGCAATCCCTGCCGCTAATCGTAACATTATCGCCCTTGGAGGCGCCCGCTGCGCTAAGCGATATACTCGACGTCAAATCTGAAGGGGCTGGCCCTGGCTCTGGTTCGAGTGAGCCTGGGCGATCAACAGGCGCCCGCCAGGAGGGACAGTCCCTGAAGCAATCCGACATTTCAGACTCTCCAGCGCGATCCGTCACTTCAACGCCGGGCAGTGCACGTTCAATGGCTGCATATCGACTCAATATGCAGTACGATCAGGACCAAGAGGCCAACCCGCCTCAAAGGGGGCACTCCAGGAGTCGATCTGGAAAGGGAAGCAATGATAGAGGTCGCGCCAAACCGCCATCTCAAAAGGCCATGTTACATCGTGCCTTGCAGAAGGCGAATACAGCGGTCCAGTTGGATAATGCACAGAATTTTAAGGGCGCACGAGAAGCTTATGCGGAGGCTTGCGACCTCCTGCAGCAGGTACTACAAAAGACAACTGCCGACGAGGATAAACGCAAGCTGGAAGCAATTGTAAGAACATGCCCAGTTATCGACGTCTCATACTAACTTGTACAGCGACGAACTTATACGAGTCGAATTGACGAGTTAGATCAAATGGCACCCTGGCAAGAAGAAGAGACCAAGGCGCTGCCCGCCCGCCCTGAGAGTCTAGCACAGCATTCCGAGTCCGAGTCTGTATTACGATTGGATGATGATGATGATGATGATGAACCTAATGATACCGCTGTCTTTGACACCGCTGCAGCTGCCAGAATAGATAGTCACAGCCCTCAACCTCGAATTGTCAATTCACCGCCGCGAGATGATGACCCAGGCTATAAGAGACGAAGTGCCCAAAACAAGCCAAAACCTATCGTCACAAGTCTTACACCCGAGCCTGGACTTCTTCAGTCATCATTTTCACGATCACCAGTTCGACTTCGCACTCCTGAGCACTTCCTACCACAACGGCCCGCGGACCCTTACATGCCAGCTCCGCTCTCCCCCAGGCGCCCACTATCTCCAGCAAAAGAAGTCGACGACATGGACGAGCTCGTGCGAACCGATTTCTCCATGAGCCATGACCAGCAGAACGACCATGCGCAAGAGCATAACGTGCCGCAAACGCATTTCCGGGAAGACAGCATGAACTCTTGGTTGGATCCCATTGACGAATCAGGAGGCTCGACTGCATCGTCCGTTCATTCACGCACTTCATCGCTTGGTTTTAGAAGGAAGCACATTCGGGGCGTTAGTGGAGAAACCGAAGCTGAATTTGATACCGCATTGGACGCAGCTATTGAGGCCGCCTATGATGATGGGTATGAGCCAATGAGCCCAATGGATCACAGACGAATGGTGTCCGTGGACGCTGGCGAGGAAGTGGTAGCCAATGCTATGCGCAAGGTTGAACTTGCTCGTCAAAAAGTCAGAGAGACTGAGCAAGAACTTTATGAGATGGAGAGGGATACCCGCTCTCAACAGCAATACCAGTCTTATGAGTACCAAGGGACACCCAATGACTTTTATAACGATAACTCATCCGACGAAGAAGAGAGGATTTTGGATGAGATTGCTCGAGATTACGGTCTCGAATCATATAGGAATCGCCCACTACCGCCCCGAGAGTCTGACTCGAGCGGCGTAACTTCACGTACATGGCATAGCTCACAAGGATCGAATCCCCCAACAGGAGCTACTTCACTCTCTACTGTTACAGAACTGCCACCACCTTTAATGCATCTTACACAGGGCCCAGCTGCCCCTCCACCTACACAGTCTTTACCTGAACTACCTCAACGACCTGGATCATCCGCGCAAAGTGTACGAAATAGACGACTCTCGGGACAAAACCCCAAGCAACTCAAGATTGAAACATCGAAGCTCACTCTTCCTATGCAGAGCTATGCCGACGCCAACCAGGCTAAGTCTGCTCCTTTGAGCAGCCAGAACGTTGACGCCACAGTTGAGCCGGATACGAAGGCCGCGAGTGCGAATCATAGACAGCCCTCGCCACCGTTGTTCGAAGCCAGCCCGACAGATATGACAGGATCTCGACCTACGCCATCGCCGTTTGGACAGTTGGGTTCAGAGAAGGGTGATGACGACATTACCGGCTCTCCCAACACGCGAAAGCTGAGGAAGAACTTTTCGTCGTCGAGTCTTCGAAGCATGAAGAGTCGCAATATGTCATTGACACATCTGGAAGAAGGCTCAGATTTGTCTCCTGGAACTCCAGGAAGCAATCCCTTTGGATCTCTCAATGCTCCATCAGTCCCAGCTCTGCCTACACCTCTTGCCACGAGCTTTCGTGAACGATCGGAGACAAACGCGGCTGGGCTGTCATTGTTTGACGATCACTTCTACTCTCCGACAAGCCCGGGCTCGCCTAATCCGCTCATATCCGATCCTCCGGCTCCCCTCGAGCCTTGTCCTACCGATTTCATGCTTCGACCTTTCTGGCTGATGCGATGTCTTTACCAGACATTGGCTCACCCACGGGGCGGTTACATCAGCAGCAAACTCTTTGTTTCTAGAGATGTTTGGAGGGTGAAGGGAGTGAAGCTCAAGAACATCGAGGACAAGGTGGCCAACTGCGATTTCCTCACAGCTGCTTTACTCAAGATCGCAAGAGTGGACACCTATGATGCTGATGCAGTCTTGGAGGAGATGCAATCCCTGGAGGGCATTCTTGAACAAGTCCAAACAGCATTGAGTCGAAAACTTGGCAATGAAGTTGGCGTTCATGGATCTGGAGCACTGTTCAAGGATGCGTCCACCGGCGATGGAGATGCAGCTACTGGCGTGCCACGATCAGCGAGTGTTTCTGGGAAATCCTCCTTCTCATGGCGACGTCTTCGTTCGAAGAACTCGGCAGTCGGACTTGGTGGCTCTTACATGAGCCGTGTCAATACGGAAACGTCAAAGGATATACCCAGCATTGCCAGTCTGCCAATGACACCTACCCCAACGAACCGTCCCCCCAAACGGGATCTGGCTCAAGTCCAATTCACGGGTCCGAACGCAATGTATATGAGCTCATTGGCACGCTTGTTTGATGCAGCTCAAGCTATTGGTAAGCTCACCACCCCCAGTGTGTGCTTGATATTCTAACCAGAAGTAGATCAAATAGCTAGACAAGTCGAGGATCCTGGATTGCGACACGCCGACAAGACTCAAGTTGGCCTTGAGCTATGTACTCGACATGCAGCAGAGTTCTTTGGGTTCTACGTGTGTCGATTTGTTCTATCGGATCTGGGACTGTTGCTAGACAAGTATCTCAAGCGTGGTAGTGAATGGGTCCTCACATGATTGGGATGAGAGATGGACTGGACTCTGTACGATGCACTTGCGCCAAAGAGATGGATGAACAGGCAATGCAGAAGAATGAACCTTGGGACGATAGAGACGGAATGGTCTTGAACTTTTGGAATGGGAATGAAATGGGATGCAACGAATGGGTCGTTATAATGCATGGGCAAGGCGTGATGCATTCGGTTTTGTTCTTGGCCAAGTACTTAGATGTATCCCGCGTGACGGGAAAAAGGCTCGATACCCAAGCGATCTATATGTTTCACTGTTGAAGTTTAGTTTTATGAGATGGGATTGGATGAATAGCATTGTGATGGGTTCCTCTGCGAGCGTCTATTGATGATGTGTACAGTTGGTGTTTTGTGTGCAATGCACTATGGCTGGTGTCTAATCAGGCAATTTATTTATGGTTAAGTAGACTTAGCCTTAATTTTAAGTCTATGAGTTCTCTGCTAAATATTCTCAAAGTAATATGTATGAGCGAGTGTTTAATGCCATCCTCCCTTAAGCCCAGCATCTTAAGATGCCACCCGGTAATATCACGGAAATGGAATGTGTGATGAAGACAGGGGTACGTACCTCCACCACTCTAGAAGGATTTCGTGCATCATGGGGAAATCTTCAATCTCGAATTGCGCCTCGACTACCCGCCCACTCACCTCCTCCCCAGCCATTGAATCGGGCCTGAACCACCGCCTACCTCAACTCCTTGGCCAAATGCGCCCTAGAAAAGTCTAGATGAGCCTGGCTTGGAGCGCTGGCCGTGCCTGGAGTCGGCGATGCTTCTCACAAGCGCCCAGCATCCTCACACCGAGGATATACGCAAATCTCCGTCGATACGCCACGAAGCCCACGCCCGCTGAACTCGAAGCCCGAATCGCCGCCATCCCCATCGAGAGATACCGTAATTTCTGCATCGTGGCGCATATTGACCATGGGAAGAGTACGCTGAGCGACCGGTTGTTGGAGTACACTGGTACGATATCTGCTAGCGATGCGAACAAGCAGATTCTGGATAAGCTCGATGTTGAGCGGGAGCGAGGTATTACTGTCAAGGCGCAGACGTGTACTATGATTCACAAGCACAACGGGCAAGATTATCTGCTTCATTTGGTTGATACGCCAGGGCATGTGGACTTTAGAGCTGAAGTTACGAGGTCATATGCTAGTTGTGGTGGAGCTTTGCTTCTCGTTGATGCGTCGCAGGGTATCCAGGCACAGACTGTGTCAAACTTCCATCTTGCGTTTGCGCAGGACCTGGCGCTTGTTCCGGTGGTGAACAAGATCGACATGCCAGCTGCAGATGTACCGCGGGTGCTACAGCAGATGAATGATAGTTTTGAGCTCGATCCCAAAGACGCTATTATGCTGAGTGCCAAAACGGGAAAGGGTGTACCAGATGTTTTGCCCGCTGTTATAGAGAGGATTCCTCATCCTGTTGGAGACGAGAAGAAGCCGCTCAAGATGATGTTGGTGGATTCATGGTACGATAACTTCAGAGGCGTAGTGCTGCTGGTGCGGTTATTCGATGGCACGATCAAAGCAGGTGATAGCGTTGTTTCTCTGGGGACGGGGATGAAGTACACTGTTGGACAAGTTGGCATTCAGTACCCGCATGCTATACCCCAAGCGACTCTCAGCGCAGGACAAGTCGGTTACGTGTACTTCAACCCGGGCATGAAGAAGATCCAAGACGCCAAACTGGGCGATACATTCACCTTTGTCGGGGCCGAAGACAAAGTCGAGCCGTATCCTGGCTTCGAGGAGCCCAAGCCCATGGTCTTCGTGGCAGCGTTCCCCACGGACCAAAGCGACTACAGTCGTTTGGCGGATAGTATCGGACAGCTCGTCCTCAACGACCGAAGTGTCACGCTGCAGAAGGACCACTCTGAGGCGCTCGGTGCGGGCTGGCGGTTAGGGTTTCTGGGGAGTTTGCACTGCTCTGTGTTCCAGGATCGGTTGAGGCAGGAACATGGGAAAAGTGTTATTCTGACGGAACCGACTGTGCCGTCCAAGATTATATGGCCTGATGGGTCGGAGGAGATAGTGTCGAATCCGGCGCTGTTTCCGGAGACGAGCAATCCTAAAGTGAAGCAGTCACAACTCTTGGAGCCGTAAGTCTGTCGAGATTACTGTATTGGGCGTTGCTAACTGTGTCTGGTAGATATGTCACTGCGACAATCACCATGCCAGAGGAATACCTCGGGCGTGTGATTGAGCTCTGCGAAGCCAATCGTGGAGAACAGAAGAGTTTGGAGTTCTTCCATACAACGCAGGTTATTCTACAGTATGAGATTCCAACGGCTCAATTAGTCGATGACTTGTTTGGAAAGCTCAAGAGCGTAACGTATGTTTTGTATGTTAGGTGCTTTTTGAGACTGTGCTGATGTGTTTGTAGCAAGGGATATGCGACGCTAGATTATGAAGATGCAGGTTGGCGGGAGAGCCACCTCGTCAAGCTGCAGCTGTTGGTGAACAGACAGCCTGTCGATGCGATCTGCAAGGTAGTTCATTCATCGCAGGTTGATAGGCTTGGAAGACAGTGGGTTACCAAGTTCAAGGAGCATGTTGATCGTCAACATTTCGGTTCGTCACCCCATCCAAGCCCGTGTTCCATGTACTAATGCTCTTTACAGAGGTCGTCATTCAAGCTACAGCAGGTAATCGCATCGTAGCGCGAGAAACCATCAAGCCCTTCCGTAAGGATGTGCTCGCCAAGTTACACGCTGCTGATGTATCGAGAAGAAGAAAGCTATTGGAGAAACAAAAGGAGGGCAGGAAGAGGTTACGTGCTGTGGGTAATGTCATTATTGATCAGTCGGCTTTCCAGAGCTTCATGTCGAGATGAGAATTGGGATAGTGTACTATAGTGTAACATCATGACTGGATGATAGATAAAAGATGAACGGTTCGACTTTAGTCTAGTTATCTGATCTATGTGACGGCCTTTAACCCAACACCAAGCTCAAATCCCATCTACACCTTCGCCTCAGCATCATACCCCGGATCCTCCTCCGGCAAATCAAGCCCCAGCTCAACCGGCTCCGTAAACGACAAGCCCATGCCTCCGGCGGCCGTGCCCTCCCGCTGTTTAATCCCCTGGGCCTCAAAGTCAAAAACACGATAATCACTATTAAAGAACCAATATCCCGCAACGCCCAATCTCAAGAATCCAGCGTGCGATACCACAAAGATGAGCTTTTCAGGTCTTTTCTTCAGATCGTCTAGTGCGCGCTGACCGCGAGCGAGGATGGACTTCTTGGTGTACCAGTATCGCTCTGCGGATGGAGATGTCTTGTCTGGCCAGAGGGGATCGACGGAGGAGAGGTTTACTTGTGGGAAGGAGGGGGAGATGGAAGAGAGGGGACTTCCTGTATCACAAGGCTTGGAGGAGTTTTCTAATGCGTGTAAGTGAGGCTGTGGTAGGGCAGAATTGGGGGTTTAACTGACCTTGCCAGTCTGCGTTGCCCTCAATCTTAACACCCCGCTCAACAAGCCAGCCCAACGCAAGCATAGCAGTCTGCATCGTACGCCGCATGGGACTAACAACGATAGCTACATCGCCTGTATTATCAATCTTATCAGAGAATGTAGAGATCAAGTTCTCTCTTAGGTGAGCGCATTGCTCTTGGCCCTTTTCTGTGAGCGGAGGATCAGGCAGTGACCATTCTTGTACACATTGTTAGCGATAGACTCTAGAGATTATGTCAAGGGAGACTTATGAGCTACATTGTGAAGAGCCTGAGCGTGGCGGATGAGCACGATAGTAGGAGCCATTGTAACTGTAACTGTAAGTGATGATGTTGAGGTGAAGAGAAGAGCGGTGATGGGGTCCGCTTTCGGAGAGGAGAGGAGGGCGATTGGTCATGACGACTTGAAGCTCAATTGACTTTACAACGTGCATACTTGATATCAACCACAACAACAACCCAATTTTATAGTAAGGAGTAGATAATAATTAGAGATTTATTGTTATAATTACTCGTCTTCTATATCCAATTGCAAATATCTATCGCTTTTATATGCATTATATCGCCAAAAGAGCTGCGACGCCGATTATCATGCCCATTAGAGAGGCGCCCTTTGACGTGGCTGCGTTGTCTGTCGATGATGGCGCAGCGGCGTCTGATGAGGCTTCACCGGCTGTGGCTCGACCTTCAGCTGAGGTTGCGTCTGTGGTAGAGCTTGCATCGGCTGTGGTGGATGTAGCAGCAGTGGTAGTTGAGTCCTTTGTAGAAGCAGCCTTTGTTGTTGACGCAGCTTCAGTAGTAGACTCAGTCTCCTCCTCCTTTGCACTCGTCTCCTTCGCCGTGCTCTTTATGTTCGTACTCGTCTTTGTCGCAGCCGTAGTAGTAGTAGTTGAATCCTCTCCAACCCTCTCCTTCACCCAATCCGCAACATCATCAGTAAACACATCAAAGTAATTAAGATGCGTCTCAACCTCATCGCCCTGTGCACAAATCGGATCCGTCTCAACACAGTAATTCCTAAACACGTCCCCATAACTCGCCAGATTCTTCAACATGCCCGCCGGTCTAGGAAACAGTCCATCCTTGCCTGCGCCAGAGAGCACATTGTACGGCTGATCCTTGGTATGTCGCGTATCGCCAAACACCATCGCCGCGACAATCTTGCTTCCGGGCAGTGTCTTGGGATTCAGGCCCTGTAGATCAGGCTCCACGCAGTTCTGGAAGAACACGCCGCCTCCGCCGCCGAGGATGTCGCCGACGACTTGTCCGCCCTGAGAGTAGCCGCTCACGACGAGTTTTGAGTCTGGGCATTTCTTGTTGTACGCCGTGATCTGCTTGATGCCATTCTTGACGCCCTCGGTGACAGAATCGCAGAACGGGTCTTCAAGAGCATTCTGGAACTGGATATCCTCATAGTCGCAGCTCTTTAAACCACTGCAGATAGCACCCGCGAGCTTTCCCTGTCGTCCTGGGTAGGGTTCATTGTTGCCCTTTGCAAGAAAGATGTGTACGTCTTTACAGTCGTCGTCGCGTATGCCAATGGCATTGACTGTAGTAGCAGCGATGAGAAGAAGTGTAGTAGTAGAGCTGTGCATTTTGACGATGATGAGAAGAATGAAAGAAAGTAAACAAAGAAGTGTCACGATAGAAAAAGAAGAATAATTACATACACGAACCGAGCGAGACAAGGAACGAGGTTGCCGGTCACAGAACCTGTTTCATCAGCTGAACAAGGATCCATCCCCTGAAGACGCACGCACGCCCCGGGTTTTACTCTATCTATCTCGAAAAATATGGGACGAGATCGACTTGGGGCAAATTTGCGGTGCGATAACGGGCTAATCAGGTCAGGCTAATCACGACACGTCAAAAGAATGGGAACTCGTTCGTATACGGACGCGAGTCTAATTAATTAATTGGGTTTATCCACTTGAGATGTCATCCAGAGCCGAAATGATCTGATTCGATGCGTCTCTTAGGCGAGTGTTGACTGAGTCAGTTGAACGAGAAGCGAGGACTACCGTAGTCTAGTGGACCTCTCTTTTGCGACAGACTTCTCACTACGGAGTAGACGATCTGGTCTCGTTTAGCCAACAGAGTCTGCCGGGCATGTCTTGGATCGTTGCTGTAATGTCTAACCTCAAATGGAGATGGACTCACCGTGGCCTCGGGTGTCAGAAGACCCAAAACACTTGACACTGTCTGGCCAGAGAGTCTGCTGAGTTTATACACAATTGTCAATTGGCCATGTCAAGTTTCAAGCTCTGCCACTTATACTAATCTGGGTCAAGCATCTCGCAATCTCTGATTACGCGTCGTGGCTCGGATGGGTTGTCACATCTCAAGCTGTATGGGTAAACTATAAGCCGGCGTTGACTTCACTGTATGGGACATGCCTTGAACTCCTATATAATGAGATCTTATCACGCCTCAACGTCTCCAAGATACCATCCTGGGTCTCGTTCTTGAGTGTATCATCGCTGCCTCATCATCGCGTCCCCTCTTCTCTGCTTTATGAATGCCTGTCCTTACCTTACTTCTATCGCCATGCCTACAAAGCTGTTTAGTTGCCCTTCCGTCTTCGTCAGACTTTCTGTGACACGGCAAGTGATAGCTTTGTAGTGGCAGTATGACTGCTGACCACGACAATGCTTGCACGCTGCCTTCGTTCTTCGGCGTGAGGACCTCGACCTCTAATGCAGGCGCTCTCACCAAATTGTCCAAGGCTGCTCAATTGACATAGACTGGTCGCTGAACTGGATTGCTGAGAGTTGGATATCCTCGTGGCTCCCGAGTCATCGGTAGAACCTGGTCTCTAGTGGGATGGATAGGGGAATGTCAGCCAGCACGATGAATGAATCATGGTATAAGACCTCGAGTTTAGTGTAAGCGCTATTTCAGCTTCGTTGATGATGGTGATCAGTGTTGAATCAGGTAGCCTGGACGGCTGTGCGTCCATATGGCATGCTTTGGCCATTGATAGTGAGTATATTGCGTCCAGGAACTGATTGCAAAGTCCGCTCCCACTCTTGGCCAAAGGAGCATGTCGCAAGTAGCTAATTTGTTGTTGGTCAAACTTGTAGCTGGCTTCTGACTTTATACTGGCGGTACTTGGGACGTAGGTATGTTGGGAGATGAAAGGAAGACGCATTGGTAGTGATGTTGACATGCGAGAGACTGAGAACTCCTTTGAGTCAAACAAGAAGGGGCTTTTGAACGGTCCGATCTGTGTTTCGATCCATAAAGTCCTTGACCTACAGTTTGGTCCTGTGGCCCTGAATGAGGTTGATGCGGATGAAGAACACAGACGAGCCCAGAAGAGACTGGCTTGATAGACAGCCGATTACCCCGATCCCAAGCTAACTAGAGGATAAAAATGAGCCCCCTGAATATACCCAAAAACGTCCTCGAAAACCGGTACTGCGCTCGTCCATTAGGGGTGTCATACTTGACGTCGACTGCGGTGAAAGGAACCTGGTCTCCTAGGCAGCATCTGGGTTGCTCAGCTAGAGTTTTAGCAATCATGTAGAGTTTCGGATGTGAAGTCCGTTTGACTGTCCAGCTTCGCTTCGTTAATAGGTGACTCGGAGCTGTTCTCCTGAAGCATCAATGAGCCAGGGGTAGAGCCCCTTTCAACCAGGTAGCGGGGACGTTCAGGAACAAGGGCTAAGACTAAACTAAGGTCAGGTCTGATCAAAATGGATAAAAAATAACAGGGAAGAGCAATTATCTTTGATATGAAGCTAAGCTTCGGCTTTTGAAGAAGCAGTGACCCCAGAAGAACCCCCCCGAGTCTCCTTGGCCGGAAGGATGAGGACTTCCTCACTTCTCGTTGCTTCTCTGAGAAACTGATATCCGTCACCTGTCAATGAGCCTCTTAAATTTGCACGTCCGTTTATACTGTATGGCCTAACTAACCTAGCTTGAGTTTGATCTCACCTCGTGCTTCTGGGGTCTCATCATCCTCGTCGTGTAAGAAGGCAACGCGCTCCTTCTGAGAAGTAGGCGTCGGGATTCTACGGCGGCCGTGGCTTGACGTTACTAGCTTACCTTGATGTTATGCTAATCTTTAGCCGATGGCCGAGATTCAGGTGGCGATAGCAAATGATTGAGTGGTAGCTGTGACGTGTCTACATGTCACTCAGGGGTAACCGGTAGCTGAGTCCCATAACTGATTCATAACGATTGTTCATTGTTCAAGACTACTCTGACTATCATAAGTTAAGCCTATTTCCCCAAAAACTCATCCTTTCTCTTCTGAAGCAAGGAATAATACTCTTGAATCGGGGTGCTCTTCGTCGGAACCCTCTCGCCCTCAAAGTTGCCCTTTCCATGACCATTGAAGTGAACCTTCCAAGCTACACATCATTAGCACAGTTACTAAACATACAGGGAGTCGTAAACTTACTGCTTGCGTCGAAGCCGAGGTATGACCAGCTATCATTGAGGTAAGCCTTCTCAGTGCCAACCTGGATAGTCTTGACAGTTCCCATCTGACCAGGCGCAGGTCGAAGCTCCTTGAGGTCGGCAACGAGCTTAATGAGGCCTGTGACGAAAGCGAGGGCGACGTCTTTGGCTATGCATTCGTGTTGGCCGTAGCTGAAAGCCGAGACGTCTTCTTTCTTGCGCTGGGGGTTGAACTTGCCCGCGTCGGGAACTTCCTTGGGGTTACGGCCAGCCTCGCCCTGGCCATTGTTAGACGCGATAGACTTGTGATGTGAGGGTGTGACTTACGAGCATGAGCACGACGGCGGTTCCAGGTTGGATGGTTTGGCCTTGTACCTCGCCTGGTGCTGTCGCAACACGGACGTTGCGCTGTGAGCTCGTCATGCGCTGAGCTTCAGCGACGTAGGCGTGAAGAGTAGCATCATCGCCCTTCTGAGCAATGGCCTGAACTTCGGTCCAGATAGCCTCATTCTCAGGACGAAGGAAGAATGACAGAACCTCGTAGAACTACACACCGTCAGCACATGATTCTTCAATCTTGTCACTCGACTTACAGCAGTGACAGGGACACCAATGCCACCAAAGGCAGTGAGCCAGAGATTATCAGTGACCTGATCAACGTTATTCCCCTGCGCGAGTAACTCCTCCACAAGCTTGAGACCACATGATCGTAGGGAGTCCTTCTTGAGGTACGATCTGGCGCCGATCCTGTTAGCAACGGCAGATACCAGTCCAATACCTCGAGGACGTCCAGCGTCAGCCTCTGCGACGATAGTCTTTGTCGTCTCAATCATTCTCTTCGCGCCCTCTTGAGCACGACGACGACGATTCCATGCCTGCGCGGGATCATTGTTGTTCACGCCCCAGACACGAATGTCGAGAAGACTGCGGTACAGCTCTGCAACACCGAGTTTACCGTCTGGATTCTCATCGGTTCGGAGATCAAAGTAGAACAGATCAGCCAGAAGTTGTGTGTTCAGAGGGATAGCGACATCGCGAATGATGTCAATCTGATCAAGACCCTTCTTGAGGGTGAAAGTCTCCTTGTTGATGAGTCTTGTACCCTCACGCTCAATAAACGCGTGGACGGCATTGTGCATGTTGGGAATCTTGCTCATGGCCTTGGCAAAGTTGGCGCGGTGGCTGTAGTTCTGGGGCTGATCACCCGCAAGCATGAACCAGCCAAAGTCCTTCTTACCAGGGAAAAGAGTGTTGAGAGGCTTGAGCCAGGGAACGACGTATTGCTTGGTGTTGCTGAGGATCTGCTTAATAGCAGGTCCTGAAGTGAGAACGGCGACCTTGGGAGGTGCCTTGGGGTCGTCGAGAGTGTACTGGTCAAAAGTACCGATCTCTTTGGCGATCTGTTCGTTGGCTTTCTTGGTGTACATTGGCTGCATGACTGCGACCGAGTTGAAGGGGAACCAGTTTGGTACACCGCGCTGGATGAGCTTGTACAGCATTGAGCCACCGAGAGTCTTGTAGTCCTGCTGGACTTCATTGTAACCCCAGGCAGTGAGGTTCGACACGGTGTAATCAATGGTGTTGAACCTGTCTGAGCGAACGAGTGTGACAGCATCAGATAGAACAGCTCGGCCAACGGAGTAAGTCGGCATGATGCCAGAGCCAGGGTTGCGCTGAGGCTTGATATCCTCGATCATGAGACCGGGATACAACTCAACCATGTCTGGGTCAGTGTACAACTTCTCCAGGATATTCGCAATATCAGGGTTCGAGTTGATCTCGCTGAACGAATCATAGCGCTTAAGACCAAAAAACTCTCTGAACTCATTCAGCGAAGCACACTGCCACTTGCGGCCCTGGATGATGCCCAGAACCTCAACGACCTTGAGGGCCTTGGGAACCATGCGAGCACCGAAAGTTCCAGCAGGATCCTCCATAGCGTCCTTGAGAATGCGAACAAGATCCTCATCCTTGAACGTACCGTCAGGCTGACGCTCAAGACCGTCAAAGGTGCGAACGCTAGGATCCTTGGGAGTGTTCTGCTCGAATGTGAGCAGAGCCTGTCCAAGCTCCGTCCAGCTGACGTCTTGGAGATCCTCAGCCTTGCGGCCAGGGAACAGCTTGAGGAAGAAGTTGTTGATCCATTTCTCGTCTCGCTTGGAGATACAAGAGTGGAAGCGGTAGAGAAGATTGAACTCGACGCTGACTTGGTTGCCAACGCCTCGCGGGACGCCATCGCCGTCGAATTGCTTGTCAATCGCAACACGAGGATCGAGAGTCCAGTCACTCGCGGAGTGATGAGTGTTGGTGATGGCACGAAGATAATCGTGCAAGCAGATGTTGATGTACAGACCACCTGTGATCAAGCGAGCTACATTGAAGAGATCGTGATCTTGCTTCGCGATTGCCTTTGCCTTTGCTTCCTCGGAAGCATTGGACGGCACTGACAGTGAGAAACGTCCGTTCTCGTTGATCTTGAGCAGAATGTCTGCCACGTAATTGTGGAATCGACTGTACAGCACAAGCATGACGTTGACACCCGCTGGCTGGCCGAGAAGACGCTTCTCGTGAAAGGTATCAGGCTTGAGCTTGCCCTCTTTCATGGTACGAATCTCAAGCTGATCCTTCAATGAAGAACCATAAAGGGGAGCGAGATCAAGATACGATGAGGTATCAGACTTGTTCATATCTGTACGGTTTGTACGGAAGATATCATGAATGATGATCGCAGCGTGATAAAACAGCATTGACGAAATACCTGCTGGATTCTCCTGGAACGTCGTCTCATCTCTCGCCATGAGAAGATCAAACAACAAACCAGGGTCAGGCTTAACACCATGAAGTCTCTTCTCCGACTTGACAGACTTGGCATACGGTGTACCAGCCCTACCTAGATTAGGCTCAAGGATGTTGTTGAAGCTACCGTCTGGCATGCGGTACTGATGAAGGCCATCTGGAGCCTGGGGCACTTGCTCTCGAAGAAGAACATCAGTGCCAGGGACTTTGAACTCGATTGTATCATAAAGTTCGCAGTTATGCTTGTGAGCAGGCTGATCAGAGTTGACGACGTCGTACTTGACATCGCCGCCGACGTAGCTCAGTGGAGGGTGCTGAAGATTGCCCCAGAGGGTGTCGATGAGTTTGTTTGTGAGAGCTGTACGAGCTTTGGAGGATGCAGGAAGGGCGGTGAGGATGCCGATGAGGAGTTCAGTAGTTCTACAGCTGTTAGACAAGCTCTCTTGAACATGGTGTAGATGAGTGAGTGACTTACCCCTTCTTGTCATCAAGAGGTTGACCCTTTTGGAGAAGCTCCTTGACAAGACCGAGGAGTTGAGCAGGACTAGCTTGGCTTCGAACACCAGCAAAGTCCTTCATGAGGTCCGCAACGAGTTTCTCAGGGTTATCCAGCAGACTCGCCGGATCCTCCTTAGAGGTCCCGTACGACTCGCCAGCCTGAAACTTTTCATTGAACGACATGATGAAGAAAGAGGAAGCGTGTGAGAACCAATTCCAACATTGTTGAGCGGCATCTTGATCTCCCCATGCTTTATACCGAATAAGTCACTTGTAGCTTTCGGTAACCACATCGCGGACCCTCGAGTGGAGGTGGCGTCGGTGCAACGAGAGCTGATAGACAGCACGGCCTGTCCAATGCAAGCTCTCGTATTGCCAACGCGGGATGGGAGCTGAGACAATGACGCAAGGTGATAAGCTGGGAAGCAGCTTTACCGGGATGAAGCTTTGAGAGTGAGGGGTTGGTGAGAAGCAATGTCTCACAGGCTGTTGTCTTGTGTGAAACCTGGATGCGAGATCTATCAAGTTTGGAAAAGAGGGTGTGCTGTGCAGAGGCCTCAAAGATGATCTGACATTTCAGTTACTGCATCTGCACTCTCCATTCCTTTGATTTTCTTGTGATTCATCAACCCTTTTGTTTTCTTCTCTTTATACGCGTCAAAGTCAAGTTAACTTAAGCTACTTTTCCGATCTCCGTAGCATCTCACCTCATCTAGCTTACCTACCCTCTCCCATCAAAATCTCCTAGCTTTACCGCCAATGCAGGCGGTCCGTTCCGACCAACCAGCGCGGACCCCCTCCCCCTCAATCTGCCGAAGCTAGACATTTCTTTTGCTGACGGGCGTTTATGCCGTGCAACCCTAGGAATGATCGCCGTTGCGCCGTCCGGCAAATAGCAGGTGCCGGAGTGAGCTAATGTCTCAGCCGGGGGGATGTTGTCAAGTGAGGGGTTGTGAGACCTGCAGTTCGTGTGTTGTTTGATTTGCTGGAGCGTGGAAATACATGGGGACGAGAAAAAGGAAAGGGAATCTAGATCTGGATGTTGATGCAGTGAGCTTCGGATCGGAAGACATTGAGAGATATGGGTGAGACAGGTTGTTTGTGTATGTATGTACTGATGGTCGAGTTGGAATCACATCATGACCGATCTTCAGGCTATTATCGGGTTAATCTAAAGCAAGAACATGCTTATTTCGAGTTACACAAACAAAAGAACCGCAAGATCGTCTCAGTACCAACCCCTCACGTCAATCTCTTCTCATCTCTCAGATCTCTAGACTCTATCTAACACCGCTTATCTGCACTCTGCAATAACACTCCTTTTATTACATCAAGCTAACTGCAACAAAAAAGAAGCAAAAATCAACCAATACATAACCTCCCTCTAAAACATCAGGGTCCTAGACAAGTACATGGGTGCAGCTACAACAGTCACCGACTTTCACAAGACCGGAGTCGTGCATATCTCCCCGCCTTTCAACCTCCAACCAACAACAATGGAATTGTGGCGTGTCGAGCATCAACTGCAACAGACCCCAAACAGAAATCAAGTCTCAGCCGCACCGTATCACAACATGCTCACTAAGTTCTCCTCTCCTCTCTTTCCCCTCCCCGAGCCGTCCCTTAGCCAGACATTTCTACCAACTTAGGCAAAAGATGAGATTCTCGTGGCTGGCTGAACAGAAATGCTAAGCACGAATCAATATTCTCCGATTAGCATCCCTTCATTCGTCATTCTCGTAAGGTAGGAGACAACAATGCATGTGAATATCTCGCTCTACGTACTGTATACATCTCTCCTCCCGTCGCAGGTGTGCTATGCTACACGGGCCGGGAGCTCAGTGGTACAAGCAAAAGAACCACGCAAGGGATCCCGTTGTCTCCGCATAAAGGAAGCATAGCTGGCCCCCCAGACATTGAATTTCCGTCTCACCTTGGAAACTCCCCCATCATTCTTCTTGCAAAGATGCCTCACGCTGAGAACGAAGGCACTGAATCTACGGAGCCCAAGAAGCTCATCCTATGCTTTGACGGCACGGGAAACACGTTCAGTGGCTCCAATGCTGATACCAATGTTGTCAAGATCCTTCGGAAGTTGGATCGAAACAACAAGAACCAGTTCCACTACTACCAGAGTAAGATGCCAGTCATTGAGTTGAGATGCGGTTGCTAACTGTGCATAGCTGGAATTGGTACATACGATATCAATGAGACGTCTGTGAACAAGGGCATCTTTGGTGAATTTGGGAGTAACATCTCAAAGACGATCGATCAAGGCTTTGGCACCACTTTTGACGCTCATGTCATTGCTGGCTATCGCTTTCTCATGCGATACTATGAAACTGTAAGTCTCATCTCCCGACCACTGGGTTCCTCAACTGACATTCTAAAGAACGCAAAGATCTACGTCTTTGGCTTCAGCCGAGGGGCCTACACAGCCAAGTTCCTCGCCAGAATGGTCAACAAGGTCGGTCTTCTCTGCAAAGGCAACGAGGAAATGGTCCCGTTCGCCTACCGTCTCTATCAGCGATACCTTCAAGGCGAGATAAAAGACAACGAGCATGCGCAGTGCACTTCCAAGCACGGCAGCTCAGAGACAGACGCTCCCGCCGACACGACACAGCTCCTTGGCACAAAGCCTGAAGATGTCAGTGAAGAGACGCAGGATGCCTCCAACGAGATTGAGGCATTCAGTCAGACATTCTGTCGCAAGGAGACGAACCGCGCCGGTGAAGAGGAGAACATCAAGGTGTTCTTCCTCGGAATCTGGGACTGCGTTGCTTCAGTTGCTGTTCTCGAGCGCAAAGCGAAGATGCCCGTTCCTGTAACGGGTACAGCGACTCATGTCCGTCACGCTGTAGCCGTTGACGAGCGTCGCGTCAAGTTCAAGCCCGCTCTGTTGGCGCAGGACATCAGAGCCGCAGTGCACAGCCACGATGATGAAGAGGACATCAAGGAAGTCTGGTTCCCAGGCAACCACGGCGACGTCGGCGGCGGATGGCCCGCGCAGCCTGATGAGCAGGAAGATGAAGCTGAGAAGCCATCTTTCTGGGGTAGGATCAAGAACGCGTGGCTGACGAGAAAAGCTGGCAAGGCGAGTCAGAACCTGAACAAGGATAGGTTCCAGATGAGCGACATTCCACTTGAGTGGATGATTCGCGAGGTCAAGAAGTGCGGCGAGATGGACAAGTCGCTGCAGGCGGGAGTGCATTGGTGCCATAGCCTCAAGCCATTTGAGAAGAGTATGGAAGATGCTGCCAAGCGAAGAGAAGCGACGCATGGATTCATGCACGACTGTCTCGCTTTTGGCTACGGAACGGCCTTCTTCAAAGTCCTCATGTGGAAGTTCATGGGTAAGTTCCAGGCAGACCGTCTCAATCCCAACTAACACGTCCCAGAATGGCTCCCTTTCCTAACGCGCTGGGAACTCGACGACACGACAGATGCCAACGTCAAGCTCCTCGGCTGGAAGCCCGTGACATTCCCTCCCAACAAAGGTTCGTACCGTGATATTCCTCGCGGCGCAGTCCTGCACCAATCTCTTCTGGACCGGTTGCAGGAGTTCTCGAGCTACACGCCCGGAAACAACCACGGCGACAAGTCGAATGCCTGTTTCAAGGGCCGTAACAAGGCTTTGGTGTATAATGAAAAGGAGATTGAGGGTTTGTCGGAGGATGCGAAGGCGCACAAGTTGAGTGAAGCGCACTTCAAGATCCATTCCGAGGGGACTACGTTGATCTGGGAGGATGACAAGAGACATCAGACGTATGACTTTAATCCTCATTTCAAGGGCGCTCTGCATCCTGCAATTGTTCAGTAGTGGAGGTTCGTACGGGATGGGAATGTTGGCTATACGGTTGCTTGGATATAAGGTATTGAGGGTGGTTTTGTTAGCAGGTGTAACAGGTAGGGAAGAGTTTGCAATTTCTAGTAATATTGTACCAATTTGGGGGATTCCTATCTTCAAACATTTCCAGTCAATCCAAGAAAAGCGCTAGCTGGTCATGACCTTCTGCCGAAGCATCTGTGCGTTCTCTTTGTCACTCCAAAGCAGAAGCGAGCGAGTCAAGGACCTTTCTCGCCGCCTTCGTGATGGTTAAGCAGAGTGGCATTTCATCCGAAGACGAACAAGCAGACTGGTACGTTGGCGGGCAGTCGGGCGCGGTAGGCAGCGCATGCCATCTCGTCTGCCGCTCTTCCAACCGCTCAATGAACGCGACGAACGACTTGTCGCGATGGTTCTCAATGCCAAATATCTCCGACTTGACGACACTGTACATGAGACTTTTCCACTGCTCGGGCGACACTTCAATCGGCACCAACACTGCGTCGCCTGCGGTGAGTGATTGACCCAAGGGATTTAGCGCGACCTTTAGCTTTTCTCCCTTGGCGGTCGCTTCAACTGCCTTTGCATCAATCGTCTTGATGAGCCTGACGTAGGACTCGGCAATGCAGACGCACAGAATGCCCAAGATGCCTGCGTTTTGCAGCACGGATGAGAAGCGCATAGGGCACTTTGAGCATTCGAGAACATCCGTTGCGCGCTCGAATGTATTTCGCAGAGTCGCAAGATCATCGGGGACAATGAGTTCGGTGCGGACTCCGAGGCGATTGAGGAGAAGATAGAGGATCGACAGGCATGCGCATGAAGCGTTGATGTCTGTCTGCGTGAGGATGTCGCTGTGAGATTGCGCGCTGTGGAGGGTTAGAAAGCGGAAATGGCGGCTCATTCAACGGACTCCTTACGGCGCAAAGCTCTCAAAGTCAGCGAGATATGGCGGTATATCTGTATTAGCTTCGTGAGGGCTCGGGCGCTCTTCCGTGACGATCGTTATTAGGGCGGTATTCGACTGCGCTGGTGACGGCCCGCGATCATCCTCACGAGGGGGACTGGACGGCACGCGCGCTATAGCACAGGGCCTCTTGGGTCTGCCGGCGCGTTTCTGCAGAGAGTAGATACATCCTCGATTAGAAACGGTGCATTTCGAACACACCGGGTATTCTCCCGAGCATCGGACCTTTCGCGATCCTATGGGTTGGGGTACGGATAAGCCAGCTGAAACCGGCGCTCGACGTCTTGTCACTTACTACACGGCTCGCAGGAAGCTCTGGCCCTACCGGGTGTAGAGATTGTTGTGGATATCGCCGGCGATAGCATTTTTTGTAAGGAATTGTCACAGAGTTGGGTTCGTAGACTCTGAAGCAGGGAATGATGCAATTGAATGGACCGAACGGGAATTTAATGCTCCGGGTCAAATCCGGCCCCGCACCATTTATGCCGGTGTCGGATGGTTTTAAGGCGGACAATTGCTAGGTAAACTCTCGCGATCATCATTTATCGTTCTTGGGATGCTAGAACAAAGATTTATTGGTTATAAATCACTAATTAAAACGAACAAAATGGTATTATGATATATGTAAACAAAACATGTGCGTGAGCCAAGATCGCAACACCAAAAACAAAACACGTCAAAAACACATTTCCGCTATCCAATGGAGATGCAAGAAGCTACAACTGAAGTGAGTATGGCCACCCTATCGTTTCCTCGTCTTGCTCTTGACCTTCTTTTTCTGCCGGGCTCTCCCAGTGGTAGTGGCCTTTCTCTTCTTTGAGACACCGCCGGTGGACTCCTTCTTTGGGATATTGCCAATGGACTTGTTTGTTGTCCGTTTTTGGATGGCCTTCCAGTCGAAGAGTGCCGGGTCGTATGGAGGATCGTAATTCATTTCCCATTTACGCCCGTCGTCGTAGTTGAGCAGGGGGAGAAAAGGTCTTTGCGTGCCGGGACGAGGGCGAAGGCTGCTATAGCGCTCATAGTTGCGCCAGGCACACGAGTTACATTTCCTCAGTGGCGGCTCAGCCCTTTGCGCAGACTTGTTCGCATCGTCGATCATGAGCTGGAAACACTTGAGGTCCCAGGCTGCCATACTTGCAAAGGTCCAGGGCGGTCGTACCCCACCCTCGGGACCAAAAACATGTGGAATTGTCCAGGCATGGCTGAAGTCGCCTAGCTGGCCCTCATAGTACTGCTGGGCTTTGAGATCGCGCACAACGATGCCGCACCGATGGAGCTGGCGGAGGTTTCGAAGCATGCGCGGTAGGTGACGTAACTGCCTATGTTCCGCTTCGCGGGTCATGGTCGTTGCAGTCGTTCGGTGGTCCGGGACCCAGTCTTTGACGATAGCCATGATGGGGGCGTCGGCGTCATCATGGCGCATGAGGAACTGTGCGGTTCTTGGGGGACCTGCGGGATAGGCGCGACGGTACGCGTCCTGGAGCTGCTCCTCGATCTGATGCAAGTAGACGCGTAGATAACCGTGCGCTTTGAGGGCGAGATGCTCCTGGCCGAGTTCCTTGAGCCTGCCGTAGGCGCGACATTCGTTGTTGAAGGATGTGGCGTGGAGACGTAGGCTATCGACTACACGCTGGGGCATCTCATCGCTTGCAACCAGGGGGTAATATTCATCTGCGTCGATGGTGTAGTCGTCAAGCGGTGTCATTTCGAAGTGCGGCTCGTGCATGGTATCCCGAAAAAACTAAGTAGGCAAGGTAAGTAAGTAAGTAGTTGCGCATTAGCAGTAGGCGTGGTTGTTGTGTTCTATTGCAGACGTACAAACTTGATGACGTAGATCTTGTCATCGATCTCGGCTTTGAGTACCTTGGAGTGGCAGCCTCCCCCGAGATATTCCAGCAACTTGAAGTTGTGCTTTGTGATATCATCCGTGAAACATTCCAGCTTTGGACCTTCGCAGTCCGGGAGCGGTTTCGGCGTAGGCATTGACTAAGCCAGTTGCGAAGAAGAAAGAAAAAGGGCAATGCAGGGCAAGATCCGGAAGGGAAAAAAAGAGAGACGTTCTTCTGTCAGATACAATTGTCTTGAGTTTCAGGTAGAGTAGGCTTGAAGGACTTCTCCGGGGGTGCTCGGGTTATTAACCCGGAGCCAACAACACCAATACAAAGAGCGATGGATGTGTTCACGACAGATCTTTTCAGTCTTTCAATTCACCCTCTCTTTGTCTGAGTAGACATGCATGTTCATGGGAGCAAGTAAAAGGAGTCCAGAAAGAGTACCCCCAAAAAGGGTGACAACAAACAACATTTGAATCCGCAAAGCGCGGTGCGGCGGAAGAGCCGACACTTAATCTCTTTGATTGTCTCTGGATGATTCAACAAGTTAGCGCATCCATCCGATATTATTAGCTGTCAGCACGCCGCTAACAGCCTCTGAACAGCCCGAGCTCAGTCCATGTCCAGTGCCCTGAGCAGCAGGTTTCTTTGTTACACCAGCAATAGATGACGCAGCCTCATTGGGTAACAAGCCAAACGGGACGGTACACTACACTCTCATCAAAATACAGTGCAGTCGCGGGAGCTCGTCCTTTAATTTCCAACCCGCGGATTGATGGGCTGTGGATGCACAATCTGCCCGCGCTGTAACGGACGAGCCTTCAGTCTCCAGACCAACGACGATCGGCTAGCCATTATGGCGGTCTGGACTTATTTCCCCGTACCTTGGCCTGTATTGAAGCCTCCGGGGTGACTGACTACTACTGCTGCTAGTTTCACACTGTCATTTTCTTGGCAAGCCTCTTTCTCACGAGAGTGAGGAGGTTACCATGCGATTTCATCTATCATGAACAACTACACCGTGTTGACAATTAGACTTTTGTTGCTGATTTAGAGCACAGCTGGTCTTCAACTACTTATTGTAGCTTACAATAAGTCATATTTCGGTCCCGGTACCGTTTGGTGATATCCTGTTTGCTCCGGGAAGCGCGGCTGAGCACATATACGCTAAGTGTGCAATTGAATTTATCTTTGCTTTTTATGATAAGTGATATTCCGCAATTTAGGTGTCTGTCTATTGATACGGACTACGTATAGCGGAGGGGGCCCAAGTTACGTTGCCTTTCTTTGATGCCTGGAAGTGAAGGAGGCTTCTCTGCAGCCAAGCCCCATGTGTATGATGATCAAGAGGTTTACCATATATCCGGACACTTCTCGTCCCCAAGACTTGGCCAAAACTCTCCCCTCATCCTACTCTTCCCATCAACCGTACCAACGCGGCTACTTCTTTGACCATTCACCAAGCCATCTCTTTTGATCCATCGACCCTGCAATACCACGGGCAGAATGGATATCTCATCACCCGTTCACCCGTTCGCCCTCAGTAACCACCAGGAAATCTCCATTCGACAAGCTCTGGCGGCCCGAAACCTCCGTCTTGAGCTAGACGGTATCCCAAGAACTTTATGGGGGAGGGAGACTGTCTTCCAACTAGACCCAGCCAGCATACAGCTGTCTCGATGGTCCGATTTCAGCTTTGAGGTCCTGTCGACTGCCTACCGTGACGTTCTCATGGCTTCGGTGGCTCCGCCCGTCGGGGTTCGGCAAGCTCCTGCTCAGATCAAGGACACCGATAGCATCAGGCACATGTTCCAGCAACATGTTGCTCCCCGCCTCAAGAACCCCATCGACAAAGGGTTAGAAATCCTGCGAGACCGTCTCCGTAGCCCCGTCAAAGCTGTTGAGATCGTCCCAGAACACCGGCTTGTGAGAAATCGCAAGTCGGCGATAACCTTTCGGGATGAGGATAGTGGAAATCTTCTGGTGGTCAGTTGTGTATTGCACGCCAGCACGTGGCGTTCGAGTGTCTTGCTTCTGCCCGCGGATGAGTACACACTCCTGCCGATCTGCCGTATCGCCACCAATTGCCTCTTTTCCAAAACTCGGTACGGATTCATTCTCTCAACTGATGAAGTTGTCGTCGTCCGTGTGAGTGGTACACCCGGCGAAACAGGCCTGTCCGACTCATGCCTTGTGGAATGGCAATCAGTGCCATGGAGTGCTGAAGGGCCTGGTGTTTTGACTGTCGCCATGGCACTCTTCTGCCTCACCATGATGAGCTTGCACCCCCAACACCAGTCAGTCTGTCCTCCGGGCGCTGCTCGACCCCTCAACTTCTGGTGGAGGAGCCAGAGCCCGGTGAGAGCGCCGACGTATGCCCACCACCTGTCTCTGCAAGAATCCCATCTCCCAGCCGGCGCCGCTGTCGAGGATTGGCGTCCGATCTGATATGTTGGTCAACAGCATGACCAGGTCGCCCGCTACGCTCTCCACCAGTCAACATAGCCCCTCGCCGACAACCGCACCTGGGTCCCTGTGGCGCTTCAGGCCATTTTCGTACGTTGCCACATCTGTGACTGCATGGATGGGGTGGTTCTTCATTGTTGTTGTTGTTGTTGTTGTTTGTCGGATCTTGCTCGGTTTCCTTCCTTCTTTCCTTTTTTCCCCTTCTTTTATCTTTCTCTCCTCGCTGCTGGTAGAGTAATCACTGAGGTGTTACTGTCCTTACCTTGTATCAATCACTGCTTTTGTCTTGCTATTTGTCTTTCTCATTGAGGCCATCGGATTAGAATAATTGATCACTCTCCTTCTCTCTCACCCTTCGCTCAATGATCGTGACTGTTCGCATCGCTTCACTGAAGCTTGTGATTCCTCTCTCTCCCTTCTTGCGCTAGTGTCAATTAGCGCCTATCGTATCTCATCTCATAAACTCCATGTCCAACACTCCGCCGTCCATGAAGCTCATCCCGTCTCCGAAGCCCCGCTCAAGCTCCCCACTTAATCCGACAAACGGCCCGTCCAACCCCACAAACGGCCCCTCAACCTCAAGCCCCTCAAACATGTCCGTGTCTCCCGCCGGTAAGAAATCCACCTCCTGCACAGCCACATCGTCCACGTTCAGCGCCTCAAAGACGTCCCTCCCCAATCCCTTCAGCTCCTCTCTATACACCGCCACAGCCGTTTGCGCCCTCTGGCTGAGTTCACCAACAACGCTTCGCAAGGCTCTGAACGCTTCGTCGTCAATGATCTTTAGAAGCTTGTCGAAGAGATCGAGCGCTTTTACTGAGAGGTGCTGATCAATGTGGATTGAGCTGTGGCCGGGGTTGAGGATCATGTTGGCGAGGAGGACGATGAGCGCTGAGAAATGAGAGCAGCTACATTGCCTGCACTGGTCAGTAATCTCCCAAGACTCTCTGCAACTGACGTACCAAATAAGACACTCTGTTGGTGTAGCTTCCTGGAATAACTTCATGCACCCTCTGCTCACGTCCACACAATGATTCCATCCCTCAGGTAAAGGCGGTGCTTGGTCCTGACACTTCCCGGCGCCAAAGCCCCTATTCTCCAAGTTTCCAACAGAGGTTATCGTAGCTCTACTAAAAGAGCTGATCCTCTTGACCCATTCAGCATTATGACTATAAATACCATGGATCATCACTTCCGTCAGCAGAAAAGCGTGGTGCATCTTTGTCATCTGCACAAGCTGGCTCGGTCCCACCGTCGCAGCGACATGCTCGATATGGAATACATTTGGAATGCGCTCGTACCACTGATCGAGCATAGATTGAAGTCGAGATACTCGTCGTTGTCGCTCTTGGGCAGTCACCTTGCTTGAGCGGTTGGAATACAAAAGATCGTACACTTTGCCTTGTATGTAAGCGAGTTCCACGCGCCTTCGATGGTAGTTGAAGTGGACTTGGCCGTTTTGCGTCCATATCAAACCAACGCTATCAGGTGGCGCAAGTACAGGGAGACTAATATCGATGTCTTCATCAAACTGGCACGAAGGTGTTTGCGCACGAAGACAAATGTCCTAAAATGTGAGCTTTTGAATTTATGCACTCGAATGACTTACTTTGTCAAGAGTGTACGCAATCCAAAACACTCGCGATCTCTGCTCTGCCTCCGCAGCCGGAAACTGCATCGCCGCTTCTTGCGAATGTAACTTGAGTCTATGCGCCAACCTAACCGCTGTTCCAATGAGAACGCTTGCTGGTTTTGGATCGCGACTGTTTTGGAACAGCATCACGATACCTAGTAAGATCTGAACGCCGAGTAAATCTTCATCACGCGTGACAAGCTCCGATACAACAGTCTGTGCATTCCTCAGACATTGATCTGCCCTTTCAATATGCACTGATTGGCTGTCTCGTAGTGAGAGCTGTGGAGTGCGATATCCAATGGCCATGACGGTTTGAATAGCAGCCCACGAAGCTCTGTCGCGAGTTTCGGGTTGTTTATACCATGTCGTGAGAAGCTTCATGAATTCTGGCTGCTGAAAGAGAGGAATGACGGCGTTGAAAGTTGTAAAGTAGTGATCTACTATAGGTAGAATCTCATCCAGGGGCGGCAATTCTAAAATGCTTGGTTGGGGACCTTGGTAAACTGCTGGATTAACTGGATCGAATTTCCAAGCGAAGCCTCTTTTCGCCATCTCTTCGAAATTTGCTGAATTGTTGAGAACTGATTCCGCTGAGTCACTTGGGCTGGATTGGTCATCTGGCCCTTGCGGTCTGGCAGTTTGAGCATCTTTGGCAGCGTTGAGAACGATTTGCAACTGTTCTTCAATACGAGCCAATCTTGCTTCAAGACCCTCTTGGCGATTGTTCCTGAAAAGTTACTAATTTGAACAGCGAAATCGAGAAATAGGGGCATACTCTTCTTGTTGTTTAGCCCCTGCTCTGGCTCTTGCAGAATTAGGCTTCCTTCTAATGATGCTGGTTCGGCAGTTTGTGTTATAGAGAATGCAATTCGAGCAATCTGGCTTTAGCATGTCACATTTGATCTTTTTCGTAAAGCACAAGTCGCATGCTGGGCCATTTGTCAGCCGGGTCTATATCATAATTCGAGTTGCTGACCTTTGCGACGATTCGACGGTGTTGGATCTGTCTCAGCGGTCGACATGACTGCAATTGTGGAAATATTTAGCTGCAGATTTGGTTAAGTGATTTCCAACGATCAATAACGACGTTTATAACTGATGAAGAGTAATGTTGAGAGTTTTGTTGCAGATGCGTAGTGAGATGAAGTGAAGTTGAATGGCTGACAAATTCTCCGGGCGCAGGGTTCCACATAGCCTCCACAAGCTGTCGATCGTCAGCCCTAAATTTAGAACCGTTAAAGCACCATGACATGACATGAGTTTGTTTCAGGAAGACGCAATCAATGACTCGTAGTAAATACCCTGCACTCTAACAACATGTCTAATCACAATCAACAACCAATAATGCATCAAGCCTTGACCTTGCCATATGGAACTTGAGGTCCCGAATACTGAATGGCTCGAACAAACTCATTCTTGTCCCCATCCTGCACGAGCTTCTCATACCACGCGCCCATATCCTGGCCAAATGTCTGCACAACTTCACTGTCACTCGCGTCAAGCGGTTCAAAGCCCTTTGCAATCTGCGCAAACTGAGCCCCAGCGACGCCCATCCCCATCCCAAGATCATTCTCAACCATCTCCGCCGGTTGAATCGCGCCTTTGACGCGTCCCTCGATAATATCACCAGCCAAACGCGGTTCTGCCGCCGCAGGCCGTCCAATACTAACACCATCCACAACGTCAAGCGCGTCTGCCATGGCGCCCACCGTTCTCAACCCACCAGCAATAAAGATCCTCATTTTATGCGCTGGGTCAAGCGCTTTGGTGATGGTCTCGGCCCACTCGAGGAAGAAACCCTCGCGCTGCTTCGTCGACTCTTTCTCCCACGACAATGCCATGCGCTCATAAGTCCCGCCGCTGAGCTCAACAAAGTCGAATCCCAGTGCTTCAAGTCTCTCGCAGAGCTCCCTTGCCTCATCGGGTGTCACGCCGCCGTCCTGGAACTCTACGCTGTTGAGCTTTGCGCTGACGATAAAGGTCGGTGAGACGCGCGCCTTGATAGCGTTTGCAATTTCGGAAATGAGTCGGAGTCTATTTTCGACGGTCTGAGTGCCGTATTCGTCGGTGCGCTTGTTGGTGGTTCGGGAGAGGAATTGAGAGAGCAGGTATCCGTGAGCTGCGTGTAGTTCGATGCCGTCGAACCCGGCTTTTTCGAGATACTCGGCGGCGTGGGCGAAACCTTCGATGATCTGGGCGATTTCCTCTTTTGTCGCGGCGTGCGGCTTGCCAAACGTCATTCCCATCTTGGGGTCTGTAACAGTCAGTACGTAAGATGAAGCGCAGTGAGCGACTCACCGAGTTGAACGTCAGAGGCTGAGATGGCGACTGGGTTGAACTTGTAGGGAACTTGTCGCCCGGGATGGTTCACCTGAGCGAGGAACAGAGAACCGTCCTTTTTGGCTGCCGCGGCCAATTGCTTGAACTTATCAAAGCGCTCGCCTTCAAATGGAGCATCGACGGGGATTCCGGGAGACGCAGCAGCGCCGACGGAGGTGAGATCAATGTCTATATTGCCAGTGACAACGATACCAAAGTTGTTCTTGCCTTCACCCCATCTAAGGCTGTCAGTCTGGTCATCTATCGGCGCTCGCTGGTGAACTCACCGTCGGTACAGCTCAATCAGCTCGTCGGTCGGGATTCCTCTCTTGGAGACGATCTCGGGATCCCAACTCGCAAGCGACTCAGCCATGGGCGACTTAAGAAACCTGTTCTTTGCGACTCGGCCAGAAGGGTAGAGGTGAAGTTCTTGGGCCAAGGGCTCAGGACTGACGTCTTTGGAGGTGTAGCGGGCAGGCATTTTGACGATTGTGATTGAAGTAGTGAATGTAATTGAAGTTGTATATGGAATTAGCTCTATGGCGACGTCTTTCGGTCGCCATTTATATACAGCGACATCCTGAGAGCCATCATCTCAATTCCGCATCATTACAAAGCTAAGCACGCAACTCCGCGCTGCGGACAGACTGTGCTCCATTTTGTGCATGTCCGATGCGAGAAGCAGAGTCCGAGTCAAAGTTAATGCTCCACGGGCTTTCAACAGCAGGGGATAGCCCCAAGATAAGCCATACTCATTGTATCCATGGCGTTCCGCAACTGCGCGTCTCTGTGTAATAAGCGTACAAGTGGCCCGAATCTGCGGTCCACGGCGTTCCACGGAATTGAGACCGGCCATTATTCAGCATGCAGCGCGCGCGAATTACAAATGCAGAATTGGCAATAAGCAGCCTTTCAAAGTAGACGATTGTTATTCATGAGTTGCATCACATTTCTATGACTGTTTTCTCGGGCCCCTTGGACTTGACCTTCCTGGCCCTCCTTCGGCTGCTGCCTGGAAGTTCATCCAACTTAACAATCGGGGGTCGGTAAGTAGTACATCAAGTCGAGTCACAAGACGAACAAGTGACGATGAACACAGTCAATAGGAATCAGTTTCAGATTGAGGTTTAGGACGCAACACTGGGATGGAAACTTCAGGTTAGAAGGGCTGAAGGGAGGTGTCGGCTTGAAGAGCCATGAGACCGGCATACACCGGCCTGCTCCGGTTAAACACGGCCCCACTCTTCGGATGTTTGTTCAACGCGACGCGAGATGACCGATGACCGATGACCAGCCACGCGAGAACGCACTTCAACAGCAAAAAAGAATATTGCAACTAAATAAATATCGAAAGACGAAAAAGAAAGACAAAAAAAATTGGTAGCTTCTCTTTGATTGAGCGTGTCATCCTTAGTGCAGGGGCCATGCTAATCTTCTCTAGGTGGATGTTAGGATGAGTCGAACGAGGGGGCTTTGGAATAATTACCTGTATCGTTTCAATAGACCATATGGGAGCGGCAGAACCGCCCCCGACAGCTGGTGCTAATTTGCAAACTATATACCCTTCGTTTGCCGCTCGGTGTGACCAGGGTCCCCGCTTACAGTGGCACTGTTAGCCTCCGATGGTCCTCACCAACGCTCCTCTGTATGAATCCAAAGGCTCTGAAAAGAGTTCTTTAGTCTTTCTGATCCATTGGAGAGTGCTATGTTCGCTTGCCAGCTGTAGAGAGCCTCAGTATGGCCGACTTATCCCAAGACATTTGGCGATGCCAAGGTGGCAAGGTCTCTGACTGAGACAAAGCCAACCAGCCAAGTCATTTTGCATAATACAACAATTGAGATATTTCTTCTCAGGCATGCTTGGCTCACTCTGCAATTTTTTGCAAGTCAAAGTTCTCATGAATGCAAAGAATGACTGGCGTTTGAGTTTGTGTGCCCTACTGCTGAAGGGTGGTGGGGCGAATGCGGTGTTGAACAACATGTACCTAAACCGATTGAAGACTGCTCTACTCTCTGCGCTGGCTGTGTACATGTCTCTTTGTTGATGACTTTCTATTTTTCCTAAAAGATTTCTCAGATCAAGTAAATGCTACAATGCTCTTCTAGTGGGTTCTAGCTTGGACAAGTGTCACTACCTCTAGCAAAGCAAGACCTCCGCTGTCAGTACTCTCACTTTTGCAGCACAAAAGCTTGTTTCACATCAAGACCAGGAATTCACGGTGACCACTTAAGAGCTCAATCTTGTACCTGAATTCATTTTCTTTTATTTACGAATACTATTTATCTCTGTTGATTGAGAAGAGTCGTGTGGCTGGTAAGGCATTATTTCCCAGGGCGTAGGGTAATCACTCAGCGTGTTAAACGACGGCGCAGCTAACTAGTACTTACAGCATATGAATGCGCACTCATCGCCACCAAAACCTAGTTCATCGAATCTCATTAAATGATCATGAACACACATTATTCTAAGCTTATCCTAAAATGATCATAAAACCTATCCTAAGCTCATCATAACTCATCAAAACTCATCAATGCTTGCGGTTGATGCACCTCTCACAAACCTCCCTCCATAACCATTTCCCTTGTCGCGCGCAAATCGCCAGCCTCTTGACAATATAACGCGAGATTGAAAGCTACAAGCTCACTTACTTGTTAAATCTCCATACTTATCATCTCTCGAAGGAGAATTAATGGGAGCGATGATGACGTGTGACTTCAGTGAGAGATGGTAGATACAATACCTGTTAACTGCGACTTGACGCGACTTACTTCATGGCATGACGCTGAGCTTTTCCGATTGTGCAGCATTGTCAATAACGCTGGCTCATGCGTAAAATTGATCTGGGCATGAGTACATGTAAGTTATCGCTTCAAAGGCCGTGTGTGCTGTGATGATACGATACTGTAAAATGAAGCTATTCAGAGGGGATACTGCACGTCAACAAGCAGCGACCTCATCTAGACTTGAGTGAGACTACTAAGTCCGTCTGAGAATAATCTCATAAAGCTGCAGGACGAATATAATTAATTGAGTCAATGAGTAGTGCATGCTGCCTTTTGAGATTGTCATCGCGTTCTATCATCAGCGTGTCCTCATCCATTAGATTGAACCACGTCGCTGCAATCAGCATCTCATCAACACCAACTTCCCTAACTTCCCTCCCAAGATTAAATAACAGATCGACATCAATACATACCAGATAAAATACAACAAAACACCAGCAATGCCTCTCTTTGTTCACTCAATCTGCATTACAAATACACTTCCCCCGTCCGGCCGCCGACACCATAAGCCGGGCTAATCCTCCCACAGCACCCCACAAAATCTCACCACTTCGTCCGGCCTTCGTCCGTATTTCGTCCGTATACATCCTCACCAACTCTCACTCATCAACCCCCTTCATATTCACATTCTCACTCCTCTTCGGCCGAATAACTCTCAAAAAACATGTCCGAACCACCCGCCAAGCGCCGCAAAGTTCGAAAGGGAACACGAAGCTGCTGGGAATGTAAATCTCCCCTTCACTCTCATACAATCTAAGGTGCTTACATGCCCAGGCCGCCGCCGTAAGATAAAATGCCAGTTCTCAAAAGAAGACGATCCAATCTGCATAGGCTGCACACAGCGCGAGACAAGCTGTGTATCACAGGAATATGTCCCCACGCCGCCCTCCGCGCCCCAAGACAAGCGTCTTGCGCAGCGCCTGGGCCGTCTGGAGGAGCTGATGGAGAAGTTGGTGGACAAGCCGCTGCCATCGCCTGAATCAGAAGATCCCGCGCTGGAGCGGTTCACGCAGCATACGGCTGATGTGTTTGAGTCGTCGGTCGTGGATAACGCGCAGCAGATTCTGGATCAGCCTGACGCTGCGATCGTGACGCACAAGTTCCCAAGCCGCTCTGCAAAGGCGACGCATGTTTCTGCGCAGCTGCATGCGCTTTTCCCGTCGCAGCAGATCCTGTATGCCATTTCGCAGCAGAGTCCCGGGGCGCGTTTTGTTCTGGCCATGTTTTACTCGCAGCAGGATCAGATTGATGGGAAACCTGAGCCTTTATCGTCACTGGCGCAGATACCGCCTGTTACAAGCCATCCTGCCATTCTTGCCAAGCGTCTACTACAACTTGCTGTCTGTGTGCAGCAGATGCCTCCATTCTTTGATGGGAGTACCCTCGGGTTGAGTAAATCGCCCTGCGAGACGATGGAGGAATGGGTTGCTGTTACTGGACGTTTAGTCACGTCAGACGATGACTTTGTCGGATGCTTAGAAGGGCTCGAATGTCTCATCTTACAGAGCTTCTACCAAAGCGACGCAGGACATTTGCGAAAAGCGTGGTTGACAGGCCGTCGCGCTCTAAACATGGCGCAGCTCATGGGCATTGATCGCAAGAGTGCCAAGTCAATCAAATCCGTAGATCCATCATTCAGCAACAAGCATCGCCCCTCACCACCAGTCATTTGGTTCCGCATCAACTGCAACGACCGCTACGTCTCCCTCATTCTCGGGCTGCCAATTGGTTCGCGCGATAATAGTTTCGCAGAAGACAATGCTCTCGTGTCGGATGCACCGAGCGACAAGCTTGGCAAAGTGTACGCCATGATGGCGGGCAAGATCGCGGACAGGAATGAGCTCAAGGGCAGCGAGGCATATGTCCTCACGCAGTCCATCGACATGGAGCTTGAAAAGGCGTACAAGATGATGGATGATGGTCTGTGGTGGAAATTACCCGACATGGCCATATGCTGCGGTACATCCGACGCGTCAGGCGACGGAATGAGCGTGATAAAGCTTCAAATCCGACACTTTTCGCTACTCATTCTTCTTCATCTGCCCTATCTTCTTCGCGATCGCGGCCAACGACGATACGAGTACAACCGCGCAACATGCATGCAAGCAAGTCGCGACGTGCTCGACCGATTCCTCGAATACCGCAATTGCTTTACAACATCCGTATCAGGCCGTCACGTTGATTACTCCGCCCTCGTGGCAGCCATGACACTCCTGCTAGGATACCTCGGGTGGCGCTGGCCAGGCTACGAGACAGAAAAAGAGCACGACAGAGACCTCGCCGAAAAGACGCAAGAAACGATGCAGGAAATGGGTGCGCTAAACAACGACCGGCTCTGCATTGAGGCGGCGGAAACAATTCGGCAGCTTCTGCCCATCGTGCAGAGACAATCAGGCACGAGCGGAGAAAACGTCCACCTCAACGTCCCGTTCCTGGGTACGGTGAACATCAACCCCGGTCCCACGCCGCCCGCCTCCACAGCGAGCATGATAGCGTCCAACAGCACCACGCCCAGTGGCAACGTCGACATGTCACAGTTCCCGCTGTCATTCAACTCGCCAAACTTTGGCTCCGAAAACTGCGACCTATCCACAGCGTGCGCCTTTGCGCCTGATGTGTTGGACTCCAACTGGCCCTGCTTCACGGCCGACCCAGAGGATTGGGCACTACAAGGCGTGGACACTACGTACTGGACTATGCTCAACAGCAGTATAGCATGAGGATAAAGATATGTATGATTATGATATTTATACCCAAGATGAACCAATAAAACACCAAACGAATGCATACCAACGAGTAAAACAAAGGGACTAGGCTTGTCTAGCCAGGGTATCTCCATCAGGTAACCTCCTCAACAAACGCCACAAATGAGATCAACTCCGTTATCCAGGTGCATGTACGTTTGAGCGCATAGGTAGTATTCAGTCCTGTAAGCCTTCTACCAGGGCCTCACGGTCAACATCAACAGTAGTGACCTGAGCGGGCGCGCCCTTTCGTTTCTGAGCAGCCCAGTATTGATGAAAGCCAGGAATCGACCCGGGCTGGTTGATACCCGGCGTCCGGTTAATATTCCTGTCCTTTTCCCTCTCCGCAGCTTTTGGAGGGGCATTTTCACTATTGCCTGAAGCCCAAGGCCTCCAGCCCACCCATTTTCCTATTCCTCCTGCGGGGCTCCCTTGGGGGGTGTCCGAAGGAGCTGGCGACGCAGATCTGTTTGACCCCGGCCTGTTAAGTGGGTTGGACACAGTTCTACTTGCGGGAAGGCCAGCGAAAGTGTCTCGGAGGGCAGCGGTGCTTCGCTTGGCTGCACCTCTGTACAGTATGGGCTGCGCTGTGACGCCCGTAACGACAGCTTCAGCGCCACCAAGTGGTCGAAGGGTGAGCTGGCTAGGTCGAGCCTTGAGCGTGTGAATGTCAAGACCGCCTGTAAGAGACATGATAGATTCATGAGAAATGGCTCGATGGATCCTTGGCCGCGGCATGTAGTCGTCTCTATTGTCCTCAGAGCTCTCGACGATTGAGCTCTCGTCAATTGACGGGGTATTGCCGAGATCGGGTGTCTCAGTTCGAGACATGGCCTCGTCACCCTCATTTTCGTCCTCCTCATGTATCACATCGTCGTTGAACTGACGCGAGTTTTGAGGCGGCGTACCTGGATCAAGCTGGAGGGAAGGTGCTTGAAGGCTGAAAGCCGAAATGTCAGACGGGCCTTTACGGTGCGTCCGCCAGGTGGGTGACATGGGGTCAAAGCTCGTAGCTGGTGACATTGGATAATCGCTGTCGCCAAAATTCGAGTCAAACATCGAGTTTCGCAGATTCGATCGTGGTGAACTTGGAACGGACGACGCGATTTCAAAGGGTTGCTCTGAGAGCATGGACCACCTCTGTTTGGGCATCGATATGACAGAGTTGGGCTCTTTGGTGTTGATGGAAGCGAGGGCAGGCAGGGCAGGTCCCAAACTCCAACGAGCAGAAGATCTTGGGGTTGACGTGCCAGAGGCTGTCGAAGCTGAAAAGATACTAGAGTTCAAACTCGCGCGCTTCCGCCTCATTTTTTGTTTATCGGCCTTAGCTGTAACGTGATAATGGTGATGGATGTGAAGCTCTTGCGAAATTCGAGGAGTCGTCGGCGGCTCATAAGCCTCGAGTTCGTCTTTGAGAGTCATGCTGCTATCGGCGACGGGCTGGTGGGTGACAAGTTGTTCTCGTAGAGACTGAATCTCATCGTTCGAATTGAGAAGCATCTCTCGTAGCTCAGCCATGCCAAGTTGTAGATTGGCATTATCTTGGAGAAGATCCCGAACAAAATGATTGACGACGGAGTTCCCTGGCTTCGGTTCTTGTAGTGTCTTTGATGCAGCTGCACCTTTTAGACGACCGGCGGCTGTGTTGAGCTGCTTCTCAACTTGACGTTGACGCTCCATTCGCCCAATAACCTCGGCATGTCTTTCCCGCTCCTCTCGAGCTTCCTCTTCCATCCTCTCCAGCTGATCCTGCATATCCATGATACCGCGTTGCGCCTCCTTGCAACGCTGTGCATGCGTTCGAGCATCTTCTTTTGTCGACCTCAATTCGTGATAGAGATCATCCTGTTCAAGTTCCAAGAGGGAAATATGCCTCTCAGCATCTTCGGCTCGCAGGGCAGCAGACTCGAGTCTTCGGACGGCTTGCTGGGACGACAGCAGGCTTGCTTCGAGTGCTTTTATCTTTGTATCAGATTCGGAGACGGTGTTGTTGAGCAGTTCAAGCTGGTCGAGGAGATTACGATTCTCCTCAATTTTCAGGGCATTCTCAGCCTCTAATTCCTGCTTGGCCATTTCCAGACGCTCTATCCTGGAGGAAAGATCAAGACGATCTCTCTCCGCGTCGGCCATATATGCTTCATGCCTAGCGAGTAGAGCCTACAAGGGAGACAGACAAGTCAGCAGTCTGATGGGGCATTGACGTGTCTAGCGGGGACTGGCATGCAGGACACGCGGGTGTTTAGGCGGTGGAAAAATTGGCAGCTGTATAAAAACAGAGGAATGCCCCAAAATTGAGGACTGGTACCTGACTAACCTGACCAAGTTGTGCCGCGGTATGGACATCTTTTTCGACTGTCTCTAGAATGGAGCAATTTTTCTTGAGGAGAGCGCAGTCAATTCGTCCACAGCAACAAGTCATCTCAGAGATGTGCGGCTCCGGCCCAAAGTCCGGCCTCTCCATGATGGGCGGAGCGAAATCGGAGATGGAGAGGCCTTTTGAAGCTTTGATTATTGTACAGATAATAGGGTAAAGAGTTCGCGATGGGTAACGAAGGCGGCGGAAGATAAGGGATCGGTCGGCAACATGATAATACTGTAGATCGGAGGAGACGAGGAATGGTCGAAGGGCGAGGTTAGAACATGGTCCGTCGGCAGCTGATGTTAGACTCGTGACAAGCCAGAATACAGGCGAGGCAAGAAGACGATGGCCGTCTCGCCGGGTTCGAGTCGTTTTGATGGGAACGGCTGGTGTTTACTGTTGAGCCAAACAAAGAGGGTCTTTGTTGTGTATAATTGGCTGAGACTGTAATTGGTATGTGGCTCCCGCGCGAGTCTAAGTTGGGTAGGAGTGGAGTTTTGTTCCTGACTTAGCGAGATCGCCAACGGTTGAAGTTTTAAGGTAAACAAAGACAGTGATGTAGATGAGATGTATTTGGACAGTGAGGATTTGTTTGTATTCGTAGGTGTTTGCATTGAGTGAATAAACAAGGCAGATGAGGCCTCAAAAGAGAGCAACCTCAGCCACTTGCACAAGCCATGTGATGCAGAGATGGCCAGGGTAACAGGCTGCGAACAGTTCAGTTCAGTTCGTACAGGGATCTCTTTAGGCATTCATTAGGGGCGGCGACTCTGGACTCGGTTAGCGCGATAGAGTCGCAGGGAAGACGTGTTGAACGCTCGCGATTCCCTCATTTCCTTTTCGCGTGTGATTGGATGTGGAATTCAAGGTTGTCACACCTTGCTGAATCCGCCATGACGCAGATTTAGCGTTCAGATAAGACGATAAAACGATAAGACACGTGATGAGTCAACTGACATGGTCCAGGGTAGGCCATCTCTAACTTGAACTTTAAATGTCGTCTAAGCCATCATTACCCTATCATTTTTCGCATTCATACTTTTACACCGCCTGCATTCGTTCAATGCCTCGTAAGCCGGCAGTTAATAGTGGCATCATGCTCTATGCGGGGCATTGCTTACAGATACAGATACAAATCGGAAGCGGCTGGATCGCGGTGCAGCCTTAACAAGAGAACGGCTTACAACGTCGGCATGTCGTCATACACCGTAAAGCTTCGACCAGTCATATCGCTCCCATTGTCATCCCCCACATCATCATGGGCATGGATGATACGGAGCTTCCAGTGGTGATGCTTGTGTTTTGTTAGGGAGGGACCTTTGTGTTGCACCTTTACTGCTCTGCTCTGCAGCTGCCGCCGAATTGATGGCGCCATGTCCACGTTTCTTCGTTTCCCCCAATTTCGGTCTCCCACTGCTACCATCCCACAGCTCTCTCTCTCTCTCTCTGTTCTTTAATAAGACGTCTTGATGCGTCCACATTCTAGATTACTTCAAAGCTTTCGCTCAGCTCGGATACAAACACCTCGATCATTTCTTTCAAGGCCTTTCTCCACATACAGACCAATGGCGCAAGAATACAAGCTCAAGGGCGTTTCATCGCTCGACCTCTCCCCAGGCTCCAAGCAGGAGGTTGAAGTCGAGGGTATCGAGAACGGCAAGGTTCTTCTCGTCAACACTGGGGGAAAGACCCAAGCTCTAGGTTCCAAGTGCACTCATTATGGTGCACCTCTTGCAAAAGGTGTATTGACTAGCGACGGTCGCATCACATGCCCATGGCACGGAGGTATGTCCGAATGCAGTCCTCACCCATTTATGCTTGTACTAACTGATCGTAGCTTGCTTCAACGCAAAGACCGGCGATATTGAAGATGCCCCCGCCCTCGATCATCTTCCCGTCTTCCAAGTCGCCGAACGAGACGGCGCGGTGTACCTCACCGGAGAGGAGAGTGCCATCAAGTCATCCAAGCGACAGCCCAATGTCAAGTGCGCCGTATCCGGAAGTGTCCAGGAAGACCATGTCGTTGTCGTCGGTGGTGGTTCAGGAACACTGGGTGTCGTCGAGAGCCTTCGCGAGAATGGATACAAGGGTGGTATCACCGTCGTCTCCAACGAGGGCTACTACCCCATCGACCGAACAAAGCTGAGCAAGGCTCTCATGACCGACCTCAGCAAGCTGCAATGGCGAAACAAGGATTTCTACGAGGGCGGCTCTATCAAGTTTGTCCAGGGCGAGGTCAACAATGTTGACTTTTCGGGTCGCTTCGTTACCACCAGCGAAGGCGAGAAGATTGACTACACCAAGTTAGTCCTTGCTACTGGTGGAACTCCCAGACGACTTCCGCTCGAGGGATTCAAGAACCTCGACAACATTTTCACTCTCCGAAGTGTTCACGACACGAAAAAGATTGTCGAGCAGATTGGTGAGAAGGGCAAGAAGATTGTTGTTGTCGGATCTTCATTCATCGGAATTGAATTGGCGGTCGCGACAGCCGGCGATAACGATGTGACCGTCATTGGTATGGAGAATGTTCCTCTTGAGCGCGTCCTCGGCGAAAAGGTTGGCTCAGGGCTTCAGAAGGCGCTTGAAGGCAAAGGTGTCAAGTTCTACATGGGCGCAAGCGTCGACAAGGCTGAGCCCTCTGCATCTGACGCGTCCAAGGTTGGCTCCGTATCGCTCAAGGATGGGACCAAGCTGGAGGCGGACCTCGTCGTTCTTGGTGTCGGTGTCGCACCTGCTACCCAGTTCCTCAAGAACAACAGCGGCATCAAACTGGAGGACGATGGTTCTATCAAGACAAACGACGACTACTCTGTTCAAGGTTTGAAGGATGTTTACGCCATCGGCGACATTGCTACGTTCCCCTACAACGGCCCCGGAGGTGAAGGCAAGCACGTACGAATTGAGCACTGGAACGTTGCTCAAAAGGCGGGCCGTATCGCGGCGAACCACATTGTCAACCCTGGCGGCAAGACTGAGCACTTTATTCCCGTTTTTTGGTCTGCTCTGGGGGCTCAACTACGATACTGCGGCAACACCATGGCCTCTGGCTGGGACGATCTTGTCTTGGATGGTAGTCCGGCCGAGAATAAGTTTGTGGCGTACTACTGCAAGGGCGAAACGGTCGTCGCCATGGCCAGCATGGGAAGAGATCCAGCCATGGCCCAGAGCGCAGAATTAATGCGGGTTAACAAGATGCCCACCAAGACGGAGCTCCAAGAGGGGACCAGTGTAGTGTAAAGCTTGGCGCAACGGGAGCGATGCGACCGGTTGAACTATGATGAGGCTATGAGCTTAGATCGAGATGACAGGTACAGAATAGGAAATCGTTTCATCGGTAATGAAGCTTAGTTGAGCAGATAATTCCGAGCGTCCAGTTACATCTCACGGCGGAAGATAGTCCCCGGGTTCGGGAAGTCAATGACGTACGGAGCAGGGATCGTCATGATGGCATCAACTCCACAACACCACACAGTCATGGTGACGATACTACGTATGACGGGTAGAAGATTATTACATGAAGTCATGATGAATAAACAAAAATGTTCATAAATACCGCCTCTTGCCGTGCCATCAAGGTGCTTTCAGTCAACAGTATATCGCATTAGAACTCTGTTACAATGACTACTCAAGCAGCTTACCAGGCCGAAAAGGTCATTGGACATGGCGATAATGCCGTCACAGCGCAGGATGTCACTTCATACCATGAACCTGGGGCCGGCGAGTCTGGAGAGACTATGAAGGCTCTCGCATGGATCAGCAAGAACAAAGTCCAAATGGGTACGTCTCACTCCATTACATGCATTACACAATCACCTAACACCAACAGTCGACGCCCCCAAGCCCAAGATCATTGAAGACCGCGACGTGATTCTCAAAGTAACAGGCAGCACCGTCTGCGGCTCAGATCTGCATCTCCTCCACGGCACAGTTGTGCAGCTCAGCGAGGGCGACATCCTCGGGCATGAGTTCTGCGGCGTGGTCGACCAGGTCGGTTCAGCCGTCAAGGGCATCGACGTTGGAAAGCGCTACGTCGCATCGTTCCAGATCGCGTGTGGCGATTGCTTCTTCTGCAAGCAGAAGCTCTCGTCGCAGTGTGAGAAGACGAACTCGAACACCACTGAGAGGGCCATGTATGGGGGTCGCACGGCGGGTATGTTTGGGTACTCGCATTTCACGGGGGGGTTTGCGGGTGGTCAGGCGGAGTATGTGCGTGTCCCACTGGGGGATGTGAATCTGTTGGAGATCCCTGATGATGTGCCCGATGAGAAGGGTGAGTACTTGTCTCTGTTGAGTGAGCTATGCTGACATGTTCAGCGCTGTACCTGTCTGATGTACTGGCTACGTCCTACAACGCTGTCAAGGACACAGCCGTGTATCCCAACGACTCGGTCGCCATTTTCGGCGCTGGCCCAATTGGCCAAATGGCTGGTGTCTTTGCCATCAAAGAGGGCGCAAGCCAGATCATCTTCGTGGATACGGAGCCACGCCTGTCGTTTATTCGAGACCACTGGCCCGCTGAGCACAAGGACAAGCTTGAGCTGGTAGACTACAAGCACTTGTCGCACGGGGTGACCAACAAGCCTACCGTTGTCAGCCGTCTCAAGGAACTCACTGGGAACCGTGGACCTGATTGCGCGATCGAGTGCGCAGCTGGTGAGTATGCCAAGGGCTGGATGCACTGGCTCGAGATGGCAGTTGGGATCGAGACGGACACGAGCGAGATTATCAATGAGATGATTGAGGGTGTGCGAAACTATGGACGATGTGGCGTTACTGGTGTTTACGTCGGCTACGTAAGTCTTGCCAATCGCTCTCACGACACGCGACTAACATGACTAGACCAACCACTTCAACATCGGCTCTCTTATGGAGCGAGGCATTCGTCTCATCGGCAACGGCCAAGCGCCCGTTCACAAATACTGGCATGAGCTTCTTGCGATGATTCAAAAGGGCGAGCTTGATCCTGGCCAGATGCTGTCACACCGTGTTAGACTGGAGGATCTGGATAAGGTGTACTACAAGTTTGAGAAGAGGGAGGATGGGATGCAGAAGATCTTTGTGGAGACCAAGTTTTCGTTCCCTCAGGACCCTAGCACGCCTAGTCTGACGACTTATTGATGAGATGAGGATAGTGATGAGTTATGAATTGAGTAAATGAGAATGATATATTTGGTCAACTATTTTGGTGGTGTTTTGTTATCGCGTGTGGTGAGATACGTTTCGCACGGACTAATCGGGGTGATAAGATAAGATTGTGGAGGCATACTCCAGTTACTGCAATCGCCCGCCAGTCTACGGAAGTTCGCGACATCAGAAGCACACTATTCTTGGTCCAAAGGAAGTTTTGTATTCGGCTATCTCTTATGGCCAATGCAATGGCCGCAAAAGGTTGCCAACTGCGCTGGAGCTTACCGGAGACATGTATTCCCATTCTGCATCCGATGGCCTTCAAATTCTGGGTGAATACTTTCGATCTTACGATTATAGCTTCCTGTGTTATAATTTTTTTGATTGCTAAGACTGCGGCAAATTGAAGTCTATGATGGGCTAAATACTGATGATGTGAATGCAGTGCTAGACCAACACTTTGATCCTGGTCGTATATTGAACCTTCTTTGCTTCAACAGCGACCTACATAGCAAGACAACTGTTTGGAGGTACTTAGTAAACCATAGAAACCACTCACTAGGCCACTGAACTCGACCAGAGCAGCTCAATTTACACTCTTTCTCACTGAGCACGTTTCTGTGTAATTGAGACGGCTACAGACAGAGCTTGGCGCACCAGCCGAACCAAGCCCTGATATGAATGAGCCAACCCAAGCGCTGGGACCTCTCGGAAAAGGCAACCTGGTCTCACAGATACAAATAAGCAAATCTATTGGCAGATTATTTCTAACCTCTTACACGTTTGCTCCATCCCTGCCAACTCGACGCCCAACATCAAATCACGTGTCGGCCTCCTTTTAAGCCTTCAACTTGCAACGACCAACAACTTCACTCTTCCTTTATCCCTTCTACCCCGCATGGATCCTGCCGAGCGTCTACCACCAGAGATCTTGAGAAAGATCATCTGGGATCTCCCAAAGTCATATCATCAAGGCATAATATGCGGACTGCGATGGAAAAAAACATTGCGGCTCAGCACCGTCGCAACAGTATCACGGCGCTGGCAACAGCTCATCGAACCATTGCTATTCAGAGACCTGCACTTGAGAATAGATAAAGTACTAGAATCCAGGTATGTCACATGCTTGACACCACAAAGACTCTTGTACGTTCGAAATGTCACGGTGAAGTGCGTTCTTGCCAGCCATATATGCAAATATCCGAAGGGATTCTCGAAACCCCATGGAGACTGCGACTTTCGTCAACATCATCCCGGTGATGAACGAGAATTCAATGATTTTGTAGAGAGAGTTTTTGGAATTCTTAAAGATCTCCCACGTCAAGAGAAGCCCTACATAGAGTTAGTCTTTGAGATGTCAAGCAGTGGATCTCGCGTCACATTCACGCAAAAAGGAATGCAGTACATGGAGCTCTTTGACACGTGGAAGGATTTCCCAGAACTCCCTATGATATCAGTCTTTAGAGCGTGCGGATCTACTGATACACCTTCGTTCACGCCTGGGGATATGTGTCGGCTTGCAAGTAAGATGCCACGGTTGGAGAAGTTTGGGGTGAGGGCAATAGAAAGTATACGAGAGTATGTCTATGGGGATGCTCTAGTCAGAAACGGTAAGAGTGATTCTTTATCACTGATACCTGTCCCCGCTAACAGCATTGTAGACCTTGCCAAGTCTTTGGATTTGCTACCAATAGCTGTGCAAACGTTGCTTATCGACTACCAGCGGGAAAGGATCCCAGACCAGACTTTTGAGCCTCTAAGTATCATGGCAGCTGATTCAGACGCCGATGTTCTCTCCGAAGCCGTACAACGACTTACCCAGAGAAGCGGTATTCGAGAGATCATCCTTCTTGCAAGCATCGACAGTGCTGTATTCCAACCTACGAAAGCAAATCCTTGCTGGCCGACCCTCGAGAGTTTCACATTCGCATTTTGCGACGTTCTTCCTTCTGGTGAATGGGTAGTCACTGGTGAAAATCCTTTATCAGCAGAAGAAGAAGAACGTCAACGACAGGAGACCCGCGAATGGGCGACTGATGGAATCTACTGCCCCCCAGGCTGCGAGATAGAGAACAGCTTCAAATCTCGCATGAAAGAGGCAGTCATGGATCGTTTTCTTGTGGCGGCGGCAAATGCTGTTTGCCGCATGCCCAAGATTAAAACTCTCTCAGTTCGACATGTCTTTGATCCTACTGATTTTGAAGGGGATATATCGCGTGCGGGGTTTAGCTTCAGTACGGCAAAGGGCCTGATGGTGCTTGGGAAGATGGATATCCCTGTACTTGGTAGCGATGTTCTGGAGGCTTGGAGAACGGCTGCGAAAACTCATGATGTTGTGTTTGATCGGTGTCTAACAAATGAGTTGGAGGTCGCGGGGAGATATGCCAATGAGTTTGGACCCGAGTTTCAATGGGACGACCAGGATGTTTATTTATTCTAAGCCACGAATAAGAGCCAAAAGAAAAAGCACAAGCAAAAGGAGACAGATCTTTGGAAATGGGTTACTTGACAATTGCTTTCAAACTTAAGGGTTCAAATCATGAAATACCTTCTCCAAGTGATTGAACACTGGAGCACTTGTTACATGTTATCCAACTGGCTACATCAGGATCCATAAAAGCAAGATGGTAATGCGCGGTCGACAAACGTTGTCAAAAAGAGCAAAAGAATGGTTCCGCCCGGGCTCGAACCGGGGACCTTCTCGGTGTGAGCGAGATGCCATAACCAGCTAGACCACGAAACCGCGACTTTCAGGAATAGCTTCCTATTGGATGCCAGATTCAAGAAACATTTTTGACTATAGACTTAACTAGATTGTTCCTCTTTGCCAAGTGATCTTCTAGTGCCGCGGTCTTTTTATGTTGTTTGGAGGGGTGAGCCAACGAGAAGGATTTTAGTAAATGAACTGGAATTGTGCTTACTGTGCTATGCTCTTATAATTATCTTAGAAATAAGCCTCTTCTAAGTTCTTAAAGTTCTAACTTCTATACAGTAAATTAGCCAATGGCCTCAGGTGCAAATAGCACATCTTGCTCAGTTCTTAGAGAAGGTTTGTTTACAGAACTTAGAAACTTATTATTTTACTTTCTCTAGAGTTACCTGTGCCTATGAAGTTGCATAGGATTTACCACAAAGCCTTCACATTTGTGCTTTAGAGAAAGCTTAATATAAACAGCATTTCAAACACAAACTTTATATCTCACTTACGTAGCCTCTCCGGGAATTTGAATAAGTATAAAATGCTCCTATCTCCCTCTTCCTTACGCCTGCAGACCCATTCGTTTTATCATTCATTCTAATAATTGGTTACCTTCTCACGAACTCAACAATGGCTATGATCTCGAACAACACTCCTTCAACTGAAGGCCACATACCACCTCCACCCAACGTCCTTGGTGCTCAGAATCCTAGACAAAGTTCTTCTTGCGAGACTAAAACAGATAAATCTACCGAATCGACTGTCTTTCACCTGGAGGCCGCCTGGGGCACTGAGACAATGGACGTATCATTGAAAGTCGGAGCTGCTGGCTTCGCCCTTATACTTGCCTTGGCCTTGCTCACTTTGGTAGCTCTGGTAGCATTGGCAGAAGCGGTTGCTTTCACCACTTACCTGACTCCCTTGAAATTATGGGTTGTGGTGTTTATCTTGGTGCTGCTTTGGGTGCTGCTTTCGGTGGTTGTAGATGATATAAGGGGGTCGGCCGACGTGAGGAGTGGCCATTAAGACAACACGGGGTGCTCTTACATAAGTCTGAAGCATTTCGGGTCACAGCCAACTCCACGACCTCGAAATCTATGCACTTTTGCTCTAATTTTCTTACAAGTCCTTGGGAGGAATGTCTCGAAACATCAGCTTGCGGCTCACCGTAAAGATGGGCCAACACGTTCTTTGCGCCCTTCGGCCTCAAAAGGGGTGAACAGAACCCACCATCTTGCCAGCCCTTGACATGACGTTCCGAATAGGGTTTCAAGGCAAGAAAAGGATATCAGAAGCACCATGGCGTTACGAAAATGCCTAATCTTGAATGTATTCATTTACCAGACTCTGTTTCTCTGTCCCTTGCGTCAGCCGTAGGACAGACAAGTTATGTGCAGGGCCGGAAGGTTTTAATTCTTCGCCTAAACTCTTCAAACAATGATCATCTTATGGAAAAGGTGGTCAAGACTTTTGCCACAGTTAAAATATAACGGCCATTGACTGACCCTGAGCGGCCACGCCGAAGCAGGCTGATATAATTGGTTGTAAAACTTATATCATTACAGGCAACCTAAACTTGTTCTAATCGGATTCTGTTGTTTTTGACCATACGAGCATGACTATTTCAATGCCTGAAGTGATCAGTGGGATTTATAATTGCTATTGGTTTTGTGATGACCCTGGCTAGTCCCTGAATGCGACTGATCCTGAAGACCATTGCTTTATGGAGACACACTCTATTTCTACGACATGACAAAGACTATCAGTTGTTTCGTGCATCTCCATCATCATCTCCGACTCTCCTGAACCGCTTAGCCATAAAGATAAACAGCCCACCCAAAAAGAGCGATGCACCAGCAAAGATCTGCGCACCCAGATAATGACCCCCAGAGTGTCTAATAATCATACCAGCGATAGGCGGCCCAGTAAGAGTTGCAATACTGTTCGTCGTAAAAATCATGCCCATCCTCACACCTGTCTTGTGCACATCCGTTGTCAAATCCGACAAAGCTGGAGGGAACAAACTCATGGATGCTCCAGCCACAATGCCGTAAATACTAGCCCATACGTACAAACCCGCTTCTGTGGACACTGCTGGCCACGTGAATAAACAGATCGATGAGATAAACACGACGGGTATGAGGACTGTGATGCTTCCGAAGCGATGTGCGATGGCGTTTGGTAGTGAACGACCGATGATTCCGACACCGTTGACGACAAGAAGGACATTCAATGCGGCCGAGTATGTGAGGGGTTTTTCCAACTGCGAAACTGCAAAAGAAGCAAGGTAGTAGAACGGGAAGAATGTTCCCCAAAATGTCTATTCCAGTTAGTATGCACATACGCCTTAGCAATAGCACAGACTTACGAAGAAGATTCCGATGGCAAAGAACAAGTACCCCTTTTCTTTGAACGACGCTAGATCGATCCACGGCCCTGACTGTCTCGGCGGTATTCTAGGTCTCAGGAGTAGATTCGCCATGACCAGCGTGATGAGCTGCACCAACCCCATAGCTCTAACCGTCCAAGCAAAACCAATACTCCCAAGAAGCTGACGAGCCATAGATGGAAATATCAAACCACCCGTGGCACTTCCAGTGGCAGTGATTCCAAAGGCCAGGGCCCTTCTCCGCTTAAAGTATGTAGAAACAACAGCAAGACTAGGAGTAAACATCAGACCGTTACCCAGCCCTGTGCAGAGACCCTGTGAGAGGAGGAGTTGCCAGAATGTCGTACTGAGAGAAGTCATGAATACACCAAGACAGGTGAGAAGTGTGCCGGCAGCAAATGTGATGCGAAAGTAGCCGGCGTCTGTAAGGCGACCAGAGAGGGTTCCTATAAAGAACAGGGCAGAGATTTGGACCGATCCTATCCAGGATATTTGGCTGGCTGGATTATCGAGGTGTGCTGCGTAATAGGTCTGAAAGACGCCAAAAGAGCTGTTGTACCCCCTGATAGAACGTTAGTCCTGTTAGTGCACAGAGGATCCAACTTTGACATACCATGAGTTTAGCATGACTATATGCCCGGCAATGGCTACAAATAGGTTAGTGCTGCATTTGGCCCTATTTATAAAAGAGCTTACCTGACGCCCAGGCCCAAAAGCCACCATCGGGCGGAGGTCCATGGTCACTGTCCGCAACCGAAGTGCGACTCATGACACGATCCAAGACGGAGAGTCTGTCCTGTGGCTGAGTGTATCCATCTTCAGATATGTCGTCCTCCTTCTTTTTAAACTCAATCTCATCACCATTACAGCCATTCCAGGCTCCTTCGCTCAGAAATAAATGCCTCTCATATTTTCCATGGCGAAGAGACTCATCGCTTTCCTGAAAAGGTGGCTCGGTTGTGTCTTTATTCTCATGCGATGATCGATGCGGGGATGGCATTTCTGTGAATAGGGAAGAAGAGGGACGCATGTGGAAGTCTTGGAAGGAGAGGTCCTCAGAAGCTTGAAGAAAAATATTTCATAGAATGTCAAGAGAAGAGATTAAGCTAATCTCAAACCTTTTTAAATATCTCTGGTCGCACTAACTTATTTTTCTCATGGCCTTGTAGCCGAACATAGCCAGGAAACTGTCCGTGGAAATCATCCGAGCCAGACATCTGGAGCGCTAAGAAAACACAAAATAGCCCGAAGTCTGTAAGTGACGTAGAATGTTTCTAACGTAACCGAATGATTTGTACTCATCATAGCAAACGTCTATGTTTGTGTCATGGCCACGATTCTAGAACGTCTAGTATGCCACCAATTCCTCGCTACTTACAAGCTTTGCGACAAAACGGTCAAGACCCAGCACTGTGCTGCTGATTGGCCAATCAGCAGCAACTGCACAGACTCACAGTGATGTTCTCATTCGCTTATCTAATCTTATCTGATCATCAGACAATCAATCAGCTGCGTCTCCATCTCCATCACCATCACCAGATTCCCCTCCCCTCAACAAATCAACCATGACTCTCGTCCCAATAACTCTCGAGAGCGCTAACGCGCATAACTCATGCCAAGTCTTATTCCCTACCCGACGAGGTGATTATCTCATCCAGGTATCGTGGCCTCTTTGTTGGAACGATCGCGCTCCAGTAAATGACGATGCAGTCGTCTCCACTGTGTAAGAAAAGCCTCACCGAGAACACAAACGGGGGATGGGATTAATCTGGATCAGGTATATCGTCGATGGAAATGCCTACTTTTTTACGGCTACGGATATCGCAAGAAGATTGGAGTTTATGCATCAGACGAGAGCTGTAATCGTGGCTGTTGGGTATCCTGACAAGACTTGTGTTTTTGACAAGCGGCGGAATGGAGACTTGACACCGGAGTCTTGGGATGGGGTTTATGATATCCCGCCCGGACCGGATGGGAAACCATCGCTTGGTCCTTTTGGCGGCGCGTCAGACTTTCTAGATATCATCAAGAACGACATCCAGCCGTATATCGAAAACACGCTCTTCCCGAATGCATCTCTGGGAACAGGTCCCAAGGCGCTCTTCGGTCATTCTTACGGCGGTCTCTTCACCCTCAACGCGCTGTTCACAATGCCAGAGTCTTTCGACACATTTATTGCTGCGAGTCCGTCCATCTGGTTCAACAATTGCAGTATCGTTCGCGACCAGGAACAGCGCTTCAATGAGCGTGACCCTTTGACCAGTCGCGCGCCAAGATTGCTGGTCATGTTTGGTGGAGCGGAACAGACGCTGATTCAATTGCCTGGTGAGTCGGATGAGAAGTTTGAGAAGAAACAAAAGGGCGCGACGCTGCGAAAGATGAGGGATAATGCTCTGGCGTTGGTGGCGAGGATGCAAGAGTCGCGTCATTTGAGAAATGTTTGGTGCTGGGAGTTTGAGGGTGAGGATCATGGTTGCGCGGCACCGTGTGCGTTGCAGAGAGGGCTATTGAGGTTTCTTATGGATCAACGTGCGGGGCAGTAAGTTCCGAGTAACCAAGGTATATTTATTCTATCTCTGCCAAACATCAAATGGTACTACTAGAGCTAACACATGGCGAGTAGGTAGCAGAATTGAAAACGCAATCAGGTCTATCGAGGTGTTCTACGGGTGGCCGCTGTCTTGTCTTGTCTTGTCTTGTCTTGTGTATCATTTCGTTCCTCTCTTCTTTGACGCTTCTCTTGGCGCTCTTTTCTGAGGCGCCTTTGTCTTGGTGACGCGTCCAGTGGCAACCTTCTTTGTTGACTTCTGGACAGCCCGCCAGTTGAACTTTGCGGGGTCAAAGGGTGGACGATGCACCATGGGCTTGGTCTCGGCGTCGTAGACGAGCATAGGAAGGACAGGCCCGTATGACTGAGGCCTGGGCCGAAGGCGCTGGTACATATCGTCGCTTTGCCGTGCCACAAGGTTGTGTTTCCGTAGGCGCGGCACTGTGCGTTCTGCTTGCTTGTCGAAATCATCGAGAATGGTTTGGAAGCATTGAAGGTCCCATGCCGCCATGCTCTCAAAGCTCCAGGGAGGTCGGAGGCCGCTCTCTGGACCCAAGATATGGGGGATGGTCCAGGCGAAGCTGAAGCCTACAAGCTGTCCGTCTAGGTACTGCTGCCACTTGAGATCCCGAATCACGATGCCTGACTTGTGCAACTCTCGAAGATTACGCAGCAGCCGAGGCAGGTGTCCAATGCTTTTCTTAACCACCGCCCAGTCTGGCCTTGGAGGCGGCCAACGCACCAACTTTGGACCCTCAGAAGAGGGCACCCACTCTTTGACGATGGCCATCATGGGTATGCGGAGATCGTCGTGCTGCAAGAGGCAGCTGATCACACCTTCATCGGTGGGTTCTTTGTTCCCTCTAAAACCTAGAGTTTTTCTTGCGCCGTTTCCAAATAGTAGGAAATATCGCTGGACCTTCTCGTCGCTGAGATCGAATTGCAGGTATCCATACGACTTGACGGCGAGGTCTTCACGGCCTAGCTCCTTCAGGCGCCCAAAGACACGGCATTCGTTGTAGAACGAGGTTGCATGGAGGCGCAGACTATCAATCGTCGATGGGGACATTTGACCCATTTCTTCGGGGGGCTCGTATCCGTCGTCCAGGTCGTGCGTCTCGTCGTTAATAGGGTCCATGAGGAAGCTTGGCTCGCGGGCCCAGAGACTAAAGAACTAATGGATGAATGGGATGGTTAGATAATGGAGAAATAGAAGAGGGGGCGGGAGCTTGAATGGTAAGCTTACCAGCTTGATAGCGTAGACTTGGCCATTGATTTCGACTTTCCAAACTTGAGAATGACATCCAGAGCCGAGACGCTCGATAAGTTTGAAGTCGCAGGTTGTGGTATCGTCAACGAAACACTCGAGCTTGGGACCTTGGCAGTCCGGGAGCGGTTTCAGCTGAGGCATGAGAAGATTTGTCGGTTCACGGTGGTATGTATGTGAGGTGTTGTTTCAGTATCTAAGACGTAGGGGTCACAGGGATCTGAACGAATTTGGATTTTGATGGGTGTAGAATACAACACGACATGGGACGTGTTTATATGTTAAAACGCATTGAACACCAGACTAGAGCATGTGGCGCAATTGTCAAAGAAAGAGAGTCCAGAAATAGAACAGCATTCGTCAAAGAGGGACGTTATAGAAATAGCGCAGGACTTCTCAAAGGGGAGAAACATACGAACAGTGCTCTCGTTGTCAAAGGGCAGACTATGTGAACAGAACAGTACCATAATCGAGGAAAGGGAAGAGCCCAGGAACCATCCAGGCAATGCCAGAGGGGGGGATGGGGATGCTGCAAACCGCCCGTCCGATAGCGATTCTCAAAAGGGGGCTGGCGACAACATGGCCAGAAGACTGATCCCCAGGAAGAAGCAAAATATGACAGAATCCCGCCATGGTTTTGTGCGCAAAATGAAAGATGAGGAAGTGACACATTGGGGGGATGGCTAACTGGCTTGGGCCATTACCCTCCCGTCTGGCTGTCTGAGCTTTGTTCAACCAGTGCGCTTCACTTTTTATTAGCATCCAAGGTTACGCGACCGTAAAACAGAATGTTGACTCCAAACTGGTCGGCCGCAAGACCATGTTTTCTTTATCTTGACACCTAACTCAGCATGTCTTGCTCGTTTTGCCTACCACCTATTTATGTGCTACAAACTTCCCTATCCATCGCAAGGCATCTTTTCCCGTTACGTATGTTAATAACCACATTGTTATTCTTGTGTTACTACACTCTATCCAATTCCTACTTATCCGTCATATTATTACCAAATGGTGATAGGTTACTTGGCTAGAGCGGGATGTTATGTTACTACGTGATACCCGAAGTCCTGGTAGGCCATGGCTAGCTACTAATTAGGGTCTTTGTAGCAGTGGATAATTAGAAAAGCTGCTTGGAAATTACCGCAAGTCAGCTACGGATTCCAAGGTCATTTACCTAATTTGTGTTAGCTACTACTAATAAGAGAAGCGAGTGCGAAATAGTTAGTTTGGCATATGAGGTCGGCTCTGTAGCCTGCGCCAAGGGATAAGAGGCTGTAAATGGTTATTCCGGTTCTAGTAGCTCGGAGAAGGCTTTAGCACTTTGAACAGAATAGAAATCTTAGAAATATAACCTATGGTTTGAAAATGACTTAGTATGGTAAGCTGTCATGTGTGTAGCTGAATCTGTGACTTGGTGGTATCCTGTAACTGAGGATCATCTGCTGCACTTGCCGCACACTCTTGAGAAGCACCGGACTATGCGATTGTCGATCGTGTAATGTAATGTTTCCGGACAATGCAGCCTGTTTTGGCCATGTATATGATCAGCGTGGGCGTGATGCCTACCAAAGGGTTTGGCTGTTTGCCGCTAGACTCAACGTCGCCACAAAGTAGAAGAAGTCAGTCAGTTGCTGATAGTTCCTGGTCTATGTGAACGCTGTGGTAGACTCCAAGTACGCTACAATGCCAACGGAGAAATTGCTGTGTTGAGATATGAAGGGAAGAGGCTTGACAAACGGTGGTGGCCAAGGTTGCAATCTGGCAGTCCCTGATGTCCAATGTCGCAAAGTGTTGCGAGCGCCTTGCATGTAAGTTAGCTCAAATGACGAAGCGTCGTTCCATTTCTTTCGTATGTTAGAAATCGTAAAGGGAATGGAGGTTAGCTCGCTGCTCACAGAGCCCAATCCCAAAAGGAAAGCGGCGAGTATAGAATAGCAGCAGATAGTGCATGGGAACCGTCCTGTGCTTCCGTCTCTTGAACGTGCGATTACAGAGGGTCAATGAGCGAGCCACACGATTGTTAGCGGAGAAGCGCAACGATACCGCACGCGATGGAGACTCGACTGCTTTTCATTCGTCGTTTGCGCTGTCATTACCAAGAACTGAGTTTGCTATAAAGCCAGCTACCAAATAGAGCTGACTATAATCCTAAAGGTCAAAGTCTGGTGTTCTATCAGAGCACCGAAGCCGCCAAACTGACATAAATAGGTCAACTTCAACCAATGCAATTTCCCCTCTCCATCTCACACGACCAACTCCAAGTACAGGGAGAGGCTGATCCTAAGACAACATTGACATCTAGGCAACTCCAAAGTTAGGGCGTTGTATGTCTGTGTTTCCATATGCCGTACATTCAATTAAAAGATGCACACCTTTTCTGTCGCGCCCTGCAGGGGGAAACGAATGTCATGTGATGAGGATTTACGGAGTAAGGTAGGTTGGTTCAAATGAGCTGGGGAAAGAGATCAGATAAGATTAGATGCGCCAGAGGATATCGTGAGTGGAGTTGGAGCATGTTTTGTGGATGGATAAAAAGTGGTGCGGCTGATTAGCGATTGTGATTGGGTTAATTGAGCCTCAATTGAAGTTGGAGGTTTATGCTGCTCGTTGGGGAAATACCCCAGATCTTCAATGATCACTATAAACCAACACTGCAGTAGTTGGTGAGCAAACAACGTGCTTAATTGAGCTCGGGTACAGTAATTCCGCCCCTCACGAATACATACATACCCCCCTCACCACCGAATCCTCCCAGCCGCGAGATTAATTGCTCGTACCAACGACACTGCACTGCGTCATCAACAACCCGCCCACCACACGGCTCACGAAGCCGAGTCTCGCCCACATGGCACAAGTGATTGGTGGTGCCTTTTAGTTCCCTGACTCGAAGCATGTACCTTGCATGTGACGCAGGCATTTCTCTCACAGCATACGCAGTGTCGACACGGTTAAAAGAATAATGCCCACCACATCCAATCGTCTTGCACATGTGCTTGATCCCTCCCGTGCACGTGGGCCCTTGTTTATCTGCCGTGGGGGCCTTTGTCGATCCTTGTTGTTATCCCCTCTAACCCGTATTCAGAATGGTACACTACGGTGGACTCGTGTGCTGCAGCTTTCCCGTAGGTGGGCCGGCCGGCCATCTTGGTTTCTTAAAAGACGGGCCATCTGCACCCTGTTGATCATCTGTCTCTCCTCTTCTCAGCTCCTGTACGTTATTTCTTCAAGTCTCAGGACTTGACATTCACGACAGTTATTGTTTCATCGGCAAAGTGGGGAGTTGGGAACAGGACGAGCATGGATCACAAAACATCCCACTTGCCGACATGGCAGGATAACAAAACCGCGGGCGAAAAGGCTGGTCCCGCTGGACAAGATGAGAAATCGGGTCTTTTGAACGACAAGACGAAGAATCAACAAACGATGGATATGCAGCAAATCTTTACCAATCGCCTCATGCCTGTCGCATTCGCTCTCCCGTGGGTGATGGGGATGTTAATTTCGTGGATCCCATTCATCAAGATCTCGCTTTACAACGCCCCCGATTTCCTGTACGTGCATCACCAAGGCCTCACCCGACCGTGTCTAACAATTGTAGTATTCTCGCCGCTCTCATCAGCACCCTCGAGGTCCTCAGCATCGTCGCAGTCTTTATCTTGACATCCCTCCGCCCCTCAATGCTCGACACCGAACCTAGCGCCAGCACGACTCTCAAAGAGAAATTCTTCCGCGCGTGGTTCTGGTTCTTATTCATCAGCCCTTTTATTACTGGAACAATGGTTGTCTTGATGGCGAGCGACATTTCGTGCGATCCGGAAGATGATCTGGATATGTTTCAACCAATCTGCCAAGTTGGCATCCGTCTCATTAAAGCGACTGCTCTGTGTCGCGCTGGAATTATGTACGTCACTTCAATTCAGTTACCTCTCTGCCGGTTAAACTAACATCTCATCAGAGCGACATTTCTCTTTGCTACCTCTTCATATTTAGAACAACGACCTACGAAGCGATGCACCGACTCGGACTCTGCATGATGTTTTGGAAATAAATCTATGGCGTCATGATCTTTTGTACAACGATACCCCAGAAAGCATAAAATAAAATATCTGCATTAACATCAAGCCCAACCTTTCTATTAAGCAAATAAACTTTATCCCAGTTTCAAGATTTCTCTACCGAAAACTTTTGGCGCCACTTGCTATTGTTCCTGATGACGTTCTGGTCTGTGTTTAGTGCTGCTTAATAATAAGCCTTGAGAGCTTTTTAGTGCTATCTCGAATGCTTGCTTTTTGGTGCTCGGATGTCGCTCATGCGTTATCATTGAATGACGCCACGCCACGTCCAAGCATTGTCCCCTCCCGAGATACCCGCCTCCCGAATCAATTCTCCCCATCGAGGGGTTCAACCCGTCGCTTGCATGCGTCGACACTGCGAATCGCTTGCGTTGCGTTGCGTTGCTTTTTTGCGTGGTGATACAATCCGCATCTCCCACTTTCCGGCAGTTGTCGTAAGCATTTCGCGTCGCACTGTAGGTACCTTAGTTCAAGCCAAACTCTGTTTTAAGCATAGCCAGCTTCTCAGCTCTCCGCGTATTCATCACGTTACAGTGACTGCGCGCGCTTTGGCATGCAACCAAAAAGAATTGAATTGCAAGCGGGTGGCTCGCGTGCACTTTTTCTCTACAGAGCTAGAGAGTTGGCTGTGCCTCTTTTCGACATGGTGAGAAATGTCCCTGGGCTTTTACTAACCTCGTTCAAGATGCGAATTTCTCGTTTGGTCTCGTTCGGCTGCTTCCGTGGGCGTAGCGGGCAGGGCGCTACGCCCGATTGAATCTTATCTCCCGTCTTCCGAGGTTAATGCTTTGGCTTGCATCCTTAGACGCGGGATTGGTTGGATTTCGCAGTCAGCGCTGAATCAGCGCAACTCGGCGTCAATCGACTATACTGTATACAAACATATCCCTTCAGTACGTGAATAAAACCAAACCACAATACCCTATGCCTAGACTTTATGAGAACATAATTGCGTTATTTGTCTTATCTTATACTTGGCCTACGTAGCACTCACCGTAAATAACTGGATATTTTGTCATCATGTGCAGGATGATTCCACAAATAATTTACTCGGCGTTATCTGCCTGATTGTGAGGACGAATAGGGTATCAAGGAGATACAGGTTGAAGGCCAAGATACTTCTGATAAGGATTTATTGGTACATAATTGAAAGGCCCCCAATGCGACATGTCCGGTCGTCAGGATAGGCATCTCGGGCCGCTCGGTTATGAAATATCGTTTGTTCAATTTGTAGATTTCTTGTGTGACGCAGGATGACCAGATTGACACCTCAAAAATAGAGAATCGGAATGAATTGATCCCTGTACAGCATTCTATGTGCAAGTACGCATCCAATCTTGTGTTTTTAATAACAAAGTGGAAAAAGCGACTAGAAAATACAATCAAACAACGCTTCCCTGTTTCTTGGCAACCAACGCTTTTGTATGCAAACGTAGTTCCTTTTTAACGCCCCCAATCTTTTAACCAATCGCATAAATATATCCAATCAAAACAATACCCTTCCTACTCCTTGCCAACCAGCCCTTTTCGCCTCGTATCAACAACTGTCAGAAACTTATCAAATGCCTTCCGATCCCTGTCCTTCTCCTCGCAACTAACCCTCATGATTTCCTTCCCATCACCAGGACTATCAGTATAAGGGTGGCCCCCATCCTCAACATGCTCCACGTACTGGAAAACCGCGCCAAAATCCTGAACCGCCTCAGATCCATAGCGTCGAATTCCAGTGCCCGTGGTAAAGGGGTGAGGACACTCAAAGTGCAGATGGCTGGTATCTTGGAACGGCTGGAATATAACCTCGTGGTCTTCTTCGACGTATTCGTAAAAATCCCCCTCGTAGGTCGGATCAATTGCCTTCCAAGCACTGCCGCCGTCTAGGCCCCAGCCCTGTCCGATTTTAAAGACGCGGAGGTTCGGCATGGTGTTGGCCCAGTGTTCAAAGATGTGGTGCCAGCGGGTGTGTGTATGGTAGGTTGAGCCCTCACGCCAGGCATTACGTTTCACCCGCTCGGCCTCCTCTTGACAAAGACAAACCGCCCGATTGCGATCCGAGTGCAGAACTGTGCAATCATCGAGATAAAGCTTCTCCATGCCAAGGGATCCGATCCACTCGACTTGCCACCATTGACTGAACTCAAAGTTTCCCAAAGCGAGAACCTTGAGGTTGGGCATATCGTTGGCACCAATCAGGCGGAAGTCAGTGTTAGGAAGCCATCCCCACAAGTCTGGGGAAAACAGGGACAGGACCTGGAGATTGCTGGCGATGCTGGGGGCGAGTACTATATCAAGAAGATCGTGGTGGATATTTTGGCTGCTCTTCTGCTTTGTAGTGATGACTTGAGGGTCATCAAGATTACCTACGCTGATGCGCAGGTCTTTCAGAGCTCCCGAGTTCATGACTGATTGAAAAGCAGGAAGCGCTTTGATGCGGCTAACATCAACAAGATTCGAGATCGTCAGGGTCTTGATAGGATGTGGAGTGCCAGTCTGAGCCTGTTGATTGGTCAACTTAGGTGAAGTCCTTGTGTCCTTGTGAACATAATCATGTACCTTCCAGGCATTCTCCAGCCAGTGAAACACCATCTCCAACACTCTTTGTTGCGTATCTTGGTAGATATAAGATCTATCGTGCTCCAGACGTATGTTGAAAGTGTCGAGTTTAGGAAACACGGAGATGGAAGGAATAGCATCGAGGAACTTGGCTATGAACTCCCGGCGTTTATGTATCGGAAAAGATCCTGTCCATGTATCGCAAGTGACTTCTCGCACGTGGCATCTGAGATGTTCCGTCATGGCGATGTTGATGAAACGCTGTGGCTCATCTCTATGAGCGCGGAAACGGATGGCGCGAAAGATCATTGGTGTGATGAGGCGGCAGAATGTGTGGCTGACGAGACGAAGGTCGATGAGGGAATATTTGTATATGTATCCCAAGATCTGAATCTGAAGCTCTTCGGGGAGAGCAGAGAGAGAAGGAGCAGACATCGCGGTGATGATGATGGAGAAAGTCAAGATGTGAAATGAAATTGAGAGTGAGGCTGAGATTGAAGTTGGTGAGCTGTCCGCGGAGATGAGATGACTGAAGTTGGCGTTGAGAGATAAGGCGATATGTGGAGTCAACTTGAGTCAGGTCCTCGGAAATGTAAAGGAGGAAAGAAAACGGGAGACAATTTCAGAACGAGAAGGGGGTTTTATAGTCAAGGGAATGATAGAAACTTGTATCTGATAAAAGTTTGATTTCTGAGTTGGTGAACAAAACGAGATGATTGAAAGCTTGATTGGGTACGATATTGCCAATGGACAAGCTGAGCCACAAGGTTTGAAACCTTAACGTTAGTTTTGGAACAGGATATGCGGTATTTAGAGTGTGATTATATAGACTTTAATATATCGGTGTTGTGATCTGTGAGAATGGAAGCTTGAAGGTCTCAAGGTTTAGAATAAATGCTCGGGAGTGGGGTGAGGCTATGAGTCAACCAACAACTTTGACGATACGAACCAAGGAAAAGAACAAGAAATCAAACAGAGAACGATAGGCTGCACTAAAACATGGTTTACCAACATCCGACTGTGTGTTTCAGAAATTATTTTATTTAGACATGTCATATTCTCTTCCACCAACTTGATCGTTCCCGATTGGCTCAATCATCCTTTGTCCAATGATACTTCGCCGCAGGATGATCAGCCGGCGGTCTAGCAACGCCCTTCTTCCCATAGACATTCTCCCTATACGTGCCTCCATCAACAGCATAATCCTCCCAAAACAACCCCCTCTCCCTCAACACCGGCAACAAATCAGAGATAACCTCCTCGAAACTCGCAGGCATAAGAGCATACGCCAGATTGAACCCATCGACGTCAGCTTCATTAACCCATCGCTCCATCTCATCTGCGATGCGCTCTGGTGTTCCTGCGACTGTGGCGCCTAGACCACCGACCTTAATGTGATTTGCGACAGTATGCTTCGTCCATTTCGGAACACCTGGGATCGACTTGGACCATGATTCCACAGCTGAGCGAATCGCATTTGACTCAACATACCGTAATTCCTCATCATCACCATACTGCGCAAGATCAATCCCCGTCCAACCCCCAAACAGCGCCAACGCACCGTCCTCAGACCCATAGCTCACAAGCTCTTTATACTTCGCATCAGCCTCCTCCTGCGTCTTTCCGATAATCGGACAAAACAAGGCCAGAAACTTGATCGCTTTGGGATCACGATCGAATTGCTCTTTTGCTAGGGTTCTGATCTCAGCTATGTTCTTCGCCACTGTGACGGGGCTGTGGCCAGCGACGAAGATGGCCTCGGCGTGCTTGGCGGCAAAGTTCTTTCCGGCTTTGGATGTCCCGGCTTGGAGGATTAGGGGCGTGCGTTGCGGGGAGGGCTGGCAGATGTGAGGGCCGGGGACGGTGTAGTATTTTCCGGAGTGGTTGATTAGGCGGACTAGCGAGGGGTCTGTGTAGATGCCCTTTTCGCGGTCGAGTTTGACTGCGTCGTCTCGCCAGGATGATTGCCTAGATTTGTGAGTGAAGATTCAAATGAAGATGATGAGTTACGTACCAGAGCTTGTAAGTGACATCGACGTATTCTTCGGCAATGGCATATCTCTCATCGTGGCTCGGCTGTTCAGTATGTCCCAGATTTCGAGCAGCAGAGTCAAGATAGCCAGTCACGATGTTCCAGCCAAGTCTTCCACCAGTTAGATGGTCCACAGTACTGAGTCTGCGGGCAAGATGATAAGGCTGCTCATAAGTGGTCGCCACGGTTACACCAAAACCAATATTCTTGGTAGCGGCAGCCATAGCTGGCACAGTAGCAAGGGGTTCATTGACAGGCCACTGTGCACCGGAAATGATGGCAGGATCTGGGTTGCGAGGACCTTTGTAGACATCATAAGATCCCTGAAAAATGTGAGCGATATGAAATGTAATGCAATGAGGGTAACTCACAAGAACATCCGCGATGAAAATACCGTGAAATTTTCCCTTCTCGAGAAGTTGAGCCAGTTTCACCCAGTGGCTGATATTATTAAAATCCCATGATTTATCATCTGGATGTCTCCAAAGACCAGGTGATTGATGACCGCTACAAGATTCAACAAAGGCGTTGATGATGAGCTGCTTTTTGGCCTTTGGGGTCTCTTGTGATTCAGACATTTTGACTGCAAGATGTCCCTCGGAATTGAGTGAATGAGGGGTAAAGAATGAGGTAATATTAGTGAGTGAGACTTTATGTGAGCATAATACTCATATAAGTGAAATGCGACATATAAAAATGTTGCGCAATCGACCGACTAGAATCGCGTGCTTGCGGAGAGGTGGGGCTGTACCTTGAGATCTACTTCTCTCAATTGCCGATATCAGATGGTGTGACGAGACTAAACACTATTCTCGGATAAATGGATGTGATACAATGGCGCTCATATTTCATTTTGTGGCTTTGTCGTGTAACCTGACAGTTGATTTGGTTCAGCTTACGCCTGAGTTCCATTTTAGGCAATTCTCATATTGTACAGCAAGAACGGGCCCGTGCCTCTGTTGTTTTCTTTTTTCTATAATGATCAGGGACCGAGGGCCCGGGGCTTTGTCGGTAAGCATTTGCCGAGATAAGCGTAGATCACGTCAGTTTGTAGATGCAGAGTTTGGATATCACATCTCATCATTTTAGGGCGAAACACGCCACCGCGCCGAGAGCATGAACTAGCCAGGATGTAGATGTGACAGGAAAATAGGACAGGGGGAGACAAAAAGATAAGCACATATTTATGTCTAGGTACTATGCTCTAATGTTGTGTAACAAGGAGTAAGCACGAGGCTGAGCTTGACTTAGTAGGAAAATGGACGACCTCCCTATCCCAACATACCTAGGTCATTCATAGGTTATAGGAAGTAAAAGAACTTTAGTTTTTATCTCTGAGTAAGAATACAACCAACTAAACGTTACTCTAACTTTATATCAAACTCAACCAGATATTTATTACGACCAGTATAGACTATGGTCATAGATTTGCTTGTCCCTCAATGAAGTTCCTCTGTCTATCGAGTCGCCGAGTCTGGGGTCTCCAAGTTCATCGGAAACAAACCTGATCTTGAATCACTCGTCGCGGAATCGAATCCTTGTCCTATAATCCCGCCAGGGAATGCTGTCGTTGGAAACCCGGCAATACACTCTGAGAAAATATCATTTTCTAAGACCGCATTAGCAGATATGACTGAAGGCAGAATCGAGGAAAGAGGGGACGCATAGCTAGAAACATGATTTATTTGGGCCGCTTACCGTCGTATATGCCCCAAGTAAACTGATCAAGAGATACATTTGTATCCTGAGGCGTATCGGCCATAGGATCAGCAAGAGGTTCACCGATCTCTTGTTCCTGCAGCTCTAGTCTGAGGCTCAGATAATCAATGGCTCGCTTGGCTTCCCTAGATACTGTGGTCGATTGCAGCCAAAGTGGATATGCATTACGCAACCGGCCGTGAATCTCTGTCCCTGTGCTCTCGTCCAGCGAAACATCTGACTGTGTTTTGACCAGCTGTACATAGTAACACAGGATGCTCACGCCTAGCAAAAAGACTGCACGTGGCCGGGAGGACAGGAGCATCCACCTAGCCCACCTTGCAGGGTATAGCAGTCCGTCTGCCTGCGTCTCCTCAGCTTCTTGTAGCTTTCGGTCCAGTTCCATGATCTCGGTGTATGGATGCTCCTTGGTGTCATTAACAAGATCACTGACCAGTCCCATCATGTTGTCTATCCTCCCCTTAGCTAAGCTGTATAGCACGGGCGTGACTTCAGTTTCGGGTCTCGAAGGAGGTAGATCGGTGGTATTGTCGTCGAAATCCGAGTCTAACAGATTACGCGGCTCAGCCGTGTCATACTGCTGCGACTTAAGCACGCACAGCAATGCCATCTGGCTCGAAAGACGAAGATCTAACTGCACAATGACAGCCCACACGCGCCGCCGCTTCTCACCAGAAAAGGGCGTAATGCTTGGGAAGTGGCTGGGGTCTCAATGGTAGCCTTCACTCAAGGCGAGCTGGACGATGACACCTTGCACGAGCCATAGTCCAGTCTCATCGTCCTGCGACATAAACGACTCACAGATGAGATAATTGATCAAAGTTTCGAGTACGTATTCTCCGCCTTTGGTGTACTGGCCTAGGATAAGGCTGTGGAGAGTCTGTTCTCGAAATAAGCGCACTCGTTCGTGAATTTCAGGATCTGTTGGGTCGTCGATGGAGTGTTGAAATAATGTAGCGACGCTCATTACGCTGAAGAGGAGGCCGATCCAAATACACGGTATGGCCGGAGGATCCTGCCAAAACTTATCATACTAGTCAAAATGTCAGTCAAAGCAAGGATCCAGGGAGGAGATTCCAGAAGGAGGAAAAAGGGTAGAGCAGCCATATTGTACTGCAAGTGTACACTCCGATACATAGTAAATTCCATACCTCTTGAAGGAAATGCCCGCTGTGAAGTATGCTTGGTACAACGCCTTGTGTAATGAAGTATCTCGCGACCAGACGATCAACAACGGGCCGCGGCGGGATGGAAGCAAGAAGATCAGCTTTCGTGGTATGGACCGGCTCATATAACAGTCTAGGTCCCGGGCTTTGGAGAAGCACATGATCATTGGTGTCCAGCATCCGGGACTCCTCTTCCTCCTCGTAGTGGTCTTTAAGCTCAGAGATACTATCAAGGACAGCGGCCCAGTGGACACTCCCGACGTAGCTGGCACTGACAACATGTGAACTAAGACGCATGCTACCGGGCTCTGAGGGTGAAGGTGCGGGTGGGTTAGCAACTTCATTCCCCCGTGATATAGATGCACGATCTATAGCTGGCACGAGAGTGTTCTCATCGAGTGGGGCTTGAGGGACCGTAGAGACACTTTGAGGTGACTTGGCTTGAGACGAAAGCTCTCGAATAAGACCATCAGGATCGACATCGGGCGTACTTTGTTGCTGCGCAAGTAGGGTACGGACAAGCTCCTCGAGCTGTTGGATACGATGACCGACACTAACTTTGCTCTTCCCTTTACTTGGCCCGCCTGATTCGTAGGTACATGATAACCCGATTCCTCCATTTGTGCAGGTTTTACATGGCAGCTGACGGTCGCATCGCACCCTAAGCGACTAGCCATTAGTCTAAAAGCCTGCGAGAGCAATAGGTGGGCAACTATACTTTCGGTTCCTACAAAAGGTACATGATAGCAGCGGCTTTTCCCGCCGACGATCCCGAAGTTGCGGCGCCGAGTCTTTGATTACAGTGGCTGATCGCTGATGCGGCTAGTTTGGTATTTCTGTATAGGCGGGCGGCTCATGAGAATCCATTTAATGGAAGCTTCGGCTTATTTGTTGTGAACAAAGAGCGTGGTTGAAAACAGGAGCGGAAATTGGCATATGGAACATTCGACGGAGCAAAGTGGTGATGGGTGCTCTGCAAAGGCGGGGCTATGGTCGGAGCATTCGACGGAGCATTTAACGGAGCATTTTATGAGCCAGTCAGAGGTCGTCAACAACCGTGCCCCACTAATGCACTTATGTCTTTCTAGGTGTATCAGGATCGTTAAATGTCACTTTCAGTAAATATCATAATTGCTGCCTCCCATTAACAAAGTCGGAATAAGCATTAAGATATTAGAAGTTTGATATGAACCTCTGACTATTTGAGGTAAATAACGTTTATGGGAGGCGCCTCTCCTTGTATTATTTCCTTTGATTTTCATTCGCTGGATGATCTGTCGCTAATGTCTAATAACGGAGCAAATCCGGGGCAAACAAGATATCACGGCATGGCTAACTACTACTGGAGCTTGCCCTTAAAACCATCATCATTTCTTCCCTTATAACCATGGATAACTTGGTTTCCAAATCAATCAGCATCGAGGAAGAAAAAATAAAGCACAGAAATTAAAGTCTCGAATAGCTTACTCCACGGCCCAGTCTCAACCACGACACCACATGACGAGTGTATCTGGCAACAATGGTGAAAGTCCAAGCTGAGAGCAGCAACACCGTTTGCGATAATGAAGCTAGCACGGCAGTCAGGTTCGATGATACGGTTCAAGGCAATATTGGTCATGAAAAAGAACCAAGTACCGACAGGCAACGAGGAACGAACTCTGACGAGACCCATGCTGCAAACGTGAAGTCTGATGCCGAAAAAGGTGCAACAGAAACTGGCGAGGGATCTCCTACGCCAGACCCAAACATCGTCGACTGGTCGGGCCCCAACGACCCTGAGAACCCACGGAACTGGTCCAAAGCCTACAAGTTGACCAACATCATCGCCATCAGCCTATCCGTCCTATACACCAACCTCGCAACCACAATGTTCGCCCCCGGCGCCGCTACAACGAAACGCGAATTCGGTTTCAAAAGCAACACAGTTGAAGTCCTGACCATCACCATGGCATGACTCGGTTTTGCGCTTGGCCAGTTATTCATACCCCCCATGTCTGAGGTCTTTGGCCGCATGCCCATCTACCGCACCAGCTCAGTATTCTATATGGGGTTTACGGCTGGTTGTGCAAGAAGCACTAATGTTGCTGAGTTTCTGGTCTTTCGGTTGCTAACTGGCATGGCTGCTGCGTCGTATATGTCTACTGGTGGGGGTACGGTGGCTGATCTTTTGCCGAAGGAGGAGAGGGGTGTTGCGATGGCTATTTTCACGGCTGGACCGCTCTTCGGGCCTGTACGATTTCTTTTCGATGTTTGGAGATTTTGGTAAGCTAATAGTCAAACTAGGTCCTCGGTCCCATCGTGGGAGGATTCGTCGTTGAGAGTCTTGGATGGAGGTGGTGTTTCTACCTTACTTTGATACTTGTAAGTATCACTCCGTCCACATCCTTTTTTCCCCTTTTCTCTTCTTTTTTGTTGCGTCAGCTAACAGGAGGTGTAAATACCAGGCCGGTTTGGTTACAACCGTCACCTTTTTATTCATGCACGAGACGAGCTCCATCAACATACTCAAGTCCAAGGCCGCTAGACTTCGTAAAGAGACAGGCAACCCGAACCTCCGCGCCGTCGGCGATAAACAGATCCCAGTCAAGCAGCTCGTGCTCCATGACCTAACCCGACCTATGCAATTCCTCTTCCAATCGCCCATCGTCGCTCTAATCTCACTCTACATCGCCTTCAACTTCGGCGTAACCATGCTTCTCTTCGCCAGATTCCCCACGGTATACGAAAATACTTATCACTGGAGTGTCAGCGTTTCCGGACTGGCGTACATTGGTGTTGGAGTTGGCTGCGCCATAGGCGTCATCACCTTTGCCAAGCTTAGTGATCGTCTGCTGAAAGCTAAAGGAGGAAACTACCGCGCTGAACGACGACTTATCATGATGATGTTTGTCTCTCCAATGTTTCCAATCGGGTTGTTTATCTATGGTTGGACCACTGAGTACAAGGTGCACTGGGTAGTGCCCATCATCGGTACTGCAATCGTAATCTTACTGGTGCTTTTCTGCCACTTGCCGCCCCGACACTCTATGCCAACCTGGGCCTGAGTTGGGGAAACAGTGTTTTGGCTTTCATTACGGTTGCTTTTATACCTGTGCCGATTTACTTTTATTTGTGCGGTGCATCCCTTCGGAAAAGGTTTCCTGTCGAGATCTGACGCAGATGATGGTGCCCCCGACTCATTCTAGGAATCTTGATATCTGGTAGAAACCATGTGTCGCCAGTGCCCTGATGCCTCTTTTCCTTCCTAATTTACTATCTTTGTTTTTCCTTTCTAATTTACTGTATTTAGCTATTTCCTTTTAGACTAGATTCCTACTAAATAGAACTAGTTAAAGATATATCTTAATAAATTTATCTTAGACTTTAATATAGTTTAAAAACAGATTTACACCTCAAATACTTTAATGCCTTGACAAATAACTAAGAATCATTAAAACACCTTCATTGAGGTAAATTGCTTAGTCATGCGACATGACATGCTTTGTGCCGCTCATCTCATCATTTTAGACCAAAAGACGCCAATACCCCGGTCGAACCTTGATGACGCCAATCACGCAAGAGAAGGTCAGCTCATGGATACAGTGGCTGATAACCGCTTTGACACTGACACAATTACTGGAGAATGATCGCCATAGATAAATTGCTCAACTGCCGAGGTTAGCTTGACCTGCAGACAGTTTGACCCGTTTGTCCCTGCAGCTGTGATAACGACATACCCGACGCTGTATACGCAATGTGAGGAGATATCTGCCTATATAGACAGCATGACTCTCAGGTAATTTTTCTCAATTTGTTATTCTCTATAGAGTCATATTGTCATCATACCCCAAAATTTCGCATCATGGCCACCACTTTTGAGAGTTCTGACCCAGCTGTCTACAAAGAGTATGAAGCTCAGTGGTCCACTCTCCCCACTGACGCTGAGGGCTGGATCAAGCGTGCCAAAGATGTCGCTCAAGTCCTAGCAAAAGACGCTCCAGCTCGAGAGCGCGCAAACAAGTCTCCAAAGGCAGAAGTTGCTCTTCTCAAGCACTCTGGTCTTCTCAAGATCCTCGGTCCGGCTAAATATGGCGGTGGTGAACAGCCATGGAGTATTGGCTTCAGAGCAATTCGCGAAGTCGCCAAGACGGATGGGTGAGTCCTATCTGACATGATATGAGACATAAATGCTGATGAGTGACAGGTCTGTTGGCATGCTTCTCGGCTACCATCTCGTCTGGTCCACAACCGCCAACGTAGTCGGAACTCCTGAGCAGGCAGACCGCACGCACAAACTAATCATCTCAAACAACTACTTCGTCGGCGGTGCCGTGAACCCTCGCGACAACGATCTCAAGATCACTTCCAACGGAGATAAGATTGTCTTCAATGGTTTCAAGAACTTTAGCACTGGCGGTGTGATCTCAGACTTGACTGTTCTTGAGGGTGTTTATGGTGAGAAGGAAGAGCACATCTTTGCTATTGTTCCGACGCAGCAGCCTGGCATTCAGTTTAAGCATAACTGGGATAATGTTGGGCTGAGGCTTACGGAGTCGGGGGGTGTTAATATCGAGAATGTTGAGGCTCCATGGGGTGATGCCTTGGGATGGGATGTTGAGGCCAAGAAGCCTGATCCCAAGATATTGGCTATTCCATTTACCAGCCTCTTTTTGCCGACGTAAGGTGTTTGTGTGTCTTGTTATTCTTCGAATTTGCTAACATGAGATACAGAATTCAGCTTAACTTTGCCAACCTTTACCTCGGCATTGCGGCTGGTGCTCTTGAGTTCGCCAAGGAGTATACTCTCAAGAACACTCGCGCCTGGCCCTTCGGCGGCGATGTAAGTACCAAAACCTCCCATAACAACATTCTCTAATAAATCACCAGAACAAGGAGAAAGCAACAGACGAATTCTACGTCCTCTCCACCTACGGCAACTTCTTCGCCCACCTCCGCGCCACCGAAGCACTCGCGGAGAAAGTCAACGCCGAAGCAGACTCCCTCTACGCAAAGTACTCACAAGATCGCTCTGCCGTTACAGCCGAGCAACGCGGTGAATTTGCCGAATGGGTCGCCAGTCTCAAGGTCGTCACTACAGACACTGGTCTTAAGATCACGTCGGGAGTGTTTGAAGTTACGGGTTCGAGGTCGACAGCTGCCAAGGTTGGGTTAGATAGGTTCTGGAGGGATTTGAGAACGCATACGCTACATGATCCTGTGGCGTATAAGAATAGGGAGTTGGGAAGGTATCTTTTGTTGGGAGAGTATCCTGAGCCTACTTGGTATACTTGATGAGATAGTCATGATGTTAGATATCTCACAGGATAATCACTGAGAATACCATACGACGCCTAGTACTTGAGCCTGATGGATATTGTGTAAGAATGGTGCACTTTATCGATAGTTAGCTCTCTACAGCTTCTAGTCTCTGACACATGGAGACCCGAGTGAACAAAAGGCCAGCTCTCCCATCGTAAAAGAATTACAAATTGCATCCAAGTGCTTCAAATCCCCCATTTCCGGAGCTAAGCCCTGAACAAAAGAGATCTCTTCCTTTCATGAACCAAACCCTCAGTTCTTTGCCTTCTTGGTCTCTGGCCCCGCGTAAGCATCAGTCTGGCCAATCTTGGTCCAAGGAGCGAAAGCCTGTTACAACGGTCAGCTAAGAATTATCACAATGAATAGAGAACACTCACGTTCTTGACATTGTGCAGCGTCGCAGCAAGTTCAGGAAAGTGTCGACACAAAACATCCTTCATGGTGTTATTCTGCACCCAATTGATGCCCTCACGAGTGTACACCTCAGGACACCAACCATCACCGGCAAGGAAGCGATCGGACTTGATGCGGCGAGTGGCCATGAGGATAAACACGCGGAAGGCAGTGTCGCTAAAGCCAAAGCCCTTGGGCAGAGGCTCGCTGAGCGTACCGACAAGAAGATCTACGGCTTCGAGATCGCCGTCGTAGACTTCTTCCAACTCAGCAGCCAGCTTGGCATCACCGCCTGTAAGATCAAGGAAGCTCTTTGCGGGTGCCATGTGGAACAAACGACGGAAAGCGTTGTAACGAGGAACGCCGCGCTCACGATCACGAAGAATGTCAATGGTTCCCAAGTCCAAGTGGCGACCGTGAGGAAAGTCTTTATCGCCTGGGATGTTCAAGTCGCGCAAGAAATTGGGCATGTTGTGAGCTCGGATGGCACCTGGGTAGTTGACGCCGAAGGAGTAAAAGACATCGGCGAATGATAGACTCAAACCTGATTTGTCGTCGTCGAAAGGCTTGCGGGCTGACTCAAAGGCAACGTCTTTGATGGGAAGTGTACCCTTGTGTTGACCGTCTTTGATGCTGAAGAATGCTACGTTATCGGGGATGAGAGGATGGAGACGGTAGACGGAGACGAATTCTTCTGTGAGGCAGTAGGGCGCGTTGTCGTGATCGACACCTGATCCGGGAATACCAGAAATGACTTCTGATTTGTTGTCAAAGACACGGCCAAAGACATGCCAGAGCTATTAAAGTCAGTCAGTAACTATTTATAATGGGGACCAGTCTATCAGAGGACATACCTTGTCACCCAAGAGCCCCCACCAATTCGCATTCATCCCAATCTGCAGCGCCGGGTGCTGCAGAATACCCGGTGTCCACTCAACAGTATGAATCTTGGCCATAAGAGCACAGTTGATAAGTCGCGCAGTATCAAAGATCTGATCACTCGACCAGCTCGGATTCGAAAGATGAAGCTGCGTGGCAATGGCGTTATGCTCAAGCGCAAACAAGGCGTGAAGAAGTTCAAGCCCCAACCACCAATTCTGTCTGAACCCAGTCTTGGGGATACCATCCTTCGATCGAGGGAGGAACTGCACGCCATCTTCACGCGTAACATGAAGTTGACCGGGATATGATCTATCACACTTTGCTCGGAGAGCTTTTGTCTCAGCTTCAGTGGATCCGTAGATCTGAGAGGCGTCCCACCAATGGGTGCACTCGTTGGTATAAGCAGGTGTTTCTATATCTTGTTGTGAAAGAGGATCATCCTTCTTTGTTCTGGGAATTTTCATGATGCGCTCTGACCATCTGTCGGCTTTGTCTAGAGGAATCTCAACGTCTTTGTCGCCGTTTGTGACGAGGGAGTGCTGTGCCCAATCATGGACTTGGAACTGGATCCAAGCTGCGGCGAGAAGATTGACGATTTCGGCGGGTTTGAACTGGCCTTCAGGTCTAGCGAGAATCTTTTCAGAGATAAGTCTTGGGTTTGGAGTTAGAAGTTCCTGCTGAGTGGGCGGCGCGGTATTCTTTCTGGGAACATTTCGGCCAAATCTCATACCAGCACAGCCCATCTTTGGCTGCGCCAGATCGTTGAAATCACCATCAGAGTTTCTAGTCGCGATGAACTTTGAATTCTTCACGGGACAATCAGCCGCAGTGCCTTGAAACTCGGCGTTGGGGTAGGTGTCGTGAAGGTTCTTCTCGCGGAGTTCATATCGAAGAGCGAGGAGATTAAAGACACCGAGCCATGTGGGCAGTCTGTGCCAGTGGACAAAGATGTTTACAACTTTCCAAAGACGAATATAAACGGACTTGAAGATGGATTTAAGGGAAATCATGTTGAAGTGAGAGAGTCCAATGAGTAGTGTAACGATAGAAAAGGAAACAGCGAGGGACTCTTTACTGAGTACAGAAGCCATCTTGCGTGTGTCCCTTAAATTTCCGGAGGGGATCATGGTCGCTTTATACCTGTAATCACGGGCTTCGAACTAGGCAGAATATAGGCACATGCAGGCCATCCCTCCTTGTGATCTATCACCAGTTGGGCGAGGGGCGTCGTGCTAGGTAACACAGTATGTGACGAAGCTTATTTGTTGACTCACGGGCTTGTATCCCCCTCCATTCCATATTTTTCTGAGCCATTTACCTATCGTGAGCAAAGACAGCGGTGATGCCTAGCCGAAGAAGTGAATGGCGTTCCACAAAGTGTAATCTCGGTGACTGCCGAAGCTTACTGTAGGCAATCACAAGAGTCTCGTCATGCACCGATTGAGCTGTGCATTGCATGTGTTACTGGGTGTTATGGGCATGTGAAATGCTAAGAGGGGAGGTTCGTGTGGCGTTTGTTCAGCCCTCAATAGTTCAGCCCTGGGGCGGGAGCTAAGCGCGTATAGAACACGCACCATACCGTATTCACAGCAAGATATGTGATAGTGTCCCGTGAGATCAATAGTTTATCGGCCTAGAACCAAAACTGAGCGTTTTAGCGTCATATCGTATCTCGTGGCTGCGGCTGAGGATGCGATAGGTATTTGGTGGTCGAAGCTTGTTTCTCCCGTTACGAAAACGTCGTGTTTGATTGGTTGATAAGGGTTCGCAGGTGAGACATGGCTATGCAGCTGAAAGCTGGACTACGTTTTCAGTAACTGTTCTCCGAGTGCTATACTTGTAGTTATGGGTATTGGTGTGATAAGGAGGCCAAAGAAGTATAGCGACATGGATTTCATCACTTGATACTTCAATCAACAGGAATATCATCACATTATGCATGCTTTGCCGCATTCACTATGAGGAGGGAACTTTGGGTATTCGTATCCGGACATATCTACCCGACAGCAGGACAAGCTATTAGAACTGAGCAGTACCAAATCATAGTCATTATATGATACAAGAGAATAAGAAAAACGATCCTCCCATCTTACTTCTACCGCGCTCTCACTCCTTCTTCTCCTTCTCCCCCTTCTTATTCTTCGGGACTCTAACAAGCCAATACAACGCCAAAGCCGCAAAAACATTAAAGATGATATACACCCACATCAGCCCAAAATTCCTCCACCGCTCATCATAATGTGACTGAACCCTCGCCAAAAACACATTACTGTCCCCAATAGTACAATACGTGCAAGAACTGTTGCTACTCTCGTCCACAAGATAACCCCCCGCGCTCTTGATATACGCCTGCATATACTCCCCGCACGTCTTCCCCTCCGGCGGTGGGAAAACAACATATTCGTTCTGCGCACAGACAGCTTCTGTATTTGCCACCGCGGTGGACAAGATGGCTGAGATGAGGTATGTGAACGGACTGACGCGATACATCCAGATCCAGAACTTGGGGAAACTGTCTGGTGGTGCGAGAACACCGCAGAATATGAGACACATCATGAAGAGCAGGTTGGCGATGTTTCCTCCTGTTTCAGCTGAGCTGCACCCTGCGATTATGAAATCGGTAAAGGTGCAGGTGAAGAGCATAAAGACGAGGAAGAGCAGGAACATCAGGGCACCACGCTCAGCTACTGCGTCGGTGGGTGCGGCGTTGCGGTATAGACCGATGGGGTAGTACCAGCAAAAGTACATAATCGCAGCCATGAGGGTGTTCCAAGGGATTTCGACGATGATTTGACTGAGGATGAAGACTTGCCAGCTGTACGTTTTGGAGGGCCGTTCTCTAACTTCATATAAATCTCGTTGAATGACAAAGTGCGGCATCTGAATAGTCAGTCTTGCTCGTGTTAGACCAAATTTGAGGGAATTTGGCGTACCTGTTGCTGCGTGAGCTGGCCAAAGACAGTCAACACCTGGAAGATCGCAAACATCTGATTCTGCAGTCCAAGCGCCGTGTTAGGAGCTTGATAAAATGAAAAGCCAATAAACAGTGCGACAAGTGTACACAGCGCCGCTTTCGAGTAGATATACGACGGCGTTCTCCAATACTGCTCAAAGACTCGCGTCGTGACATACTTCAACTGCGTCGTGAACGTAGCTGCAAACTCATCGTACAAATGCGGATCTTCATCCTGACTCTTCTCAACCTTATGATGTGATAAGTCCTGCAAGTGTTTCTGAACTTCAGCAAACTCGGAGGAATCTTTCCAGATCTGGGGCCAGTCGAGGTCCGTCTCGGAGCCAGGCGCTGCACCGATTACTTCGAGCATCCATTCTGCGGGGTTTGCTTCAGGTGGACATGGTTCTGCGCCGTGAGATTCGAAATAGCGAGTCATTGCGAGGGAATGATCGCCGATGTCTCCGAAATATACTGTTTTCCCTCCGCTGGCTAGGAAAAGTAGACGATCGAAGCGCTGGAAGAGCATGGCTGATGGTTGGTGGATGGTGCAGAGGATAGCTTGTCCACTGCGAGCCAATTTTTCCAACAGGTCCAGAATAGCCCATGAAGTCTGGGAATCCAATCCCGAGGTAGGTTCATCGACAAACAGTAAAACTGGCGGTTTTGCAGCAAGTTCAACACCAATTGTTAGTCGTTTCCGTTGTTCCACATTCAAACCCTCGCCTAAAACACCAACAACGGCTTCGGAATAGTCCTGCATATCTAGCATTTTGATGACTTCATCAACATACGCGATCTTCTGTTTCACTGGTATGTGTTTTGGCTGACGCATGATGGCGGAGAAGTTGAGGGCTTCGCGGACTGTTGTTGTGGATAGGTGTAGGTCTTGTTGCTGGACGTAGCCTGTTTTACGCTGGAAGGAGGCGTCGCGGAGTTTGTCGTCGACGAGGATGTCGCCGTGGATGACGCCCATGCTTGTGCGGTCGGCGAGACAATCGAGGAGGGTTGTTTTGCCGGCTCCTGAGACGCCCTAAATTTGTTAGTGCTGAGAAGGATATGGTGTTGCAGGGGGCGTACCATTAGAGCTGTCATTGTACCGGGCTTGACCCATCCGGCTACGTTATCAAGAATACGCCTGTTTTCACTCTTGATCTTGATGTCGTAGCAGACGTTGTTCCAGTGGAAGACGCTCGTTGACTTGAAGTTTGACGGCTGCCCCTCTCCATAGCCTTCTTTCTCAGTGACAACCACGCGACCCGCTGGACTAGACTCTGCATCGACTCTGTTCTTCGCAAGTCTGTGTCCACGACGAAAAACAAGAACTTCTCCTTTTGACTTCTTTGCACTGACAGCTTCAGCAAAGAACATGTACGTCGCAAGGAAAAGAAGTGTGAAAGCAATAACGATGCCAACATTTCGCCACTTGTGCGCATGGTAGTACGAGAACGACAAGTTGATATACCTGTCCCCTGAAACCATCGGCTCGCCCTGTACAGCACCAACAGTCGAACAAACTCGATTCTCAGGCGCTGCATCCGGATACGTAGGAATGAACAAGTTACACTCAAACTTGCGGTTATGAAACTCATTCACCATAAGTGACTCAAACGCATACGCAAGAGGATTGACGTAGTTGATCCACCGGCACCAACCGAGCATATAGTCGATCTGAATAACAAAGCCCGTGAAGGTAACTAGTGCGAGGATGAGGAGGGCAGCGGGGACCATAGCTTGGGAGAGTGTTCGAGACGCAGAAGCGATTGTTCTGAAAATCATGGACATGCAGAGCGTGACGAGGAATGTGATGAAGAGGAAGAAGAAGAAGGGGCCGGGTTCTCGGCGGAGGTTGGTCATGAAGTAGAGTGTGAGGTTGTACGTGAAGGCGTTGAGGATCTTGTAGGGCATGTCGCAGAGCATAGAGGCCACTGCTTCAGACGATGGATGATACAGAGCGTAGCGATCGTGTTTCTCAACGATGGGTCGTTGAGCGTACAACGTAAGAATCTAGAACTGTTAGCCAAAGCTGTGAATATGACAAAGGTTGATGAGTGTACCTCGAGAGCACTGGAGAACGCATTGGACAGACAAGCCAAAAACAGCAAAGCCCCCCTCTGAAAAAAGCTCGAAGTCGTCTGATTGATATTATAAAACACACTCCCCACAATAAGCGCCATAATGAAATTCCCAAACAACTGCGTCAGCGTAATAGTCGGATCCGTCACAAGCCGCTTAAAACCCCGCCAGACACAGAGCTTCGTCTGCTGCCAGTAGCTCAAGGTATACGGGCTATTCTTTCGTTGGTTCTTCGCTTGCGCTGCGCGTCGATTCGCTCTAAACTCTTCTGCTTCAGGTCCATTAATCGGAAAGTCGCGTTTATACTCTTCGATTTCGCGCTGGAGAAGGACGTTGGCTTGTGAGGCTTTCCACGCTGCTGCGAATTCATCTGGTGTTCTCGGTGCTCGGTCTTCAAACCCTTTTCGAATAATTCGCTCTTGTGGACTCGTCATCGACGTCAAGAAATCAGGCACCGTCTGTCTTGCTGGACACTCAAATCCCAGATCTTCGAAATACCGCTTCGCCATTTTCGTTCCCCCAAAGAAAATCTGCCTTCCCTCATACAGCACAAGAACCTTGTCAAAAATATCATAAGCAGCTTGTGGAGCCTGATATATCGACACCATAGCCGCCGTATCAGACATCTGCGTCTGCAGCCTCAACGTCTTACAAAACTCGACCGCATTCGCTGAATCCAGACCTCTTGTGCTATTATCCCAGCACTGCAGCGGTGCGCCGCTTAGAGAAGCTTCGGCGATGGTGACGCGTTTGCGCTCGCCGCCGGACACGCCGCGGACGTACTCGTTTCCGACTTTTGTGTTTACGGTGTGGCTTATGCCGAACATGGCCATCACCACGTCGCGGGAGTGCGAGATGAAGGTCTCGCGGTCGATGTCGCCGGGGATGGAGCGCGGGGCGCGGGCGTGGGCGGCGAAGTCGAGGGTGTCGCCGACGGTGAGGTGGGGGAAGTGGACGTCTACTTCTGCGGTGTAAATTGCTTCGCCGCGGTGGCGGGTGTGCATCTCATGGGCCGTTATGCCTGGTTATGTTCAGCCAGTTCAAAGTCTGAAGAGCCTGGTGACTTACCCCTGTAGTTGAAGTAGGCATCGTCGTTTATGTAGATACCACTAGTCTCGCCGGAAATGGTCTTGAGATATGTTGAGCAGCCAGATCCAGGAGGTCCCAATACCACCAACATCTCTCCGTTCTTGACAACACCATCAAAGTCTCGAATGATGTCGATCCTAGTCTTTCCGTAGCCCATCAGCTGTCGTGGAAGTGCAGCGACGTCAAGCCAAATATTGGCCACGTTCTTCTGATAATCTGTTGGCTGGCCATATCCAAACACATTGAGATTCTGGTAGCAAACACCAGCTTTTCGGTTAGTAAACCCAGTCTCACTGTGCAATTTCGAAATGGCTTTTGCCCAAGCCAAAGCTCGGAACTTGTCGCTTCTGGGATTCAGGGGGCTGTTTTCATCTGCGGTAAAGGGGTTGCCGCTGATAGCAGACATTTGACTCTGGTTGGTGTACTGGCGTGCCAAATCGCGAACGATACTGTGTCTGCGCTCGAGCTCCGAGTCTTCTTCATCTTCTGTGGTGGATTTGGCTGGTGTTTCGTGCTTGGAAGCCATGTGGTCTTGAGAATAGTTGACAGGGGTTGTGTCTGAACTTGGATGTACGGGTGTTTGAAGGCCATGAGTTGAAGTAGTAGTCTGAGTGTTTGCTGTCACATTTGGTCCCAGTCCAGGTAACGGTGCTGGTTGGACGGAAGTACCGCCCATATAAGTTGATGCCATGATTGATTTGCTTAACCTGTGTTTCTTGCGGAGTGCTATGGGGTATTTTGGAGACTTGTGTATCAACAGAGATAGTATGGGCCGAGAGTTTTGAGCTTCAGGAATCTAGCGATTGAGTACAAGCAAGTGGACTCATAATGATCTGATGTCCAATGCTTCAGCCTCTCATATCAATAGAATTTGCAATACGAAAAAGCTGCAACGAACCGCTGGAAATAAAACTTCAGTATCGTGATAATGAACACATAAACCACACAGTCCTTTTAAGTCGGCCAAGCGGACTCTTGTCAGAATGCGTCCCCCGAATCGCGTGTTCACCAGAATTATCCGCATCTCCAAGTTCCAATATCCCGGTCTGTCACCCCCTGGCCTCGGGAAGTTGTGGAGAGCTCTCGGGATGCTTCTCGAGCCCGACTGCCCGAGTGTGGCACCCCCATTCCCCGCCATGTATTTGTTGCATGTTCTGCTACCCAATCGTCTTCACCCTAGTCCGCGGAGGGTTTTGAGTTTGGGCTATATGCTTTTAAAGTCGACATCGACATCTCATGAGAGGCAAGTTGAGATATTGTAAGAACAATAATTATCGTAAATTCCATACGAGAATGTCGAGTCCTGCTTCGCATCGGGATGAGTCTACGGACTTGAGCCCTACAGTTACAAACACATCGATGGATTCGGAGCCAAAGAAATCGAGCAAGAGAGTACTGTCATGTGTGCTCTGCCAACAGAGGAAAAAGAAATGCGATCGGAAGAGTCCGTGTTCAAATTGCATAAGGGTAATTCCCTCAACAAAACCTCGGGTAGAGTTTGATACTGACGATTAGATAGCTCAAAACAGTCTGCACTCCAAGTTTACCAGCTCCGCCAAGGAAGCGCAGACGCCCGAATCAAGATCTTCTGGAAAGGCTTGCGAGATGTGAAGAACTTCTCCGGCATTGCACTTGCATAAGACTTCCAACGCCGGAGCATAGTCCACCAAATCAACGCGAGCAGTCACCCTTGAGCTTACACGAAGGCGATGATTTGAAAAGGAAGAGGAGCAGAGAGTCGTCGCCTACAGTGACAAGTTGATAGACACCTGGAGTCGTCCTCTCACACGAATGAGTTCTCGAAGAAAACATGGATGGTCGGGCGGTTTGTTATTTGGCATTGAAGTCTCCTGGTGCGAAGCTTCATATTTTCTAAGACCAGTTCTCTGGCAATTGGGTTTTGTCTTGATGGAGTTGAGGTTTTTCATTGGAGATGGACCATCTGGCAGACAATCACGGACGACTTGCCTGCATTTATGACGATACCCAATTCTCTTGTTTCAACATCTCAGTCTCTGAGAAACAAAATAATTATTTCAAGCGATCCCTCTTTATATAAGACGATCAGGTACTTATACAATCACTATCGAAACCTACTTGTTCTAAACACGCGTCTTCTCGTTTAGCATAGCGAAACCGAAATGCGAAAACGTAAAAAACCTGGGGCCTTTGAGTTACTCGGACAGATCTGACCCTCCATCAGCAAAGCCATTACAGGGGTTCTTTACAGGGATCACCCGCTGAAGACCAATCATTCGGCAGCCCGCTTTTCAAGGGTTGCAGGTGATCAATTGACGTGAGGGGATCAGGCCAACCATAGCGTTGTCTTGACTGAATTGGTGGCGTGAGCTTAAAGTCAGTGGTCTGAGTTGGTCTACGGGGTTTTGGAGTGTCCGCTTCCCGAATAGCTTCAGATGGGGGTTGGGATGGGTGAGGTGGTATTTGCTCAGCATTATGTGAGATTGACTCAGAATATGTTGACACGGAGACAGGCATAGATGTGATTCTGATATCTGGATTGATAGTCAATCTTGGATGTTTGCTATCTAGATAATTTACGACCAGCCGGAGAATAACACAAGACCGTACCCCTAGCTTCAACACTTGACATATTTCCAAGCGAGGCGGTTATACGGATATACGCAAATAGAAATGCTTATTTCGATCCCGTCGATCCATTTCTCTAACGGCTAAATATCCACCTCCACAATGTCACATCACCAACATCACACCACTTCAAGAATCCTACGGACGGAGTATCTCTCGAGTCCGTACTTCCGGCCGATACCCCAGATTTCTCGAAAGGGAAGATAGTCTGATGCTCGTCGGGCCTATTTGCCGATAAGATTCTGATGATGCAAAATGACATAGTTTGTTTTCCGGTAATAATCGATATGCCGTTAGAGGTTGGCGTGTTGGTGGTTTGTGCTGTCGCTGTAAATTTTGGGTAGAGCGAGTAATAGCTTGGACCTCATATTCGAAGCTGTTCATTCAGAAATGGATATTTACTGACCATTAACCAGTTACATCGTACAGTTGCTAGTCATGGGGTAGTCCTTATTGACTGGGATACGTTCAGTCAGCCATTGCAGTCAGTTTTGGTAGGCAGCGACAAAGTCTTTACTCATTTTCTCAGAGGAGTACTATAGAATGGTTTGTTATCCAGGAACATGGGTAAGATACTGCGAAAATACAATCTCTTGCATGCAACCCAGCCAACGAAAAGTATTTATATACTAAATAACCTGCAGGTCTTTTTTCCTTTTTCGTCAGTATTGAGGTTCTTTTCTCTGAGTCTCTGTATGGTCACTTTTACTATACTAAATCCATTTTCTCCTCACTTGTCCCCGATCTCTCATCAATCATGCCTGGGCAACGAAGCGCCTGCTTCCTTTTTGGTTCCTCTTTTTTCCTCGCCTTAGCTGTAGCGTGAGTTCTGTTCCAGTGGACCGGGGCCCTCGTTGAACTGTCTCACGTTTTGTCTCGAGCTCAGGTAAAATCAACCTTCGTATAGCATCCTCGACAGTTTTGAGAAGCCTGGGGCTGTTTGTGTTTAGCTGTGTCCCTGGGTTGACTTTGGTGGAATCTGTGCTGTTGCTATGCTGGATTTGTTTGACTTTGAGTCGTGATCGTCTGGCGACTTTTTGGTCTCCAAGGTCTCGTGTCATCGTTAGGCGTATATCCTGAATCAAAAGATTAATAACATGCATTCTTTCCTGGTACCTTTGTTGTCACACTGCCTTTTCATTTCTCATCCTCGACCTCGACAGGTCCTCGTGGACTTGCCTGTCATCCCCGTCCAAGACCGTGGTTGCCTTCAAGGTCAGCCAGGCTTTGTTGAAAGCAAAAAATGTTTGGGGATTGGAAAATACCCATGAGGCAACCGTCAAGTAGTCCATCCAAAGCTATGTCAGAAGCACGGTCAAACACGGTTGGTCTTTTTAACCTCAGGATGGTATTTTGTGTCAACTACTTTCCTCTTAGAACTTAGGCGTACACAACGGTAGGGCGACTACCAAAAGGAGAACTCTGGTCTTTTCCCTTCGAAGTATTCCTTAAGTAAGGCAGTCTGTGACTTCGTAGTCTTTCTCCTGCCCGAACATGTCGGTAGTGACCGTAGTGATGTCTGCAGGTATATCTGGGGGCCCAGCAGACAAGCTACCGGCATTAAGATATATCGTTGATTCTCCTTGTTGAGACTTATCTTGTTTCACTCCAGTCACTGCATCCTTAGTCGCAGTTTGAGTCCGTCGCCGAATTCTAGGCGCCAGGTCTCGTGAACTCTTATCTCTGGACTCAGGTGAGGAGTCAGAATTTCTCAAATGGTCCATTATCCCTTGCATTGCTACTCTCGGTTTGACAACTGTCAGGACTTTCAGAGTTATCAACCTTTTTATCCACAGTTCTCCCCATGAAATCTAGACCTACTAGATTCGTACAGGACGGCGGCGGAGGTATATATAACGGCATCGAAGTAGTCTGTTGACTCGACTTGCAACCCAAATCAATGAGATACTTGACTAGATCTATTGCCTCACCATAGGGTTGCCGGAAGGGACAATCAAGCTCTCTGCGAGGTGGCAACTCTCGATTGCGTTTGGCTTGTGCTTGAGCGAGAGCTCGAAGATACGCCCGTCTGTTGATGAGTGCGTGGTCAAAGTCAAACTCATCTGTACTCAGCTCGCTCTCTCGATTCTCCCAATTCGCATAGATGCTATCAACCGTTCCCTTATCAAGAGGGTCAAGAATCGTATCACGGCAAGGCCAGTAGGTTGGTATGACAGCCGTTATATCCTCTTGCGCCGCAACTAAAACACTCTATATCTTGGCGACCAGCGACTCAAACTCTTGTACCGAGCTTCTTTGACGATGCAGTCAGCTAGGGAGTACAGTTGCGCATTCGATAACTGGGGTCAGGCCTACAGGCTCAGAAGTTGAAGCAACAACAAGATACTTTCTCGTTCGCGATCAAGGCGCATCTTTCTCGTGTCGTCTTCCTTCCAAAATGCCATGAAACCAGCTTTATAGTCACGCTGATAAGAAAACAGCTCAAACTCCTGTTGGATGCACGCCGATGTCGCGCGGCAGCCCTTGACAGCAATGGAGAAATCCCCGTCGACCTTGTGTCGCGAGATTGCTTCTTGATTATCTTGCAGCGCGATTTAAACACCCTACAAGGCTCCTTGAATAAGTCGGGCCTCTTCAGCTAGGTCGAGAGCGAGTCAGCCGCGACGGCGATGGTGCTAATGATCTTTTTGACCTCAATCGCGCATTTCTAGACAGCGGCGGCTAGCGCGACTTTGGGACTGATGATGCTAAGAGGGTTCATTTAACGCCTGAGACCCTCCTGTAGGGTATGGACCAGATCCGTATGGTCTCATCAGGCCAAGCTCCCCAGAGGTTCCGAAACTACTGCGAGCCTGACGTTGCAGGCCTGTTGAGTGTTGACTCTACGTTTCCAGTTTCATCCTCCAGGGTGGCAGTGCAACAGAAATCACAATGAGGGATTCACAGGGATTGGATAAGAATGCATGTCTAGCGACCCACGGGAATTGTTGTAGTTCTAGCCAGCAAATTCTAAGTGACGTTAAGCCGCAACGTAGGACGACAGCCTGATTTGATCCATATCGACTGCAGTAGGCAATGGCGACAAGTCGCAGGCAGAGCACTCCAACATGAAGGAATACTGATTATATCGAACGGCCGAGATTAAACCGTCGCTCACTAGGATAAGAACCAACGCTGTCTTGTGAATTGGGTTGTTGATTGCTACTTGCGCTAATTAGGTGCGTATCTCCCCTATACGATGGACCATGACCCAATTCCTTGTCGCACCCTTAGACATTCGCCTTGTCACAGATCAGACGAGAAAACAGGAACCGAATCTGGCTAATCTCCCCAAACGGACTTTCTGTTGTATACAGTATTGGACATCAATGACTACGGACAAGACCCATTCGACAATCACCTTGTTTTTATTCACGCAACTCTAACCTCTGTAACCCCTCACAAAATATCGAAGCCTGTGTCGGAGCTAAAACTATCCCTGCTTGGATCGACAGGGCCAGCTGGCTGCTCAACGCGCCTTGTTGCGTGTAGGAGGTAACCTTGTACTCTCGACTACCTGTCAGCAGTTGTTTTTCGCTTTCCAACACTGGCTTGGTACTTGGGATCAATCTCCGTACGTGAGTTATGTTTCACGGTTACGCCTCCAGACCAGCAGAGTCTGCAAAAGCTTGCTCACTACCTAAGTATAAGACGAAAGTAGTCTATATAACGCGCGTGCAACCTCTAGCATTTCACGGACAAGATACAGCAATGTCTTCTCCACTTGTGAGCAGCTCTAAAGAACAGATATTTCACTGCCAGCTCACGGCTTTAGTTCTTCCCTGGAGTTTTCTTCAGGGGTGTACCTTTGGAGAATATGACAAGGATATGAAGAGAGGTGCCCAGCTAAGAGGGGGCTCCCTATATTAGCGCCTTTGCCAATGACGTATGCTTATTTTACCATCCCTGAGCGCTGGTGACCTCTTTGTGTGATCTAGACGACGCAATATGGCTGGGCATGGTAGACAATTGACGTCTTAATAGCTCATACTATTGCTAGGGATGCAGGAAAGAATGATGATATCAAGTTCATTTTCACAATTACTGTGGATGAACTTGCTCAGTTCTACCTTGAATGCAACCACCTCGTGCGTTAGCATCAGGCTATTGAAATCATAGGTGCTGAAAGGTCAAACAAACACTGAGTCACTGTGTCCCAGCGGTGTCTAAACCCGACGCTGCGTCGTATCACTCGGTTATCTTATCGCGTGGTTGGTTCTGATATAAAGAAAGCGTGGCAAGCTGAAAACCCAACAAGGGGCCACCGTTTCTTGGCAATTCAGTTGGTCCAATTGCACCGGTCCGATGGTACACAACCATCAAGGGACAGGAAGCATAATTCCGCACATTTCCCCGGGTCTTCCGTTGCTGTGACCCAAGATCCTGGTAAGGCCGACACCCCGAGCCAATGGCACATTGCTACGACCTTGATGATTTCCAAGTTGGCGGCTATACAGTGCGCTGTTAACAGTGGCCGACTACTAATTAAAACTGCACACCAAGATTATTGTGATGAAAAGAAGTTGGAGTGTTGTCGGAGCATTAACTGGGTACTGTACGCGGAGCTATAAAGCCGCCATGATCCAGCCGCACGTTTGCTCGCTTAGAATTGTGGCTTTGAACTATTGAAAGCCTTGGGCGACTGTCAACTCTAAACGAACCTCGTCATTCTCATCTCACGCGGGGTGACGCGGCCAAATCTCTGAAGTAATTGTGAATATGGGCAATCTTTGAATCATATACACAATATTCAGTATCTAAAAATGTCTGAAGATCTACAAAGGGTCCTGTTGAAAACTCGGTCAGATCTGCATTCAGAGTACCCCAGATCTTGGCGATCATCTCTGCGTCCCAAAACCCCTTTGCATTCACCGTTGCACCTGTTGTGGACTGGTCAGCAGCCTACCAACTGCCCAAGAAACAACACATGCTCTGCCCGGCTAAAAGCCGTTAGTCCATCAGTTGTGGCTTTTTTACTTCGGATGTTTTGGTGCTTATCTTTCTAAGACTTTACCCTAGCCAAGAGCTGATTAGACCCAATGGGACACCATGCTGATATCTCCGATTTTTAAGGCCAAGGATAAAAGCACAATTAGCAGCAAACAACGTAGCAGCCAAGCAAGAACTATTAAAAAAGTCATGCAGGTCGATCAATAGTCTAATTCAGCCTTTCAGCTTTCGGAAGTCGGTGGGAGTCGCTCCGAATCATACGGTCAACTCCCTAAACGGATGCGAGGGCGTTAAAAGATGTAAGAATTGCCAACGGCTCATCCAGAGTCTGCTATATAAAGCACCGCGAGAGCCAGCTTCTATGGTACTGCATTCTCTCAAGCAACTTTACAAACATCCTCATAACTACCATAACAACCATCACCATGCGCTTCTCAACCGTCCTTGCTACTGCCCTCGCGGCCTTTTCCAATGCCTCCCCTTGCCTCGCAGGTGCATCTGAGCCCATCTGCGGCGGAAACGGCTACGTCGGCGCCACAGATACTCCCTGGTACAAGAAGTCTCAAGCCGAGGGCACCATCGAGGGCTGCTTCAACTCGTGCACCGGCGGCTGCAAAGCCATCAGCTTCGACACCCAGTACAAGACGTGCTACTTCTACACCGCAGAAGTCTCCAAGATGCGCCTCTACCAGGTCACCAACTCGCCCATGACATTCCACTACTTCGATCGAGCTTGCGTCGCGGACGCTGTTGGCAAGACCTGTGGAGCTACTGGCTACGTTAGAGCCACGAACACCCCCTGGTACAAGAAGTCGCAGGCTGAGGGTAACATGAAGAACTGCCTTGATGCTTGCCGTGGCGGATGCAAGGCTGTCAGCTTTGATGTCCAGTACAAGACCTGCTACTTCTATACCGCCGAGGTCTCAGCCATGCAGCTTTACACTGTCTCTTCGCCCATGAGCTTCTACTACTTCGACCGAGCCTGTGGCTATGAACCTACCGAGGCTGTCCCTGTCTAGGCTGGTCTTGTTACCGTTAAGACCTGGACCAGTTGTCCTCAACACTTGTCTTTCATTCCAGTGTTGGGGCCGTTCAATACGATGTTAGCGAGGGCTTCGAGGCTACGTGCTACACACTGGCCGGAAGTGATGTTGGTACGGGGTTTACGTTCAATGTAAAATAATTGTTGATGACGATGAGGGAGATAGTCATATTTACTCAAATCATAATGAGATAACGGGATATGTTCGAACAGGCTGTGAGGCTCTGTAGGCAGTAGATGATAAGTTATCGTGTAGCTCAAGGTTATTATCAAATCATAATATTTGTTTGTCAAACTGGCTTTTACGCGATATGCACCTAATAGCTGTCTCAGTTGTTTGCTGGATGTGTTCGCTAGCGACTCTAGCGCGGTGTATCATATTCCAACACTAAGGTACAGTACTTAGTGTGGTGGCTTTTGTTAAAGATGCCGCGAGACCAAAAGTGAAGAGGCCCCTTCAAGGGTCAAGGCGGGTAGATTGGTCCTATAGGCCTGCACCCTTCAACACCACCCCTCAGGCTAGGCCCGATAGGGATTAAGCTGGCAGGCGTGCAGGCCTGTGATTGGCTCGGAAGCCGTAGTTTTTGGGAGGGGTCAAGGCGGGTAGATTGGTCCTATAGGCCTGCACCCTTCAACAGCTTTGCACTAACAGATCGATGACATAACACTAGGAAGCCGAGATTTGATGAGTTAAAATTCTATGGGACAATAGTCAACAAAGTGCAACCAACTAACAGAGGTTGCTGGTGAAATTCCCAAAGAGTCTTGATGCCACCGACCGGGAGCCCATCGACGATATCTAGCTTAACATTGCTCTCACAACGAACCTGAGAAATAAAGCCATTACTCGAGGGAAAGGCTTGAGGACAAAGCTCATACATAGTAAAACCAACAGGCAGTAATTTTATCAAATTAAACAATCACGCCTCTCACTCCAAAACTTCCAATCCTACAGGGAAAGTAGAATACAATTGAGTTTCCGTAATCTTCTATGTCTAATAGTGACTACTTAAACCCCAAGCAGTTCGAGAGTTCCATGGTCAACGATACAAGCAGAGTATCTCTCCGCCATAGCAAATACCACCTTATCTGGCTGCATAGTCTGAGGAGTCATGGCCCACAAGAAGCCTTGCAGACTATATCGCCGATAATCATCCCAAAGATCTTCTCTCGTCAACCTCGGCCCTCCCTCCCTATGCAAAGACTGCAAATACGTATCAACCAGACCTGTTTCATGCTTGCGTCTATCCTCAACCGTCAGGGCACCCGTGAGGAAATAAGCCAAGTCGAGAACCGACGGCCCATACTGCAGACCCTGCCAATCGATAAACCCAGGAGTGCCGTCATTCGCAACCAGCGTGTTTCCGACATGGTCATCGCCGTGAAAGAGTGAGTGATACTTCTTATCCGCATCTGCATATTTCCACAGGGCCTGAAATGCTCTGCGTATGCGGTCAGGGTCAAGAAGTTCCGTCGCCACAGACGGCTGAACCTTTTCGTCAAAGCGTGCTTCCCATGGTGCAGGCTCCAGCAGCGCCAGAATAATATTCCGGACTGGGTTCTCCAGCTTTGCTCCATCCCTTCCAAAGAGCCAGGGATACTTTTCTTCACTGGTGTTCCATGTCTTTGCGTGTAGGCTAGCGAGTTGCTTTAGACCTTCTCCAACACACTCGGGAGTCCATGGTTCCAGGGGGCTCCCGAAGGTAGCTTCGCTTGATACATCCGACATGATAAATATGCCTTGACCGTTGACGGTATCTGTACCGGTGAACCAGATCTTGGAAAGAAGAATTGTAGTCTGCGGCGCAACGTGAAAGTAGAACTCAGCCTCGCGGCGGTAAGTCGGCAGCATCTGAGCAACCGTCTCGCGAATCACTGGGTTAAACCCTCCCTTGAGCATAACCCTACTAGGAATCTCAGTCTCGACGCCATCGTCAAATACAAGATCCACAAAGACTTTGGACGAAGTGCCGTGTATAACGGAACTAATCTTGAAGTCCTTCACAACAATGCCAAGAGCTTCCGATAGCCACTCAGAAGTAACCTCGTCCGGTGTTAACGGCAACGGCGTTTCACTGTTGAAGTTACCCCTCGGGACTCGAGATTCCGTGACAAGCGATTTGGACATCATGATCGATTGTTTAAGCGGATGATACGGGGAGAGAAAGTGGTATTGCCTTTTTGCTCCATCAGCCAGTAACGTAGATTATATACCCTTGTCGGGCCCTCATTGCAACCCGCTCCCCGCAGGCCTATCTGCAAGGGCATGACTCGCTTGTGGATTCTCATATCGACTCATAAACTCTTTACTGGGTGGATGTCCCGTCCATTTGAAGTCCTGGTCCGTTGTAGCTTGTACATGTAAGAGAATCGTTGGTTCACCTTTGAAGATGCGGCCGGGAGTTACATCCGCCAATTTGTCAGCGGGACTCATGTTTCATCGTCCGAGATTGATTTTACGCTAATTCCTTCGTTGCTAGTTCAGAAGACCGACTCTTACCATTTTCTGCATGTCTCTCTCGTCCACTGACTGTTGATAAGATCAGGCCATTAACACTAATCATTCGCTTGATAGGACTTGACTTGAGAGAATACCTAGACGAACAAAGATTCTCAAAATACCTCCAGCGAGAGCTATATGCCTGTTAACTGACCTGAATCTCCTCCGAAGCAGAGTTGATCCCGCGGGATACATTGGGTTAATGATTCTGCCACTGCCCACCTTGCATAATCTTCAAACATCATTGCGACAAAAGGTTGCTATTGGCGGTATTCCGTCGATTGGATCTGGGTATATATCCGCGGGTTGATTGCGAGACAACGAAATACTAATCGAAGCTGCAGTGTCCTGATCGCATCCATCGTCCGAGCTCCTTACGTCCGCATCATGGCCACCAATCCCGACTTCACCTGTAAACAAGCCGAGGCTGGTGTCTGGTCTTTGGTCGAACTCAGAATGGGCATTGTATGCAACAACTTGATGCGGCTGGAGCCGTTCCTCAGAACATGCCTTCCGAGAGTCTTGACTTTTGTCGGTCTCACAGCCAAGTTGAAGTACCAAGGAGAGAATCCATCCAAATCCAGCGGGAAATGGAGGCAAAGACCCGCGCACAGCTATCAGCTGAATAACCTAGAGCATGAGGATCCCCATCATAGGAGTTTTAGAAAGGAGCCTTCAGTGGAGGCGGCTAGTTTTGGGGACAGATAAGGAACCATCGCGGCATATTGGGAGCACTGATGATATACTTAGATCATAACGATTGCGCTCCGTTACATAAACTCTAGAAACTATTTACAAAAAGCCATCAAAGTATTCAGATACAACCATTGATCTTCCATACTTTCCGATAACACAACGATGCCTCAGTACTCCGACAAATGCACCTCCCTAACATATCCCTTCGTTGAGACGCAAGCACCTCGTCTCGCTTGAGTTTCCGTCACCCAGACACACGCTTTGCCTAACGAAACTCCTAGGGCTACCACAAGATAACTGCACAGCGGTTTGTTCTCTCTCGCGGCCATGGTAAACGGCAAGCACTGCGATGAATGCCGCCGTTGACCTGAAGACAAATATTTGGAGAAAAGCCTTTCTGGCCTGCGAGATCAGGCTCTATGGTACCATCTAGTTCCCCTCTTCCAGTAAGTGCCAGCTGAGATGCAGGAAGCACAAGGCTTCGACCAGTTGTGGACGCCTTGACCTACAACCTCGGCCGTAATGACGTTACAGGTGAACCAGCACCCAGTCTTCATGGAGAATGCGCGTGTCAGGTTTGAGTGGCCACATAGAAAATGGTTGGTGTTCATGATCCAGACACACATTGTGAGCTTTATGTGGAGTCTGTATGAAAGGGCAAAAGCCGGTTGGTGATATATGGGGAGGGGGGGACTGTGGGTAGCCTCGCAGGTTGTATTAACAGACAATAGACAGATGGAGGTATTCTGTCTCTAAATTGCCGAGAAGTTGAGTATCATCGATGTCGCTCTGAAGAACTTCAAGCATGAGAAGCAACAATCAAGATGGACGGACGCGAGGAACTGAGCCTTGTTATCTATGTGGCAGGTTGGGTGTCGCGTATGAAGCCAGGACTGATAACTCTCATGTGCACGGTATCACACCTGAGTGAATCTGACCAGCCCGTTGACCAAACTGCAGACTCAAGAAGCAAGGGGTTTGAAAAGGATGTCTAAAGTGCAACGGTTACTGTTTCGGAATAAATTCTCCGAAATAAAGTGAAGGGCTGACTTTTCACGGTATTCCATATTAGGAAGGTTTTATCATATCATGCTGACGGATGACGCTCTCCAGAGCCTTACGAGACATGTCTACAAGCCTTGCTCTTATTGGCTAGCGACAAGAAATCCATGTTGAAGCGTAAGCAAGGCAGAATCCTACTGGGCGAACGGCTATCCACGTAAGACGTGATCAGGTCAGCAACGCTGCTGTGCCGCTCGACAGCTTGAAAATGCAGATTGATAACCGAGAAGTTGTAGAAAACGTTAATTCAGCTACCCGTTTTGTCATGAGCTGAGGATCTTCCAGATGCAGGAATAGAGACTCATTGGCTGAGTGGGGTTGCCTCACTCAAGAAGCAGGACACCATGTCAGCATCGCTTCCAAAGAAGGAGGCCTCACTGAATTAACCGAGAAAAATGATGCGGTTTTTCCGATTGTTACTGGTAATAGCCTCAATGGCCCCCATAGCTGCCTGCTGTCTACTGACATATTGATGCAGCCTCACTGCATCGCTAACGGAAACATAGCTTCCATGTTGGTATGGCATGATCTGGTGATGAGTCATCAATATTATAGCCTGAAGGATTTCATCTGGAGAATTCGACGTTGGGCTTTATGGCCTGGTCCCGGGGGGAGAGTTCACCGAGGGCCTCTCAAATTCGATGAAATCATACTGGCTACGACCCTTCTCAGCCATTATGTACCTGAACCTCTCTCGGATAGCAAAATCATGCTGAGTTTAATACACAAATCAGCCCTCAACTGAGGGAGACATATAAGGCGGTGTAAGTATTTGCCAGCAGTATGGAAACAGTGCGCGAGGACTGAGAGACCCAGAATCGATTTCCGAGAAAAGATATCAAATCTCAATTAATCACTGTTCTATTCTATTCTATAGACCTCTAGGAATCTGTTTTCATCTAGACATTGGATATCAACGCTAACATCTACGCGCGCCTTTAGACTCAAAGCATAATTCGACCTATTTTCGTCCATCCTTGACTCCATTTCGTCTACTTGTTGGAGGACTTGGGCTTCCAAAGAACCCAAGCGAAAGTGATACACAACTTAAGGAACGCCGCAATCCAGAGCGCTCCGGCGAACCCAACCCAAGACTTGGATAGGAAACCACCGGAAACAGCACCAGCGAAGAGAAGCACAGCTCCGGTCGCTCTTCGGTTTCGATCGGCATTATCGTTGATAGGAGCAGTGAAGAGCTTTGCATCGCTCATCATATCGCAGTACAAACTTGTCAGGACAATGGTCGGCATGGCGTTGTACTTGAGGACACGGCTGGCAACAATCTGGCCTGCGCTCTGGAAAGCGAGGATGATGATGGCAGCGTAGTCAGTTGCTGGGAATGAGTCCTGGACTCTCTCGATAATCCAGCCATTCTCGTGCACAGTCTCCCGACCGTGGGGATGATTGTAGACAGCGCCGGTCGTGGCGAGGATGGCGACAAGGCCAGTGAGAAGAGCCTGGATGAGGAATGACGTGATGAGAACCCAACGCTTCTGAGGTCCGAAGTATCGATGGAAGCTTGAGAAGAAGAGAGCTCCAAAGGCGAAGCAAACAATGGCGAGAAAACAGCGAGACCATGCTTTTCCAGGTAGATTCTCGGGTTGATGGCTGACGCCTAGGCCAACAAAGATTGTGTTTCCTGGAAGATGTGAGTTTGAGGTTTGAGATATCAATTGAGGGATATGGACTGACCTGTTTGCATACTGACGAAACAGCCGTACATGTTGAACGCAGCGCTATCAACGAGACCAGCCACGAAGAAGCAAATGAGCAGCAGAATATCACCCCATCGCGTATCAATCTCCGTCGTGAATCTGCTGGCTACAGGGCTCTTGTTCTCTCCCTTTGGCCCAGCTTCGGGGTTATCGCTGCCAGAGTCGGGCATATTGACCGAGATTCGGAGGTTTTGCCGAAGTGTCTTTTTTTTCGTGCTTGCGGTTCAATTCCCAACGTCGACCGTTCTGATGCAACGGTGAGAACGAGGTTCTGAGTTATGACGTCTTTGACAGATTGAAAATATTTTCTTAGTCGACGCCTCGAAAGTTATTTTAAAGGGAGAGAAGAAGAAAAGAGTCACACCTTTAATCGAGATGACGTGCTGGGTGGGCCCACTATTATTCGGAGCGAAAATTGTCTGGGCTGAGTGAGAAAGAAATTGGGATCCGGTGATTTCGGCTCTGAATTGCTTCGCCAAGAAGAGTGCACAGACGATACGTACGTGTACTAGTCTGGGTAAACAGGCAAAATATCGTTTATGGGCGCTGTATTAGTGGATAAGACGAATTATATATATTAGAAAACGTTGCTTATAACCCAAAATTATAGTCTTTTCTCTACTTTGAATAGCTGCATCACAGTGTAATTAAACCATCAAATTTCAAAGAGAGAAGACATGCCAAGGTGCACTGCCTCACCTTACTGGAGCGCCTTCTATTGACAAAACAATACCAAGAATCGCGTACTGCCAAGCCGGCACTTAGCTCCCCATGCCGAGATCACTTTTTCTAGGCATTGAGCGACCGCGCATTCCTCCAAGAAGAAAGAGTTCCAAATACAATCATCGGTTTCTAAGCATATTCTCGATGTAGTCGCCATGCCAAAAGAGTACAGCGGGCAACTTTCAGCAGCTCAACTGAGTAAAAGGATAACTATATACAGTTTTACTACAGACTGAGACAGAATCATGCCCTAGTTATAAGGCCTTTCGGATTCATAATTGATCACTCGTATTAATTTTGTTGTCTCGAGTATCTACTTACCCTGTACGACTGCTGTGGCGTTTTGGCTTTTCAACAGCAACATTGCAGTTATTAGCTGTGTCAAGCGATAACGCCGATTGGCATTCGGTCCGAAGCCCTGAATTATATCAATAATTATTATCATCCTTGAAGCGTCTTTAAAAGCTACTAGCCAATTTCCACAACGAAGAAATTCGTGGACTGACATCTCGTAGGTGCAAGCCACGTGTGGCGCAGCACCCAGCACAAATGTTTTATGCAGGCAAAATTGAGAGGCGGATTTTCTACCTCTAAGCACCAACTCACAGCTTACCCATCATGTCGAACACAGCAAACTCACAACCCGATAGCTTAATACAAGCAGAAAAATGCAAAGAATACTGGGAGTCCGTTGAATCCGACAATAATGGGATGCTTGGCGGTGTTCTGTCGGTCATGCCTTCCGTTTCCCGCATCGATCTTCAAGGCTCGCGAACTTTTCTTGCCAGATTAGGAATAGGAATCAAGAGCGGCAGACAGAGGATACCGAGGGTTCTTGAGGGTGGAGCAGGGTGAGTTTCTGTGAGATAGCTGTGGATTCAAAATACTGACGGTGAATATCCTAGAATTGGCAGGATAACGGAGGGTCTTCTGCTAAAGCTTGCAGATCAGGTCGATGTCGTTGAGCCCGTGGTCAAATTCACAGAAACCTTACGCAGCAAACCCGGCGTAGGAGAAATCCACAACGTCGGTCTTGAGAAATGGGAGCCTAGCGAAGGAGCTGTCTACGATCTTATCTGGATCCAATGGTGCATAGGCCATCTCAACGACGAGGAGCTGCTGCAGTTCTTGGAGAGGTGCAAATCCGTGCTGGAAAAGAAGCATGGGCTTATCGTGTTTAAGGAGAATTTGAGCACATGGGGGCAGGATAAGTTTGATGAGCTTGACGGCAGCGTTACAAGGTGAGAAATCCAGCTGGTTTTTGGGAGTTGATGACTGATGAGTGAACAGAGAGGATGAGAAGTTCCAGCAGCTTTTTAAAAGAGCGGGACTGAAGTTGGTGAGATCAGATATGCAGCACGGATTCCCGGTTGTCAAGAACCGTCAACTACTCCCGTTGAAGATGTATGCTCTTCGACTAGAGCAATAAACAACACCACGATTTTCTCTCATTTGCACCTAGTTCAGCAAGTAAAGTCAGTGCACAATGTCACTTCTATATTCGTCAGTATGTCACGTATCTCGAAGCCACAAAATTATGCCAAGCCAACAACTTAGACGCGCGAGCCGCCATCTTAGACCGGTGATTGGCTGCTGAAGAAGCGTACCCAACCAACAACTTATCGAACAAACGATCGAAGAGACCTTCCTTGTCCAATTGGCTTCAGTGCATAAATCATAAGAGGCAGCAAATGTTTAGGAAAGTCTGCCTGCACTTCAGACCGGATAACCATCAATCCAGCTTTGCGAAAAATAGCTCTGAAGCCTTGATCTGTTCTAGTTAAACGATCAGCATGAACCTCAAGGTTAGTTCGCGACGTGTAAGCATACCGTGTTACCGAGTTGTCGACCTCGTCGTACGTACATACCCCACAATCACTCAAGTTCTCCTTGAGAACAATGACCCCGTCGGCAGTCAATGAAGCAGCGCAGCGCTGGAGGTATTTGACGAGGAGAAGATCGGATATTTGACCCGCACACCATTGCGTCCAGATCAAATCATACTTGAAGTCTTGTGGGCGCCACTCCTGCAAACCAATGTTGTGAATCTGGCCTACACCGGGGGTATCTACCAAAACAGCGGTGAACTTAGCAACGGGCTCAATGATATCCACCGTCTCAGCGACATCGAGCAGCAAGCCTTTAGTGATTCTACCAATTCTACATGAGACAGTCAGATCAATGTGAAATTATATGTCTAAAGATTTACTAACCCAGCTCCGCCTTCTAGCGCTCTCGGAATCCGGGGCTTGCCAATCCCCAGCTTAGCTAGGAATGACCGCGAGCCCTGTAAGTCGATCCTCGACACGGAGGGAAAACCGCCGAGCATGCCGTCGACGCTAGCGGCGACATTCTGCCAGTAGTTCATCGCCTCATCCGTTGATATCAATGAATCGGGAAGTGGATGTTGGACCATGTTGAATGTTGTTGTCTGCAGTCGAAAAAAATTACAGTATTTCGAGGGAGGTTTTTCTCGTATCGCCGGTAGAACCGGATTAAAAATAGCAGAGGTCTAAAATGCCTGAGGCAGGGAATCCACTTGGGTAGAACCGTAGAAGCGAGGTCCAGACTTTGGTCTAATGAACTCACCGACAGATGGGGACTAAATACCTCTCACCTTGTAGAGTTGGTAGAAGGAAGTTTGTTTCTAGGTGCCATCACGTGAGATATATAGGATCTGAGAGCAATATTAGAACGGTCGAGGTTAATTGTCGAGGTTAATTTCATTGGACGTATGACAGAGAGAAAATTCCTCTAATGGTGTAACGTGATGTGATCCCATACCCCTGTCACGAACAACAGCTAGGGTGAAGTTTAAACCAGATATAACGCTATTGCTTGAAATATTGGTTTTGAATGCTTAAGTATGAGTCTGGAACCTTTGTGAGCTAACACCGGCTTCTAATACCGATATTTGAATAGCATGCTGGCTCAAACTGGGGAGTATGAGCATCTTGTAAACAGTCTTTAATAACAGGCCTATATTTCACCGCCCCAGATGATGATCATTTCCCCAGAGAATCTAATTTGATGGCAGAAAAGTGAATGCTTAGCTGAAGTAAGAAAGAATCTTTGATAGTGACGTTCAATCATTCAATTCATTATAGTAAAAGTTGTAGACTAATTATCGCGTCGTGCTCAGGCCTCGGGCTTTTGGCCATAAACAACATGTCTAGAACCTGTTAGTACTCCACGCTTCAGAAATTTAAGGATGACTTACATAGGCCACCAAGCATGGATGCGTCTGTCCTTCATTTCCGCCCTAACCTTTGCCAAAAACACCTCTACCTCCTCAGGACTCCAACCCAGCCCTTTCGTGAAGAGCACCATGGAAAGACCGGACAGCTCACCAGCGATATTATGGTTACACCAAAATCCTAAATCGTCAGCTCAACTCCCCATAGTAACAAACAACATACCAAGTTCCTTATAATAAGGATCAGCAGGCCATCTATTAGTCGGCCACTTGTACACCACCTCGGTAACGTTCACAAACCCGGCACCTATCATCTGCTGCTTGTAGAATTTCGCACTCTCCGCCGTGCGACCGAATTTATTCGTCGCTTCAATCATGAAACTAGACCACTGCTCGATGTAAGAGTCCCTTTTGAGAGTGCCGTCGTCGCACTGCGCGGGGAATGTTATGTCTTGGCACTCAACCCACCCGCCGGGACTGAGCGCGTTGAAGGATTGGGCGAAGAATTTGGGAAACTCGCCGATTGAGCCGGTCATCATGCGGGCGAAGATGAAGTCGAAGTTGTAGGAGAATGTCCATTCGTCCTTGAGGTCGTCGACTTGGAACTGGAGATTTGTGGGGAGGCTGTGATCGTCAGTGAGAATGAGCTGAATGGTCAAGTTGGAGGGCGTACAAATTTGGTTGGATGGGGCTGAGATCAATGCCGGTGACCTGAAAGTATTAGTACGGTGTGGTGAGTGAGATGAGTGAGGTCTTGTACCTCAGTTTCGGGGTGAGCGTCAGCAAAGTCAATTGCCCAGACACCAGTACCGGTTCCTGCATCAAGAGCGCGGCTCAAATGCTTGGTATCTCCAATCGGACTAAGATAAAGCTTCCCGCCAAGAGTGAGGGTGAACAAATGATGTTGGAGATCTATGTAGCCCAGTTAGTCCATGTTGGCCAATACCCGTATAAACTCACTCACCTAAAGGTTCTTGCTCGGACTGATGAAGCGCAGTGTTAGCGATGAGTTGATGAGACACGTGGCTTCATCCCGAATCATTGGGGAGTACATAATTGACTGTAATAATTAGTAGATGCTTCATACGAGAGCGGGTTTCGTACTGGACTCTCTGGAAGCATGGTATGTTCTTCCATTCGCAGTGCGATAGGCCATGATGCTTGAATTGATCGACGCTGTACTGCTCGCAGCATTCTCCTACATTCGTCAGTCTGCCCAGTCCACGAACAATCAATCCCATAGTGCATACCCCGATCGCTGAATCATCATCAGGAAAATCATGCTCGCTCTATAGATCATTAATTCCTGTCAATTCCCTTCAGCAAGCTTTGCAGCGAACCTCGGCCTGCAGCGCGCTCTCATCAGTCGTGGGAGCCTGTCTATCTCCCTCAGTCACAGCTGTCTTGAGATCCGCAACGTCATCACCCGCCTGCTTCTCAGCCTGTGTGTCGGCCGTCATCATTCCAATGTGTTGAAGCACGACGTTGCGCTGTATGTTGTGAATCGGCAAAAAAACGTTAAAGGTGAACAAGAAAAGCACACGATTCCCCCGCTGGTCTGAATAAGCAAGATAACGTGCCGAGCCGCGCCTCGTTACTGGGATAAAACGTTGCGGGTGAAGAGACAACTAAGCACAACTGACGTGACTTGTGGCTGGCATGTTAAAACAGTCACTTTCTCAACTGACTTCTCTTTCAAGGCAATACTCAACCTTGATTCTCGGATCATCGACCCTAAAACGATGCCCCCTCTCCGATCCCAGCGATTGATTTCCCGGGTTCCGCGGTCGATGGCGTGTAAACTAGAGCGATAGAGGATGGTTTTAGCGGTCTAGAGGGTCTAGCGCTGAGTTTAGTCCGCTAAAGATTATGTGGGGGGGCTGGAACACAAGAGAGCTTCGTTTGCATTCGCTGTCTTGCCGAGGGCTTGGAACATTAATGATCCCCCTTGGCCTGTAGAATTGTTCCTTTTTGTAAAGCCAAGTCCCCACGGGTTCGGGCCGTTGGTCTCTAATCGTAAACTATTCCCGGGAACCAACAGCTTCAACGGTTGGTGATATAAGCACCGGTCATTGTTGAAGATTATTCTTGGCATCGCCATCATGGCTGCGGCTTTTTTTCTTGGCCATTTGCGCGAAATTGCTGGTGATGTTCGTCCATCAATCGCAATCGCAGGACTCGTGGCAGTGTTCCTGGCACTCTGGTCAACCATCTCAACATGGCAGCAGTACAACCGCCTGCGCGAATTTAAAGGCCCTCGCCTCGCAGCCATCTCAAAATGGTGGTTAATCAAGAAAGTCGGCGGTGGAAGAGCTTACCTCGACTTTTGGGAGGTCACTAAACAATATGGTAAGTTATCTAGTAATCGCGTCACATCCCAAGCTTATAATCTCGACAGGCTCAATCGCCCGAGTCGGACCCAACGATCTTCTCACCGACGACCCAGAACTAATGCGGCACATCCTCAACGTAAGAACCGAATATCGGCGATCAGACTGGTACGACGGCATGCGCTTCGACCCTGGCAACAACAACATTCTCTCGTGGCGCGATGAAGACGAGCATTTCAAGCTGCGCTCTAAAATGTCAGCTGGCTACGGCGGCCGTGAGGTGGAGAATCTCGAATCAAAGATTGACAACAACATACTCTCCTTGACCAAGTTATTGGGAAAATACGCCGACGAGAAAAGGGCCGTCGATTTTGGTCGCCGGGCGCAGTTTTTCACTCTAGATGTTATTTCGGACCTCGCGTTTGGTGAACCGTTTGGTTTTCTGGAGACGGATTCTGATGTGTACAAGTATATCCAGATCACGGAGGAGACGCTACCAGCTGTTATGGTGACAACTGTTGTTCCGTGGCTAGTCAAGGTCTTGAGTTCGCCACTGTTCAAAAGCCTTTTGCCGTCGGAGAAGGATAGGCTTGGCTTTGGGAAGTTGATGGGGTGAGTGAGAGTTCTAACGGTGTTTGATTGACTTGTGTGAAATGGAAGTACTGACGGATTGAAGAATTGCGAAACAGGTCACTGCTGAGCGATTTGGACCCGATAAAAAGGTTCAGAAGGATATGCTTGGGTCTTTTGTTGCTCATGGCCTTACACAAAAAGAAGCAGAGTCGGAGATTCTGTTACAAATGTAAGTCCCAGGCCTCAATTGGTGTCTTGGCTAATGGTTGCAGTGTCGCGGGCTCGGATACAACAGCTACAGCCATTCGCTCAACCATGCTTCACATCATCACAAACCCCCTCGTATACAACAACCTCCGCACCGAAATCTCAAAAACCCACTTCTCAGAACCCATCATCCCCGACTCAATCGGCCGTGATCTCCCCTACCTCCAAGCCGTCATAAAAGAAGGTCTCCGCATATTCCCCCCCGTCGCAGGTCTAATGTCCAAACAAGTCCCTCCACAAGGCGACACCTGGAAAGGAAAGTTCATTCCCGGCGGTACCAAAATCGGATACTGCGCGTGGGGAATCTTTCGCCGTGAGGATATATGGGGTTCTGATGCGGGAGAGTTTAGGCCGGAGAGATGGTTGGAGAGTAAGGGTGAGAAGTTGAGGGAGATGGAGAATGCGCTGGAGTTGATCTTTAGTTATGGACGATGGCAGTGCTTGGGGAGACCGGTTGCTTTGATGGAGTTGAATAAGGTCTATGTTGAGGTAAGTGGTATGTTGATTGAGAGGGATGATGCTAATTGTGTATACCTAGTTGCTGAGACGGTTTGACTTTACGATTTGTGATCCTACCAAGCCTTGGACTGTGTTCAACTGTGGTATCTTCTCACAGTCTGAACTCATGGTTCGCGTTCATCGCAGAGATTGAACTGTCAAGGATCATCTGATTACGGTTACGGAAACATGTACAATGGAGTTGCTGGATTCCTGTATGCACCATAATAGTTTACTTCCAATTGCGTCTGCTCCGATCACTGTGTTTGTAGCTAGAAACCTCCAAGATACGTAAACAATAACAAAAGTTCTCTGCGATCCGGAACAACCTCAGCCATCACCTTGCTTGATTTATTCTCTAGTAACTACCTATCTAGATGCACATGCAGTTGGATGGTTTTTGGGCAGTGTACGGATAGCCGTAGCGAGATGCAGCGGGCAGGATGTGGCAGGTGAAACATGCAACGAGAGGAATTAAGCATAGGTACCTTAGTTGAGACAACAGCAAAAATGGGACTAACCGGGCAAGCACATGTCTATTGTACCTAAACAGTAACACAGCAGCCCGGAAAGTGGTGTTTCCGACTACCGCTGTCACTTCACTGACAGTTTAGCTGTAACCTCCCACGGGAGATTGACTCCACTATTCCCGTTTGTGCAACGCTGAAAACCAAACATTCAGCTTGCAGTTGCAGGCACTGTTTGTCGGTGCGGGCAGTTGCTGTTTGCTACAAGTCGCGGTCTTGCAATGCACCTGCCCGGGAACGGGCGAACTTTCACTACAAACAAAGATTGTTGCCTTGCCGCCCGAAAACCAGCGCTCCTTCCTGTCCAACTCCAGTCCGTGACTTTCCTTATCTTCACCACCCCCGCCGCCTTACTCTCGCAACTTCTCCTCTCCGTCCTCGTCTCTTTTCATCACCGGGGACTTCCTATCCTTTCACCCTTACGATCGTTCTTTACCGTCCATCACCAACGCCAGTTCATGCAACCACAGCGCCGTCACGATGGATCTCCTCGACGGTTCATTCGACCCAACCTTTGTCAAGTGGGTCAAGACCACCGAAGCAGCCCTGGCTGAGGCCCAGACGAAGAAGGGCCAGCTTGTGACCGATCATCCCGCCAAGGATACCGTCAACAATCTGTTCATGATCCGAGCACTCGGCAAGGCCATAACCACGCCTGGCTTATCCCCTGCTGGCGGATTCGTCCGAATGGCCTGCGGAGGCGACTACCCTTTCCCCAACTCCAAGCTTCTTGAAGACCATCCAGTAATGGCTCTCCCCATCACCACTGTTGAAGTGCCTTATCCACCCTGCACCATCCCTGAGAAGGACCTCAAGCCCATCAGCATCTCCGAGATGCGTCTCGAAACTCACCATTGGGGATCAAAGGTTCTCCTCCACCAGTTGTCGTCTGCCGACCGTCATGAGGCTGTCATGTTCATCGTTGAGGATCAGGCGGGCACGGCTGTCTTGCTCAAGCTGTATCACCAGCCCTTGGAGAAGGAAATCTCCTGCAACTGGACAATGTTGGACTATGGTGTATGCATCGTCAAGAACCCTTTCTTTCAGCGGGTTAATGACACCATTTCCCCGAATTTCTGTCAGGCTCCCCAGCCTTACTACTCGCTGAGAGTCGACCATCCGGGCGACATCATTCCCCTACGCCATGCCGATGGACGAATCCCCGAGGCATGGAAAGTTGACCCGTGCCGAGACGACAAGACCAGTCATGGCTACCGCGATCACGGCAACAAGGCCTTTCGCAACAAAAATTGGGCAGAAGCTCATCACTCGTCAGTCGCCCATTCTCCTTCAACTCACTTATAGCTAACATTGTGAACTACAGGTACTCCGAAGCCCTCAATGTCGCCGAGACTCCCCAAGACAAGCAGCTGGCCCACCTCAACCGCTCCCTCACCAACCTCAAGCTTGGTCGACCCGCCGAAGCACTGCTAGATGCCATCCAGGCTTATGACCTCGAGGCGCCTACCGAGAAGGCTTTGTTCCGTCATGCCACCGCCCTCTACAGACTGAACCGGTTCGAGGATTGCGAAGCCATGCTCATCGACCTCCTGGACAAGTTTCCTAGCAGCAAGGCGGCCGAGACAACTCTTCTTTCTGCCAAGACACGACTGACAGAGCAGAACACGGGTAAATACAACTTCAACAAGATGTATGAGACAGCCAAGGCAGCCAAGGGAGCTCCCTTGATTGATTGCGCCACCTACTCGAAGCCTGTTGAGATCCGGGAGTCGCCTGGTCGCGGTCGCGGTCTCTTCACCACCAAAGCTGTCAAGGCGGGCGACTTACTCCTCGTTGAGAAGGCCTTTGAGTACTCATTCATCGACGAGACCCGAGTGATGGACAAATGCACCCACATGGTCAACTTCAACACCAAGCGCTTGACGTCTGGTGCATCGGCGAATCTCTGGCCCAAGGTTGTTCAGAAGTTGTACCATGATCCGGAAGCCCTCTCTGCCTTTACCGAGCTACACCATGGGGATTACAAACCGGTAAATGCTACCAAGGCGGATGGACGTCCTGTTGTTGATGCGTAAGTTGACTTGCCCCTGGTTCCCGATGGAACACTTGTTGATCTGGTGTCGCAGTTTCCTTGTCGAGAAGATCCTTTCTCTCAATTCATTCGGTGCCCCACGATCCACTCGCGACTTCTGTGGCAACAACGTCTGGAGCGGCAACCCAGCCCCCGAAGCCTGTGCCTCTACCCGTGAGAGACCTCTCTTCACCTCCGTCGGTGTCTGGCTTCTTGCCTCTTCCATTAACCACTCCTGTGTCGGTAATTGCCGCCGCGCATTCATCGGTGACATGATCATCGTCCGCGCGGCGCGAGACATCCCGGCTGACACGGAGTTGGTATTCCCTTACCGCGCAACTACGGACTCGGAGTCCTACCAGGATGTTCAGAAGGGCTTGGCCAAATGGGGATTCAAATGTGATTGCGAACTATGCAAGAGCCGACTCAAGACCACCGAGGCTGTTCGCGTTCAGCGTAAAGAGTTCAGCAAAGAATTCTACGTGCAGGTGCCTTCCGATCAAGAATTCGACCTTGACAAGGCGACTAAGCTTCTGCGTGTTGTCGAGAAGACCTACTCTGGCAAACCCGCCAAGCAGATCCGCTGGTGCATCGCCCAACTTTATGCCTACGTCGGAATTCGCTGCCGTCAGGATGGAGATTTTGTTAGGGCTGCTGAAATGCTCATCAAGGGTCTTGAGACCATGGGCTTTGTCATTCTCGCAACTCCCCCAGATAACGGTAGTGCCCAGGCTCGTTTTGAAGTCAAGCAGTGGGGAATGATGGAACATCACATCCCGTGGCTCTTCTTCCAGTTAATTGAGTGCTACGAGGAGATCAACCCGCACTTGGTTCCTGTCGCTGAGCATTATGCTCAGGTAGCGTACTCGATCATTGTTGGTGAGGGGGATTCGATGTGGGATGTCATGCCTGCTACTGGCAACAAGGCGGAGCGAACCTGATGTTGGGATGATCTCGCGTGAAGATTGTGTTGATGAATAACAGGCAAGTGTTGCTAGATAGCTACGATTGAGAATCTTGCCATGGTAGATGGAACTTGGCACATTTACCCGGATGTAGTAGCGCATGAATTGAATCATCACCCAGAGATTTGTCCCATCACCGTGAAGTTGAATCAAGTGCCGCGCGTTATTCTAGGAGGCTTCCGCCTTTGTCAGGGCACCATTGACTGTTTCTGAGTAGAGTCAGTGGTATTCCTCGGTAGCTAGCGCTTATCGGTGAATCAATCTGCTCATACCAGTACAGACGGAGCATTCACGCGTGGTTTTTCTAGCGCGAGTTATCCTCCAATTCCCAATGCCGATGGCCACAGAGGCACGATCGATTACATCCGGCGGTGTGTCAAATACGGTGACAAGACAGCCCTAGATGCCACAGCGAGCCATGATCCCGACCGCCCTGTCGATAACTCTCAACTACCCCCCGTAAGCCGGGGCACACTGCGCTATGAAGCTTTGTATTTGACCAACGCCATCTGGGACTTGAACCTTGACGTGAAACACTTTTCTCTCTCCTGGAGCTACCTGGGTGCGCTTTGAATCGTCCACAAAGAGCTCAACAACAGGCCGGATGCCCTTACGTGCCGACGACCTCAACCTGTCCCTCAACGACAGTGTAATTTGTAGGCGTCGGTGGAGTGACGTTGTTCTCAACCCACACCATCAATCAGATCGGCGAGGTGCTGCTGGTGGAGACCGGTGAAATCGACGACCCGACTCGTGTAGGGAGCTTCGATCTTTTTCTCGACATGGTCTGCATTATTGCTGTAGTACTGACGATAGCGGTGTTCAAGGCTACCTTACCTGTGACCTCACGGAAGTGGTCCTTGTACCAATTTGAGTTGAGTTCTTTATAGTAAGACAAACGAGCTAACGACAAAGCATTGAGGAAGTTGAGCGTCGCCAAGGACCTGTCTGACTTATGGACATCGCCTCCCGGGGAAAAGAACTGTCTACTACGTATTGTCACAAACTATGGCGAGAGCTTGAGCACACCCAAAAAAAATCATTTTTATTTCATCTTTCCTATAATAAACAAATAATCCCAAAACCCCAATCACAAAATCCTAAACAAAAACAAGAAGTCAATCACAAATACTAGAGTTTACTCAGCAGCGATAGCGCCGTCAATACACTTAGTACCTGCAGCAACGGTGGAGACAAAAGCCCAGCCCCCGTTGCAGATACCCCAAGAAGTCTCGGAGAAACAGTGCATCATGCCCGACTTGACATCAGAGGGACAGGCCTGGAACTCACCAGACCAAGCGGGAGCGCCAGCTTCAGGCTTGGCTGAGTCGACGGGGGCGGGAGCATCGGTGGGCTGGGCGGGAGTGCTGGGCATGGTGACCATGCTAGAGGGGGCTGCGGGGGCTGAAGGTTGGACGGGGGCAGAGGGCTGTTCAGGTGCAGGTACAGGAGCAGAGGGTTGTTCGGGAGCGGGTGCAGGGACACTTGGCTGAACAGGAGCCGAGGGAGCAGCTGGGGCACCCTCTACAGGAGCAGAGGGCTGCTCAGGCGCGGGAGCAGGAGAACCAGACTCAGCAGGCTTCTCGGGCTCAGGCGCAGCAGCATCATCCTTAAAGTTGGGCTCAACACCCTTGGCACAAGTACCCTCACTCCCAGGCGTACCCTGCTCGTAAATCTTACCGAAATCACCTGGCTCAGGGAAGTTGATGACACTTCCACTGGCACCGGTAGTACACTCTCCAGGAATGTTGGCGCGGAAAATAGCAGGCAGCGTATCAACGTAGCTACTATCATCCTTCCCGCCCACGACTTCAATAGGAGAGCAGACCATGTACATCTCGCGATTACCAATCTTGTTAAACCAAGTCCACGCAAACGTCGCCGGTCCATTCTGCATATCCTTCGGAATCGGAATGTTGAACTGCTTAGTACACTCCTTACCCGTATCATCCCCACACTCCTTACCGTTCTCCCGCCCATGCGGATCAGTACCGGTAGTAGGAATATTACCCTCCGCCTCAGCGGGACAACCACCGATGATGCTGTAGATGGTATGCCACTTCTTAGGATCCTTGGGGGGTTCCTTTCCGTAGGCGACGCTGAACTGGCACGATCCGCCGCCGTGCACGGCGCTGCCCCAGAACTTGACGAGCTGGGTCTTGCCGGCTGTTACCTTTGTGACTTGCTCGGGGTGCTGGGTGCGGCCTTGGCAGGGGAAGGGGAGGTCTGCGCTGAGGGGCCAGGTTTGGTAGAGGGGTTCTGTGTCGAGGTTGAAGGGGTGGGGCTCGACCATGATGACGTGGGAGGAGACTTGGGTAGCTGCGAGGGCTAGGACGCTGAGGGTTGAGAAGAGAGAAGGCATTTTGATGGTTGTGGGTGATACTTCTTTAGTAGAATGTTGTATGTGTTGATTGTTGAGTTATGAAAGTTGGTTGTTGTTGTGATGCAAGATGCAAGTGTTTGATGGATGAGGAGAAGTGAGATGATATTTGGTGGCCATTTCAGTTTATTATATATGAGAATCTGTAAGTTACATGTTTCAGTGTTCTTGGTAACAAAGGATAGTAGTATGTCACCGAACAAAATGGTTGTTGCCAATAGAACAACAGCAAACGTACTGTCGTCAATACCCCAAACAAGGACAAAAAACAATCATCTCACATTGAATGTTCAATATTCACCAAATTGCCTTAAAGTTCACCAGTTTATGACCGATGTGGTAACAGAGAACAAATGAATAAAATCCCAAGTGACCAAAGACTTAGGATACCTGAGAGAACTTTATCATGGGTTGGTATATTCTTTATTCGATTCACCTTGTTCTTCAACCCAAGGCTTTCGATTTTGCGACTCACCGAAGATCTAAAACATTGCAAGACTCGTGTACAATTACTGATATTTAACTCGACGAACACTCTGCGAGCGCATTTCATTCGTCACGCATTTCTACAAGCTCTGTCAATGAAGGAAAGACTATTTCCAAGTCTTGTTATCCCAAGAGATGTAGGCTGTCAATCGCTTTGTCACCTCTCGAGAGAAAACGTAGAAGCCAAAAGTCTGGACGTCAACCCTAAGAGATGAAAAGCTTAGGTACTTTAATAAAATATTAGAAGGACCTTTTGATGAGTTTTGTATAAACTTAGGATGAGTTTATAAACTTAGGATAACTTTATAAATTTAGGATGACTTTATTACATGACATGCTACAGTCCAGAGGCTTCGTTCTCGCTGCCCTCGCTTCCACTCTCCAGATCGCTTGCGCCGCCCTCCTCGTCATCACTCTGAAATTCCCACCGGTACTCATGGTACCGCCTCCAAAATGAGAAAAACATAAATTCCCAATGGCGAACCATTTCTGGGCCTCCGAGGTCCAGTGTGTTGTTCTTTCCGCAGCCTTCACTGGGCGCATCGACATAAGCACCGGTGACCTGCCCGTCATAAAGGTCCAAAGCCTTTGCATCTTGCATGTGGCGGATATCGCGCATGACATCCTCCCAAATATCTTCGTAATTATCCGGATCAATGCAACAATACTGAACGGTGAGAAATTTGAGGGTTGAGGCGTGGCGCCGAATGAACCCGACGAGTTTCTGAGGGTCTATCTCACCGCAGCTGAACTCAACGCGCTGAAGTCGGCGAAAGGTAACGTCATCCGGAATTGCAGAGAACACTTTCATGCCGTGAGGCTCTAGAAGAAGATCCTCCAGTTGGGGCATAGAGGCAAGAAGCTGGGCGATGTTTCCCTGATCCATCGACTTCCCGCCGATAAATGCACCATCAAATGCATCACGATAGTCGCTTAGGACGAGGTGAAATTTGGTCATGCAGTTGCTGGAGAAAGAAGAGATGAGTTTTGGAGGGAATGGAGACTCGTGGCTGTCGAAAAGAAGGATCGGGAGGCCGGGCTGATATAATGACGTATCTCCTACCTCCAAAGAGGCATCTACTCTGAATTCAGTGAGACGGGTACGGATACTTGGGTCCCCGAGGACTTCAAGGGCGATGATTACAGCACGGGCTTCTCGGCCGACCATGCGGCAATGGTACCCGTCAAGAAACCCATTGTGGCTCGCGAGATCTTCTGTCTAAAGCCTCATCAGGATTGGGTTGGCACAAGGGAGATGGCTAAATGAGCCTTTGACTTACGGCGGATTGAGCATCTGCTGTATCACGCTTCTCTTGCTCATCGGCGGTAGGCGGCACCCCATACTCTTTGATGTATTTCTCTAAATCGTCGTTGAAAAAGTCGAGTTGCATTACTTCGGCTCTGGAACCAGGCTCGTGCCATGGCGCTATCCAGTCGCACCTGGGTGGGAAAGGAGGTCGCTCCTGCTTGGTTGCCCCAAAACGCCTCCACATTTTGACAACTGGGCTACTCGACTCTTCACTCTGCGCTCCTGAGTCGAAGTCGTCATCGGCCGTGCGGTTGCTGATAACGAGACTTCGCAGTGACTTGAAAAGAGGCATAGCCTGCTTGAGGGCAATGATGTCGGCATGACTTTGGCGGTTCTCGTGGTGGCCTTTGAGGACAGACGTGAATAGATTGTGGAACTCTTTGTCTGGTTCATCGGACCAAATACGACCTGCCTCGTCGAACTTTTGGGGCCAGTGATACGCATTCTTCCGTTCGGGCCACATGTGTGAGTACGAGGCCATGGTTCTGTAAACCTCCCAGTCGGCGAGACGAGGCGACAGGGTGGTGTCGTCAATCACGAGTTCTTTGACACCGCTGATGAGAAGCGGGTTGCTTGTGACAAGTCGGAACACGTCGAGATCGAGCTGGTGGCATGACAGGTAGAGTACAGGGAAGAGGTACGGCGAGGCGATGGTGTTCAGCTTGGTGCAGGTTGCACGGAGCGACTTGATGGCATTTCCGGGAAGGAGTTCAGCCACGGCGACGTGTATCTCATCCGGCAATCTGAGAACATGACAGGACTCCATGGCTGAGGGCACAGATTTATGTGAGAGAGAAGAGGAGGGAGCGGATGGAGCGGATGTGGATGATGTGAGAGAGAAGAGGAGGGAGCGGATGTGGATGCGGATGAGGGAAGTTGTGGTGGTTGCCTGGGTGCCTTAGACAAGTGAAATTGGTACTGGCACTGTCACTGGCAACCGCGATCTCGTTGCGTAAGCTCATGATGTGGACCACCTCCTTCTACAGTTTTGCAAGATAACGTAACATGAATCATCGAAACTTCAGAGAATCTTGCCAAATCATAGGAATTTGTTACCTAAACTTAGGCAAGCCTTATGGCTGTGATCTAAACTTTTCATAATCTTGACAAATAAGGTCTAATTTATGACAACTCATCTAAGCCTTAGGATGTCTAGTTGAGCTTGTTGCTACACAAACCGAATGATCATAGCTGCCTACTAACTATAGCCAAGACCAAAGTCGCGACAGACAGTCCCCTCACGGATCAGGGCCGAAAGCGCCACTCAGCAGCATCTCATTGACTCCCTCTTCATACGCATTCAGCCAGCGATCCCACTTCCCGTGCTCATCATCATACTTCCAGATCTGCCCGAGATCCTCCAATGTCTCATTTCTTCCGCAGTTGGTGATAGCAATACCCTCGAACACGTCATTAATGTCGGAATCTTCCTCCAGCTGAAGGATACCTTGGTTGTGGAACTTGGTCAGTTGGTTGGTGACTTCCCACCATGACAGTTTTTTATCATACGGCCTGAGACTGCAGTGCTCAATGATGAGGGTCTTCAACGTGTGGCCGTGGCGTCGGACGAAGTCGAGGAATGTCTCGGGGTGTAAGTGCCCGCAGCTGAATTGAACAAATCGCAGGCGGGGGAACGTCATATCGACAGGAAGGGTGGAAAATATCGGCATTCCATGAGGCTCCAGGTACAGTACCTCTAGCTGGATCATAGATTCAAAGATCCGGCGGACTTTGCCCTCCTTCACAATTGCATCGCCAATAGTACCGTCCGGGAAATTACTGAGTGTGAGGTCGAACTTGGTGATGTTTGTTGCTGCAGAAAATCCGCTTTCAAGTCGTGCGGTGAATGGGGACTGTTGGTCGAAGAGCGTGATGACCAGGCCGGGCTGATGACCTCGGGACACCATGTTGTAAGTCGCATCGGCTCGGAATTCAGTCAATTGAGACTGTAGCTTGGGGTCTTCGGAGGACGAGGAGTGCGAGAAATATCACCCGCGCCTCGCGCGCCAGAACGCGAAGTTCTGAGCTGGGAGCGTCAAACAGGAATTCGGCGCGCTCTTGTTTGAACGTTTCCTAGTCATCCAACTCATCATCGCCCTGCGATACATCAGAGACAGTGGCAAAGGAGCTCAAAGGCAGGCAGACTTACGTTGTTTTGCTGGTCAACAAAGAGGTCATACGTAGACTGAACTGCAGTCATGTCTGAGACACCATTTTTCGTGATATCGAACACCAGTCGGTCATCGAGCCAGTCCATGGTGTTGACTGGTGTTCTGTCATGAAGGCCTTGGGTGGTTGGATGCCAATCGCATTTTGGCACCAAAGGCACAAACTCCTCCGTTTCACAATCGAAGCGCCTCCACAACTTGGCCACGGGGCTTGATGAATCTGTGCTCTGCGCCCCGTCGGAGTAGTACTCGGTGGCCATTCGGTTAGAAACCACGAGGGTCTCAAGGCTCTTGAAACGGGGAAGTGCCCTCTTGAGCGCATCGAAATCTGCGTGGGCTAGGCGGTTCTCATGATGACCTTGGGCAGTGCTGTTGAAGAGCTTCCAGGCTTCTTTGCTTGGCTCGATTTTCGAAGGCTGCCCGTTCATATAACGAGGATCAAGGGTCTCGCCTTCGCCAAGTCCCATGTGGTCGTGTCGATCATTTGGTTCCTGTGGACAGGTAACCACCTTCTGATACGTAGCCCAGTCGCGGACCGACGGCGGGACAGTGGTGTCGTCGATGACCAGTTCGCGTACACCGCCGATGAGAAGAGGGTTCTTGGAGACCATACGAAAGACATCGAGATCCAGCTGATGACAGGAGATGTACAGGATCGGGAACAAGTACGGGGATGCGATGCGGTTGAGTCTCTTGCAGGTCTCGCGAGCGGCCTTGACGGCACTTCCTGGGAGGCGCTGGACAATATCATCGATGACCTCGTCCGGGCAGTCGAGCAAGCTGACCGGCGCCATACTGTGTTGACGGACGGCGGGCGCTTGTGGGCTTAAAGTGTAAAACTGTTGTATGTGGTGGTTTGAAAAGAAAATGTCAGCAGTGAGGAGGTGGAGAAAGAAATCATGACGACCACGCGCGCGGCACGCGGCACGCACAGCTTTCGCGTCTGGTTGTGTAACCTCAAGTTGCAGGCTATAAAGTAGATACCTCCTGAACTAGATGCTATAGTAACAGTCTCTAATAAACTTGAAAGGCATGAGTTAACTATGTAGAAGGAACGTATTTCTTCTCATTCTTATTTATAATTATATTATTAATAATACCATGATTTATACTGTGGTTATGGACTGGCCTACCTACCTATGTTAGCTGTTTCACATGAGAGTCTTGTACTGATAAACTGTCCTTATTGACAACTCTAACTATAGGCCATAGCACTGAGGGTCGGGCTGTTGATGGTTAAAGTGGTAGATTAAATGTTCAATGATCCAGCCGCGATAATTACATCAAGACTAGACAAGACCAAGTCTCGCGAACTGGTCCACAATGTCGCTAGAAAACCTGATTTGTTCATTCTTTTGACCAACTGACTTGGCATAGTAGTCACAAGTGCCCTGCCTGCATACATAATGCAATCTACCAGGACTCCCACTGTTCTGGCCGGTTACCTGAGCCTTGCTGGACTTGCTGCAGTAACATGGTGGGTTATCAAGGCTGTTGCCTCTTACGTCTGCGAAGCTCAAGAACTTTTGACAGTTTGTACATTTATGGTATGGCCGGCCTGCGCTCCCGTTTCGATTTGATGATCGGGTGACTAGGCGTCGGCTGGGACTGTTGCAGACGAAACAAACTGGGGGACGTGAAGGGGCAGGAGCGAGAGGAATGTTGAAGGTGTTGGACGATGGAGTCGCCTGTGGGTTGAATTAGTAGAGGCATACCATGAGAAAGTTGATGGGAGCCCTCATACCATGATGGAAGTACAACTTCATGTATCGGTAGGCTATGATGGTCTGGTTGAAGTTGGAACGATAGGTTTATATGGACCGTTGAAAGCCGATCAGGCTCTATCAGGTTCTATCACGAGCGGGGAATGTGGCACAAGAATGAAGCAGTTGAGCGAAATGATTGGATGTATTGGTGCAATACAAATGCAGGAGGCCTACCATCCCAAACCCCGCACATGGCGGAAACAAGAAGATCAACGAATTCACAACCCTCATCATTTGAGTATCCAAACAGTTCTGAGCCTACAGGTTTCTCAGCACCAACGTTGGGTCCTTCAAAAACACGTTACCGAGCACCAGTATGGAGACTATTCACCCGACGACATGCGCCAGCTGCGGGACGCAGGCAACCATGCGGTGCGCTGGATGCACAGATGCGCCGGACTACGATCCTGGAGATTCCATGAAAGTTGTTTACTGTGATCGAAACTGTCAAAAAAAGCACTGGAATGACCACAAGAGCCGTTGCCGTGTCATGAAGCAGCGTAAAATATTGTTGAGGGCAGCCACCATCCTTCGAGCAGCTTTGTTGACCTACCGAGAGATTCTATATGATATCGACCTCACAAAAATTGAAGCGAAAGATGGAATGCTCTATCTTTACCAAAACCAAAGAGCTGTCACCTCCCGTGTCAAGTGGGGACCCTTTCCAGACCATTTGACCTCCAATGCCGAGCACAGAGAGGCAGCTCTCACTATCAACCAGTGCACGATGGCCACGGCGCTTTTGAGTCGTCTTACCAGAAACTTTCTCACAGGCAAGTCACTTCGGATGAGAAAAACATACTATGAGTCCTTTCTTACATTTTCCAGGAGTACGCTCGGATGCCGAGGTATTGGATATTCGAATCGGAAAACCACTAATTCCACCAAAGCTAGTTCCTGGCCCTGACTTAAGTTCCTGCCCTCATACAGTGATTAAGATTGACTTATTATCTACCAAGGAGTTGTGGATAATTGACACAGCAGGGTGTCAGTATGGGTTTCGCGAGGTTCTGGTTCCGTTCAACAAGTACATTGCAGACAAGGCCTGCCAAGTAGGAGGCAAGCCCACCACATACAATTGGACAGAAACGAAAGACCTCGATTATTTCTCTACGCTGCCTTTCATGAACTCACGAGCCCAAAAGCAGGACCGGGAGGTAGAACGAAAGGCTCGGTTACACTTTGCCGACTTTGTTGACAGACATGTCAAGGCCAATATACTGGATGGTTCTGCTTCGGAGTTTAGCAACAAGCTTGCCAGTCTGGTTGAGAGATTGAAGATACATATGCTGAACTTTGCGGAATCTCAAAATGGAACTCGGGCATGATTGCCATGCTCCTGTACAGGTTTCGGATTGCCTAAAGATAGAATATTGAATTGGGATGTCAATGTCTGTATGTCTCTTGAGTAAGTTACCTTTCTGGATGTTACTTTCGGCGTACTTGTTTCGCCTATCAGTCCTTATTTATCAGCTTCGCCTATCAGTTCTTTTTTAGGAGTTTCCAGATTCAGAAAAGTGCAGAACCTCCCTGTTTCACTGCCTTGTCTTGTGGCCGTGCTCAGTGCTGTTGGTTGCTATGTTGTTGGTTGTGGTTGTCCCACTTTTGTATGCAGCTAGGCAAATCAGGAAACATATCACTCAGCTGGAAATAGGGAGGGTTTGGGACAGGTATTTTAATAAAAGATTCTCTTACTTAATTTCTATAAGAAAATGGCTGGGGAACTTTGTCCAGTGAGAACAAGACTTGATAGTTCTACGATAAGTTGTTTAACTAACTCTTCCTCCCCCTTATTTAGCCTGGTCAAGTTAGAGTAAAGTTTACCCCATAGATAAGTAGGTAGCTGGGCCGCAACTACCCCTTTTTGGGGGCACTACTGCATGACGGCGGAGATGACGATACTGATTAATCTCAACATCCATGCCAATGTTAGCTCGGACTTTCGGGTCACGAAAGCCATATATGGAGACCATCTGTTGCGGGCACGCGCAAAGCTGCTCCTCTTTCTGTATGGTGCAACGGAGGAAGATTCCCTCTGGCCAGTACAATTGAATTCGACTTCAAGGCGGATGCCCGCCTTGATTGCTTCTGGAACTATTAATTTTGCAATCAGCGAAGAAACGTACCCGGATTCCACGCAATGACTGTCCTGCCAATGATGGGTCTAGTACTTACTCTGTTCGCCACCCTGGGATCTTGCTACTCCAAATTCGCCCGTCCTCCAGAGTGGGACTCAGAACAAGATGCCGATGGAGACATGTTACTCAACCAACACTACAACACGGGAGATAAGATTCCGATTCTCTACGAGACAAATTTGAAAAACACCGAACTCTGGATTTGGCAAGTTCTGGACGACTACAAAGCTGGTACTCAGTTAGAAAGTACGATACCAAAGTCTTGTTCCGATATTGGTGTACTGACTCCGCAATACAGTAACAGATAATTATTGGCAGGCTCAGTACGATATTGCAGGGGCACTGAGCAACAATGAGGACGCTGTTTACTATTTCGACTTATATGAGCCTGACGATGAGTCTCAACTGGCCAAATCCCAATATGTCAATGTGAGCGCGCCGAGGAGAGACAAGACTGAAACTGTCACGGTATCAGTATCGATGTCCAAGACTTTGACATTCTCGACGCAAGTATCTACACTGCAAACATCGACAACTTTATCTAGTGATAGCAATGCTGCACCGACCGATCCACCCTCAAGCGATGAAACCGATTCATCGTCAGAAACAAAGTCGGGCGCTGGACTATCTTCGGCAGCGATTGGAGGCGTGGCCGCTGGTGCAACGATCGGTGGACTTTTGATCTTTGGGGGCATTGGATGGCTGGCTTGGAGGAGGCTTGCGAGAAAGAAGCAAGATAGACCAATTTCTGAACTTCCTGCTGATCTTCCTCAACAGCATCAGCCTGATCCTTCTCAGACCAAAGCTGAGCTGACAGGAGACATTGGCACATATCTTCCAGGCTATGCAAGAAGCCCCTCAGGGATCCACGAAGCACCATAAGCAACGGTCCGGGACGTTAATTTTATACGGGAATCAAGTTTGGAGACTAGTAACAAGTATTTCATTGATATTTAATGAATGTTGTAAGAAGCTGTCAAGAAATACGATGTGCATGCGTGATAGAAGACTACAGAGGCCTAATACAGCTTGGCGTCTGGAATATGCCCATACCACATGTATATTAGCATAGGAGCGAGGCGCAGTAAATTCCGTTGTATCATAGGGTTCATTGAATTTGAGAAGATTATCTTACGCAACGGTTTCTTGGTGAGAGTAGGGCAAGGAGACTAGATCTCGGGTCTGAAATCCCGAGGTCCCTGTCTCTTCACACCATATCTTCACTCTGGTCGAAGATCCTCACTGCTTATGCTCAGAGCTGCCGGGGACCATATCCGGATTTGGCTGGCGATACAGCACTGGGTCTCGAAATCACCATTGCGGATCAATTACCATACCAAATTTGTGAGCTGGGCGAGTTGGGAGGCTTGTGTTGAGCTGCAGTATCAGTAGGTGACATGTTAACTAAGACGTATTGGTAAAGTAAGTTTTAATCAAGTCTTTATCCTTATCTACCGTTGCCTCTTGTGAATTTGTATAAAAGAACCGGTATTGACTATGTCGATGTCGATGATCAGACGCATTCAATGCAGATAGGCCAGGAGATATTGAGATGTTCTATTTATCTCTATACAGGATCATACTTCCCTAGAACCCGAGGAAGTCTACCCAGGCATAACACTTTGCTGAAATCCTGGACAGAACAGCGATCATTAGGATGACGGAATCGGACCAAATGCCCGTAATCCCAAATTGGATGCATCCAACCCCCTTCTTACCCAATAAGATGTAGCCAACAAAACGGTAGGCCTCCCCTAGTGCATGGTTTTCCCCATCAAACCAATGCAGCCAATCAAGTAACCACAAAACCATTTATTACAACTTGCAATGCAGCCAACTTGGTCAAGCTGAGACGCAAGGGCGGCCCACCAAGTCGATGTTCGCAAGTCGCCGGTTTTGGGATTGTTTGAAAGTGTAAATATGTGTTTCTCTACTGCCCTGATTGGATCCTGGGTGAGACATTCTTATCTGTTGAAAAGATGAAAGGCCAGATACAAAAGGCACCAACTCTCATTGAATTCTAGCCAACAATTATCCAACAACATCCTTTCTATTTCACCGTCACAGCAGCTTAGTTGATGAACAACATTGAATACTCTCCTCAGATTGAGGACGAGTCCACGGAAGTAAATTTCGTGGACTCGGACTATCCCCTCGATTGTAAGTCACAAGCTCAACTTATGATACAGTACTCTGAAGTACGCCATTAGCCACTTGACTGACGCTGTACCTACCTAAATTTCAGTCTCGGCTGCACAATTCTCGGACCCGTCTATCTTACTACCTTCTTCTGATGTGAATCAATGGTTTAATTCAGAACACTCGACACTTGGAAATGCTGCTCCATTTTCTTCCATGAGTCATCCAGACTCGTCTGGAGACTCTATGCCCCAGGCCGTTAATGACCTTTCGAGCGTTGATTTCTCACCACCAACAGCAGAGGGGTATTTGCATTTCAACTACCCTGACCCCCTTTCCTTCTCTATTACAGATTCTTCGAATTCGCTGCTTAACCTTCCTGAAACCCAGGACCAAGTATGTCTAGGGGATATGTTGCCTTCTGGTTCACTGGATCTTGACTTCACTCTGTAGAGCGGAGATCCCGAGTACAACCAGACAAGCGAGCCTGTCTCCGATAAATCTTGTCCCCCGTTTGATGAAAGTGGAGCTACAAAATCACACTCATTTTACAATACTACATCTGATCCCCACGATTCTTCTGACAACATGTCGGGGAATGAAGGTCTGAGCTTGGAGACGATGGATGACCAAAAGTTCAAAGAGTATCCTGTTACTCGTTTGAAAAAGAACGAGTTTATCGAGAATGGAAAATTTCTTTGCAATAACGCGGACTGTCAGAGGACCTTTGACAAAAACCGGGAGAGGAAGTAAGCCACGACAAGTTTCCGACTTTTCTCTTGCTAATCAAGGCTGAAAGTAACCATCTTCGATCGCATGAAAAGCCTTTCCATTGTTCCTGGCTTGGTTGTCAGGTCAAGGCTTCATGGAGGAAAGACATCATTCGGCATTATGATAGTCATTACTCGCAAAAGATCATTCCATGCCTACAATGTGACGAGGCTTTTACAAGACCTGACAACCTCAGGAGACATGTTGAAGAAATCCACGAGGGGAAGAGAAGAACGCAGAAATCTTAGCTACAAACTTTCCTTATCAATGCATACGAAGTTAACTATTTACCTCACTCGCCCCGTGATTTATCAGTAGCAGCCTTGAATAAACAGCCCCTTTACTGATCGGGTTTGCGTCAAGTGCGAGATAGCGATTATGACAGCCGCTTTCGTTAATACCCGCCCCGATCAGGTCAGTCTCCCAAACCTACACCTCCATCCGACTCCTCGTCACTATCTCCAGACTCATTATCAGTGTTGGCAACAATCTCATCATCATTGAGATGCGCCAGTGAGTCAGAATCTGTAACTGCGTTCTTCGTCAGGACATACTTGAATGCAGATGTGACAGTCATTTTTAGTGAACTAACCATTACTTCCTCCATCACCGCTCTCAAACGCTTCTCCAACTTCAGAAAGTGCGACAGATCCCATGACTGCAGTGATGTTTGTTACCGAGTCTGGCTGCCATGGAGTTGGTTGCTGTTGAGTTATAATCTGCTCCTCTACAAGGTTGCTTAGCTCTTTGCTAAGATTTGCCAGAACGCGACGCTGGTCTGGCCAGTGCTGACTCTCTTTACCCTCAGGTAGATCGATAGGACGCCAACTGAGATACGACTTTTGGTGAGATTCAGGTTCAACAAATCTGCCCGGATGCCATTTGAAGTATAGTTTGCAGCACAAACAAGCGAGCTTGCTACAGGCTATGTAACGATCATGGCCCACAAATTCGCGTCGATTGCGATGAAAGTCTTCGAGAATCTGGATCTCTGCATGGACATTATGATTTGTTTCATCGTCGTGCAGAGCCCTGATCGCATCTTCAAGCCGCATTGAGCCGTCCAACTGCCCAAGATACGTTTGCATGTCCCCCAGACGTGGGTCGCCGGCTGGGAGCATTCTCACGATTATAGAATCCAGGTTTCTCAAACCGTCTGTCATAGGTATCTTTGCTGCAACGGGGGCTTCCACTCTTCTGATTTCGTAGGAGTCTAGAAGCGGTCTCAGTAGACGATAGTCATTGACGAGATTGATAGGTGTGCGAATCTTCTCAGCCAGACGGCCAACAAGATGCTTGACGGAGCGAAATGCGTCTGCTGTTCCTTGTGGGGCCACTGCCAGCTCTTGTCGCAAAGCCTCTAATGTTGCCATCTGAGGAGTATGGCGAGCATTGTAAGCAGCCCGACAAAGGGTTAAAGGGTCGGTTGCAGCAGAGAACTGGGGTAGCCAGTCCAGTAAGGCGGTAATTCCTACTTGATTGTCAGCCAAATGTCCCTTTGTGATCGCTTCTGTCTTACCAGGTGTCTGAATAGTATCGAGGTTGGCTGTTAAGTAGGCCTCACAGGAACGGGTAGACCGAATTAGGATTCCACGTTCTTTTCTAAATCTTGGACCCGCAAATTCGATATATCTAGCTGTCAACGTCGCTATTAGAGTTTCTCTTTCTGTTTCCGTCGAGCTTGGTTCTATTCGCAAGTTCTCTAGGACGATAGAGAGAAACTCGATGACGCGATCATTAGGCGTCACATTCGATGCAATCCAAAATACGACACCGTTGTCCAAAGACTCAAGAGCAATCGAGGTTGTTGTTTTGCCGCCCTTTTGGTAGTCGCAAAAAAAGCACAAACTTGAAAGAAACCTTCGCCTTATGCCTTGCAGGTCTGTAGGAGGTCGCGGGATGGTATGGGGACCGTTGGCTCTTTTAAGAATATGGAAGAGGGCAAGGAACTCAAAGAGTCGAGAGAGAATTCTCGTGTACTTGTCTAAACGTGGTGGTCCGATACCCATGTTGATGGCAGGTTTTGTCGTAATAGTCACTGGCAGACTAGGTAATCTTAAAAATGCAAGCTTGCTATAAAGGAATGAAACCAGCGGGAAGGTGAAGTCGAGGAAAGCGCTGCATTTATACATTTATGAATTTCTTCTACTTTCGAGTCTTTGAAGCCCAGGAAGGCTTTCTCGCCTCTGTTGGTAGGCTTCCTGCATATGTGGGTAGCCTTACAAGGGGGAGGGAGGGTTGAAAATAAAAATCGGTTGGGGTCGAGCACATTCGATCATTCGATGGATGCCTAGCCACGTATTTACTCAATTCAAGACATGGCATCGCGGCAATTGAAATCAAGTACTCTACCATGAGAAGCTTCTTAACAGAGGGAATGGTACGGATATTTGTCTATAAAGTTCAGTATCAAGAGCTTGAGAAGATAAAAAGGAAATATAATAGTAGATTGTTGCCATAAGCTGAGTCGGGAAATAGCGGAGTAGGCCCTGATAAGAAATTATCGTTACTTCTTCCATGTTGTCTCAAGTTTCCCAACATGGGAAAACAACGGTCCGTCAATTCAGCCTTCGATTGAGTGCGGGGTTGGGCCTCAAAACCGAGTCAGGCATACCTGCAGTGTCCAAAGGGAGCTGAAGCAAAGCCATCTATCTCATCAAGCCTCAATGTGCCGCTGCATTCCTCAAAACCTGGGGTTTCGTGCGGGGGTTATCGCTCATTCTCAATGATTTTGCAGGTTTATACCCAAATATCAAGGATTGGTCGTTAGGTATGTCGGAAGACATCTGTCACGACCAAGAGAAGCTTTGAGATATGTTGGCGGGATTGATCGGCTGGAATGAAGCCTGGGAACTTCCATTTTATAGGTATTAGTGGTAAGCTTACAATAATTGGATTTTGTTCCGTGAGCCGGGCTTTCGCCTCCTTAGCCCCCTAGATCATGTCTAGTGGAGCTTAACAGTGATATGAAACAACTGAAATGACCTTTGTTGTCAATCCAAATCAACGTACGACGCGCAAACATGTTGGGACCGAACTCTTCCATAACTTCCGTGCAAGATGCTTAGACCCTTCTCTCTTTGGCGACACGAAGAAAAAGTAGCTGGAGAGCTATTATCTGAACTACCTAAAGGGTCAATCGCCATCTGCTTCTTTCCTGCTTCTGGGAGAAAAGAGTAGGGAGGAGTAGGACAATCTACTGTCTTATACTAGCTTGATCTTGTATATGCTTTCACTATTACCAGCTGGATGAAGAGTATTGTTAAAGAATCTACTTAATAAAAATCGTTTTCTGGTCTCCCCAAATTGGCCCAGTAGGAGTGCTTTTCTGATAGTCTGGCTCGAAGTATCCGACCCTGTAGAAAAACCCGTTGCTTTGTTCAAGGACTATACCTTGTGGAATAAATTTGTGCACGCGGTGAACTTCCAAGCAAAAGAACTCCTTCTCTGAAGGAATATTTTTGCTATACCACCGGATTATAATCGGGGCAGAAGACACTTTTCCATTAGCCTTGAAGTAGACGGGTCGGGTTCCATGCAAGTAAATCTTTAGCAATACCCCAGACACCTCTAAGCACCCTCCTTTGACACGCCCATATTCAACTTTGTCATCTGAAAGTTCAACCTGGGAATATTTTACCCCTAACTTGAAGTCATCGGCGTCGCCTCGGTAGGGTATGGACTCTGGCCAGGATATGCCGCTACGAGCCAGGTGCCACGACCAAGTGGGGGATTTCTCTTCAGTTGATAGTATATCTGGGTAGGTGGCTTCATCATCAAGGTCTTTGATATACCATAGCAAGCCGAACGGTAGCCAGGAGGTCCACAGTCCTGCCTTGTACTCGTCAGGCCCTACGTTGTGTCTTTGGGCGTAGTCTGCTGCAACAGCCGCGAAGGCTGGTAGTCGATCTTTAGCTTCTCCGATGAACCTAGTAGTAAGCTCTTCAACCAAGTCTGTCCATTCGTAGGAGTCCTTGACTTCGTCAACAGTGGAGTACTTATCCAGTGACTCTTCATCATTTGATCCTCCGTCAACACGGTAGCCACGAGGACACCGCCAAACCATTTGTGAGCTGCCGAAACGCAAAACGCGATTTGCAAGTTTGTCTTCCTGTAAAGTCCAAGAACGTAAATCAATCGGTTCCTTCCTGATGCGCCTGATCTCTCCTTCGGCGCAAAATGCAAACTCTTCAAATCGGTTGCCCTCACTGTCGACTTTGTGCCACTGGATGGCCCAAGTGCTAAGATAGCAAGACTCAAGGTCGCGCTCATGAAGGAAACCTTGGTCGCTGTGTGACGCCAAGGCTGCCGAGATAACAATAGTTGCGCCTTGGTAGATTTGCCACATCTTAGAAATCTCTTTGCTTTTGTCCTCCTTCCAGTCTTGAACGATACAGAGAGCATCCACCCAAAGGTACTCCAGACCAAGGGTGCGTGCTACCTTTACTGCGTCTCGCAACGTACTCGGTAGTTGGATATAATCAAACCCCTGTTTTCGTATAGCCAAAGTTTCCTTCTCTGTCTTGAATCTGTTGTGGCCGGTATTGCCCCAGCAGTAACTCAACGCTGCATATGATAAAAAAACGGGCCGTCTTTGTATCTTCAAGGCGCAAGGTTTTGCAATCAGAATCTCCTATATAAATGAGTCGACTGGGCATCTCTGACCCAGCCGTCTCTCCACATTCTTTGTGATGCTCCAAACACTCCTGCAGCCAACGCTTTGCCGTCATTAACTCAGCCTTTGGTTGCAACGACCTGTTCGCTATATGGTTGCTGAGACAGCTTTCTGGAGAATGTCAGACTGCTGCTACTTAGGTTATGGTTGTGGGGTAATTACCTTCCTCAGTAAAGAGGATCATCGGTCTCTCATCTACATCTTGACTCTTGTTGTCCTTACTTATCCAGTAGGATTCAAGTTGGCTTGCATCTTCAGGCGAAAGTTTGATCTCAAGACTCCAGTCGCCTAATTCTTCCAGTACACTCGAAGGAACTAGGGGATAAAACAGTTGAAGCCGCTTGGCACATGCAGCTCCGCAGATCTCGCGTAGCAGCCCAGACACCGAAAAGGAGCCGGCGTTTTGGGCTCGATGTAGCTCCATGAGCTGTAGGGAGAACATCACACAGCCACTATTGGCAAATTCGCATACTTGCTTAAGTGTATACTTCCGCCGAATTTGTAGACTATTGCCTTTTCCTTTTCCTTTGTCTTCTTTATCCTTCACATCATCAATTATGATGAAATTGTGGCATAGACGACAATAATGAGGCAGAATGCCTCCTGGTAGCTGCAGCATTTGCTGCTGAATCTCATTCATCATGGCGAGCTCAAGAATAAAGGGAGATCATAGCAAGCCTTGTACGAAGTGGCGGTTGCAAATACTGTTACGTTGGCTCCAGGCATCAAGACGGATGATGTGGCATCTGACTGGCAATTTCTCATATCTGATTGGTTAATGCAACATTTGTCACCTCTTTATCCCAACCAACACGAGGAAGCTGCACGTGAGATTCATCGCCCAACTGTCCCCTGCAACCCCCGCATCCGTTTGTTCAACTTCAAAAACTGCTTTCATTTCACGACTCTGGCGCTGCAACCGTATCCCTCTTAATTCTCACCCATCACATACGGCTCACGCCACACTTCCCCAATATAACCGTGAGCCTTGCTGATGAGATCACGACAGACTCACGACTAGACTCACGACTCACTGTGAGCCATCCAACTATGTATAAATATTTACTTAGCAGTAGACTTACCCTCCCAGCTACCAATAACACTTCCTTACATTAATAAGTCTAACACGCAGTACTTGACCATCAAGAGACGTGGTACTATAACGACTTCTCAGTATAACGTACGTCCTACGCACTCTGCAAACATAAACCTAGTACGGACTAGTTTTCCTGTTTGAAAGCCCAACCGTTGCAACATGGCTTCCACGACTGGCATCCGCTGTGGTAGGTGTAATAGGGGCTTTCGATCACAGCATGCCAAACAGCAACACGTTGTGGACTCTGAAAATCACTATCTTTGTCATTTTTGCCCCACATAGGCCGATTATGAGACATTAAAAGAGTTGGATACCCACTTAGAGGAAGAGCATCATGTGTGCACTGCTTGTAATTATCGGCAGTTTGGGGATAGCCATCGACTGGCCCAGCATGATATGGATAAGCACAATATATGCATTGTGTGTCGAAGAGGGTTCCAAACCGCACAAAACTTAAAAATGGTTCGCTTTTGCCCAGTCTCGAATTGGCCAACCATAGGAGAAGCTGACTTCTGCTATACAGCATAAGCTTGTCCATGCTGAAAGAACCATCGAATGCGCAGGCTGCAGCCGGATGTTTGTTACTGATTCTGCTATGCTGCTTCATCTGGAAACTGGAACATGTGCTTCTGGTGCTGATAGAAATCTTGTCTCGAATGCAGGGCGGCAGTGCTATCGAGCATTTTACTACATTTCTTACACTTCAGGTTATCCGTTTCAGTGCCCAACGTGTGAGACACCGTTTAGTCTCATGAGTGGCTTGATCCAACACGTTGAGAGCGACTATTGTGACGAGTGCCTGGATCAAGATAGACCATTGCGGGTATTTCTAGATCAGTTGAAGTTGAGATTGAGTTGATGGCGACACTCCTTTTATGGTTTGATGGCATTGTTTAACACTAGGTCGTGGCTGAAGTGGTATAAATTTAGCTATCAGTATTTAGATTGATCGAATTGTAACTGCCATATATGCTGCTGTCTCAAAAACTTGAGGTCGCTCCTAGAACTGTTTTCTCGGACCCTTTGGTATTTGCAGGTCCTAGTCATACTATCGAGATGTTCCTCACCGCAAGTCGCTTATGGAAATTATTTTATGGGATGCTTGGCTAGTGGGAGGGTCTTCAAGTCTCGCGGAGTTTACAGAAATTCTTTTCTTACTTCGCAAGTACTGAACTCAGCATATCTCGCTTTCGACGTCCACGCATCTACGACCAATAAACGCCCGTTTAAGGGATCCTCAACTAATCTTGATGACCCCAATTACATCCTTGCATGTATGGTAGCTCGTAGTAGTTATATAATAGGGCTCTTATTAGCCCTTAGGTGGATTCAGGCCCGACAGGTTGGCCCCTATAAGTCTAAATACTTCTGATTCAGCACTTCTCAGTAAACAGCAGGTATTACTGCCAGCCTTAGATATTGAAACAACAGGCTTGTGGGGTTTTATGAACACCGGCTGAGTGTGTTCCAAGCCTCGCATTTCACAATCACGATAACGAAGCATCGAGACCAAAAAACATGACTCCCAAGTGGTATATGTGACTTTGGGCATCAAGGTTTTAATATTAAATGGCCCTTGCCCGTGCTGGTGTTTTAGTGCTGTTTGTTTCAGTTCCTGGATGGTCACTTTGGAGGCAGATGCGGCAGATGGGTTCGAGCATGACTGAAGCGCCATGTGTGAAAGCTTTTTTAGGATTATCATCGTTATGTAGCGTGATCATGAGATTTTGCGAGGCTATATTTTGCTCAAGCCTGACATGGAAAACCAAATCATGTCTTATAATGAAAGCCATTCATATTGGTAAGCTCAGCTTGTATCATTATGGAGAGATTCAATAGCTTCTGTCATGTGGTATTACACATAATGCAATCAGCTATTATAACCTTGATTTATTAATTGCTAATCGCGATTGTTATTCCAACACTGCTCTTCCTTATGCTTAAATCAGCCGACGTGGATCTACAATATACTGAACCCTTTTCTGAACAACGTCAAAACGCATATAACCACAACTCTCGCTCTCCAGATGGTTGACCATGGCGGCTAGAGTCGTGAAATCCTTTCTGCAAGAGGCTCCTGGGCAGTGATAGAGCTTTGACTGATGAGTAGGGGAGCCTAAGTGTTGATTCAAAGACCGCAGCTTGTCAAAGAGACGATGGCAAAGATAGCATTCATAAGCCTCAGCCTGGTCGTTCCATGCTTTCTTTGTGGCGGCATAGGTTACCGTACCAGACCAAGTAAGTAGCTTGTTCGAAATAATACCGCCTGGGTCCTGCTGACGGATGGCCGCATAGAGTTTATCACGGTTGAGAGGAGCTTTAGTGCAGCATCCCCTCTCGAGATGATGGACGAGTCCGGTGGCAGCTCCTTGCACATCCTTGCAAAAGGGACACTGTACTGTGGTTGTGCGATGAGCTTTACCGCGCAAGTGCTATGGAATGTAAGTTGACGTTATAAGAAAACAAGACATCAAGGCTACAAACCTGGCTGATACCATGCCAGTCCTGGAATGGACGAGCGCAGACAACACAATAGAAGTGGTCCTGAGCTTCATGATTGTGTAGCTCATATTCTTCGTCAAACTCGTCGTCGCCATGATCACACTCATAGAGGATGTCCTCCGATTCGTCCGATTCGTCCCAGTGATCCAAGTCGTTCATGTGCTGTTCAACTGCATTCTGGCTACCGAAGTAGCGGTTGCATGTGTCACACTCAAAGGCTGGAGCCTCGTGGCCAGTGGCGTTCATATGCTGCTCCCGCGATTGCCAGCCGGCCGGAAACTGTCGCCAGCATGTTCCACAGGTAAACATGACGAGATAAAAGGTTTTAATGATCACCGAGGAGATTGGCTCGTAGCCGAGAATCAGAAATCAGTAAGAGAGTAGGAGGGCAAGAAAGGATCCCAACAGATGCGGGAGGCCCACCAGGAATAAGGCAGCAACATAGATGTTGGTCGCACGCTATTGCAACCTAATCTAATAATTGGTTAATCTTTAACCTGGTTGGTTAGGGCTCCGCAAAGGTTTGTCTTATCTCGCCGATTTATGTTTTGGTTGGCTGTTCTACGAGAGAAGAGGAAACAAGAATCATGGGGAAGGATAAGACTGGTGAGGGGCTACAATGGTTACTTCTTGGAGAGACCTTCGGCAAAAGAAATCGACTCTATATTGACTTCAAACAGAAATATATATTCATTGTGAATACACCTAGATCTAAGCCCCCCTGATGGACGAGGGAGAGAATCCTTTATAGGTAGTCTAGCGTTTGCTTATGATAGAATATTTAACGCAACCCACTTTTTCTTCTTCTTCTGATTCTTGTGGCCAGGGCTTTAAGTCCCCTCAGTTGATTCTAGAGCTGTTTGGCTACCTTTATAAGTCTGTGGCGAGAATGAACCACAGAACTTTGCCGGACTCGACGTTAAAAAAGCTCCCTGCGCGTTCTCTACAGCCTCTGGCACCTTTTGCTTACTCTCTAATTTTCCAGCCAACGGTATGTGCCTGGCAGCATCATCGCAAAGGCTCGAAGGCGATGGTTTGGCAGTAAAGAGTTGTTCTATTACTGGATTGTCAAACCACACACTTTGAGGCTTGTTGAACTCTTCATCACTGCCCTCAACCTTCGAGGAATTTCCTAGCCTGGGAAATGGATTGTTGCTATCTACATCGAGTAGGGTATTGTCTTGTTGCATTGAAACTCCGCTAGCACTTGGAGCTTTCTGGACTGATGATTTGAGCTTGAAAGCGCCGAGACGATTACGAGGAATTGGAGGCTTTTCAAGGCGGTGGGCCGTAAAAGTCTCACGACCCATGGAAGGACACATGTTTTGCCAATATCGCGAACCGTCTCGTACCGTTCTGATTCGATATCAGCTAAGGCTCCGTAATCTGACAGTAGCTGTAAAGTTTGAATAATTCGATCTTCTAGCTCAGGGCAGTTTTGATAGACAGCTTCATGGAGGGGTGTGTTCCCGTGAGAGTCAGAAACGTTTGGATCAGCACTGCGTTCTAGTAAAAGTTCCACCACTTGTGGCGAAGCAAATCGACAAGAGACATGAAGAGCCGTACTCTGGCTTGTCTGTATGACGCATAGATGCCCGGGCTTGACATGGCCTTGTAACAGGCGTATGGATATTCCGGCGTGGTCTTGGCTCGAAGCAGAGAATAGAGAGAGATAGCCTTCATCATCATATAATCCTGGATCTGCTCTATTGTTGAGTAGTAGTTCAACCAACTTTTCATTGCCACTACTGCAGGCAAAATGAAGGGTCCTTGCTCCGCGGTGACTGCAATCTGCTGAGCGCCAACAGGTATGCTGACAAAGATGCATGCGGGATACCGCCGATTTGAGGTTTGGGTCCCACCATAGCGAAGCAAATGGTATAGAGTGTTGGTCAACATTGATTCCCACAGGGTGTGTGAGTCGTCTCGTCTATTTAGGAGATAACAAACTCCTCTAAAACCTCGCCATGGGGTCTTTTTCATGGCTGCCAGGTGAATGGCAGCCAGCCCAAAACGACTCAACCTACTCGGATCAGCTGCCCTAGCCAGGAGGTACTCTGTTGTTCTTGGCAGAGAGTAACCGGAAGCGATTCGAAGGCCAGCATCAAGTAATGCTTTATTCTGTGGTTGCACCACAGCGAGGCACAGAGGCGTCAGGTCTGGGAGACCCCTTCCAGGCTCCCAAAGATCGGTGCCAAGCTTGATAAGATGACTTGCCACATGTGGAGTAACTCCAGTAATAGACAGGTGAAGATATGTGATGTGTTTGAGCTTAAGTGGAGGTACAAAACTTGACAGGATCGATGTTAGCGCAAGATACTGCGGTAAAACAGGAACGAGAGAACTAACCCATTCAGCTGGCTGCTCAATTCATGATAGACCAGCCATTGCATCATACGCTGCGAGTCAAGTCTGATAGCGCGGGACGTGAATCTCCGGAATACCAGTTCCCGACGTCGAAATTTACAACACTCAACAAAGATAAAATTAAAGAGCCATTGGGAGGCCCGCCAACAGATGTAATGAACGCAACGAGTAAAGGAGCTTAAATCTCTCGAAGACCCGAGATATTCTACAATCTGAAGAAAAATCTCGAGCGGGAGGGTTGCAATGTAATCCATGAGGAGATGCTTGCGATGTTTGTCGTTTATTTCGAGATGAAATGGCATCTCACGCATCGACAATGCTTATCTCGCCCCGCAATGTTGTTGTGGCACGTGATTGGTGTATCTTCAAGCTTAAGGCTTTCAAGATAACCATCAAGATTAACGACGAACAGATGCACGAAATCCCTCACTATTCTCGTTCAACTCTTATGGTGGACACCTCTTCAATAGTTCATATAATAGCCATTATGTGCTGACCTACAGTCACAAGGTAACGAGATATTCTCTAATGTTTAAGAACGTGAGGTTGAGTCTTCTGCTAAGCTTTCACTAATCACTGCAGCTTTGCTAAATAAGAGAACTTTTCATCAAGGCATATATAAGGTTGGACCTATATACGTTCTGTATGCGAAACACAGTATAGATATCCAGGCCCAGGCTCCGTATCCATTCTAACCTTGTAACAGACCCGAAAGGGTGTCTTGAGTGAGTGTATGAAGATCTTAATGGAATACAAAGAGCGAGACTCTAACCAGAGTAACCCCAGCGAGGGGCGTTGATGATGATACCACAGATTACGCCGGAGATGACACCAGCAACGGGGAGAGTGATGATCCAGCCCATGTAGATCCAGGCAACCATGCGCCAGTTGATAGAGCGCCAAGTACCAGAGCAGAGACCAACACCAACGGTGGCACCAGTGATGCACTGAGTTGTAGAGACGGGGAGCTCTGGGGGGGTTGTTAGTCACAGTGAAACAGGAGGTCAGGCTCGAAAGGAAGGACTTACTAAGACGGGTGGCGAGGATGATGGTGATGGCTGCACCCAACTCCATGGAGAAACCTCGAGAAGGAGAGTGGAGAGTGAGACGGTTACCAAGGTTGCGCATGATATTGTATCCATAAGTCCAGATACCAAGAGCAATACCGGCACCACCGAAGCAGCTACGCAAGTTAGTCAATGATCAAACAAGTATCAGATATTCAACTTACAGAATCCAGACAGGAACAGAAGACTTGCTACCCTCAAGACCACCAGTTCGCCAGATCTGGTAGATAGTGGCATAAGGACCAATGGCGTTGGCGACATCGTTGGCACCATGAGTGAAAGAAGCGGTACAGGCAGTCATGACTTGCATAAAGGTGTAGAGGTACTCAGCGCGGTTGTCGTAGTGAGCAACGTGAGCGTGAATCTCGTCCAAGTCACCAGTAAGCATGCTCTTCTTCTTCTGCATGGCGATGATATCCTGGTCAACACCAGAAAGGAAAGCCTTCTTGAGATACCAGAAGAGAACAGCACCGCTGAACCACTTTCCATCAGGCTTGGGCCCGACAAGGCTGCGAGGAGCCTTGGGCTCAACGCGCTCCTCAATGTCGGGAGTACCCTCGGAGGTCTTCTTGTTCTCAGTGGTAGCCTCCTTGCCCTCATTGCTGGTCTGATCTTGAGCGCGCTCGAACTCATCACTTCCAGTGCGACCAGCACGGCGAAGACCATCGAGCTCTTCACGGGTCAGATGACCCTCGTAGAAATCCTGAATACCACCAGCAGCGCCTTCGGGCTGAGCGGGAGGAGGAGGGCGACGAAGGAGGAGAGGACCCTGGAAGATGTTCCACCAGCGAAGCTCCCAGTCATCGCAGATGACGAGGCGGTAGAGCCAGGGGACGAGGAAGATGGTGATGAGAAGAGCCCAAGCGGCACCGACACCGATGATCATACCAGCGGTCTCAGCGTCGTTAAAGTCAACCTTAATGCTACCGCCCTTCCAGACGATAAGCATAGTGAGGAGAGAAGCAGTGATGCCGAAGTAAACAGGAGTAAGGAAAAGACCCTTCCAGACGGGCTTGCTTCGCAACATAACACCATACTTGGTGATAAGGAAAATGACAGCAGCAAAAGCACCCGACAGACCAGGAGCAATGATCCAGGCGAGAAAGACCGAAACGACACCAGAGCTAATACCCTTGTCGAACTCAGCCCAGTGAATACCATCAACACCGACTAGCGCAATACCCATGCCGATAACACCACCCATGATGGAGTGAGTCGTGGAGACGGGAAGACCAATCTTGGTACAGAAGGTGAGGTACAGCGAGGAGGAGACGATGGCGCACATCATGCCGAGCATGAGGAGAGCAGGGTCGGACTCGAACTGGTCAATGTCGACGACCTTAGTGCGGATAGTGTCTGCGACACGGGCGCCGACACCGACGGAGCCGGCAAATTCGAGGATGGAACCGAGGGTCATGGCTTGGATGTAGCTGATGGATCGGGACGAGACCGACGTGGCCCATGAGTTGGCGACATCGTTGGCACCTAAGTAGTCAGTATTTCATCACAGGTCAAATGCGTGAAAGGACGTACCGATGTTCCAGGCATCGAGGAACGAAAAGATGGTGCCTATGGCAAAGATGTAATCATACTGATGAAGCACCATGATCAAGGAGGACCGAAGACTCGGATTTCTCTCACTGTTCTAGAAGAGAGAGTGAACTGAACTGAACAGTCGATGTCGAACATTGCAGAAACAGCCTGCACCCCGACTCCTTATATCACCGTGTCCCTCGCCATGGTGTGTGGAGCGGGTAAGGCTTGGCGAACAAGCTTAATCTTATGCTTCTTCGGATACGTCTTTTAGTGGCAAGGGCCCTCGGTGAGTCCTTTGGTAGGTTTATCGTCTTGGCGGGTGTGCTTGGCACGCGAGCAGGGGCAAGTGGTATCTCGTGCGTGGGTTCTTGATGTTCGTTGGGCAGGGGAGCTCTGGGCGGGAGGAAGTTTGGATGAGGTTGTGGGGGTTCAAGTCTTGGTATCATGGTGATGAGGTCGATATGTTATTTGATTGGGATCTTTGATTCGATGCTGTATGAATGATGATATCGAAGGTGCTGTTTAGAAGGTGACTGCATGAGTGACAGGCGAGGGGAGTTGATGCTCGTGCACTAGGACCAGAAGAGTCTTTTACCTGCAGCCTGGCTTTGCGACATGGCCTCAAACGTTCAAACAAGGGTGAACAAAACGGCCGGTCGTAGAAATGATCATATTTCACCGACAATAGCGTCAAACAGACCCCCAAAGAAGAATACACCACCGTAACTACCAGCACCGGAAATAGAGCCTTGTACTCGAGCCAGACGACAGAAATACCCAGCTACATACAGCTGTATCACTGGCTGACTATTTTCTGCATCTAAAAGGGCACTCTTCTCCGTGGAACTTGTTATAGCCGCTCATCAACCCACGTGCATCAACGATTGTCGTTGAGAGCTCAGAAAGAGGCTCGGGGCGGGAGCCAATCAGATGGGTCAGAGCTCCACGTGGAGAGGCTCGTTCGCCCAGAGATAAGCTCCCCAGATGCCAAGACTAATCAATTACAGGGGTTATTGTATCATTCACTATTTTGCCTGAGACAGGTTTGCGAAGATCAAAAAGGTTAATATGAATAAAGTTATTAGAGTTGTTCCTTTGGACTTCTTTTTATATCCGTAAAACGGCTGCGAATATCATGCGGGACTCATGCATATGGTAGAGTGTACGATGATGATGATCGAATAGAGTCTCCAAATCACAAAGACAACTTGATGCGCGACACCGCGACTAAAAAAAACCAATATCACACATCTGCCCATCCATTTCAACCCGTCCTTTGCCAAGCTCTCGCCAAGGACCGCGCCACCACTCCTTCTCCTCCCGCTGCAACATGAGCTTCTCATACAAGCACGTTTCCTCCCCGCCAAGTCTACCACTGACGATTCGAAGCTTTTTCACGTCCTGTTCCTCGTTGCATGTAGTTCTTGGCTTTGGCAGCGGGAAAAGCGTCCAGGATTCCCATTGCTTGCTTCGCCGATGGCTGGTAGCATTGAGCCAGTAGAGTTCCAACACTGACGACTTTGTCTTAGCCCTTAACCTGCTTTTGTAATGGTGGCTCAGCTTCCTCGGTGATCGCCTTTTGTGGCCTGTCTGTTCTAGAAGTATCCCCGTCTTGGCTGGTGATATTGTGCTCATTGAGGCGAAGGTGAGGTTTGGAAAATTCTGCTAGTGCTCAGGTTCTGGTAAGATGGCACAAATCTCTTGATAAAATTCAGAGACTTGGTACCTGAGAGGTCTGCCAACTATACAACTAATTGTCGATACATGATCGATCACTACGGAGCCAGTGTATAGAGTACTGAAGCGTGATTTATCTCCTTGGCATTTTTGCTTGTCTTCCAATGCAGCACTCGCTTGTCGTCTTCCAGAATTCCAGTCCAATGGAACCGACGTCAAAGTTCTCTTTCCCTTACTCCTCTTGGCTTGTTTATATGCCCTACCATAGGCTTCCTTTTCTGTTTGGCCTTGTCAATTGCCAAGATGCCACTCGAAACCCATAAGTCTGTTCATTCTTATCAGCATATGCCGAACCATCGTACACGTTGTTGCCACCTGCTCTACCCAAGGAGCGTCACCTTCTTCGGGAGCTTTCACCTCAATCCAGCCGTATTGTGACTGCTCAGCATCCATCGATTCTCCCGGCCGGTTGATCCATAGTCGAGCTATGAGATCAGGATGGTAACCGTCAATTGACTCTTTTTGGCAGTCCTCTACACAAGGCTGGACCTCTGGCCACGATAAAGTCCTGAATTCAATCTTCTTCGTCTCGGTCCAGTATCTGAATCCAGGCCATTTCCCTCCCTTGGAATTGTTGCCTCGGCTGTACCCATGGAAGCCAATCTGGGGGGGTACATCTAGCCAAGATGCGCCCCTAGCAGGATCATCAGCATTTATGAACCCATCGTCTTCTTCCTCAAGGGTGTCGTTTCTGGTTTTTGGTCCATATTGCTGAAAGCTCTCGATGTGCCAGCTCTGATCACAGGTGTCTAGGACCAATGTAAACGCCTTGAGCATTGGGGTGTGCAGCCACGTAGGTAATGAAGAATTGAATGGCATCTCGGCGTACGACTGCTGAAAAGATGGGAAAACAGGCCTTTTGATCCAATAGAGCATGCGCCGGATGGGAAGGCCTACGTCCTGAGAATATTCTGGCCCTTCCTTCCAGAGTGTTAGAAATATATCGTGAGGATGGGACTCATATATCCTGAATGTGTCGCGTACAGGATCAAGTCGATACACTTCGTTTCCATCAGAACATACCACGAGGTATCGAATTCGATCGCATATCGACTTGATTATCGGACATGAAGCGCGGATTCGGCTCAATTCGTTCTCATCTTGATTCTTCAAACCATCAGCCAACTGCATCTTGTCGTATCCCTTTACAAAGCGTGCTAGGATCGAGGAGGGGATAGCAAACCTGATGATCTCGGTCTTGAGCTCGATAGGCAATCGTTCGGAAGGGAAAGGCTCCATGGCTGAGATTATATAACACGTCAGCCACAATATGAAGAGTAGAGAACGGAAGAAAGGAGAAACAGGTTGAGGAGAGAATTATAAGACACCCCTCCTTATTTTATATTCAAGTACCGAAAGTCTATCGAAAGGGTTAGTGTTATTTTTAACATATCAGAGATCGAATTTTTAAAAGACTAATCGAGCTTACTTATGTTTTTATGCCGTAGGTTCGCGTGAGGCCAAGTGGCATGAAGTCTAAACAGTGAGCTGCATGTGTTATTGGTAAGTGACCCGTGGCTGGGAGTCTAAAATCACACAGAACTTAATTACAAGAGCTTTCAGAACAAAGTCTAAAGTCTAAAGAAGCCCTGAATCCTAAAGTCCGCTTCTATATCATTCAATGCCAAACAGAAACTGGATCGAAAGTGTGTTATCTAAAGTCGAGGCTTGTGACTGAGAGTTTATATCAGCAGAGAGAGCTTGGCTGTTGGAGGATTACCCAACCTCCATGATATGCCCCAGAACAAGCTCAGATAACGTCCCATGAAATATGTCATACTTTCCGTGAGACTAGAAGATTTTAGTGCTACTTGTTTATCTATCTAAGATCATACTCATAGAGTAATGCTTTAATCTAGAGCGCCCAGGCTGATATCAGGAACAGGCCGAAGATGACGCAGCCTTTACCAAGCCAACTTGGCTAAGACTCCATGAGGCCATCTCCGGACACCAAACTTGCGAGCCTCATCTAACAAAAGCTGAAAAACACCAAAAGCAAAAGGAAGAAACCAATGTTCAACGGGTACAGGCGTAGTTCCGAGAACAGGCTGCAGAGGCGGGATGTACAGCCAGAAGATAGCCATGGCAAGCGAAAAGATAATTGCAGGGAATAGATACCAGTTCTGCGTATTCGGGTTGAACAAAGGAGGATGCTGAAAGATACTGAGTCGACGAGTTCTAGTCGCCATCAGATTGAACCACTGCATCACAACAAGGTTGACAAAGTAGATAGACGAGGCCTCGTTGGTCTTGGCCAGGTAGTAATCTGGATCGATACCAGCAGGGAGCTTTCCGAAGCTGAACCAGAGCTCGCTGAAGGGAATGCCTTGACGCTGGAGATACCAGAACGCCATGGCGAAGGAGGCGACTGTTTGGAGGACGCCATTGACTCCGTATGCTTGAAGGATGAGCTGCCAGTTGACCAGACGATCCTTCTTGATGTTGCGTGGGGGACGGGTGAGAACGTCGGCCTCGGGCTTTTCGTAGGATAGCATTGTCGCGGCGGCGCAGTCTGTGAAGCAGCTATTCAAGGTTAGTGAATGTTTGACTACGAGCAATAAGGATAATTACCAGATGATGATCATAAGGAATGAAGACAGAGCTTGGGGTAAGCCAAAAGCGACAAAAGCCATGACAGGCCAGAACTCGGAGAAAGAGCCGGCAGGCAAGAGATAAGAGATGACCTAGAATCAATATGAGCCTTTAATCTTTTGCATAGAGGGGGTTCAAGACATACCTTCTTGAGATTGTCAAACACAACTCGACCATACTGCACAGCAATGATGATGGAAGAGAAAGTATCCAACAACACCATGTCAGCCGCCTCCATGGCAATATCCGAGCCACTGCCCATCGAGATACCAACATCAGCAGCCCTCAGCGACGGAGCGTCATTGACTCCATCACCCGTCATGGCAACGACATTACCCTTCTGGAACTCACGAACAATGCGAAGTTTCTGTTCAGGCGTTGTTCGCGCAAACACAATCTCCTCGTAGTGAGTCAGCGTCTCCCATTGATGCTCGTTGAGAGACATGAGTTCCGGGCCACTGAGGACGATGGCGCCGAGGTGGGAGATAGGTGAGTCTTTGGTGTCGTCGGGGCTGTAGCGCTGGAGGGCTGTGCTGTCGTCGACAGTTTGGGATGTGACGATGCCGGCTTCGCGGGCGATGGCTAGGGCAGTGAGGGCAAAGTCACCGGTGACCTGCAAACTGTCAGCTTGGGTCCAAGTTGCCAGTGAATGAGAGTACTTACCATGGCAATTCGGATACCGGCGCCGCGCAACGTGCTCACAACATGAGGAATGTCATGTCTGAGAGGGTCAACGATGGCGACCATTCCAACCAACGTAAGACCAGTATTGGACTCCCTTGTGACTGCATGCTCAAACTCACTCGTCTCCCGATTCTTAGGAAGGTCACTACCCTTGACGATCTTGCGAGCAAGCAACAAGCATCGTTTACCTTGTGAAGAGTAGGAGTTCTTCAGCTGCTCAACTGTAGCTCGCATAGCCGCATTGAGAGGGATAGTTTCGCCATGTTCAGAGACATATTGCGAGCAACGGCCGATAAGAACATCAGGAGCACCCTTGATGGTCAAGAGGCTAGATCTACGGTTAGAAAGTTCATCTTGAAAGCTCTTGTGACTACTTACACGTCATCAGTGTTGAACGCGGTCTCCTTGCTAAGCGTAGCAGGTACAGCCTCAGTCCTGGTGCAGGAAAAGCAACGGATCATGAACTTGTTCTTACTGTTAAAAGCAAGGTCATAGATCTTGTTCCAGCAGGCACGCAGGTAATCGACGCTGCTTGGGTCAACAAACTCAGCGAATCGAAGGACAGCTTGGTCAGTCGCATCACCAAAGATCCTTCTGTCTGCCAGTGGAGCATCCTTTGTAGCAGCATCAAACTCAGATGCGTTACAGAGTGCGGCCAAAGCACGAAGTTGGATGATCGGGTGAGTGGAAGATTTGGACTGGCCAAACTTTCCGCGAGCGTTCTCGATGGTCATGTTGAGTCCTCCGACAGCACAGTCGGAGACAGCCATCTTGGCCTGCAGCTTGTTAGCGCAGCTCAGACATAAAGTACAAAAGGAGGCTTACAGTGGTGAGAGTACCGGTCTTGTCAGAGCAGATCACCGATACAGATCCAAGTGTCTCGACAGTCTTGAGGGACTTGCAGAGGATCTTGTTCTTCTTCATCAGGTTGGCGGTGATTGTGAGACCAGCTGTGATGGAGATGGGAAGACCTTCAGGGATGAAAGCAATGGCGACGCTGACGCAGTTGACAATGAGGGTTGGTACGTTGATGAAGTCAGGATGCTTCTTCTTCAGGAACGCGCCCCTATTAAGGATGTTAGTGTTGTAACGGATGGGTAAGGTGGGAGAGGGAACGTACCAAATGATGCATACAACAGCAATCATACTTATCATGATGCTAGCGATGATGATGACAAAGTAGAGAACTTCCTTCTCAAGAGTCGTCATCTGGACTTTCGGCTCATTCGTCAAACTCGCGATACGTCCAAACACCGTCCTATCACCAGTAGCAACCACAATACCAGTGCACGAACCAAGGATACAGTGTGTACCTTGCAGACCAATGTTATGCGTCTCAAGATAGTTGGTATCAGTGTGATCCACAGTACCAGCCACAGGCTTAGACTCTCCAGTGAGAACAGAGCGATCAAACTTGACGTCGGAAGAAGCCTCGATCAAGCGGATATCAGCGGGTAGCTTATTCCCTGCCTTCACCTTGATGACATCGCCTGGAACGATATCTGCTGCATTGAGGTCAACGAGATGACCATCGCGAATAACGTGGCCCTCTTCAGGAAGCATATTCTTGATGGAGGACATGGTACGTGATGTAGACCAGTCTTGAAACATGTTGAAGAGTGCTTGGATAAAGAACACGGCGAGGAGTACAATAGCGAGGGCCTTTAAAGATTAGCAGATCGAAAGAAAGACAGAGATGGGAGACGTACGAGGTTGGCAACAGCAGGAGGATCACCCAATGGCTTCCACGAGATAAAGACGAGGATACAGCCTGTGAGAAGAATACTTCCGAAACCACCAAAGAAGTACAGAAAGATTGTTCTGAACCAGTGCGTCTTGGCGGGAGATGGTGCATTTCTACCATATTCGCGCAGTCTCCTCTCAGCTTGTTCGCTCGATAGACCAGCAGTGGATGAAGTAGTGAGGCGTTTCTCAACGTCGAAGGGTGCGATGGTATGCCACTCGAGGTCCGTCAAAGCTATACGCGCACCAAACATTAGTAAAAGTCAATTTAGTAGAGTCAAGTGAGAATATCTTACCTTTTGTCGTGACGTCCTTCGCCTTGGCTAGCTCAGCTTGTTCCTTGCCCTTGGACTCTTCGATGTTGAATGAGCTGTCCAAATGTCAGTACAACTACCTTCTTGTTCTCTTTCAGAGGAGAATGTGACTCACACAGTGCGATAGGTGACAGGAAGGACAAGCGAGGGATCAGCGCGATTTCTCGAGCCTGCTCGATGGATACTTAACGAATCCCTCGAGCGAGAGCGAGAGCGTCTACGAGAGCGCCGTTCACCATGACGCGAAACGCGACCGGCTTCATCGTCGTCGTCGTTCCAGTGAATGCGCTCACCGACAAGCGAGGCGTCCTTTTTCTCGTCTTCAATCATATTGAAGGTGAGTGGACAGGTAACCAAGTAAGAGCAGAGGAGATGTCAGGGGCAGTAACAAAGTAGAATAGAATGGTAAAAAAGGGAGGAGAAGATGGGAGAGTGCGAGCCTTGATATTTGTTTTGGCCTGTGGATATCAGGATAATCGCTCATCATTTCCAGGACAGTTCGCGTTAAGCGACGTCGTAAAGGCTGGCTGAAGTATTTCGTGTAAGTGAATCCATATTAAAGGTACAATCCCTCAGATCATAGCGTCAGCTCCGCCTTTGGTCCTACGTTCTAAGCAGGATTAGTGACTTTTCTCTTTTCTCGATCCCTAAAGTTTACTCCACAGGACCTGGCGTAGGGAACTGAAAAACCGGTGTCGATAAACGAGAAGGATGTGGAGTGCGCCCTCCTTGGTGTCATGATGTTAGACCAGCCCTGGGAGTGTACCAATACCGCGGTTAGGATATCATCAAGTTGGTGTTTCATGCGTAGACGATTGGCCATTCTAGGGCATGTGGGTGCACTGCCTCGATGGCAATAAGCAAGCTGTTTACGCTTAAACGAGTAATCCATGAGCTATGACGTGAAGGAATCGTGGGGAGTCTCTGTTCCTCGTGCACGGTTTGACTCAAATATGCAGGGTACGGGTGAGGGAATATTGAGACACGTCGACATTGGATGAAATCCTTATTAGCTGAGGAGGCGCAGTGCCGATCACTCTAGGTAATCCGGTTCGGCATGTGCCTGAACTGGGCAGTCTCACTAATGATGCAGCACAGACACGATGTGATCAGTGCACTCCCACTGACAGAAATAAGCATTGACACACAAAGAGCTAAGAGAAAACAAGCCTTTTCTTTCCGAGCTGGTGGGTGTTGGTACCATTTGCAGGCTTTTGTCAACGGACCCCTCCCTCTAGCCGGAATCTGGCAGCTCGCTAGCAGTGAGGAAACAAAGCCTGGATGAAATGAGGTATCCGAGATTTGAGAGACACTAGCGACGGGCGCAGCTGGCAGCCCTTACATTGGACAGACGGACGACAGTTGGACCTAGCCTTTTAGAGGCTCGATTTACGACGTCTTGGCTGCGAGAGACAAGCTTTTTAGCGCCGGGTCCTAGCGTTCAGGGTCCCCGCCAGTGCAACGCTGTCACGGTCGACTCGCAAGCCACTCCACTTTAAACGAGAGATTGCTATTCAATATATCACATCATGGTAAAAACAACAATCGCAATTAAAAATATTGTGCAGCCTGTTTCAGGGTAAATCGATGGGCGCGGAGAGATCTAATCTTGTGGCAAAGCGCGATTAGCTTAGCTTCTCGATGAACCAAGATGAGCCAAGAGAAAACAACGCTTCGATGCAAACTCCCTGGGGTGCTTCAGAAACCCTCATTTCTTTACTCCTTTCACAAGCCCTTAAAAAAAGGTCATCTGGTGCAAGCAAAGAGGGGAGTTTCAGCCGTTGGTGGAGGATGAGGGATTTATCTTAGTCGTTGGTTTCTTTACGAGGGCTTGTCAGGTACCGTCTTGTCATTTCTGAGCTTTGAGAATAGGGCTGTAGACTACCCCAGTACAAGGCGCGTGGGACCAGTATTTAATCCCCGACCCCATCGCGCTATCCAGATTCAGGGTGGGTGTCAGATTCGACTGGCGGCCTCCAGCTCCATTTTGCACAGAAATTACAAACAGAGACCAGTTTCTGACGGGTCTTCTTTTACAAATTCCAATAATCGGCAGCGTAATGGTTATGTAATGTGAGTTTTGGAGGGCATTGAAGCCTGTAAAGACCAGGCAAGACAACCTCTACGCCAGGTCATGGACTCTTTTAGGGCTTCGCCAGGTACACACTAGGGTTAGTTCCATTGAGTCGGTGAGCACAAGCACGACTCGATTCGGTGTTAGCTAAGTCTTTTAGGAACAGCTCTTAGATGGAACTTATGAGTAGCAAATGGTTAGGCTACCCGGATTGTTAAAAGGACATGTGCGATTAAGTGGCTGTTTTGCATCCCTCTCTGGCTAGGTCTAGGGTAGTGCAATGTGACGTTTCCGATAGCGAACCATTCCAGGAAACAGAGCCAGCAGTTAGTTATTCTTTGAACACTCAAGAAGATTGATACTTCTTCTTATTGTATTTTATTTAGCCTTCTTTCTGTTTGTACCATGAGTAGCCTGATTGGTTTTGCAGAAATGTGGTGTGCATTTCCAGTTTCATTTCACGCCGTCCGTTGCATCGCGTTGGATCGATCTCATTATCGATAAGCCGTATCTTATCGTTAGAATATCATTAGTGACGTCCCATCATTAGGCCCAATTCTGCCCATCACCAGCTTCACATGATGAGAATACAAAAGGTGCACTCTCGCCCTCATCGTTTCCGTTGAGCTCTGCCACCCCGCGGGATTTGGGGTCCGTCCAACATCCAACCAATCCCAATCCCCAATTCCTCACTAAATCACCCCCAAAACTCCTCCCTCCCCCACGGCGGGGCTCCTCCGGCCTCGGCTTCGACGTAAAAGACGAGCTGTGATTGGCCCTTTTGCTACAAAACGGTCTTCTTTCCGATGTCATCATGTTGCCCATCATGCGCTCATCTCCACGCTTCGGCATCCGTACATATACCTCCCACTCCCTGCAAACTCCCCTCTCACGTAGATCCATCTCCAATTCCTACTCACAACTGCCCGCCATGAAGCTCCTCTACCCAACATCCCTCAAACTCGACATCCAGAGCCTCGAGGGCTTCTCCGTCGACCTCTTCCCCTACGACGTCAAGAAGACCATCCCCGAAGAGCACGTCGATGCCGAGATCCTCGTCACCTGGACAAACACAGCCGAGAACCTAAAAGACGCCGCAAAGCGCCTCACAAAGCTCCAATGGATCCAATCCCTCGCCGCTGGGCCAAATGATGTTCTGGGTGCTGGATTCGACGCCTCCAAGATTAAGATCACAACGGGCTCGGGTCTGCACGATCACACTGTCGCTGAGCACGCGCTGGGTCTGCTGCTCAACGCCGCGCGCCGCTTCTACGAGATGCGCGATTATCAACTTCAAGGAAAATGGCCCGGTCATTTGGGCGGCCCTCAGCCCGATAGACCAAAGAATTCATTCACGACGCTGCGCGATGCGCGTGTGCTCATCTGGGGCTTCGGCAACATTGCAAAGACCCTGACCCCGCAGCTCATCGGCCTCGGCGCCGAAGTTCGGGGCATTGCGCGCCGAAAGGGTGTCCGCAATGGAATTGAAGTCTACAGCGAAGACGATCTCGACACACTCCTCCCCGAGACCGACGCTCTCGTCATGATTCTTCCTGGCTCTGACTCCACGCGCCATGTTCTCAACGCTCAGCGCCTGAAGCAATTGCCCAACCACGCGTGGATTGTCAACGTGGGGCGCGGTACATCTGTCGATGAGGACGCTCTTGTCGATGCGCTCGAGAAGGGAGAGATTGGCGGTGCGGCGCTGGATGTCTTTGAGACTGAGCCTCTTCCTGAGCCGAGTAGGATCTGGAAGGCTCCTAATACTATTGTGTCGCCGCATGCGGCTGGTGGAAGACCTCAAGGTGCTGAGGGGCTTATCGCTGATAACCTAAGACGGTTTAGGGCGACGCAGGAGTTGAAGAACCTCATTTAGAATAGAATAGAGAATAAAACAAATACTTCAAGTCAACAATGGTTAGTTTTCAATGAAATTATGGTGATCGAAGCCTGTATTCTGTAGACAAAGTCCAAGGTTAAATTGATGAGGGCATTCGCGATAAATCTGTGACCCCACTTTTCTGCCATGATGAAGCAATTCACAGGCACTTCTTCAGTTGCTGACTGGACATCTCTTAACAAGGCATCATAGGCTTAGGGAGATGCATATAATAGGCCTTACTGCAGGAGAATATATCGGGCCTGAGAAGACCACAAACTGGTTCTAGATCAGGCTTCAGCACAGCTTGAAAATGAGGGGTTCAATGAGCAAGAGAAAAGAAGACCGTCAGGGTACCTTGGCTCTAATCGCCATGATACAGCCTGAAGTATGAGAACACCAGGGTAAGTCAAGCATGCGTCTCATGAAAATGGAAAACAAAGAGATTTGAGTGATCGGCCGATCTATTGACTATCGAAAAAGAATCTAAAGCAAACTAACTGCAAGTCCGAACGAAGCGAATGTCTAGTACAAATTCAAATCTCCGTCATGATGTCCCAAGCTGAGATATCATGCTCCCCCTATTACTTTTCGTGCTGTGTCAAGCCCAAACCAGATTCAACCATCCAAAGCTGAAACTCGAGCATCCTCCGGTATTCCTCATACAAGCGCCGGCGAGGAGTTGCTGCTTAGTTGTGGTTCTGTCCGTTGTTGCCAGCGTTCTTGTCCTTGGGGGCCTTGTTCTTGGGTGGCTTATCACCAGCGTGGTCCTGATCCTTGACAGGAGGCTTGTCCTCGGGCTTCATGTCCCTCTTGTTGTTGCCAGCGTTGTTGTTGGCCTTGCCACCAGTAGGAGCCTGATCCTTGCCACCGTTCTTGTTCTCAGTCTTGATGCCGCTCTTGTTATTAGCCTGTCCACGGGGTTCATCATGAGTAGGAGTGGTGGTAGGAACATTGGCAGTAGAGCAACCCTTGGCAAAGACGTAGAGCTCATCATCACGACGAGGAACCTTAGAGGGATCAACAGTGTACAGCTTGCACACAGGCTCCGACGCATCAGCAGGAAGACCAAACAGGAAACTCTTGCAAGACGCCTGAGCATCACAAGCATCCTGGCACTTCTCCGCGGTCTGAGCACTAGGCGTAGCAAAAGGCTGAATCTTGCTGTTGCTAGCCCCCGTAGGCGCAGTGTTGCAGACAAGATCCCTCGCAGCTTTGGTCTTGACCTCGCCGCGCGGCTTATCCTGCGTAGGCTTGGTGTTGGGCACAGCCTTGCTGGAGCAGGCCTTGTCAAAGACGTACAGGTTGTTTCCCTGGTTGGGGACCTGGGCTGCAGTGACAGAGTAGAGCTTGCAGGCGGGAGCCTTGGCGCCAGAGGGGAGGCCGAAGAGGAAGCTCTTGCAGGAGGCATGGGCGGTGCAGAGCTTCTGGCAGGCCTCGGCGGTGGAGGCGGTTGGAGTGGAAAGGGGTTGGATTTTGGCGGAGGAGGTGCCTGAGGGGGCGATGTTGCACTGCTGGGAGCGAGTGTCGAAGGGATGGGCGAGGATGGCAGTGGCCATTGAGGCGGTGAGCATGGCGATGGAGGTCTTCATGATGAAAGATTGTTGAAGTTGAAAGTGGAACTTGAAGTAAGTTGAAAGAGTGTTGAGAGAGTGTGAAGATGCTTGATTGAAGTGATTGTGTTGGTGAGTGAAAGGTGATTCTTTGTAGAGAGTTCATGATCCCTTTATACCTTTTGAGTCGATCATATTCAAGGATATCATAGACAGCATTGTCCCGTAACTCATCATGACCGCGTCAGCTATTTCCGAACGACTTGACGATCAGACGCTTTGGCCTGCTGGAGTTTACAGCATCCCATTCTCAATGGCGATGCAACTCGAAGCTGGAGCCAGGTCCACATCATGCATGAAAGCAGTGAGTTTGCTCATATTCCCGAGCTTACGTGCCCCATTATGAGTTAACAAAGGTAAACCTTCTCGAGTTACATGATCATCATACCTACAGAAAGCATGATGTTGGGTACCAAGCCAGTAGGAATGTCCTTATTCACAGCGTGACGAGTCTTTTGGAATAGTACCAATATCGTTGCTATGTTTACTATCAACTCCATTCATCCCGTCATCAGTAGCCATGCTTTCTCCTATTCGCTTGACGGAAAGTTCCGTCGTTCATTACGGCTGTGAAGAAATGATCGCTGGCATCCTTACCAGCATTAGGCCGATCCCCCACATGCCGTTGAAACAAATCAACGTTTCCTTTCGGAACCCAGGAGGTCGGGAGATTTCTGTAGGTTTGCGCTAAAAGCTTGTTCGTGGGTTCAGGGCTTGCAGTAGCCGCGTGGAGCCGGCGGCTGAGGCTCTGCATAAGGGACTATTCGAGTTATGAATAGAACTTGGATATTCATCACGGTCTAGATCTTATCCCACTCAAAATATGCACTGTGACTTTTAAATGATGTTGTTAGTTGACTGTTTACTGGCCGTCAGTCGCACTTAGCCCATCGAGTTCACATCAATGGCTAATGTAGACATCACGCGTAGACAATACATCCAACCAATGCCAGCCTTGATCCTGTTTACCGTAAAGCCCAAAACAGATGAAGATAGACCATAAATCAACAGCTCCCGGGTAGCCTCAGACTGATCTTTGAAAATTCATTATTCTCGCTGTGCATTTCCGTTTCTTCGCTCCACTCGCGATGAAACGGCCAGCGTCTAAACTACTGCATACAGTGCGCCCCAGAAAACGTTTCGACCAAGCCCGCATAAACATCCACGTAATCGGTACCAAAGCTCAACAACCTGGTCCGATCTGCCGACACTAACACCAACAGTTACTATTCTTATTATAGATATAATTTGAGCACCTTAATTAGTTGAAAAGAACACAGAGAAGGTTACCTACTTATACTATCTACTACTTACACTAAGGTATTTACAAGAATGAATCCTCAGCTTCCTTAAACCTGGCTATAATCTCCCTGGTAGCTTGCAATGGTAGAGCTTCTACCGTCCGGCCCATATTGCCTGTCATTGTCTCAGCCATACAAAGCGCATTGTATATAGCCTCTTCCGTAGCATCAGCTGCTGCTTCAAAGAGCCCGTTGATAGTCTTGTTATTAGTCGCCTCTACATCAATAAGCTCAGGCTTGAATGGATCAATGGTCTTGGGCTGGCCAGCAACTGTCTGCACGGGTATCTCAGCAGCCGTGGAAAATGCAAGAAATAGATCTCCCGAAGGGTTGTGAGCATAGCTTCCCACACGTGCAAGGCCCATAGTCGCCCGCTTGGCCAGCCGCTGGAGCTGGCCAGGAAGAAGCGGTGCATCAATGGCGAGTATGACGATGATGGACCCGTCCTTTTTGTCCTTTGCGTCGTTGTACTCTTTATCATGAGCAGCAGCGGCCTCGTCCTTTGCATTTCTCTTTTGCAGGATTCGTCCGACTGGGACGCCTGAGATGTGCAGATGCTGGAGTCTTCCGTAGTTGGCCTGGACAAGAGCGGCAACTGTGTACGATGTCCCGTTATGCCCGGGCACGATTCTACTGCTGGTCCCGGTGCCGCCTTTCCCTCCATGGCACAGCATACCTGTCCCGCCGCCCACGTTCCCCTCGGCAATCGGGTCCTCAGAAGCATTGGTGATGGCGTCCACCACGTGTTCCGGCGTCACCGCAAACTGCCTCAGGTCGTTGAGATGCCCGTCAAACGTCTCGGCGACGACAGGCAGCAGGAACCAATCGATGCCCTGCTCGCCTTTCCCGTAATGTTCAATTGCGTACTTGTAGATTCCTGTATAACAAGACCCTACTGCAAAGCTATTGGTGATGAGAATGGGCGAGTGTAAGAGACCGCTCTCTTCGATCCAGTGTGTCCCGGTCATTTCTCCAGATCCGTTGAGACGGAAGACGCCGGCATGGCAGGCCTTGTGGAACCAGTCTTTGCGCGGGAGGATGGTGGTCAATCCCGTGTTGATTTGCCCACTCTCGTCGCGGATAGTGGTCGTGTGGGCAAGGACCCCGGGCACGTCTGTGATGCCATTTTTGGGACCAGGTGACATGAACCCTAGATGTGCCTCTGGTATGACATCGCGGAGCCTGCCGCGGGGTTGCTGAGGGGACGTATTCGTTGCCATTATTTAGATGTTCGTATTCTGGCGCGTTTATGTTAAGATACACTGGATAACTATGTAAGTCTCAAAGCTGGACGGTAACTAGGTACTTTGCTCTATTTATCAAGCCCGGCTAAGAGAGAGATGGATGATTTGCTGTGGTGTTTTCTGATTGTCGGCATGAGTCACATCGATCCATTTATCTGCTGCTAATCTTACTGAAGTCCAAAAGAGAAGGTACTGAGGTTTAGAGTACTACATAGAACCTGGATCCGGATCACGTGGTAGTTCCATATTGCGAAGGATTTGTTCACTACCACTTTTAATAAAACGCAGGGTGCCAAGTAGCAGGGCATTTTGGTGACAGGAGCTGCCATCTCTCCAAATTTGAAGCGTCATATGATGTTTTACCCCTCTTTTAGAGATAAGCTAGGATGCATCGGAAATGCCTCAACCAGACGGATCAGTCCATCGATCAATGGTTAGACAACTCTTTGTGTTATCCAACAGGAGGAGAGGTTCTCAGTTAGATCATAATATTTAGCGGACAAGCCGGTCAATGCTCATACTTCACAGCTATTGTTGTTGCCCGCCGGCGGTGGATCATCCCACTTCCCGCTCCGACCTTAGCTTCAGTGACAAGCTTTTCGGGATCTATAGACTTTGGCAAATTCACCAATAGACGCTCTTGTATTGTTTCCGGATGAAACGGAAGAAACATTTTGCCGAGCTGACGTCTCTGACGTCCTGTTGGAGAAATGGATACCCATGGCGAGAAGCAGGGGTCGAGAACGAAGGCCTCAATATTGAGACTAAGAGTGGCTGAACGTTTCAAACCCCGACTTAGCCCATTCATTTGGAAGTAACTCAGAAAGGAGCTTACGAATTTGGAAAATGGCTGTAGTGGAAGCCGGAAGCTGCGTAAGGGCCAGCATCAATCTGAATCAATAGTTCACAATAGAGCCCATGATGATTCCACAATGTGTTTGAGAATCGGGAAGAATGGGCTGTCGGGCGTGTAGGTAGAAAGACTCTCATATGTGCATGTTCGCCGACGAAATGACCAATTTCGGGATCGAGACTAACTTCCGGATAGATGATGAGACCGTCGACAAGGTACTTTCGAACTGCTCCTGAGTGCCACCAGCAGATACAGGATCTCGTGGAAGTTAAGCCAAGAGGATTATCGGGCAGAGTGAAGAAGGTAAGAAGAAGAAACTTCATAGACGCCTCTAAACAAGAGAGTAAACGATCACGAACGGTGAGTTGCACGGGATCGATTTCCGGACACTGCTCTTCTTCCATCGTACCAGGGCATGTCTGGTTCTCTTGAAGACCGAAGAGATACTCATTATGAACTAGCCTCATGTCTTGATATCAGCAACGCAAATTGGACATCTTCCCATTCGCCGTCATGGCCCTTGTTGTGATTCCAAAAGCTCAGCCAGCCACGAAACTTATTCATCTTCACCGAAACTAACTAAGATCATGGAACTCTTAAGCCTGGTTCCGTCCAGAAGATGTTTCTTCCCACATCACGCTTCTCGTGAAGAGTTCGTGCGTTAGCTCCCAGACTACTGATTTCAGATTCATGCAGACCTACATGTTGAGGGTCTTTGTACACAGAATAGCGTGATAAACGCGTCACTAAGAAAGACTCCTTCTAGTCGCATTAACAAACTAGACTACTCTCGATGTTCTGACGCTTGGGGGATAAATACTTGACTTCTCTCCCATCAATCTCAAGTTTTCTCATCACAGCATCAATCACTCTAACAACACACTCGTTCATCTTCACTACACTCTTTCAACCACATTCATTTATCCTTCTCAATCTCTTCAACAGACTCAGCTCAAAATGAAGTACTCTCCAACCTAAAGCCACCAAGGTCGCAAAGGTCGACAGCCAGAAGGTCCAGAAGAACCAGGACAAGTCTGGCGAGACTGAGGCTAAGCCTGCCAAGGTTGAGAACAAGCAGCCCAAGGCTACCAAGGTCCAGAACAAGGATGAGACCAAGAACACCAACGACAAGGACAACACCAACGAGGACAAGAACGTCAAGGCTGACAGCCCCAAGACCCTTGCTACAAAGGTCCGCAACAACGAGCACCAAGCCACCAAGGTCCAGGCCGTTGAGCACCAGGCTACCCAGGCTGAGGGTAAGAAGTCTGCTTGCAAGACCACCAAGGGCTCTGCTGCTCAGCCTAAGATCACTCAGGCTTGAGTACCCTACCCTGAGGAGGAAGTGGCTTTGTCAAGTGGGTTCTGTCGAAGAGCCTTCATTTCCTTCTCGGTCCTCTCTCTTTCTGTTCTTCATTTGTGGCTTCCGAGTCTGTCTTTGTTGAGAATCACTTTCCTTTCGTATCTATCTGCTTTCGTCTTCTGTACTCTTATAATGTTTACATAGATTAGAGCTATATAGTCTTTCAATAACATACATTTCCTTTTCTACCTCAGCACGCGCTTTTGACAACAGATTTTGATCATTATACATTAACTGGGGATGAAGATGCATTTGCATAGTGGACAGTCGACGTGATGTTCTTTGAACCAAGAGTCCAAGCATCTCGTATGGAACACGTGCTCGCATGTTAACCGACGCACATCTTCCTCGTCTCCTAGAGTCTCAAGACACACGGCACTTGATAGCAATTGATGTTAGCATGACTCCAACTCTGTAGCATTTTGACGTACCATATCTCTGCTAGGCTAATCTCTGTTGAGCTCACGCTTGATTGCTTTCTAGCATCTTTGTACTTGATGGAAGGATTCGCTCGGTTTAGTGTCTGTAGGCTATGTCTCTCTATCGGCGTTCGCTGTCTTGGTGGTACGCGAATAACGGTCATGCGAGGATTTCGACGAGTATTACAGCTTCGGAACTTCAATAGGATGCTTTGCGGGTTAACTTCAACTGACGTGTAAGCTAGTCTATGTAACATACATGATGATGGTTAGTATGACGAGAGTTCCACCGAATAAGAACCAGGGTAGGTTCACGCTCGAGGCCCTGTCATCGTAGCCTTTAGCCTCTGATCCGTACTTCCGGATATGGTTCGTGGATGGAGAGTTCATCGGAGCACTTACATCGAGGGCCCTTTACATGTGAAAATCTGCAAAGTTCGACCGCATTCACGATCCGAGACGGGTAGACATGCCTCGATTATAATAGTTTCCGAATTTTTGACTGATAGTCGGATAAAATTAGGAGCGGATATCAAGAGCCAAGGTATTTCATCAGAATTGGCATTTGTCCAACGTTTTCTCACAGAGATAGTATAAGCAAGAACAGAAGGACAACAAAGGTCAAGAAGAGCAGTGTAATAGAGAAGTTTGTGTTTCAAAATGCTGAATTGATACGGACATTGCTCATCTTTCAAGGGATGCCCAGAACAGTATCCAACTGACAAGACCAGCCAAGAACAGTAGCACTCTTTTGCACTGCCACTCTCCCACCCTCTCGCTAAACCCAACCCGGACACTAATTACCAGCCAAGAACCCATCACCCGTCATCGTCATCACCCATCAAAACCCCCAAAACATGCTCAAAATGAACCATATAAACCATGAGATCATCCCTTGACGCGTATATACCATTTCGTCCAGACCACAAAGTATTGTTTCAGGATACCGTTGTGTGCTCGTCGTATGGATTGTTAATAAACATATAAACAACATGACTGGGTTCGTCGTATAAATGTGGATCGCCAAGTTCACTCCTGATGATGCCAAGTCGGCTTTGTTCAAGTTATCCGGTAGTTGCGTACACGCGGTGACAAATTTTCTCCCTTGTCAATCAACAAATCAGTCCAGTCGCATAGAATTTCGTTAAGGTTTAAGCATACGGATCAAACTCCAGGGGCTGACACAGCTTTATCTGACACTCTCAGCTCAGCCCCCCTCTCCTGAGTCTCCACGTCCTTTTCCCTGCATCCATCCATCTTCCCTCATCATGGGTATCGACTTTGGTCAGGCGATTGGCACGGCTTGTGCGACATTCGCCGTCACTAACGTCGATGACATTTTCGTTCTCGTCGCGTTCTTCGCAGAGGCTACGACGAGTCGCTCGCTCACGCCTGTCAAGATCGCTATCGGACAATATGTCGGCTTTACAGTCATTGTTGCCGTGAGCATGATTGGCTATGGCGCGTCGCTACTCATTCCTGCTGAACCAATTGGATTTCTAGGCCTCTTGCCAATATTGCTGGGTATATGGCGGATCCTGAGTTACATCTTCAACAAGGATGAGGAGGAGGAAGAGGCTCTGGATCAAGAGTTGACGACTGCAGATGGGTTCAAGGCTGTTTTCAAGGTCGCTTCCATCACTGTCATGAATGGCGCCGACAATATCAGCACGTACATTCCTCTCTTTGCTGAAGCAAAAGCTGGAGAGCTGGCGATATACATCGTCGTCTACTACATCATGCTTGGCGTATGGTGTTGTGCAGCATATCTCATCATGCGGCAGAAGCATATTCTGCACATTGCACAGAAATATGCCCGCAGGATGGTGCCGTTTCTGTATGTTGGTCTCGGAATCTTCATCATTGTGAACTCGGAGTGTTATCCATGGGCTATTGAGGAAATTGATGATGACATTGCTTCACATCCTGGCAAGATCGTGATGGGAGTCACGACTGCTGGTTTGTTGGCGATTTGTATCGGCGCCATGCTTTGGAGGAAGTTGAGCCAGAGGTCGGAGGAGGTTTCTGTTGACAATGAATCGTCTGCTGTTGACGGTCAAAGAGGATCACAAGGAGGACGAGACACGGCGCAACAAGCTGGGGAGCAATCTGAAGTTTCCAGGGACGCAGGTAAGGCACAAGCCTGTTTTTCTGAAATTGATACCAGAAGTTGACTGACAGGAAACTAGGCGGCGTCGATGATCGTACGAACAAAACCGGAGTGCAAATCAAGAATGCCCCCTTTGACGTTCCCAGGGAGGGAAGCTCGGCGGTATAAAGACCATGCGGATACAGACATGACTCTAGTGGGAGGCAGTACCTGGTCTGGCATCAGGCTATTCTTAATAATATTTGTTGTTCGCGACATCGTCACCTTGCTAAGTCCACTGTATGACTGGCCGACCTCCAAGTATCGAGGGTCGTCAAGCTTATCGAAGCTACCATTGTGATGCCGATTATCCGCCGTCAATCGCATTCGCAGAACGCCCAAATTCGACGTCATATCGGCTATAGTTCTTCATGGGTTTCTACCCACTTACTCATTTCTTAGACTTGCACTTTGAACAGGTTCTCTATTCAAATATCAATGCGATACAGCGACAAAGGTGCGCGTTCTAGACATCGCATCAACAGTTATCTGATACACAACCCACCCTGACACTTGCGTTAACAACACACGGTCCACGAAAGACAGTTTTATGGATAAATCACTTGTCAATTTGGGAATAGTAGAGGTTTCGCTTTGGCCACCCGACAGGCATCTTACTCGCCGAACAACCGAGTTCATCATCCTCTAACGACATTGACGAATCGGAATTAATCCTCATATGTCGTTGGGCAGAGATATCACTTCAAAATTACCGGACTATGCTGAAACGATAAACAAGCTTTGAGGCCCGATTGATAGTGTGCGACACTACGTCTGTCGATCAATTGTCTTTCAGGCTGAATCATGACATAATACCCCGTGCTTACACCGCTTTTAATCCAATTCTTCGGCCCCAGATTTCCAATGCGCCACTGGAATCAACAGCCAACTTTTCCGACATATCAGTCTCATTTATTGGATATAAAGATGAATGCATCGACTAAGAGCCCAGAACGCATCGCTGAGCTCCGACAGAGTGAGGTACCGGTCCCATGGTGTGATGAATTTGAGAAGATGATAAGTGGCATGAAGTTAGTCTCGTACACTTCTCCGAGATTACTATCTGACTTGTAACATCTAGCTTCAACACGGGGAATTCGCAAGAGATGATGGATTACAAATTAGCTACAAAGAAGAAACTACTCTCTTTTAACGATGAGAGTATTCCTCAAGGCAGCACCCTCGCGTCATTAAAATTAAGACGCATGGCAGTAGCAAAAGAAATGTTCGGCAAACTAGGCCAAGGCGTCACCATTGAGCCACCCTTCTTTCTCCTCTGGGGCTGCAACATATTCATCGGAAATGGCGTCTACATGAACAGAGAGTAAGCCCTCATAACCCCCACAAACCCCCATCTTGCTCAGAACTACACAGGGTATCTATCCACGACAACGCGCTTGTTACTATAGGCGATGGCGTACTCATAGGACCTGGGGTCTGTATCTGTCCCGGAACTCACGCTGCAGACATGCAAAGTCGGAGAGAAGCGCAGGGAACATCGTTTGCGCTACCGATTCGTATAGAGGCGGATTGTTGGATAGGAGCTCGGGCTACGGTATTACCGGGTGTTACTATAGGGAGAGGAGCGACTGTTGCGGCGGGGGCGGTTGTGATTAAGGATGTTGAGGCGGAGACGTTGGTGGGAGGAGTCCCGGCAAGATTTATTCGGAGTTTGAAGAGTGAGACAACATGAGAAGCTACGTATTGGCAGATTTCGCTTTAAGGGTCAGGCTATTGCTTACAAGAGAACGTGTCAAAAGAAACCGATCGCATTGATATCACAATCCTGTCTTGACTTGACCTAACGCCATGCTTAGCTGAGTCCGCCGTCAACCTCCTTCACTCACGGACTATGCACCCGCCACAGCACCCGCAACCTCCCCAACAACCTCATCAATAATCCCCTTCAACTGGCTCGACACCACCGCCGAAAACAACACCATGACCACAAAGAACTCATCCCCCGTTACATAAACACTAACCTCCTTCTCCCCAAACCTCTTCCAGCCCGCACTCCCATACTTGGCAACCTTCCTCCCACTCTGATCATACAGCTCAAACCCCGTACCAGTCATCTGATTAACCTTCCACTTGAATTTCCCCATGTGTGTATAAAAACCCCAACTGCCCGTCATGCTGCTGTTCTTAATCACCATTGGTTGGTTGAACACTGATACGTCGATGCGTGATGTGCTGAGATGCATTGTCGCTGATGCTATTATGTTTTCGGGGGCTGCGTGGCCGCGGTGCATTAGGAGCGTTGAGCTGCTGGGGCGTTTGTAGATTGTGTACAAGGGAGGGGATTCTTTTGGGGCGTTGGAGGGGAGGATGGAGAGGAGGTTGCCGTCTTGGGGGTGTGGACGGATGGTGAAGACTTGGGAGCCATTGGAAGAGGAGCCTTGGGGGCTAGATGATCCGTATAAGACTTTGTTGAGTAGTTTCTCCATGAGGGCGGTGATGATTGGTTTCTGTTGACTGTTGTTTTCTTCACCTGGGAAGCTGAACAGACCAAGAAGGTCGGTGAGGAGTCTGTGGTTATTTATGTCTGTTTTGCTGAGTGACGTACGTCGATAATATAAGCTCATGTCATTTCCCGTAAAGGGAACTATGCTGCGACAGCGGTTGGAATCAGCATGTTAGTGCACAGCCTTGTTGGTGGCAAGTCAAGATGATTGGTCGGTTCGTTCAAGCGGTGGTTTTACGTGCATGAAATTCCGACGCGGAACTGAGACAAATAACTACGATTCCGCTGTCATCATGCATGTTTTGGCAATACATTTAGATCATTACATAACTAGAGTTAGACTTGTTAAGTTTCAAAGTTAATGAACAAAATCAAATATCTACTGCTTATATAAATCCCCGATCCAGTCCGCAATCATTGCCACCATCTCCTTGGTACAGCTATGGCCCGTATTATCTTGTATGAAAATCCTAGCCTTGCTTTTTGCCGCAAACTCCCCATTCATCGCCATCTTCCTCCTCTCAAGCCAAGACTCAGAAAGACCTGCTGGCACAAGCGTATCATACTTGCCATTGCACATCAGCAACGGAACCGTCCTGGGGAACTCATCTCTGGCCTTCCTATCACCTTCTCTCACCAATTCTGCAAGAGCCCGTGGCCATCTTCGTCGCTGCTCCTCACTCATGACTTTCTCTAGCTCATCATACGGGACCTTATCAAGCTCGTCTTGATCGACTCCAAGAGAGGCTGCGTCGAGGCCGAGTCGGGAGAGGAGAAGAGAGGTTAGATTGGGGCAGCCGACCACGATTGCAAATGCTTCGAATTGACCGGGTGCTACTGAGGCCATGCGCCAGGCTGTATGGCCTCCTAGTGATACACCTAACATGATATTGTGAAAGTTGCGAAATCGAGGCAAATATGCTGGCAAATAGTCCAGGATGAGCTTGAAATCCTGAGCGGACCCTGATATCATGGACATCAAATCTATTCTAAGCGCAGACTGTTAAACGAATCCTTTAACTTGTTGAACGGATAAGTAGACGAATAAAATTCGTGCCTTTCACTTACCCATGATTCTTATTACCACTCGACCAAGTCTCATTCGCTCGTTGATCGATCTGGAGTCTGTTTAGTAGATACCCAAAGTAGATCCATACATCACAACTTCGTACCTCTCGATCACCATGGTTTCTCATGTTCATTGTCACCGCAATCATGGGCATCCTCTTCCGTCTTCCATCCGTCCTGTACATGTGTAAGATCTCATGAGCAATGCCCTCAGTGACGAGGTACGTTCTTGTTCGGTTGTGAGCAAGATACAAGACAGCGATGTCATCTCTAGGCAAGTCATCCAAATCCTCGAGTCCGTACAGGTAGATCTGAACGCCACCCACTACAAGGGATGATTTGCTGGAGCGCGGAGTGGTAAGTGGTAGTGAAAACCGCGGCTCCAGTCCACCATGTGCAGCAGGTGATCGTGTAGGCATGTTGTGCTCTGATCGTAGAATAGGTTATTTGACCGGCGACAGGGCGGGAAATGGGTGTAGTTGGATGGCATAGACCAGGGACAGGAAATCTGACATCAAACTGCCCATATGTAATCCGTGAGGCTTGTTGTGCAAACCAACGGCAGCGGCAGTAATATTGCTTATAGGCGATGAGGCCGAGAACCGGAAAACCGGCACAAAAGGTCATGCTAGGGCCTTTTGATTTTGATTTTTTACCGGCGTCAGCATCATTCGGTGAATTGTTTTCGGCTACTTTTTAGTCCTGTTCAAGCGTTCTCGTATTCCTATCAGATAATAATTCATAATTTGTGCCGAGAGCATGAATGCCGCTGATGCAAGAGGGTGAGTAAAGTCCAACTTATCCCTGCATACTCCTTAGTTTGGTCAAGATTTACCGCATGTGTGAGCCTAGAAAGATGGTGTACAATTTCGGCAAATTCGGTAAATTCATTAAATACGGATGTGTAAGCGGGCTTCAACGATCTGCTCCCCACTGGACACGCTTTGATGGCATTCCAGCCGTCTGGGCTCGTCTGTAGAGGTTAGAGAATGATCTATTTCAAACTTGGAGCACGTGGAGCGAGGACTAATTACGCATGTGAGATGCTCGCATGCTCAATGTAAATACACGTATTATTCCATGTTTTTGCTTTTCGCAATCTTGTTCTTGAGTTCCAATACCCGCCAAACTAGTATTCTATTCAGTGTCTTTGTCGAAGGGTAGCATCCCTAGAATCTCTCAAATAATGAAGTCGTTTAACTTTATGCTTCTCTCAGCGTTGTCCGCCTGTATCGAGGCCGGACTGGCCCATGGACGTTGTCGAGACTTGCCCTCAGGCCAATCCCCGGGCCATGTCTCCAACGTCAGCATCACCAGTAGCGGCAAGGAACGCAGTTTTCTCGTTTTCATTCCACCAGGATACAGCGAAGACAAACCAACACCTGCCATCTTTTCCTACCATGGGGGCGTCAGAGACGCAGAAGACCAGCTGCAGCTCGATCAGCTTACCAGCCCGGACTTCAACTCAGGATCACTTGTCATCTATCCTCAGGGTATTCAAGTAAGATCTCACCAGAAGATTACCCAGAGACTACAGAATATATACTAATACTCCATTAGGACACATGGCAAGGTGTTCCCGGTGTCAAGACAGACGATGTCAAATTCACCGCAGATATCCTAGATTACATCGAGTCTCATTACGCGGTAGACAAAAGTCGCATTTATGCTACAGGAAAGTCTGACGGCGGTGGCTTCAACAACGTCCTAGCTTGTGACGCTGCCATGTCTCTCCGCTTTGCAGCGTTCGCACCCGTATCGGGAGCCTTCTACATCGACACTTCACCATGCGATCCAGATACAGTCTCTATTCCATGCAATGCACAACGCGATAATATACCCTTCATAGAGTTCCACGGTGGTAACGACACAACCATCCACTATGACGGCGGAGCGCGTAAGAAGGAGTGCTTACCTGGTATCCCGCATTTCATTCAGCAATGGGCTTTGCGCGACCATCTCGGGGACAGCAACCGAGAAAGTCACATCGCACCCAACACGGTTCGTTACCGTTTTGGCAGTGGCTCGACGGAGGGTTTGGTTGAGCACTATTATGAGTCGGATATCGGCCATGATTGGCCAAGCACGGTGCCAAACGACGACAATCAGCGCTCTGGCCACCATGTTGCCAGCTACAACGCCACACCTATCATCGTCGATTTCTTCTTGCGGCATTCCTTGTGATTCGGTCTATAACTGAGTGGCTTGAAACTGCCTTTATCAGGTTCAGGTCATCTGCACTCATTCATGTATAGCCAAGATAGCTGAGATAATCCATGAACCTAGGAAGCTGCATGGTGTGAGGTGGACGGGAGATTCTTTTAGCTTATTAAATTCTGTTGCAAAAACTTGAGTAAAGCTGCAAGACTCACGCTGAATAGAATTCCGAGTAGTTGGGAGAAGAGTATGTGCCAAACGGACAATATGGTGGGCCAATTATACATACATACGCATCTCGGTGAACGAAACAACATGGCCAGTAACAAATAGATAAGGGTAGCTTGAACTAGTCTGCGGCATCGCTGTAAAATAAGCGAGACTGCGAATTAGGCTGCACCGAGTCTACCTAGAATGGAATATTGTAATACAACACGTCATCTACCGGCTCACTCGCCATTGACGACACGCGTTGGCCGTGTACACCGGCATCGGAATTGGAGAAGAAGTGCTGGAAGACATCTTCAGATAGTGAAAAGCCGGGACTAAGGAGCTGGTCCAAGTTGCTAAATTGCGGCGAAACCGAGTACCACAGCTGTTCAGTATCTTGGGGCATTACATTCAAGTCTGTCATTAGAAGGCCGTCTGCCTGGCACTGATTGTCCATCGAAGTATGGGCCTGAGGCTCCACTAGACCCGTGTTGGTGCTTTGCTGGGCCGAAGCTGCTAAATGTGGCTCAGGATCCGAAAGATCAGATGAGCTCGATTGTGAGGCTCTTGTCTTGTCCAGGATCTTTTGAGCCCGATCAAATAACTTGTACATTACATCGGCGCTCCAATATGTCACTCTGAGGTTGGAGAGCACAAGCGTGCATAACTGCATTTTATGGGTTGCAAGAGCACGTATCAGAGCCTTGGTCGATTTGCAGTCCGACAGGTGAATCTGCATGGCGGGGATGATGGCGGTGATTCTGCAGAGCGAGCGAGGAATATGTCAGAGTAATAGTCAGCGAACGGTTACATGGCAACATACATCATTGGTTTCAAGTACTCTATAGCGTCAAGCTCTATGAGCCTCTGTAATAGGGCATTTGTATTTGCCGCAGCATCACGAGCACGGCGCAAAGCCACTTTGTGCCAGTCTAGAGGCGTCCCTGTAGGCGGAGGCGCAGACTCATTAAGCGCATACGGCCGGTACAGAATCACAACCGTCGCTCTACTTATCTATTAGCGCTTGAACTAACTAGATAACATCATGTAGGAAGGGAATGACGGACTGATAAAACAAGTCGATCTGGTACGCGTGAATGCTAAGAGTATCGCACCACTCACCCATAATCCCGGAGTTTGTGGCTGACAATGATTCGATTTGCTGAGCATACTTGTCAATATCATCCACGGTTGGGTCTGGTCCGCTCACGCGATAATGGAGTCGAAGTATACCGCCGAGAACGTCGCTGATACGGACGAGTCGGAGCCAGAGACTCGTCAAGGCCGCAGAGTCAGCCGGAATAAACCGTCTCTTTGCCTCATCGGCGACACATTCCAGTTCTTGGAGGACATCTTGGGAGGTAGGAAATGGGAGGTCGCAGTCCTCACTATGGATTCGCATGGGGCGCCCCTTGGCTAACGAGACCCAGCGATCTCTGACCACACACGACCACCAGATACGGCGCCTCAATGCTTGTTCCTGAGGATGTATCTGTCGGGCGCGAGTACTGGATCGAGGGTTTCGGTGGAGACCGATGCCTTGTGCTAGGGATATGGCAATACCAATCCAGTACCATGCTCCTGTGTGGTCCTGCGGGTCTGTGTACCAGAAGCTTAACAACATAACTGACTGGATCAGTTTCAGCTTCTCAGTAGCTCGATCGAGGTCATATAGGCACTGAAGAGACTCCTTAGTAGCGGCTCACGACGCCTCCAACGAACTAGAACTGCGTCACTGACCTTGGCGCGTTCATACATGGCAGTCTTCATAGCTTTCCGGGATGGAAAGTCGAATCGTCTCAGAAGGTCGGCATCTGCAAACTACAGTAAGTCAGATCTGAGTGTCATTCTCCCAAAATTGAGCATTCGAAACTTACATTTGTTGCTGCCAACATCATACTCCAAAACAGAAGATCGTGCTTTTTGTGCGGCCCCTGTCCGTGATAATCATTGAGAAAGCCTTCAGCATCCACTATCGGTAGGAAGAAGTGGACATGCTTAAAGTAGGTCCAGATCATGTCATCGCAGGCATCTGCAGGCAATGTGGTCAAGACTCCTTCTGAGCGCATGTATTCCACTTGATGTGGCTTGTGCAAAGTATGGAGGGCACCTTTCGGCGGCTGGTATGGTAGGGAGTCCTGTGGAGAGACTGCGTCACAGATATCGTACACGGTACAGCGCGGTCCACGTTTATCTCCTGTAAGTGACGAGGTGAGCTGATGAATGTCTTCGCAGCGATTTGAATGACCTTACCTAGATATGTATCTGGGCTATCATCAGGCAATTTGGGGTCATCCCCCACCCCTTTCTCATGGTTATCTTCGCTTCTGGTCAAACTGTTTACCGGTCTGGATTGCAAGGCAACGCTCGACTCCTCAAATGTGGAACGTGTATTGTATCCAGCATCTCGTGTTGCAGAATGGTGAGAAGCCTCGTCTGTTGACAAGGCTAGTAGACATACAATCACAGGATCGAGAGGCTGGGTACCCACCTCTGTCTGGAGAAGAAGTCGACTTGGTATGTGGTTGACGAGGTCTAGTATTAGCATCTAGTGCACCGTCAGCCGTATGCATCAGCCCCGTGAGCGAGGATGAGTCGTTTTTACCGATATTTCTTGCGCGGGAGGACTATGCAGTCTTCGCCGCCACGCTGGCAGTTGGAACAGGGAGGGCTGGTTCCAGCGACATCGCACTTGACCTTTCGCTTATTGCAGGCCTGACAGGCAACTCGCGAGCGAATTCGTTGAATGCCAGATCGTGCCGAGAGTGGCATACTGCTGTCATGGTCGCGCGATGTATCCCCGGGCAGAATTCGTTCGGTCAATGTTCTTTTGTCGGCAGACTGAGTGCCAGTAGCATCGGCAAAAAGATTCACAAGAAGGAGAGAATTGCGAGGGGGGATCATTTCTAATTTGCCGTTCTTCTCGGTTGAAATAATACCAGGCCAAAAGAAGGTAGTCAGCTAACGTTAGTACGAAGTCAGCATGGTCATCCATCACAGGTCATCACAGTCCCCGCTTACAGAATTCCAGACTACTCCGTAACAGATCCGAGACCCGCTAGGTACGATTATTGACATCATCAGCATGGCTCTCGGTAAATTCGGCAACAATCCCTTGCATTCTGGAATCAGCAGAAACCACGTACCTAGTTAGTAACCCAGACTAACTTAGCAGAGGCTACTCACGCTTCACATCTGGCATTTCCCCAGAAAAGCGAAGATTTGGGTTTCCCCGCAGAGAGCCAAAGCTTCTCCAGGATGACACAGTCAACGTCCGTATGCTTGTACTATGTACAGCATTGCAACGCCAGGCTTTGTTACCGAATTGCCGTTTTCTTCAGCGACTTCAAGTGAGCTATAAGAACATCCACATGTACGTTCATTAGCAGGACCATTTTCAACACTCCAAGCCCAGACCAACACTATTACCCTGCCAAAAATGAGTTCAGCCGACATTACAGTCCAACAGTCCAAGGCTCACCTTGCTGGCGATGTTGAGAGGGTTGAAGACATTGATGGCAAGACTGCCACGACGTCTCCCTTTACACTTGAGGAAGAGAAGAAGTATCTCCGGAAGATCGACCTCTGGTAAGAAAGAAAGAGCAATCTCCTTTTTGACTCGTGACTTCTTTTCTGCGGGCCATTCGTTGCTGACAAGTTGCACAAAGGATCGTCCCCCTCATGATGATGACCTACACTCTCCAAAGTTATGATAAGGGCGTCATGAGCGCCGCCACGCAATTTGGCTTCAGCCAAGACCTGAAGCTGACAACCATCATTGGCCACGAGAAGGACGGCACTCCCATCACGGACAACCAGAAGTACGCCAACGCCTCCATGATGTTCTACATTGGCTACTTGATCGGCACCTACCCAATGATGTACCTAACGCAGCGCTTCTCCATCTCTCGTGTTGTTGCCTCTGCGACCTTGTTGTGGGGAGCTGTGCTCATGTCTACTGCCGCATGCTACAACTACCCGGGCATCATGGTCAACCGACTATTCCTCGGTATTCTGGAGTCAGCCGTCGCTCCATCTTTCACCGTGCTGGTCACCTTCTGGTGGACTCGGGAGGAGCAGGCTCTGCGAACATCGCTCTGGTATGCCTGCGTTCGGAGTTGCAACCATGGTCTCGCCCCTCATAAATTACGGTCTTGGCCAAACACATGGATCTCTTCCTTCCTGGAAGCCCATGTTTCTCATTCTCGGCGCCGTTACTATCTTGTGGTCCGCTGTTCTATTCTTTTGCCTCCCTGACAACCCGATGACATCCAAGCGCTTGACCGACGCCGAGAAAGAGATGGCAAAGTATCGCCTCCGGAGAAACAATGCTGGAGCCATCAGCCACGAATTCAACAAGGCTCAGTTCTTCGAGGCCTTTCGTGACTACAAGGTCTATAGCAGCGCTCTCATTGTTATGCTCACCGGTGTGCCATCTGGCGCCCTCGGAACCTTTGGCACCATGGTCATCAATGGCTTTGGTTTCAATCACTTCGATTCTCTGGCTTTGACATGCCCTATTGGTGCCGTCACTGCCCTTACCATTCTCATTGTTGGTGCTATCACCCGCAGGTGGCGCAATACCCGATACCTATGCATCGTTGTCTGCGCCTCTATCTCGATCGGCGGAACTCTGATCTGCTGGCTGGGACCAAGGGATAATAAAGGTCACTTATTTGCAGGGATCTTCCTCGTTGCCATTCAAGTCGCCTCCGGTGGTCTGGCCATTGGTCTGTCGGCATCCAATATTTCAGGCCACACCAGTAAGTCTCCCCATCTCATATCGTGCAGAAGGACACCTTATTCTAACACAATCTGCAGAAAAGTCAACTGCTAGTGCTTCGACCTTTGTTGGATACTGTGTTGGAAACGTCATCGGCCCTGTCATCTTTGGCGCATCTCCTGGCCCCAGATATCGTGCAGGGTTTACTGGTGGCTGTATCTGCCTATGTGGCGTGGTTGTCATTGCCACGGCTACATGCTTTTTGCTGCGCAGAGAGAACATGAATAGGGACAAGAGAACCGGCCGTCATTCAGATATTCTGCATGATGTTGACGAGGATCTTACGGATATGGAGAAGATGGATTTCAGATACGTCTTGTAAAGGTAGCTTTCCTAGGGTCTAAATCTTTCCATTGTTCTTTCTCACTCTTGTTATCGGGTCAAAAGCAGCTGTGAGCGAGGTGTTACTCTGATGAAAGACATCCACTCAAAGGTCTCATTTCAGTCTATAATTAGGAGCTTGCCTGATATAGTAATTAAAACTAACAGAGAGGTAAGAGATCTTCACTGCAGCTTATCGTACAAGGCTGAGCGAGTCTCCTAGATGCGCTGATCTCGGGATAATAAAGGCCTGTATGCCTTGGATCAACAACCCTCAACCATCTGATTCGTCAAGAGAATAAATAAGCAAACTTAGATTTATTGAAACTCGGAGAGAACGAGCCAATCATCTACAATAGTTTAATTTCAGTCAATTGCTTCTTTTCTCAAAACATGCAAATCTCGTGGCTCATCCATGCTTACTATTCCAAATCAGGCAAAATGGCGCGCTCCGTCATCGTTCAAGTGGAGACAAAAACATGTGAGATCCATTTCCAAGGCTGAGACGCAGCCAAGCTTACATCTCGACCTCCTCAACGAGCCTTTAACTATCTCGGGCATTCCAGCTCGCCTTTCTTGGTCCCTATCAATCTTGTCTCTTTTTGGTGAGATATACCGCTCTGATCAACAATGCCTGGCGTTCCATCTTACAAAGGCTGCGATGCGTGCCGAAAGCAGAAGAAAAAGGTAAGTCAGCTCGATATCTGGGTTGGAGAATTATTGAGTTAATGAGTGGATAGTGTGATAAAGCTCAGCCCAAGTGTGCGAGGTGTGAAAGGCTTGATATTCCGTGCATCAACGTGGGCAAACAGCGGTATAAGTTCAAAGTCCAGACGCTCGAGCCGGGAGACAGTATAAGTCTTCAGAGCATCGATACAGAAGATGATACCACGACTTCAAGTTCGCGGTCTTCAAAATCGCCTCTTTCCTTCACCCAAGCGCTGATAAAAGTTCCTTACAACAAAACAACCATGGTCACTCAAACGCTTGTCTCACGGTTAGAGATTACAGATCTGCGATATGACATCACCTGCTACGGAGACTTTCTTCGGCATATTCCCGCGCGGTTGGGAAGAAACGAAGCTCTTGATGCTTCAGCTGAAGCGTTGGCTACGACTTTTTCGACATTGCATCGACCGCAAGGATATCAGACTGTTGATGCGCTTACGAAATATGTCAAAGCGATAAGTTCGTTGAGATTATGCTTGGAGGATCCTGCGAAGGCGAGAATGCCTGAGACTATGTGCTCGGTGTATTTGATTATGATCTGTCAGGTGAGTGAACTCTAGTTTGAGTTTTCGTCAAGACTGACAATTTTAGGGCTGGCTGGGAAGAGATGATGATCCGACTACGAGTCATGGTCAAGGTTTGGCATATCTTCTCAAAGCAGCAGCGCGAGAGAACTGGAAAGCCGGGTTCGAAACAGACATGCTGTTGACATTCTGTGTCCCAGTCGTATGTCACCATTGGAGCCTTCTCGCCTCCATGTCACAAGGTCTCGTGACTAATATTCTCAGATCATAGAAAGCATCTCAAACCCCAAGGTCAGACTAGAAAAATGGTTCTGGGACATGCTCGACAACTTCAAAAAGAACAACCCCCCCTCAACGCCCGAAAGCGCAAAGGCACAGCAAGAAGGCAAGGACGCAGGCGGCATCCCTAGTCTATCTATCCGAAATCTAGGCCGACTCCCAGACTTCATCAACGACCCTGAACTCCACCGCATGGAAATAACATGCGCATACCACCGACTCTGCCGCGATCTACGCAAACTCTCGGAGATCGTCAAAGCAGTAACATGGGCGCCCGGCTTCTCCCCAACGCCCATGCAACTCCGCCTCTCCCGCTCCTACAACTCAGCCTACTCCGTCCTCCTAACCGTCCTCGTAATAATCGGCCAACTCATGCAAGCCTTTGATCCGTACAACCTCGCTCTCGTCGGCGAAGCAGCACTATGTTCTTCAGAAGTCGTGTCCCTCGCGCATAGGATAAGTCAGTACAGACCGCTGGGCGCAAGCCATGTTCCGTTGACACTGGCTATTGCGTGGGCTGCTACGGAGGAGCCGGGGATGAAGAGACAGCTGGAGGAGACGTTGGAGGAGTATCAGCAGGACTGGACTGTGACGCAGTGGATGAAGGTTGGGTATTGGTGGACGGACAAGTTTGCGGAGTTGAGGGGGAGGTTGGCGCCGAGGGTGTCGCAGGAGAAGGAGGAGATGTTGATTAGGAGGGGGGAGAGGGTGGCGCTGAAGGGGAAGCAGCCTGCTGATGAGTGTTGTATCATGTAGAAGCTGGTCGTGTCAACTCACGAATAGGATTAGTTAAGAAGAGAGCAGGTCCTTTCTTCTCCAAGAACACGCGAAACATCTATTCAGCGTTCACAGTGAGTGGTAAGTCAGCCAGATGGAAAAGGGTCGAAATGAACATCGGTCCAGCAGATGTGTCACGAGCCGCATATCGGGGAATACACACAGGACCATCTTCATGTCCAGAATACTCACCCGGAGGCACTGTCGAAGAACCACGCTATCTATTGTACTAGCCCGGGGTTATCTGTAACGAGTGAAACAGCCTGCGGTTAAGGTTATCCGACACCCTCCTGTATATCACAATTAGTTGAGTGCACTTGTTGCTTTCTGGGGTCTAACCCATGAGTAACTCACATCTGGCGAAGAAAGGTGGTCAATAGTGCTAGATAATACTCTTATCGAGTGGCCACCAAGCGAGGCCATCACATGAGAGCAACAGCACTGATAGCGGCGAACAGATCTAAAACCGACAGCCTATCGCTCGAGTTAGACGCCAACAGCTATCAATCAATAAGCACGTGTTCACGGACGGTTATCTGAACTACCCCCGGGCCGACAACCTGTCAGTTCGAAATCAGACCAACTCCACCACTTCAAGAGCCCCCTTTCCATCCGGATCCGCAACATTTTATCCCAATCTCAACTAGCCACCCCACAGATACACATAGTCGCGAACGAGCCTAGCGTTCTGAAGCGGCGGTTCTATTCATCCATGATCCATCCACCAAAGAGCACGCCGATCAACGGAATTGTGCCGGGGATGCGGGCATCAAAGCTTACCCGTTTGAGGAGTGCGGAATCAACGCATTGACAACTCGTTCGAAGCTATGCTTTGTTGGTGTAAGTCAGGTTTGGGGGACCTGACTCGTTTAGCCTTGGCACGTCAAAGATGTCATACGACAAGAGCGGTAGGCTAAGCCCAAGACAGGCTGCTTAGGCTTAGCATGAGAACCCCTCAAACGTGCACTGAAGCATGGCTGGAAGAAGAATAGTTGTGATGAAAGCTTGTTGATATCGCTTCTGGTGCTATAGGCACGATTCTATCTATACGGGCAAATTATACATCGCTGGGTGTTCTGATCCAGGCGTCTTTACCCAAATCATCAAACATTAATAAACAAAAAATGACACAAAATGGTCGCCCATCAAATCTATACTCCGTGATAGACCTTGACAACACCGGCAGCCGATCGTTCAGAGTTAGTCTCTACATCGTCGGTCCGTATGCTATCCTTGCTATGGCTCATCAACTCATCAGGGATGCACCCCACGGGCCCTCTCCTATCCTCGGGACCAGCATCTTCACTCGTGATCTGAATCTCATGCTTGGCGTAGATCTTGAGCGGTAGAGCGTATGTGCCGTTGATCTCTTCCTCGCTGTCGACCTGGTGCAGGTTATGCTCCGCGCGGACCTGAGACCGCACGACGGAGCGGTGGTTGGTGAAGTTTGAGCGGTATGCTTTGGAGGGGTTGTTTGTGCTCTTGCCGTACGTCGAGCCGCTGAAGGAGCCGAGCTTGAAGATGCGGCGGAGGAGGGTCCAGATGTAGGGAAGATTGGCGGTGATGATGGCGGTGGAGGACTCGCGGATGTACCAGAATGTCCAGTTGGAGCCGAAGGGTTCGTTGAAACTGTAGAACTTGTTGAGGATGGCGGAGAGGATCTGTGCGGTGTTAGGTCTGGGTTTCAGGTGGGTTCATGTGAGGTTAGAAGCTTACAGTGAAGGAACCCAATGCAAAAACGCCAACGAGGACAGCCTTACGCTTCAGTGGGAGCTGAGACTTGAGAAAGATTGGCATTGGGATGAGAATGATCATAATATCGGATGTGATGTTGATGACGGCGTTGGTGATGAGATGGTTTGTCGCAGCAGAACATTGCGCTACGACCGTTAGCATGATTCAATTGAGCATTGATGCGACATACTGTTCTTTGGAGGAACAGCCCAGTACTGGTTAAATGGGCGACACCAAACACCAAGGTACAAGATCTCCATGATGACGAGACCAGCAGTGACATAGGCGGCGACAAACTTGACAGCCAAGTTCTGACTCAAGCTCATTCTGCGACTGTTAGAACCGTAATTGGGCATCGGGACAAGGCGACGTACGTGAGGCGGTTGTACATGAGCAGCAGGCAGTACTTCATGAGCCAAATAGTGGTAATCTGCATCTGTTCGACGACCAGGACCCATTTCGACCCGTACTCTCTCGTTTTGATCTCTTGTGCATCGAGGACGACGTGTTCGCTGGGATCGATGAGGTTACTACTCGTTTGCGAAATAATCGACATTCCGATCATTAACACGGTGTCGGTAAACTGTAACATTAAAAAACGATTAGACAAGTTACGCTGGAATTGTTGGTGGTGGTGACGTACCATTGCTACTATCATCAAGTAGTCCTCGACTTGTAGCTTCTTGACTGAACCCAGTAACATCCGTCGTGATATCCTACACAAGGGTCAGTCAGCTTCAAACCCAATTGATCCTTTGTGAAAATGCCATGTCTTACATTCTCGCAATGACAATTAACCACGATAGACTATACCAAGTCCATATCTCAGCCTCAAACGCCGTCATTTTGTCGGTCGCACGTAATTAATCCGTCTACAAATCGGCTTCTTTTCGCGGGGGGATCGAACGGCGGACGGGTGATTTCGTAGCGTGGGTGCAGTGTCAATTCGACGTGGAAGGGCTGTCGAGGATGCAACGGCGCATGGCTTGAGTTTCGTGGTATTAAACTTCAACAACAACAAAACGACACTGGAAATAAAAGACAGACGACAAAGCAACGCGGGGGTGGGTTAAAGGGGGGGAAATGGAAACCCAAGAACTTGGGAATTAGTTTTTATTATTTCCTCCGAAGGTGGAGTTTTTCGAGATTTGGGAATGAAGACCGTCTCAGGGGATCGAGGGGGGGGGTAAACCAGTTCTTTAGCTTGGGTCTAGAGCTGACATTAGTCCCGTTTTTTACAAGACGCCACTGATTGATTCTTCAAGCACCGAAGGCGGGTGTCGTCAGTCCTTGAGAGAGGCACATTAGCTTGGATGAGGATCTGATTCGTTAATTATCCTTGTCTCACTTCAGTGGGAACGACGCTGCACGATCGAAGGAATGGCAATGCAGTCTTGCCACGTTTTGCCAGGCCATGTTGATGCAGTCACCAACGCGCAGGGCATGGGTGACAGACAGACAGATATCCTAGCTGAGCCAGTAGATCATGTCACGTCTAGAACACTAAAACCCTTGCCCTGAACAAAACAGACAAGCAAGCCCTGGAAGGCATGGAAGCGCTCTTTTTCACCTTCGGTGGCGAACTAGAACTGGCACTGCAACAGTGGCGCCCCAGCCTTCGCGTGACGTCTTCCCATATCCATTCCGCGCCTCTGTCGCAACGGACCATGCCCGCCGACCCTGTTTTTTATGTCCCCGAATGAGCTAGGCGCTGATTTACAGTGGGTTCGTGGTCGCCAATAGACTTTGCTAGTCCCCTGCGCCAAGCGACCGATCGCGTGGGCACCAGGGGACTTGACTCGGTGGTCTCCCCCCCCCAAAAGCCAAGGAAGACTGAGCCGGATCGTCAGTAGCAGAATTGTCTCAGCTCCCCTCCCTCTTGCTTGTCACTTTCTACGCTTATCTTGAAGTTGTGAGACCGAGTTATCCGGGCCCCAAGATTAGCACAATTGATGGTGCGCGTTAATTACTCCGTCTAGTCCTGTCAAAGAGGAGCTCAGCACAGATGCCTCCCCACTTACCGAATGAGGCATCTCGAATTACGTGACTCGTGGGAGGCGTCTTTTCTTGCACTCGTTTCTTTTCATTTAGAGTGACATGTCTCTTTTTGCTTCGATTCAGCTTCTTTTTTGCATCAAAGCGTTCGCTTCTATGCAAGCCTCTTTTCCGACCTATCGATTCTGGGACAATGTTACGTGCTCTTTATCTCTTAGACCTGCTTCTCGGCTGCAGTCTTGGCTGTTTTAACACGTGGGTATCGGTAAACGATAACCGACCAATCTTTTCCAAGTTCCCCGATATTATTCCCCTGAACTATTGCATTAATGACCTACCCTCTCTCAATCAATGACTTGTGCTTATTCCATCCGGGGTAGGATTCATAGCCTCCGCGATAGCCAAGCAATAGAGCCGTGTGCTGTGCCCTTATATGGTGGGTTATAAGGTGATTCGGCCTCCGGAGATGAATCCGGATTTACCTTAGCGAATGGCCCCCGTATAGAGGAGTCCACTCTGCTGCGGGAGGCAGCCTTAAGAGGGAGGTGATAATTGATCAAGGGCCGAGACTGGTAACTTGTAACATGTTATGCGACGATTGCTGATTGATATTACGTACAGTAGCCCATGATCGTTGCAGGGTACGGAGTTTTGAGTCTGGGGCATGCAAGACACCAAAAAAGCAATACTTAATAATTATTTCCTTCTAGAATAATAAGCGGCGGCGCAGTAGAAACAGTCGAACAAAATGTCATGTTAGCTGCAACGTAAAAAGCAAGCAACGTCTTTTATATCCGTGGTTGGGTCATTTGTCAGATCTTACAAGAGTCAGGGACGGAACGGAACCTTGATGATTTGCATTTTGAGTTATTTTCTGTCTCGCTAAAACGTTTCGTTGATCATAATTTGTCCAAGCTCTTCAGCCTCACATCATGACATAATCTTCTGTGGCTTACACGTGGCTCAGTAATCAATCTTGATGAGGAATCACGAAATTGCGCAACGTCACGTGATGCAATTCCCATTTCAAAGCGGCTCTCTGCGATTCTCTCAAGGTCCATGAGAAAGCGGAGGCAAAAAGAGAAAGAAAAATAACGATATAAACACATCGAAGCCTCAACAACGCCAAGATTGCTCACTTCAACTGCCGACACTAAATCGCGTCTCATCTCACCGCATCTCAAAAACTCTCTGCCGATCTCTGTAGATCAATACCAGCAAAACTCAAAAATGGTGCATCACATCACTTCAAACGATGAGCTTCAGAAGCTGCTCTCGTCAACAACATACGTCGCCGTCGACTTCTTCGCTGACTGGTGTCCCCCCTGCAAAGCCATCGCCCCCGTCTACGAGCAGCTCGCCACCAAGCACGGCGTCGACAACGTCCTCGCCTTTGCAAAAGTCAACGTAGACCACGTCCAAGACGCCGCGCGCCAGTACGGCATAACCGCCATGCCTACCTTTCTCTTCTTCAAGGAGGGGAAGCAAGTCGCTGTCAACGGGCAGGTTGAGATCAAGGGCGCTGACCCGCGGAGTCTAGGGGCTGCTGCTGAGAAGCTTGGGGGACTAGCGCAGAAGAGGGTTTCTGGAGCATAGAGGGAAAAGAAAGGGCTTTGGGGATTTTACTCCTGGGGATCGGCCCGTGGAGTTTGGAATTGTTCTTTTGGTCTTGAACTTTAGCGTGTTGGACTTTTGGGGGGGGGGGGGGGGAAGTTAAGATGCTGTGTTGCTTTGAGTATGGTTAGCGACGGGACAAGGGAATAACAAACGTGTCTGTTTCCGGATATGATGAAACGCGGCTGCTGGTGTATAGTGTCATCCGAGGTCTTTCTGACTCGATGACTCTGAGAAGTTGAGAACAATCAATAGAGGAATGCTATGAATATTGCAATGTATGACGATGAATTATTATTCGCTGTTTACTAATGTTTCAAGCTACACCGTGATATTGCGATCGTCATGTCAAGACTCGGGGATCAGCATCGGTGTCACACGCAATGACAATTGACAGCGGTTAGTGACCCAATCGTATCCACAAAGTCTGGCCAAGAGCCTTTTAGCCTTGCAATCCGTTAAGATCTGCGAGATATTCGTAGGGTTTTCCAAGGGTACGACTTACCGACAGAATTGTGTCATTTATTGAGGCTTTTTGTCAATGCTCAGGGTAGGGGACTTGTGAGGCTTGTCTCAATGTCGCTCAACTTCATAATGGAATTATGATTGAATCACAATTTGGGAACTTAAAAGTATTTGATTGAGATATAACTACACTGGGGACAAGACGTGTTCATTTTGGATTGCCATTTATTAATGACGGGGAAGTTGAGACGATCCTTTTGACAAGGCTCAACTACGTCGGTATGGTTGAGTAATTACTAACAGCGTACTTCAGTCACCTGAAATGCGTTTGGCCATACCAACAAACAGCGAATGAAAAAGATAGTAGAGGGTATTGTTCTACCAACAAACCATTCCAAGAAGGAAGCGCGCTGCGCCAGAGAATTGTCGTGACATCTTTGGTGAAGAAGGGAGGTGAACGGGCCGTCGATTCTCATACGCCGCTACTGGGGGTGCAGGGGTGCGAGCTCGAGGAAGCTAGCAAAGGACTCTTATGCTATGGAAATAGTCGTCTTAGATCAAGCAATGCAATGCCTGTTGTGCTATTTGACATCAGACTTGCAGACAAGGGGGCCGTAGACTGATTTCTGTCTTGTGATAAATCTTTGCAAGCTTGAGCTCCTTGCGCCATGGTCTGGATCAGCTTCGTCTATTTCGTCGACACTGTTCACCCGAGCAGGCTAGTGTTTGTTGTTAAGGAGATGATGGGATGGTTGCCACTCGGCCTCGTAGTTTGCATGTAACTAGCCATGGAAATAATTGAAACTCGACGTGTGACGCGATGCAGTCCGCTTGACATCGGAATTCTTCCCGACGTTGGCGGATTCGTTGCAAGTTTGAATCAGCTGAGAAGGGTATAGAAGTAGCCGAAGGCTACATTGGCTCACCTTCGGAGGATTCTTGACTCTTCCGTGGAGTGAGGTTGCGTGGGTAGCAGTATGAGTCTTCGCTCTATCGAAGCCGTTAGCGATGATCGCTCCTGTTACATTCAGATGAAAGTCGAAGGCGTCCATGAGCAGTGACAATATATTGTCGAAGTTTTGGATTATGGGACTTGGAGTACAGCATTGACATGATTTCCCTGTATATCGACAACGTGTGAGGCGCGTGATGTGAGCATCAGCTGCAGGATGAACTGAAGGTCGGAGACTCCATCACAACTCGTCCCAACTTCACTTTTGGCGTTGATGGCAGGCCCAAGAAGAAGTCCGTCGGGGTTAAATTCGATGATTTGCTAGTTATTATCGTGGATCTTCAGCTTTGTCTCGGCTTCTTCACTCCAAGGAGGACGATAAAGTGGTCTTGCATCTGACGGCCGCGAATCGATTGAGTCGCATTCTAAGAGTCAAAGGGATCGAGGCTTGTGTCTGAGTAGATGGAAATATGCTAGAGGTAAACAGATTGTCACATCTGTGTAGATAAAGTTAGCTACTGTGATACTCCTTGTAGGGCTATCTGAAAGATGCCACTTGTCTCAAGAGAAAGAGGCCAGCAAGGGTAAGGCGCTACAGACTTGAAAATGAGAAAATTATGAGGACGGAGGGTGAGAGTAGCTCCAAGGTCGTGGTTGCGTAAGTAGGGACTGGAAACTAGGTATCGAAGTATATGGAGATGCCAAGTCTTTTGAGCTTGTTGTGGCCTCGAAGAGTCGAGTGAATGATTAGACATTGCGGACGGATCAATGGTCAAATCTCAACGAGACATATCAAGCCAACACACTGAAATATTGGGGTGGAGAAGCAAACCACGTAGAATATGTTAACCTGCCACTGCAAACTAGTTGCCTTTTTGAAAGCTGACCGTCTAAATGTGCCATCAGACAATGCGTCCACTGCAAGCGCCGCCAAGTTACGCGTTAAGCCTGCTAGTCAACCATGGGAACAGCCCAGTGACCTAGCTCTCCACTGGCAGCCACGTCGCGACCATCGACCGTTCCTATGGATATATGAACAAGGCCTGATCTCCAGCACTGCAACACAAACCTCGGTCACGTTCTCAGCGTACCCTGTTCAATGGTTTGAAAACAAGTCTCGTCTTTGGCTGTTGGGTCAGGGCTGGCACTGGCGATTAACTGGTCTCTATCCACCTCCACAGTGCCAGTGACAGTGACAGTGAATACTCACTCTCCATAACAGCTGTTAACCTCGCACACCTTTCTACCTTAGTCTCTCTTCCATCTTCCAGCCTTTCCTCTCAACCTCTCTCAACCTCTCTCAACTTTCCTTCCATCCATCTCTCAAACTCTCTCCCTCCCAACACTGACTCTCTCGACCTTTCTTCCATCTTGATTCCTGACAGACCTCCATCGTCTAGACTCATTCCACAAAAGCCAGACTCAAGACTGACGACGCTACCTATTACCCAGGTCAAGTCAAGTCATTCGCGTCAACGTAAGGACATATCTCCCACTCTGTATTTTCAACGTCTGTACTAACCGTCAAATAATAGAATGCCAGCATTCGCCTTTAACGACCTCCCGACGGAGATGCGGAACAAAGTTGTGCTAGACGCGCTTCCCTCCGTCACCGTACCATTTCGGTACCTCTATGATGACATCGCGTGGGTATATGACTACTCCGAAGAGCAGACCATCAAGGCACTGCTGGAAACAAACGCCGACGTCGCTTCCCTTGTGAATCAAGTGCGATGCCTGAAGGCCGTAGGCTGCGATGGGGCCCCCGTCATGTCTAGGATTGGCGGCGTGCCCTTCCGCATCGACCCTTTGCACGACATCTTCCAGGCAGTGGACATGCGTCTTCCTGCCCTTCAGCCTTCTGTCTCCTGGAACCCACAGAGTATTAAAGATCACCATCGCCATGCCTTGCCCGTTGAAAACATCCTCAGTGTGTCGCGAACTGTTTGGCTCCGTCGGGGTCATCCTCGTAAGTATCCCCCGTAAGCTTTGACATAGGATATCCTTTGCTAACGGAATTAGCCCTCAACAACAACAACAACAACAACAACAACCAGAGCGATAGTAACGGTCACGGCTCAAACCAGGCTAGCCCATCTGATGCTCCTATTCCACCTCAGACATACTTGGAGATGCCAATGGAGTCAGACCTCCCCATATTTTCTCGCCTCCCGAAGGCCAAAAATCTCTCTCTAATCATTGAGAATGTTGGCCGAGAGTGGCATGTCGAAGGGTGTCAAATGTTTGGCCCTGATGTTGTTGGACCACGATTTCGTGGAAACGACTGGGGGATACGACGTGCCGGTAGTCACTCCATTGAGGCCCAAAACCATTTCCTGGACCATGGCATTCGTGCGGATACGCGAACTCCCTGGACTTTCCCAGCCGGCTGGGATCGCCTGAGTGATCCCTTGGATCGCTCTGACTATTCGCCAAGTGACGCGCGATTCTCCCCGCCTACCATTGGATTCTATGGCTACAGCCGCGGCAACGTCTCCCTTGGAGGACAGTGGGCAGGGTTCCGACTCTGGGTGAACGAAAACAAGGTCGAGTTCAGCCCTCTCTCTTGGTGGGAGGTAGAGCCACTCATTGGAGACTACTACTCCATCGAGGAGCGCGGTTATCGTACGTGTCACCCTGGTTTTGTGGCTCGCATCTGGGTCATCCGGTCGAAGAAGGATCTCCAGCCAACCAACCAGCCTCACCATCACTGGATGGAGGTTCGTGAGGCAGAGATTGGTGACCCCGAGTGGGTAGAGCAGATCTCGACGACCTGGAAGATGGTCCGCGATATGCTGTCTCGTGTTCGTGGGGAGGTCAGCATTGAGGAGGACAATGAATTGAACCTCGCTGCTGGAAGCTACCGTCTCCAGATGGAGCCCGTTGAGTAGAAGCGACGCCGAGAAGAGAATCATCGAATGCAAGCTGCCAAAGCAGCGCTGCATAGAGAAAGAGGACTCGGTAATAGGCGTGGATGAGTAGATTTTGAGGTGAACTTCCAGGAAATCATGCGAGACAGAGTGTAGCTTTGATAGAGAAGATAAAAAACACCTGTATCCCCTAAACCCATATCCTCTTGAATTCAGTGGACGGCTTCCCCTGTACCTTTAGGTTCAGAATCCCAGTCATCCCTGTGTCCTGTCCAGGCCAAGTTCCGCATGGTGATAGGTAGTCAGTATCGTCGACGTGAACAAGATCCCGGTGACAAAGAGCCCACCCAGTGCTATTGTCACAGAAGACGGGGCAATTTACGAGATCGACGCACTCGTTCACGCCACTGGCTTCGAAGCCATCACAGGTGGCCTCAAGACCATACAAATCGTCAACAGCGCGGGCGAGACACTTTTAGAGGAGTGGTCAAATAGACCGTGGACAAACCTCGGCCTGATGACAGCTGGTTTTCCCAATATGTTCTTCATGTATGGACACCAAGAACCGACGGCTTTATCCAACGGCCCTACATGTGTTGAAATCCAAGATGATTGGATTATTCAAGTTATAGTGAGTGCTAGGGAAGCGGAAAAGCAGCGCATGCGTGCGACTGTGGAGGGACAGGACAAGTATAGAGAGTTGGTGGGCGGCATGACAGCGAATACACTCTTCCCCATGGCAGATACTTATTACATGAGCGACAATATATATGGGAAGCTGAAGAAGGTGCTAAACTTTTGAACTTTCCCTGTGGAATTACGCTGTATAGGGAGCTTCTTGACGAGGCTCCTGAGAAGGACTATGATTGATTTGTGCTTAGCTAGCCAGTTCCGACAAAATGTCGTGTTTTCGTATTTATGGTACCCACTCGTGCGATGAGTGACCAATGCCGTGCGCTATTTTGTGAGACTGAGAACGGTAGTGACTCAATCGCAGCACAGCCTTGAATCCTTCATGCAGGACAGTGGCGCAACATCCCTGCAGCACCGTCTGCCTACGCTTAGGCTGACTCGTGACTTGAGTATATTTAACAAACAGCCAGCCTGTTGTTTCGATTACATATTATCTCACCTAGAACGTACAGAGTAAATGGCGTTCGCAGGATTTCTGATGACCTCTCAGTGAAAATGACCGAGACCTTCACAACGACTTTTCCAACTACTCCAAATCCGACATGGACTTTGCCGCGTTTCACACCGCCGCCAGAATGTCTCGACACGAAGAGCATTTGGAACATGGAAACGGAGTGCTATGGTGGCACGGCGCAAGGGCTTTACAGAACGACGCGGACGTGTAACTACCTGTGGCTGGGGTATACAAACTATCCTTACACGACCGGAGGACCTGGTCTCGGGGTGAATGGCTTCTGTGGTCCTGGATGGGACCATCCCGCAACAGAATGTCCTGTTGGATATACGCCTGCCCACACCGTGGACTATACGCCTGATGCGACCACTTCGCGGGAGATACTGTGTTGCCTAACGTCCGTAGACCGTCGGGATTTTGTCTGTGCAGAAAACTGACTGATTCGCAGAGCATACGACTTCGAATGGGGACGACCAACACTAACAGATCAAAGGGGCAGTTCAGCAACACCATATGACAAATTTTGCGTTGCCTCCAATCTCAAACCATCGGGCACTTCACCCTTGACTCTGACGGCCTTCGATCTCTCTTCCGCAAGCTCTTTACAAACAGACATCCGAGTCTCGACAACAATAAAGTTCAATCCCGAGAAAGACCTCCTCCTTGCATCAGCAGTCACCATATCATATCAGATCAACCCAGGAGGAACCACGTGCGTTCCTGACTGTAATGATCCGTATAGAGGTGGACCTTGGCCAAGGCCTGCACAAACAGTTACTCCAGCTCCCCCGTCACCAAACGATTCTGGTCTAGTGGGATTAGAGAAACTCGCCTGGATAGGAATTGGGTTCGGGATAGTGGTTGGGTTGGGAATTATCGCTTGTATTGGATGTCGTATACATCGTAGTAGGAAGAGGAAGAGGATAGTTGCTGCGGATGGGCCTGCAGCGAACCTAGTAGTAGAAGAAGGTCAGAATCAGGTGTCAGTGGAACTGCAAGTATCGAAGGGACAGAAGTCGGAATAAGCCTTAATATTAATGTATAGTTTCTTGAGTGGTTGGGTTGTTTTGATTTGCACTGCCACTCTGCAGATACCTCGGATCGCTATCTATTTCTAGTGCATAGTAAACCACAACCGATCAACAGCTCCAATAATCTAGTTACAAAATCCCGTGAGGCCATTCAAATCCATTGAATGACGATTACATTTCAGGTCCTTCACTGGAATGTGGTGGCGCAGCCTCGTTGAAGATCGGGGCTGTGCTGACAACTTGATGGTGGACACGGTCAATTTTCACCGAAGGGCCCTGTATCAGCAGGGTTGCAGTTGGCTGTCACAGATTCTTATTGGACGCCTAGGCTTACGCGGTAGGTCTTATCACATTTACTAAATCAGCTTGAGAGAGGTTTTGGACATTTGGCTTACTTTGGCGTACCTTTTATAGTGGCTATGCTGCATGCGCTGTGAAGGAATGGATGGTCGGTGAGAATGCAGCATCAAGATTTCCAGATCGCGGAATGTGGAGATAATCGGTCTTTGAATTATCGACATAATATGTTGCCGTCCCTTCTCTCCGAAGACTACCAACACTTCTCAGATCAGAAGGTTCTTTGCAAAACCCCATGCCCTTTTCCAGACCGAACATCCTATCTCAAGATTATCAATATGGACAAGAACCCCCGTGAGACTTACAGCCACTCTTCTGTGTATCGAAACCATTCCTCTTCTCAAAAGTCTGTTGAAGAGGACAACTGGGAGTCGCGTTCCGAGCCTTTCAGTCCGACGGGTTTGCTCGGGGAAAGATATGATCTACTTAAACAAGAAATCGAGGCCAGATCACAGATACCCAATCAAAACAACAGTCCATTCACAAGAGGTCTTTTGGGATCTCTCGCAGAATCTGAGAGTAGAGGATACCGCCCTTCGTACAACAGCACTAGACCAGCAGGAGGATTGTCTAGAGCGACATCAACAGCGAGCTCTTCAAATCAATACGGGACAAGAAGAACACCGAGTGTATCCTCTGCCAGAACAGACTCTATCTATTGCGCTCAAGCTGGTTTTACACCGCCTCCCCTGTTGGATATCTCGCCTACACTTCCACAGCGACGAGCATCATGGCGAGATCGGAACTTGCAAATGGTCAGATCACCAACTGGTCAGCCACTGCTGAGTTTGCCTGAGACTTCTAGCTCGCAATGGAACAATGCTTATTCAACACCACTCGGAAGAAGCCATTCGGTTGCTGTACGGTCTTCAAGTGATTCTTGGGGAAGTGGATCGGGTCCAAATACAACACCTGTGTCCTTGAGATCAAGTCGCCGTGTTTCTACAGCCACCGCTCCAGCTCGTAGTGAAACATGGCATGGGGGTGACCAGGCCGAGCCGAAGCGTCGAGGGACATTGCGAAGGTGATGAGAACAGGCCCGGTGCTCTGTTGATAGAAGAACAATAACAATTCCACAAGAGCGCAAATTTGAGATAGAACCCCATGGAAAGAGTTTTAATATTAATAAATCTGATTGGCCTTCATGTGCCGTATCAAATGCCGTGTTATTATCCATCTGCGCCTGAACTCATCATACACTTAACCACAGAGTACAGCAATTCTTGAGCCACAACACCACAAACAAAAAGCACAAAGACAAGGCAAGAAGGTAAAACGCAGATTTGCCTGCCAAGGGTATCATGATAGGGGAAAAGGGGATGATTTTGTGAATTGGAAGAAATCGGTGGTGCTTCTGATGAAATCGTCTTGACGGAGGAAATATGTTGGGTTCGCTTTTGCGCTGAGCGTCGAAGTCTCAAACTTTTAGCCCTCGTGATGGTAATGATCCGTGAACCACTTCTTCACGCGGTGAGCCATTCTTCCAAAAGTCCAATGTGTCTTAATATCCGGCTCTTCTTCGTCAGAGGATGTGTCTTCTTCAGATGACTCGTCGTCAAAGTTTGTTGCTTCTTGTTTTAGCCATTCGATAAGGCGCTCGTTGACCTCATAGAGGAACTCGAAAGACATCGCATGTGGGTTATTGCTCGAACCCGTTGGAATTTCTTCAGAAGGGCAAGGCATTGCCACTTGCTTGGCGGTGTCGCAACTTAAATCGTAGTACTTGTTGTCTTGGGTATCTTGGTGACTTGAGGTGTGTTGGTTCGGATCCAAACGGGTCAGAATCAGGACGTGGGAATAGAGAGACAAGTCAACGTCTTTAATTCTACCAGGCATGAACGTTAGTTATATCAACTCTGTTCAGTCATTTAGTTACAAGCTGCATGGCACCGGTACCTTTGTGAGATTTTGTTCTTTGTCCAAAATGGCTTGTTCAAGACTCTGAATGCCCTTGTTCAGTGAAGTTGAGTGTTCAAGGGATGTGTTCAATTTGGTACGAAAGGCTCAGCCTCAGGCCCAGACCTATGCCTAAGATGATTTTGCCAGTGGCAGCAACCAGTTGGATACAGACTTATGGCTGTATGTGGCACCCAGTTCCTGTTAGCAGTTTCCAGCTGAATTGGCATATGGACCGGTTGATAAGGCCAGAATCGGCATAAACTCTTGGCCTCCGACGATGAGATTGAGATTAAGAGTAACTGGTTTATATATTGGGAGTATTCGATGCTAAGGACTGATCGAATGCTCCCCGTCTTCGTCGAATTCGCTCGCTAGTACCATCCGAAATCACTAACGATAACACTAATCAGGACGAATTCGAATTGTGGGACTCGCGAGGATCCAGCCGCAGGTCAAGAAGGCTATACAACTGGACTTTGTCATCCATGGAAAGTATTGCCGCACGGTGACCGTGTAGGTTTTCTTCCGGGGGCTCCGCCGTATCGTAGGCCACAGCCTCTTCAACAGTGATATTATCGATTGATCCAACCAAGTCTATGGCATATGAGTAAGATACATCATTTAATTGCATGAGGACCCTCGACCGAGGACTTTTTATGGAAAGTATATTGTGATGCTGTCGCTGAAGGAGGTTGGGGGAGATATCGTTTCTATCAAGCCTCGCCTTCAATACCACTGGAGCAAACCCATAAAGGCGCAATCAACCTTGTTTTCGTCGATGATCGAAGGGATCTGTTAATCTTGAATACGGATTAACGCTGAAATCGGAAAAGCTAGGCACTGTTGTCGGTCATGGACGGAGTGACTCTGATTTGCCTAACCTTGACCCTTATCTTATGGCTCCTGCGACGAAATCATTATGACCTCGAGCATTAGTTTGGATATTTAGAGCTGCTATAGGTTATCTGCATATTCTCGATGATCGATAATATGTCTGTTTTTGAAGGTGGTACCCGTATTCTCTACTGTCAGTGGTGGACAGTGCACCAACGTTATCATCGGTTAAGCTGAAATTGAAATGACCAATTCTCTCCTTAGTTTCAAGAGAGTGGCCATAGTTGATTCAGTGATCTAAGGTCTATTCATGATGTGCTTTCTGGATTTGAATCTGGCTTAGAGGTAACGACCTTGTACCGCAGAGTGACTCCGATCCGAGCTCTAGCCTCATGCAAGCACCTCTGCCAAAGGCCCGATAGGTAAAAAAACATCTCTAACAACTCTCTCCGATTAGGGGATGTTGCTGATGACCGACATTGTCAGATTTGAAATCAGCGTCTGAGAACTGCGAGGCTAGTTAGATAAGGGGATGCATGAGGGCTCGAATTCATGCCTTTGTGGATGAGCCACGGAGACCTCTGACCTCACTGACCCCGGGCAGCCTCCAGTCTCTCGGTCAAATGTAGGTCCGGTAGCGATGCCTTCACCTTCATCTTGCCCGCTGACCTTCCAACACCAAAGCTCTTCACCTTGATGAGGATGAATCACCCTCGTCAATCACATCACGTGACCACCCTCTGCCTATAAAAGAGATCTCTTCAACCGCAACCCCTTTTCTTCTTCACTCCCTTTTTCATCTACAATCGGTTGGCTGGGTCAACCTCGCAGGCTTAATTCCACTTTTACAATCAATTTATCAAGCTTTCATCTCGGTCGCATCCAGCCAACTTAGCATCTACCCCTTTTCTTCAACTTCATCCATCACTTACCTCGTTACTTCAAAGACAACTGCATTTATTTTCAGCACGATCCACACCCAAGAAAGAACCCTTCTTTGATTTTCATTCAATTTACCCGCCCTTGCCGTTGAAAGGGCCCTGTCGGTGGCTTTCAACAACTCCCTCCCTCCCTGCCTTTGCCTTTGGGGGCCGTCCATCGTTGTCTGCGTCTGCACGATCCACAACCTAGCATCCTTCGTCAACCCTATTTCCCTCATTTTATATTGCCTTGAGTTCAATTCGGTAAGGTGGCCTCACATTCTTCCATTTCGCTCCACTTTATCTATAGGGAGTCAATCTCAAATTCTCAATCCACGCCATTGAAGCCGGCTCTTCCTTATTAGCACAGGTTTACGACCTTCATTATTACAATTTCGCGCAATATCATACGATTCAGCCCGTTGACTAGCATCCCAGCACGGTAAAATCATTTCCCAATCACAGTTTCGCAGCGCGATAAACTCAATCGTCTGTTCAGCCATTCCACTTCAATCCACCGAATCCCCCCTTTTATCGGATTCAAGTCCCTCTTATCTCCAATCTCCAGTCAAAGCCATCGTGCTATTTCCCATTCTTGGCAATCATTTCGCTGGATTGTTCAAGAAACATACGAACTCTTCATCATGGACTCTGATTCCATCGTCAACCAGCCCGAGGCTCCTTTGAGTCCAGAGTCAATGCTCTCGGATGCGACTGCTATCCCGATCGCTTCGCCAAGCTCAGCCGGCCAGAAGCGTAGCCCATCCCCGGCCAACGATGAGCCTTCAAAGCGTGCGAAGACAGACGAGGATTCCGCCGAATCTAGCGATGACGACCAGCAACTGGACAACGAGAATGAGGAACCTGGAGTCGACATCGCCGCCGAAGCTGAAGAAGCCCGGGGGATCAACGAGTCGCCCGATGACAATACGGAAGATGCCTCCACAGTTCGTCTTCCATATGGGTTCCCACCCATTTCTCGCGGTACGATGCAGGAACTCAAGGAGTGGCTCTCAAGCCATGCCAATGTCAATCCCGACAACCATGTCGCTACGGGGATCCACATCCAGCTCTTGAAACCAATGGAGCCTGAAGAACAAGACATGGAGGAGATTTGCGACATGATGGGTGTTGAAACTGACGGTATCAATTGGAGCGAAGGCATCCACGTTCCGGGAGTCATGGGCCGTGGACGAAAAGCCAGGCCTCATCAACTTGCTGGTAAGTTTCAACGCTATCGATCCTCGTAACTCAGGAACCATCGCTGACATTAGCTGCTACAGGTGCAAACTGGATCTCAAGCGCTCTGGAATCTCCCCTTCGCGCTGCACTCTTGGCGGATGAGTGTGGAACTGGGAAGACGGTACAGATTGGCCTCGCACTGGCTCTTCATTATTACCGTGTGAAGGCTGAAGTCGAGGCGGGAACTTTTAGGCCTCGGGATGAGAACCGAAGGTTCAAACCCAGTATCATCCTGTGCCCTGCCGACCTCGCGTACCAAACCTTCAACGAGTGGTCTCGCTGGTTTCCAAACTTCTTCAAAATCCGCATTTGCCATCGCACTACATACCTCACACGCGATCACTTCACCAGAATGCACATAATGCCTCACAAGAATGGTCTGCAAAACTGGGTCAATGAGAATGCTGCGTCCCATGAAGATATCGAGGTAAGTGATGGCTCCCATACTCTGATATCTGTTTACTAACATGTATTTACCAGACCCTTCGAAGCATCGCGATTGTCCCCTACTTTACAGCAATGAGGCGAATGATATTGCGCAGAGGAAGAGAAGATGGTGGCAATGCTGAGGATGGCAATGCCAATGGCGAAGATGACGCGACCAATGGAGATGACCGCGATACCGATGCCGATGACTCTGACGATGAGGTAGGTAGTCAAGCGCAAGTTGGGCCCAAGGGGAAGAAGCGAAAGACCACCGCAAAGGAGAAGATCGACTTCAAGGTCACTGGACAAAGTTACAACTGGATTATTTGCGACGACGTCTACCCGATACGAGGCCCTCGTCCCCTGACACACAAGCTGATTCACCAACTTGAGCACGAAGCGACACTTGTCACCTCGGCGACGCCACTCCTGAACCAGCAGGATGACATTTAGGGATATGTCACACTGCTATGGAAGCGACAGTGGCCGTTTGTCTTTGCCAATACCGAAGGTGGTATCAAAGCTGAGGTGTATTTTGACAAGGACGCCTGGCCCACTATCAGAGATGGGGGAGAGTTTGGAGGCTTGACCATCGATCACATTATTCAGCCAGATCATGAGCTTGATCCGTCAACCGCCCGTAACAAGCTCATCAGGAACGAATACATCAGGTATATCCGCGAAAAGACAGGGCCATTGTTTCTCATGAACCCCGACCTCTTCCAGGCGTTTCGCGAGATCAAGTTCGAGCGGCCTGAGATGGCACGAGAGGCTATTCGACCTCTTTTGGAAATGTTTTGTCTTCGTCGCGGGATGTTGACACCAGCTATCATGCCCGACGGTACTTCCGTTGTCCCAGGCGAGGGTATCCCCCAAATGTGTATCCGAACAGTCATCCTTCGGTCCTGCAACGACCATGACCAGCAGGACTTGTACCAGATTGCGAAGCATCACTATCCTGATCTCACCTCAGCATCAAATGAGGATGACGAGCACATTGGACATGGTACGATCGACAAAGCCAAGCTCACGTGGGTAAACCCGGCTGTCCTACGAACACTGGCTCTGTCGACAACTAACGTGGAGTTCTGGCCGCTCACCCAGAAGAGAGGCGAGGATGGAAAAACCACGTTCCTTAACTCCAAGCCTATTCAGAACTTGCTGAACAAGCCATCTCGCTTCGAGAGACTCCAGTCTTTTAGTCTCCCTGGAGCAGCCGCTCCTAACGCCGCCCCCACCGCTGCTGCTGACTCGGAAAACATCGAAGAGGCTCTTTGGAAAGATGGAGTGGGCGGCTTGAAATGGTACTTTGGCCAATTGAAGCTTGCCTATGGCGATGATTTGGAATTCCCTTTGGTCCGCGAGGACATCCCAAAGACATTTTGTTCACGAAGCCCCAAGCTTTGTTGGACGATTAACCGGGTCCTGGAGCTCAAGGCACTGGGGAAGCGAGTTTTGATCTTCGTCAATCATCCGCTGACCTCGACGTAAGTTTCCCCGTACCGCTCACTCTCACGATATACTGACTCAACCTTTGGACAGGATCTTGACTGCAATACTTACAAGTCTTTGTGTCGAGACTCTCAACATCCGCAGTAGCCACACCGTAGATAAGCGTGCTCAGATGGTTCGAGAGTTCACCAATCCTCAGAACCGAGCTGAAGCCTTGGTTATGTCGTTCCAGATTGGTGGGTTCGGTCTGAACCTCCAAGGAGCCTGCCATCATGGCATCATCGTCGAGTATCCAGACAACTTGCCTACGATGCTGCATGCGTTTGGTCGTCTCTGGCGAATGGGGCAGGAACGCGAGGTTCACTGGGACGTTTTGTACCTCGAGAAGTCATTTGATGGCTGGACTGAATCACGTATGGCGTCGAAGTATGCTGATATCCTCGCGGCAGAGGGAGACATTCCTGACTTGATTGTCGGGGAATACCGTATCATCTGCGGTTTTGAGCTCATCAAACGATATCTCGGACAGGACAGTAATCGCTACCCCAGAACTCGCGTCACCTGGTCTGAGCAGGATCACCCCCTTGTGGCTCGCGAGGGCCACTTCTACTCAGCAGTAGCCCAGTATCTGACGCAGAACCCCCGGCATATTACGAAGTTTCAAGGTAGAGACCTCTACAAGATCGCACGTCGCTGGACTCCAGAGCATGGAGACTTGACCCTTGACATGATTGAAGGGAGGTCTCCGGTCTTGGTGAATGGGGTTATCTTGGACTCACGAAACCCCTTCACTCCTGGCTATGTTGCAGTCGTGGAGACTGGTAATCTTTACCGTGACCTCGTACAGCGTGACGAGATTCAGTCTAACTTGGCGGTTGATAGAAAACGGTTGGAACTCGAACGGCGGCGACGAGTGGGAAGCTTGGGGTACATGAATGGTTAGTTTTGGTACGGAGTTTCCTGGAATGATGGAACTTGGGCGTTTTGATCACAAATATGGACACATCAATTGGTGGACTGGGCCATCTACAATGGGACTCTGGGAGCACAAGGCTGGGAGGGTATGGTGCTATCTGGTGAATCTGGGATTCGGAGTTTTCTGGCCTGATAACTGCAGCATAAAAGTCCATATTGTGCGATATTAGCTTGCTACACTGGGTTGCTATTTGAATGCTATATTTTTGGTAACCTTCGTTTCCCGTATGCCTCCAGAAAGAGACCGTACGAGAAATCAATCTTTGGGAACCACATGCTTCGAAACTGAGGCGCTTCCGGGTAACGAGCAGATTCCTTGCAAATAAACAACTAAACAACCCCGATCTACGCTGAACTAGCGACCTTTCTCGTCGAGCAGAGCTAAGCGACAACCGTTTGTAGGCACAGTCTCAGCCTCTGTAATGCTATCAAGTGATTGCGTACAATGCTCCTTTGAACCTGAACACCCTACAGCTTCGAAAGAAGCCAATCACAAGAGCCCGAGCGCGAATTCCTGTAGCGGATTTAGCGCATGAGGCTAGCTGTTCCCCGCTATCTTCTCTGACCCTATGTCGTTCACCCCAGATTCAATTCCACCTCTCACAATATCCCAGCCCAAGTCGGTCAACGTTATGAAACGAGTGAAATGCTGCACCGCTTGTCGCCGCCGACACAGAAAATGTGTCACTCAGCCTGGAGCATCGCAATGCGGCACATGTCTAGAGTCAGGGCAGGAGTGTCGGTTTGAGAATGACATTCGGTTCAAACACATTCACTCAGAAGCGCAGAAGGAATCCGGGCGGAAGTGGGCAAAGGTTTCTCAGAAGAGTAAGTCATTTTCAATGAGCCCTCATGTCTGGGCTTTTACTGACCTAGTCTAGTTTCATTCACGACACCTCGTGGGATTGATGGCAAGGTGCCTGAGGAAGCGGACACGAGGCCGGAGACGAATGAGTCGGCGACGCAGCCGATATCTGAAGGGATGATGGAAATATCGATTGACGACCCCGTACACTCCCAACCAGAAGTTGGGTCATTAGAGCAGGTGTTCAGTTATTGGGAGTTGCCTTCAAACATCATCACGGACTCCCCGATTGACCAGAACATGACCCCAGCATATCACGCAGATCACTCAGAGAGTTCGTCACTCCCACGAGCATCCATCCCATTTATTCTTGAGCCCGAAAGGTCCACTCCCAATTCCACTGCTCAAGATTTGACCCACCAAGGCCACAGTCCGGATCCCTTCGAGTTGACGGAGCGAGAGGCCTTTCTCTTCATGACCTACATCCACAAGCTCGCACCTCTTGTAAGAAGTCACCCCTCAAATAGGTCAAAGAACTAACCCTTCAAGTCCGACGCATGTGATGACGCCCGACATTTCGCCCTCGAAGTTCCCCGTCTCGCCCTCCACCAACCCATGATAATGAACGGCCTCCTCGCCCTCGCAAGTCGCTACGACTCCCGCTGCACCAACACCTCCGACGACATCGAAAGCACATTCTATCACAACAAGTGCATAAAACTCCTCATAGAAGCTTTCGCTCAACCGCCCGAGACCTGGGACTCGACGCTCCTCACGGCTGTTGTTATCGCGCGCTTGTACGAGGAGAACGATAATGAGACGGATTCTTACTATCATCACCTCAGTGGGACCCAGAATCTGTTGAATCATGAAGTCATCGCGCGGTTTGTGATGCAAGGTGGGCTGGCTGAAGCGGCGAGCTATCTACGTCTACGTTGTTCGCAAGGAACCGCTTGAGATATGTCTTGAGAACTTTGAGAGGTCAACGGTGTTTCGGAGATCTGATGATTCGGCGTATGCGAACAGAGCTGTCTACAACTTTGCGAGACTGATGAAGCTATTTGTCCAAATGGAAAGTACGGTTGGTGACTTTGGGGAGTGGGAAGCTGTCGAAAGAGAGGTCGAGGAATGGTATAACGCCAGACCGGTTTCATTCAAGCCAATATTTCACAAGGCGGTGGATATCTCGAGCGACAGGCCGTTTCCAGTCATCTGTTTTGCTGCGTCGGTGCCTGGTGAGTTACAGTTTGCCTTCACAATTGTCGTTTGCTAACATGCTCGAGTGGTGGCAATGCAGCATTACTACGCAGCCAAAACTGTTTTATGCTTGCGCGACAGCAAACAGATGACAGACAATTACAGCAGACAAGAACCCGAGGTGCTTCAATACCGGCTCTCTTGTTGGTAAAGGCTGACTGATTGTTAGAACAACATATCTTCATATCTCTGCATGCTGATGGGTCTTGCTCTGTCCAATTCCCATGTCGCAAACGCATTCTATCTGCCAGCACATATGCTTTCACTCTGTATGTTTGCTCCTCTGTCTAAACGTGAGGATGGTTGCTGATGTGAGTTTGTTTGTAGGTGGATACTGCATAAGAGACCCTTGTGTGCAGACACATACCATACAGTATCTGGACGAAGTTGATGATGTGATCAAATGGAAGACAAAGGCACTTATTGGAACTTTGAAGAGGGAGTGGGCCAGTCAAGACTGACACGGAGCTCTGTCCCAACTAACTTAGGAAGTGAAATACAAATGATACACAAGCAAAGGGATGCAATAAAATTTAGGACCTCTATCCCAAGTAACAAAAAGCCTTAGGTAAACTTAGGTAAGCCTCGTATACTTTAGTATAGACTTAAAGGATCTTAGAGTGTGCTGACACACACTCCGCCCCTCCAAGTCCCGTCTGCCTCGCTCCTTGGAACCTCTAACTCTGATAGTTGATATTTCTGTCACCTTATTAGCTGGGGCAGGGATTTTGAGCGCCGCGAATGTCGTGATGACGGCGTCGATACCGTAAATGCCGCTGTTGAACTCATTGACGAGGCGATGGCAATCCTCGTCTGGCCAGTGAGTGGCGACTTCGTGGGCGTTGATTCGACTGGCGAGCATCTTGTCGCTTAAAGTACTGTTGATCTGTTAGCATCTCTTCTGCGAGACCCTTGCTACGACTTGCACTGCGGTCTCGTTCTCCCTGACGATGATCAGCACAGGCTGCTTTCCTTGGCCTTTCAGCTCAGAGACCGCAGTCACTGCATTTCGCATCTTCAAGTCAAGGACTTGTGCCTGGTTGTTGAGAAGAGGCTCCGTGCTCTCTGTGAGATTTGGGTCGTGTTGTAGCGGCTCCATTGTAAGAGATTTTTGTAAGAAGAAGTCTGTTTGCGGTTTCAAATTGAATGGTAATGGAGAAAGTGGATGATAAAAGAGAAATGAAACGGTGAAGAAGTGGAAGTGGTGGTCTTGAACTTGATCTCGAGTGTGAAACGGAAAGAAAGACCCCAGCCACGTCATGCAGACCAAGAGTCCTTCCTGGCCAGGGAAGGGACAAAGGTCCAAAACTTGGAGACGCAATGGCGGAATAACAGAATGAATTTATGCAAAAAAAATTCTAAGCTTAGGATAGATTATCCAAGTCTTTTTATTATTTAGGATAATTTACCTAAATCTTTTTATTATTTAGGATTGAGGGCTAAAGGCACTGGTCGCTCTATCTATACCTTAGTATTACTAGCAGTGCTAGGCACAAACGCTCGCGCGATTAGGTAGACAGACAACCCCATCACATCAAGCTCAATTCAATGTATTACCATCCGCGATCGATCCGTTACACATCCGAACCTGCACATACTCCGAATCCATCCAAGTCTCCTCCAGCTCATCCGCCAACCCAAACTCGTACCAATCATAATTGACCTTCTCCCCAAAATTCCCACGACACTCCGTCCCATCCCCACCAGGAAGACCCCACTCCCTAGCCCGCATCCTCTGACCAACAGGTTCAGTCGAATTGTTGTGCCCGTAGTTACACAGACTGAAGTAGTACTTCCCGCAGATCGACACATAGCAGTGTTTGGGTTCGACGGTCAGCGTGTTGGGGGTAAAGACGATGCCAAAGTCGTCGACGGCATTTTGGAGGTCTTGGTTCGTTGCGCCGCTGGTTTGTGCGCAGGTCCAGCCTTTGGCTTTGCCGAGGCTCGACATTGAGAGAATTCCTGATATTGTGTCGAGGAGCAACTTCTGTTCAGTTTGTTGTTAGCGCTGCGTTAATGCTTGATCTGGAGGTTGCTTCTTACCGTCTTGGGTTCGACTTGGAGAAGTGACTGGAATTGAGATAGCTTCGGGTAATTATGAAGAGATAATAATAATGAATGAACGTTCAGAAGTTAAATATTTCACACCTTAGGGTTAAGACCTGTTCAGATATTAACTTCTGCGGCTGAAGGATAAAAAGTATAGCGGGGTGTTTAGAGGTCTTGCTTCTGATGAATCAGTATTTCAGCCTTTTAAGCTTATCACTGTGACGCTGAAGCGAAAGTCTATCTTCCCGAGTGTGATTCTTAACAGTAATTCTCTCATTGACACTTTTACAATGAGTACCAGACTGTCCCAGGAGTTCAGCGCCTATTTAAGCATTGCTCACGAACTTCGGCCTGTCTGGCAGGATAATATTCAAAGTTCCCTACTCACCCTTATCCAAGACTTGCCCGATCGGTCCATCGCTTACCCGTCTAGCCCCGTGGTGAATGGCTTCATAACGAATCCTAATGGAACGAAGACGGTTAATGAGTTAGTCTCATCGCTGACTCAGTGCACGCTGTTGACTATTTAAACGTTGGTCCTTTGTTCTTACTATTCCTTTCTCCCCAACGTTCCAAACTAAAACACAAAGCTTCTCAATAATATACCTACATCGTCCTCAACTTATCTTATCCTCATCCAAGCTACTCCCGACAAACCATCTCAACGATGTATTCGCCACCTTACAAGTGGACAGCCACGCAGGCGCTTGAACTGCTCAAGAATGATACCATCTCCGTGGAAACATATGCCCAGTCGCTCCTTGATCGAATCCATGAGAGATCGCACTATCAAAGCATGGGCGTATCTCGGTAAGCTCTCTTAAAAAGATGGATGAAACAGAGGTTCATCTCATGGCTAACGGCCAACAAGATCCCGATCTCGTTCTGACCCAAGCTCGGTTCCTTGACAGACTTCCCGCTGACCAGAGAGGACCTTTGCACGGTCTTGCCATCGGAATCAAGGATATCATGGACACGAAAGGTATGGTGTGAAGACAATATATATGATAATGGCTCACTTTTGTTAGACATGCCTACAGAGTATGGCTCTCGCATCTACGACAGACACCAGCCAAGTTTCGACTCCCATGCTGTCGCGACTCTTAGAGCAGCTGGCGCACTTATCTTTGGTTAGCAACACACAAAATTCCCCGTTTCCATAGTCTCTAACTCAAGTTCTAGACAAGACGACGACGACTGAATTCGCGGTAGCAAACTACGGACCCTGGACGGCGAATCCCCATGACCCGAAGCACACTCCCGGCGGCTCCTCAAGTGGTTCAGCAGCAACCGTAGCAGATTTCCAAGTCCCCCTAAGCCTCGGCTCACAAACTGGGGGCAGTGTCATTCGCCCTGCATCTTACACCGACGTGTTTGCCCTGAAACCGACCTTTGGTGCCATTTCGACTGAAGGGCAGAAGCCCTGCGCGCCAAACTTTGACACAATTGGGTTCTTTGCACGTAGCATTGATGATCTGCAGTTACTAGCCGATGTCTTTGGTCTCAAGGATGATGATACCCCTAAAGATATACCACTTGACCAAATTTCTGTCGCCGTGATCAGGACACCGTTCTGGTCCTCAGGTGGAGCCAGTACGCACAACACCATGAATATTTCCATCAACGTCCTTGAGAGAAACGGTATCAAAGTCGAAGACGTGTCCTTCCCAGCAGAAGTCTCAGACCCCGAGGTGCTGGGAAGAGTCCAAGATATCATCATTCAGAGCGAAGCACGCGTGTCGCTATTACCAGAGTATCGCCTTAACAAAGCAAAATTGGGGTATGAAGTCCGTGATATTGTCGAAAACAAGCCAAACATCACTCAAGAAGAATTGAGGGATGCATATGATTTGCACGCCAAAATGAGGACTATCGTCAATGAACTGGCTCAGAAATGCGACGTCATGCTCGCACCGAGTGCCGTAGACGATGCACCCGTTGGTCTGGATGACATGGGAAGTCCGATCTTCAATACTCTTTGGACAGTAAGTTTTTCTCCATTAATCCATATGCATTGCCATACTAACTGTATTTAGGGATTTCATATGCCAGTCATAAACATACCCTCGTCTTTCGGCCCATGGGGTATGCCTGTTGGTGTATCACTCGTTGCTCCAAGATTCCATGACCAGCAGTTATTGCAGACGGCGAAGGCGATTGGAGAGGTATTGATGGCCGATGGTATAGGTAGGAGACGAGATGCGGAAGGATTCTGGAACACGAATTGGTAGTTGATTCAACACCTTATTGTGTATTCTGTATTTATGTTCATAGTTTCGAGGAATTAGCTTTTGTTCTTGGGGAAGAGACTTGTCAATGCGCTCCATGATATGATTAACCGCGTGACACTGAGAATGCTCCAAAAAGGGCATCCTCCCTTACCCCCGGAAATATACCGAGTCTCTTCTACGCTTCTTCTGGTGGTCATTCGATAAACAAACCTGGAACACGGGCCGCATTCCCTACCGAATATTTCTCCACTAAGCATAGCGCCCCAAAATAAGCATAACACCCCGCATGTCACCACCAGCACGTAGCATTCCGCTGGCTCTCTTTCCCATTGAGGCTCTACAACGCACTCGCGGTATTTATCCGCACCGCAGATCCCTCCCTCACATAAAACCTCGTCCCATCTCACCTCTCACACCCACTTTGTTCTCACACTCTCATCCTCACCATGTCGAGCACAGCGACACAAACCCAGGAGCCCATTGAGCTTACTACTCTGGAAGGATGTCACGTCCGCGGTAAAGAGCTCGAAGAGCAACCTTCGCTGCCACCGGATGATATTCCCCCGCCGTATGCGTCGGCGCAGGTGCAGCGATGGAATTATCCTAGGGGAAATATAGCCAAGCTGGCTTTTGCTTTTCTGTCGTTTATCATTGCGGGGATGAATGATGCGGCTGTTGGAGTATGTTTCCCCATCGAATCTAATTGACTTTGCTAACGATGTAGGCTTTAATCCCATACGTACGTTGATCAACCCTGTCAAACTACTCCTCTAACAATCGCAGCTCGAAACATACTACGATCTAAGCTACACCATCATCTCCCTCATCTTCCTCACCCCCTTCGCAGGCTACTCCGTCGCCGCATTCACCAACGCCCGCATCCACATGAAATTCGGCCAACGCGGCGTCGCCATCATGGCGCCAATCTGCCACCTCATAACCTTCATCGCCCTCGCCCTACACCCTCCCTACCCCGTCCTCGTAGTCTGCAACATAATGAGCGGTTTCGGAAACGGACTAACAGACGCATGTTTCTGCGCTTGGGTCGGAGCCATGGATAAAGCGAATACCGTGCAGGGCTTCCTACACGCTTTTTACTCGTTTGGCGCTTTGTTCTCGCCGCTTATCGCGACGAGTATGGTTGTTTCGGCGGGTTTGCCTTGGTATACGTTTTACTACGTTATGGTGAGTCGCCATCTATGTGATGTGCTTTGTGCTGGCTGACGGTGTAGATTGGTATTTCTGTGGTGGAGTGGGTTGGTTTGACGATTGCGTTTTGGCAGCAGACTGGGGCGGTGTATCAGGCTGAGCATGCTGCGAATAATGCGGAGGGTAGTGGTGCTGGAACCAGAGAGGCTTTGAAGTCAAGGGTTACCTGGCTTTGCGCATTGTTCTTCTTTGCATACATGGGTGTTGAAGGTATGTCTCCGTGATCCTGATCTTGAAACAGAGTGCTCATTCTTTTAGTCGGTCTTGGTGGATGGGTCGTCACTTTCATGCTCCGTGTTCGAAAAGCTTCAGCCTATGCCTCTGGTGCATCAGGAACTGGCTTCTGGGCTGGTATGGCTCTCGGGCGCGCATGTCTTGGCTTCGTAACCGAACGATTCGGCGAGAGACTCTGTCTGTCGATCTATCTCCTCATCTGCATCGGTCTCCAACTCCTTTTCTGGCTTGTACCCAAATTCATCGTATCAGCCGTTGCCGTCGCCTTTCTTGGCTTTTTCCTCGGCCCCTTGTTCCCGGGGGCGGTCATGGTCACAGCCAAACTTCTACCAGCCAAGATTCACGTATCGGCTATTGGATTTGCCATGGCTATCGGTGGTACTGGCGGAACGGTGTTCCCGTTCGCCATTGGAGCTATTGCTAACCATAAGGGTGTTGGTGTTTTGCAGCCAATTATTCTTGCTCTGATTACTGTTGTTGCTGGTGTTTGGTTGAGCTTCCCCAGGATCAAGAAGAAGGATTAGGACACTGCAGCTGGCGATGCTGTTGCAGCTCAACGGCCAGAGCGGGACTGCTATTTTACAGCTCGGTCATGATGCAAGAATTATTATGAGAGGCATATGTGGGACGAAGTTAGTTGAATGGGTAGTAGAATCACTCGATGAGCGTCCTTTAAAGGGATATCTCAGTACAGGAGTGGCCATTAAGGAGATATCACCATTGGTGCTATCATGAAGCATTGGAAATTTTCCTTTTTACTCCCCATTACGAAGGTCCATCATAATACATACTCTTCTTGATGTGTCATCTTTATTTCCGCCTCATCTACCCCAGATTCCGTTTCGCCGACGACCAGTAGCTGTAACGGCAGCTCGGGAAGAACCCCGATCTTAATATCCGGGGTACGCACTTCAACCAATCCAACCCCTCCAAACCGTCTTTTCTATGGATCTCTACGGCCAATACTCCCCCAAACTGTCGATCTTGAACCGTCCATCGGCCAGAATTACCCACTAAAGAGCCGGCATTCTCTCAACATGCCCCATCGGCCGAATGCCCGTGTTCACACTCCAGCAACTGCGTTACACCCAAACTCGTATCATTATAATACCCTGACACTTCCATTCCCTCTCATTCTTACCACTATCACAATCTCGCAATCTCACGCCAAAATGTCTAAACCAATCGTCCTCCATCTCGGCGACGACATCAAATGGAACCATGATCTCTACAAGACCTTCACATCTCACTTCGAGATCAAGCGCTCGCACAGCATGTCCCGCCCGGACTTCATCAACGCCCTCAAGCAAAAGACCTTTGGTGACTTTTTCGCCATCTACAGACCGTTCTGGAACACAGGCGGTGAGATGGGAAATTGGGATGATGAATTGATCTCTCTTCTCCCCGCATCGTGTAAGATTTATGCTAGTGCAGGAGCGGGCTTTGACTGGGTTGATACAGCTGCACTTGCAAAGCGAGGTACGTTCACCACTCCACTACTTGAATTACAGTTTGTTAATGAAGATTGTCTAGGCGTCACGTATTGCAACGCAGCAGCCGCTTGCACTGAATCCGTAGCTGACGCAGCAATCTGGCTCATCATCTCCGTCTTCCGCAACCTCAGCTGGTCCAGCACAGCAGCCCGCTCAGGCGACAAGGACAAATTCATCGATGCTAACAAGAACCTCGCCCCCGTGTCCCGCAACCCCAGCGGCTTCACCCTTGGAATCATCGGTTTCGGGCGCATTGGCCGCCGCATCGCTGAAAAAGCGTATAAAGCACTTGACATGAAGATCATCTACAACGACATCGCCCAAATGCCCTCGTCAATTGAAGAACCCCTCAACGCAACCTTCAAATCATCAGATGCTCTCCTCGCTGAGGCAGACTGCGTCGTCGTCGCTACACCCTTCGCCGGCGAAACGCTGCTTAACAAAGCTGGTTTATCAAAGATGAAGCGTGGTGCAAAACTAGTTAACATTGCGCGTGGAAAACTCATCAACGAAGCTGATCTCGTTGAAGCGCTTTCTAGCGGTCATTTATCAGGCGCTGGACTAGACGTCTTTGAGAATGAGCCGTACATCAGCCCGGAGCTGCTAAAGATGAAGAACGTGGAGTTGTTATCGCACAACGCGGGTGCGAGTCTGGATTCACATATTGGCTTTGAGAAATTGGGGATGGAGAATATCATGGAGTTTTCGAGGACAGGGAAGGCGATTTCGCCGGTCAATGCTCACTTGATCAAGCAGAGCAAGTTGTAATTCTTGGTGTTAAAAATGATATGTCGTTAGTTTGAAGGATGGTTGTTTACTCAATGTGATACACTTCTGGTTCCCTTTGATTAGGAATTGTCTTTTTGATAATTGATCTACAGAAGGATCGGGGCTTAGATCAAAAAATGCCGCGATCTCGTTGGATGCTCCTTTGGGTGCATGCATAAAGACGTGCGTTTAGCGGCTGACGGATGAAACGTGACATCTCTCAGGTCAGATCCTTCACCAACACCAGGATCAACCAATCCTTTCATCACTACGCTTCCTTCACTACTCACATGGTAAACCATTCTCAATTCACTAATACCTTGAAACATTCTCAGTCTCGGCTCACACCTTGACATTCTCATCCATCCTCCTAACTGGCCATCTATCCGCCATCCCAATCTCATCACCACACAAAACACCCAGAAACAATCTCAATTAAACGCTCCAACAAATCACGATCCCCAAATCACCTCCTCGGAGCATTTCTACCAAATCGGCCCGTTACTGGCCCTCTCGAGATGAAAGGAGCATGGACTTCATCCCCCTCTTGAACCCTTGTTTCAAACATTCGCACTAGTCCAACAAATCACATCGCCCATCAGCACATCTACCATCAGATGAAACCCCGTTTCATCCTTTCCCTCAGATATATATTAAAGCTGTTTCTGAATACCCCGGTTTATAATGCATCTCGAATGTTTCCGACCTGCGATCCCTGGGAATATCACCACTGAGTCTTTTTTATGAACTGAAACATATGACGGGTTGTAGTATATAGATGTAGTAATTGACCAGAATTAATCGCGCTCTGTAGCTTTCTATATCACATTCTTTTTAAGTCATTCTTTGATAGAATGCGTTCATTCCTTATTTTAGCTTGCCTTCTCGGCACCGCTCTATCCGCTCCTTTTAAAACATCTTCTCTCGATACCACCCGCGAAGGCTTTCTCAAAGTTCATCCAGGCGGTACAAACGATGTTGAAGTAACAGATAACAATCTCCTCAACGGCACGTACGCAAGAAACAAAACTCGTGTTTTGACACACCGCGCTGAACAAGCGACGTTGCCACTGAAGCTGGTGAACAACTTCAACGGCGGAAACGTCAGAGCCTACATCTCAGGGCTGGACTCTGACGGTACTGTCGTCTTCATCGGCGCGAGTGGAAATCTTGTGTATCCTAAATCAGGAGGCTCCAAAGTCCCTGTTGAGATCAAGGATAACATCGCTATTCCTCTTCCGGCACAGGGTCAGACTCTTGAGTTTACGGTTCCTATCTCTATGAGTTCAGGGCGTGTTTATTTCGCCAATCAAGATCTTCACTTTTTTGTCGTTGACATTGGAAGTGGCGATGGTTTAGTCCAGCCCTCTGTTACGAATCTTCAAGATCCTAGTGCTGGTGTAGACTGGGGTTTTGTGGAATTCACCTACACGAATGGTGTTCTATACGCCAACATCAGTTATGTCGACTTTGTCGGTATTCCTCTCGGGATGGGCCTTTCTCTCAAAGATGGGAGTACGCAGTCGTGTGCTGGACTTGAGTCTGGTGCTGTGAGCAAGATCTGCGATGATCTTGTTAAGCAGAAAGATAAAGATGGGAGAGCTTGGACGTTTATGTGCATTGCGAATGCGCAGGGTAAACCAGTCCGTGTGCTTTCGCCGGGGAATCAGTATGATCTTGAACCGATTACCTTTGGGGATTATTGGGATACGTATGTCAATGATGTGTGGAGTAAATACTCTTCTCAAGACCTCATCATCAACACGCAGTCTGAAGCAGGCAATGTCAAGTGCCGCGTCACAGGGGACCAGCTCACTTGTGACGGTGACAACCGAGGATACGGCAAACCCAACACCAAAGACATCTGGGGCTGCAACAGCGGACCATTCACTGTAATTGAAGGTGATAATGCAGTTCACGCAGCTGTGGTTCCTCGGCTCTGCGCCGCGTTTGTTCGAACTACACTCCTTGTTGACGGAGGCGATACACAGCCCAAGTTGGGGCAGGAATCGTACTACAAGAATGATCCTACGAGTCATTATAGTCGCATTGTACATTCTTATGAGGTTGATGGCAAGGGATATGCGTTTCCGTATGATGATGTCAATCCGGATGGGAATGAGAACGCTTCGGGTGTTGTTTCGGGCGAGCCGGAGACTTTGACGATTTTTGTTGGTGGACCTTCTACATAGGAGATGTCTGTATATTATTTACTTCTTGTAAGAGTATGTTATTGATCATGATCATTGTATTCTCAGTGTTTGTCCTATACTGCCTGTTTCGTGTCCATTTCATCGTGGCAGGTTCGCTGTAAGACTTTCCAATCTTCGAATTGGCCTAAATCAAGTCGTATCGTCAACAACAAAGCTTGATGTGAGTGTAGCTCCAATTCACATTGCATGAATAGGACTCACATAGCAGGCAGCCAAGACAAAGTACAGTACTAAGGAAGCACGAATCGTACAATTTGTATCTCCAAAATATCACAACCGATCATCATCGCTACTTTGCAAATAATCCTTCTAAGCAATTTAACGCTATGCCTAACTATACAATATCATTCTTACAATCTCGCAGCAGCATTTCCTCCAGAACAACAACTCTTACCCCCAAAAGCCAACTGACTAACCTTATCACTCTGATCCAGCGCCCCCTTCTTCTCCGCAACCTGCGTAGGTGTAATAGAGTAACTAGGCGGCACATCCATACAAGGATTGTTCGTAAAGAAGTTCCTAGGTCGGAGCAACAACGTCATTGGCTCGACAGGCATGATGGGGAAGTCCTCGGGCGCAGGGATGTGCGTCACGCCGAAAGTGTGCCAGAGAACAATGTCGGTGTTTTCTGTGGATGCTGTGCCCTCGGCGATCCACTCGGGAAGACCTTGAGAGGGCTCGCCGGATGTTTGGGGGACGTGACGACCTGCTGCCCAGAGCTCATCGTCGCGATCTGTACGGTGTTAGTATCATGCTGTGTCAAAAGAGGTGAAGGACTTACAAGGTGTGACGTGCACAGCGTGGCGGGCAAAACCAGCTCGCTTCCAAACCAGGGATCCTTCCTTTGGCAAAAGGCCTGGAACCTCTCTGCTGACAAGCTTATAAGACGCAGGCTTCTTGGAATAAGGATGCAGCTTATTCTCATTAACCATCTCCCACGTCCTGCTCGTCGCACCGTTATAATCCGTCTTGGCCTGCCCACTCGTCCTCAACTTTGTCTTCTTCGCGTAAAACGCATTGCCGTATTTATTCTGGGGACTTCCGACGGGTGCTTCGCTAGCAACCGTATCAACCATGTTGACAGTGTTGTTCACACCATCGATCATGGGGTTCACGCGCAGACAGAATAAGTGCTGATGGTTGTGAGCGTTGACCTGAGGATAAACCTCTGTGCCCCACGGTCCAGCTTCTTCACCTTCGCCGAGGGCGTATGTGTTGAGAATACCGGTGAGTTTGATCTCAGGCTGGATTGTGCCGTCTTGGTGGAACACCCACTGGCATGCGTACTCGTAGTTAGCCGCTGTGAAGATCTGCTGCACGATGAGTTTTCGGGCACGTGTGACTGTGACGGAATCGTCGCGGAAGTCAGTGTGCTTGAAGAGAATGCCGTTATCCTCCTCGTGAATGCAGATAGCGTTCTTGATAGTGCGGATGGAACCATCGCGCGCGGCGAATTCGGCGTCGAGGTAGTGAATCACACCCTTGCAGTCGCAGCCCAGGGCAAGAGAGTTGGCCATGTATCCCGCACCGTATTCACCAAGATCAAAAGCGTGCTTTCGATGATGAGGATGTTCAGGCGCACCGTACGGGACCACCATCTCTGAGAGGGAGAGACGGTAGAAGATAGGTCGCTCGATACCCTTGTCGGTAAAGGTGATGTGGTTCAGCACAATACCCTCCTTGTAGTTGAAACCAATATGGAACTTGAAGTTCTGCCATGACAAAACACGGCCATTCATGGTGAACGAGACACCTTCTGGCTGAGTAATGTTGATAGGCTTGATATCCTTTCGGTAACCACCGTTCTCGTTGATGTAGCGAGGAGTGTAGTCAATAGCCTTCTGCTTGCTCAATGGGCGGCGCACGCTGGGGATGTCAATGTGGATGATGGCCTTCTTGGCGCCGTCGTAGATGGGGCAGAAGTCAAGAGGGTACTGATACTGGAAGGTATCGGGGTCAGGGCGGTAGTACATGAGCGCCTGCTGGAGACGGATGTTGCTGCCGAAGCGCTCGTCGTAGCCGATTGTCCAGGGGTCGCAGTAGACCTTGTGCATGTCTGACTTGGGGATGCCGGAGATTTCGCACTGTTCTATAACCTTGGGGTCTTTGCGCATGATCTCCTCGACCTGGATGAGTTCCTCAGGTGTGATCTGTCCCGTCAGCCAATGTTTAGCGTAATTAAGGAGTGAGGAAACTTACAATAGGTTGAAGGCCATCAAGCTTCTCCCACTTCTGGACCTTTCTCGTCTTCAGATCCACAAGACCATCGTAAACTGCTCCATCGGGAAGAATGACAGTGACATCCGCAATTCTCGCAGGTTTGTTGCCATCAGAAGGATGCTCAAGCCACCTCAACATCTCCTTCTTGCGGGGCTCATGTAGAGTGACAGCATTGAAGAGGAGTTGGCCGGACTGATACTTGCGGATCGCCTCGACGGCAGCGGCGATCTCGTCTCCGGAGAGAGGATCAAAAGGATGATGTTGCGTGAGACCCATGATGAATGACTGACTGTATCAAGGTTTGATGGTTAGGTGAAGATGGTAAGGGGAGGGGAGGAGAGGAGGGGATATATAGTTTTTGAGGGACATGATGATAAGAGCGTCTCGAGTTGGAAATACACGACTCTTTTTTCCGTATCGGGATTGATGCGTGACAGCTCCTCTAGCTCTCGGGGTGGGGAGGCGATATCGCGGGGTAACGTGAATCGTGAGGGGAGCCTCATCGGAAAGATAAACTGGATTGGGGTTAGTTATCAGTAGATAAGATAATTGGAGGTGTGCGCTTGAATTAATTACAAAACAGGTAATTATAACCTGTTTGTCCCGCCGGTTATTGAGTGCCGTACGTAACAAGATCATGATGGAGAGGAATATCTCTCTTTTGGTACTTATTGCACCTCGTGACACTTACCAAAGAAGCTGTTTTATCCAGAATTAACCTTTTCCATCTTGAGCCAGATCTGGAGTGGATAAAAGTCGATTGAGTCCAGATTTTGTCTTGTTTTGTTTTCTTTAGGTAAGAATATGAGCTTTCCCCAGATTTTGCGATTAAAGCTGTGCCGATTGTCGCTGCGAGTAGTGTTGAGTCACGACAAGCTGTTCTCAATTGCAGAGACAAACCACTTTCTTGTCGTCGCAAACATGATGCGTGTTTTGTCAATTGCAAGTTGCGATACTCTCAGGCTGGGCCTTGGTCTTGATCGCTGACGGATGACACTTTGTCGCGATTGATGCTTGTCTCAGCGCCATCATCAGCACTCCAAGGGCCATCTCAGCTCCCCAACACCAACCAGCGGGAGATATCCCAGCAATTGTGTCGCGCCAGCGTCATGAAAGCCCTGAGCTGAACAATCCACCCTCGCGATGGGCCAGTACAGAGTGAACTATCGCGTCGCTGCGATATTCGATGTTGGCCACAATTGTGTGTGTTTGCTTCTGTGTCACCTCCTGAGTCCTGCATGCTCAGGCTAGGACTCGTACCAAAAGAGAATTGCGCAATTGCGCGCTGCTCCAAAATAACATGAGTGAGGTCACATATTTTAGCCTGTATTTCCCACGAAATCATCATTTGCAAATTCCTCTCTTCTTTTTTAATATCATCCACATTCTTTATACTCAATAGCTATCAATAGCTATCAATATTACATCGATTTATCATCTCGTTTTGTTTCGGCGACTTTATCCTACAAAGGCATTTGCCTACCTATGTACGTCACCTCCAATGGAACATCGACCGCTCCCCCACCACTCCCCAGCGATACGCCGCTTTCTCGACGAAACAGAATTCGATCAGTACTACCCAATTGTCGTTACCAAAGAACCAGACCGAGAAAATTCCTACGTTGATTCCCACAAAGCACAGCTACACAGCGTTCGACACAACGTCCCCCGCCGAGAGCCAAGCGAAGCCATCAAGTTTCCTTTCCTCTGCGTCTTCCACTTCGCCGGCTGCGATCAGGAATTCTCGAACAAAAGTGACTGGAAGAAACATGTGGTGTCCCAGCATTTAAAACTCGATCGCGTGTTTTGGAGGTGTAACGAAGGCGATTGCGCACATTCAAGAGATACACTGGCGCAATGCAAGTCCGTGCAGACCACTTGCCCATCTAGCCCTGGTCAGCAATTCACGAACAAACACGACTTTCAAATCCATCTTCTCGCTCACCATCAATCGACCAAGCCCAACGATGAAGAGGGCGATATAATATCCCTTCCCAATACAGAGGTAAAATGGCTTGTGGACCGTTCAGACTCGTCGATGCGCATGGTCTGTGGACTGCCTCAAGATCTTGGCTGTCCCATGCCCCAGTGCGCTTCAGTCCGATTTACTGGTCCTGCAGCGTGGGATCAACGCCTCAACCACGCTGCCGAACACTTTCTTGCCAGCCCGCAGTGCATGGGTGTATTCGGAGGTGAAAAGGATGCCGAGCTTGTACAATGGGCCTCCTGCAATGCGGTCAGCATTCTTGAACAGACGCCAGATGCTAACCCTCAACAACATGATTGCAATAAGTCGGTCGCAGACAGTGGCTATAGCAGCAGACCTGATATGCCCCGGCGCCTGGACATGTCGGAGCACGGCGATTCGTCCCCCGCGGTGCCTCGTAAAATGCAGTTATGGAAGAGCGATGCCACATTCTCCGACCGCAGCACGGAGGAACTATATTCGGATGCAGACCTTGTCGGTATTGGAGCCCAGTTTCAAGATTATGAAGACCGGATGACTCTTATTGACAAAGAGATAAACTTCTCTGTATGTAAATCTTCTGAAGAAGTTTCCTCGAAACATGAGTCCACTGGTGACCATCATACCCTCAATACCTCCCAAGACTCGGATTCTGGTGGCGAGTCTGATGAAACGCCCGATCGCAACCCCGAAACTACGGCTCTTATGCAGTGGTCCCGTGGGTGGCTTCGACAATGGCTAGCTCCATTGACACAAGAGAGGCCAAACGGAAATGAGGGTCATCGAAACACTGCTTCTCAAAGCCAAAACTCAACTTCGACCTCCAGCTCCAGCTCCAAAACACAGAAGAAGAAGGGTGCACCTCGACCTCACCGTCCCCCCAAACGTAAGCGCTCCAACGACGATGAAGACGAGGGCAATGGGGAGAGCTCCAAATCCCAATGCATCGATGGAGATTCGGCGGTGCGAATGCTTGCCTGCCCATTCTTCAAGCGCAATCCCCGTAAATACGGTCAACCCAAGTGGAAGAGCTGCGCACACCCTGGTTATCCGAATATGCATCGAGTAAAGTATGTGCCACTTTCAACGCGATGAAGCAATCGATATCTGATCATGAGAAACAGGGAGCATATGTTCCGCAAACACTCGCTGCCCGAGTACCAATGTCGGCGCTGTCGCGTAGATCTCGAGACATCGGAAGCACTCGAGGCGCACTCACAGCAATTGCAGGCGTGCACTCCCTGTATCAGCAATCAAGACGGATTGAGTCAAGATCAAGTAAAAAGAATGAGGAGTAAGAAAGGAGCGGGGAAGAACAAGAGCGACCAAGACAAATGGAACGACGTTTACTCGATTGTCTTTCCTCATGATCAGCAGACGCCCAGTCCTTGTATGTCAGCACCCCCTTCCCACCGCTTCTCTACGAATCCAACTGACGACTTAGATGTCGACGATACAGACCAAGATGAGAATGCTCGGGAGTTTAATCTCTGCCATGAGTTCCGCCGTTTTTTAGAGAGGGAGCTGCCCCCGCTCGTTAGGAGACGTTTGAGCACGATAGGATGTCCCTTGCCGGAGACCATAAAAGACGATATTGAGCAATATGTGAAAGGACTGGTTCCTCAGTTGCAGGGCTCGTTTTTGGGGGAGATGGGCTTTGTGGCGGGTGGGCAGCTGGATGTTGCATCGACGACAAATGATGGGGACAGCTTCGTGGATTCTACGACGACGATACGTACTTCTGAAGACTCGGCGACGACGCTTCAGCAAGACAGCATTTCTGAACACCAGACGACGACGCTGCCGAAAGGAAGCACCTCGCAAGAGGCAATGTCCATGTTTCCGATAAGCGACGGCTCTAAAGAATTGACGACGATGCCTCAAGTTGGATATGACATTGCAGACTCGACTATGTTCCTGGATGGGACTTTGTCTGCACAGGGCATGATGTTTCCAACATCTCAGATAATGCCGCCGTACTTTTCGACGACAAATGAAGATTGGCAGGCTTTTTTGCAGTTTGGCTATAACCCAAATCTTCCCTGAGGGTCTGGTACCTCTTAAGCTACACGTTTATACCTACTGTTGTATAATTTCAGGTTTAATCAAGATGCATTTTCATTGCTGTAGGCCCATAACTAGTGAGGTTTCCACCACCATTACTGACCTAAATGGCCAACGCGTTCTTTGCAGTTGAGACTTGTGGCTGAGAGCTTAACTCAGCGGACAGAACTTAACGTTCTCGGTCCACTACCTGGCCCAGTCCGGAGGGGGGCAGAACAATTAACTGAACTTAGATAAATTATTATAAAACTATTTTAAAATAAAGAAATCTTTGTATTATTTTATGTATATTTAATTATAAAATTATAATAATAGAGAATTTAGTAAGATTAGTTAAGACTGGTTAATTCTGCTGACCCCGGGTAGCCCAAGCTACCTAGAGAGATACGATGATCCCCACCCCAAATTCCGTCCCCCTCAGCTGCCGCGTTTAAGCAATACGTGAGCTCTTTATCTCTTGCACTCCAAATTCCTCGTCATACACTGCCAGGCGCCTATTTGTGTTTCCATGATTCTCAGCCTTGTAGCCGTGCCCGAATTATGGGGAATCGTTGCTCAATCTCTTGCACCGACTGACCTGCTCCACTTGTCAGCTGTCTCACGAGCATTCAATGCCATCACAGAGAAATATCTCTACCGAAAGATAACATGGACCTGGGACCATAGCAAACCGGATGCATCTACGCCCATTCAGCAATTATTGCTCAACCTACTTCACCGACCCGAATTGGCGTCATATGTCCATGAATTCCGCGTTCAGGAGATCGGATATGGCCCGAAACCGCGCATGCGCCATGCAGACTCGAATTCTCTTCGAGACGCCAACGTGGCCATAAGTAGGTAGCTTGATACAGGAAGCTGGATTACCGCGTTCGCAAGATTGGATCAGTAGGCTTTACGACCTGGAGGTAGATACAATCGTCGCACTCATTATTCTGCAGCTGCGGAATGTAGAAATATTGGTGATTGACATGTTTCACCGTGATGACGGATATGGCTCGCCGACACCGAATTTCAGTCCCATTGGAGATGTGCTACGACTGGCTTGCGAGCCTCATTCGATGATGCGGGCGACTAGATTCACACGACTAGAAACCTTTAGCTGGCCTTCTGGAGACTTTGACTGCCGTGCAGAGTTGATCAGAAGGGGGGAGGTCTTGGACATGCTGCCAGTCTTTCGGGCGCCTCGCCTCAGAGAAGTCGCCACCACTTGACGCCGCGATACCTACAGTCTCGTGTTCAGAATCCCTCACGAGTCTCACTTTGCGATACACTACTGTTGGGGAAAACTTTGTGAAGAAATTGCTATCACAGATGAAGAACTTGGAGTTCTTTCGACTAGACTTGTATCGGTCAAGTGAGGCGCATTTCTTTGATGGCCAATCCATCAGCCAAGGATTGATGCCATGCCGCAAGGTTCTCCGTCATCTGGTGATACATTGGGAAGTAGTCGATGACCTTCCTACAGCCGATGTACATTCTTCAACCGTTTTGGGCTCTTTGAAAGAATTCTCTGCCCTGGAAAACCTTGATGCGATAGGCAACGCAGTGATAAATGCTGATCTGACACTGGGGGACGTCCTCCCGCCAACCTTGAAGGTTCTTGTGCTTCGACAAGGGCTAGACGATTTCAATGTTTCGTGGGAGGAGAGTTTCAGCGCGATATTGGAAGAGTTTGGTGATTTGTCTCCTGTGCCAACGCCGTGTTTGACAGAGCTGCGGGTTGGTGTGTGGCAGTTATTAGGGCAAGGTGAACGAGCAGAACATGATCTGAAGGAAAGGTTTCGGGAGAGTCATGGAATCGAGGTCTCCTTCTTCGAGCTTTAGCACCAAGTAAGGGGAGGATGCCACCGTGAGCGCGCACGAGAAATTCGTGGTTCCAAGCAATGGATCTCCCGTTGACTCTGCTTTAGACTTTGTCTTGTTGTTTGTTGTTAGAGCGTAGATTTTGTGCTGTACTCCAGTCATACCCTGACCATCTGCACTGAATCGCCTATTGCTTAGTGCTGGTGCCAACTGAAAATTATTGAGATTTAGTGGCTGACAGCGCTACACGTTAGTGAGCAGGCGTCGCAAGCTGACACTCACCTCACCACCAAGACATCATCACCGACAATGCAAAATACACTCAAATAATCTCATTGTTGCTCAAACTTTTATTAATAGTAGATAGATCATTCGCTCAGACTTGATTGTATATATACCATCCATGACATATCGACCGCCAACTCCAGACATCTATGATTTGCTTTGCTTTGGTGACTTTCCTTTCCGTTCCGTTCCAATAAATAAATGATTGCTCTGATCGAACTCGTACACTATAAAACAGATGCAGCACTCGTTCAATCTCTAAATAATGCAACATGACATAACCCAAAATTACCACAAATATCCAGTATAACACGGTCGCATTCACACTCACGCCTGTCGCGCCTCAAGGTTCTCGTTACTGGCACCCTGTCCAGGCTGCAGTCCCGCTACACTCGCAGCCACGATACCGGGCATGCCCACGACAGACATCATGGGCGAGATGGGCGGTCTGTTTGAGGACCTTGATGAACCGCGGCGGCTGCGGAGCTTGCTTCTAGGTCGAGACTCGGATCTCTTGCGTCGAAGCATCTTCTCGCGCGAGCGCGCCATGGCATCGCTCAACGCCGTCATGCGTCCACCGCGAACACGCTTCAGGAACTCGAGATCATCGCGAATGCCGAGGAGTGCGGTATCCATATCATACCCCTCCAGCTTCTCCTTAGGAAACGGCTCAGTGCCTTCTTCTTCAGAGGTATCCTTCTTCTTGCGCGAGAAGCGGATCCAGCTTGGCCACAGCTTAGCGAGAACCTTGACAAAAGCATGGAACCACTCGTCGGGGAACAACCGAATAAGTACACCGATAGGGATTGAGAAGAATCCAAGAACGAGTGAAATTCCCCATTGGACACCGTTCAAGCGAGTAACGACAAAGGCGTCGCTGCCGAAGAAGATAATGATGATTTGTCCTGCTGCCATGATGGTCATCATAAGCATGAACAAATGGTTGCGGTGGAGACCCTCGAAGATGTTGAGCTTGTTATCGATGCGTCGACTGTTGATAAGCTTGAAGATCTGCATAAAGACAAAGATGTTGAAGATGAGGGATCGGACTTCGCGTTCTTCATAGCCGAGGATTGCATCACGACCGAACCAGAGGACGAAACACACGATGAGCTGGTAGATCGATTGGCCGATGATCATCTTCCACATGGTGATTGTAATAAGCGGTGCAGTTCGAGCTTCGGGTTCGCGGTGAAGCAGACTTCCGGTCGGAGGATCGGTGGCGAGGGCTAGAGCGGCAAAGGTATCCATGATGAGGTTTACCCAGAGGAGTTGAACAGCGTTAAGAACGGATTTCTGCTCATCGTCAGACACGGCTGAGATGAAAGTTACGCCGACAGCTGTGATGTTGACGGTAAGTTGGAACTGCAAGAACTTCTTAACCGAGTCGTTGATAGCACGGCCCCAGCCCAAAGCCACTACAATAGATGAAAAGTTATCGTCCATGAGGATGATATCCGATGCTTCCTTAGCGACTTCCGTACCAGTAACACCCATAGAGAAACCAACATCCGCCGCCTTGAGCGCAGGAGCGTCGTTGGTTCCATCACCTGTAACAGCGACAATCTCACCGAGCGATCGCAGCGTCTTGACGAGGATGCGTTTATCCTCTGGACTCGATCTCGCGAGCACACGCAGCTTCTTGACAACTGCTGTGCGGTCTGATTCAGACAGCTTGCGGAAGTCAGAGCCCTGCATCACGGCGTTGGGCTCGTTGATTGTGCTTTCGGTGAGGATACCGCAGTTGAGAGCGATGGCACGTGCGGTCTCGACATTGTCGCCTGTTACCATCTTGACATTTACGGAGGCGATACCGCAGTCGTTCACAGCCTCGGGAACGCCCTTGCGCACGGGGTCTTGGATGCCTACTACGCCCATCCAGGTGAGGTTATGCACCAAGTCAGTGAGGTCGATATCAGCGTTGTCGTCTTCGGGGCGGAGGGATAGAACGGGGGGCCAGTTCTCAAAGTCGCGGTAGGCAAGACCCAAAGTTCGGAGAGAGTTTGTAGCGTAGTTGAAGATGATGGAGCGCAGTTCCTCTTTTCCATCGTCGGAGAGGGCTTCGGTGGTGGGTGCTGTTGTGGGATCGCCGAGAATGGTGGTGCATTCGCCGAGAACAATTTCGGAAGCACCCTTGATGTAGAGTCTGTACTTGGGCTTATCCTTTGTCGGGCCGGGGATTTGAACAACGGCGCCCATGCATTTGCGCTGGGAGTTGAAGGGGAAGAGACGTGTGATGGGATTGTTGGCGCGTTCGATTGCGAGGGGGCCGAGACCGAGATAGCGACGGGCCCAGTCGAGAAGAGCAGTCTCAGTCTTTGTGCCGACGAAGCCTTGCTTTCCTTCTTCGTCTGACTCGAAAGCTGTGGTGTTGACGGTGATGGCAGTCTTGAGAAGTTCCTTGTACTCGGGATCAAGCTTAGTCGCGAACTGAGCCAGCGCAATAGTCTCTCTCTTCTCAGCACCAGCAGACTCCTTCTCAAACGACGAATCGCCAAAAGAAAAGAGTCCACGAATGCCCAATGAGCCAGCGACAACGGTCATGATATTCTCGGTGAGCGTACCAGTCTTGTCGGAGCAAATAACCGTGGCGTTACCCATAGTCTCGCACGATTGAAGATGTCGCACCAGGTTGTTCTCGCGCGTCATCTTCTTTGTCGCAAAGGCGAGGGAGAGTGTTACTGCGAGGGGGAGACCTTCTGGGACGGCGACGACGATGACGGTGATGGAGGTGATGAGGATCTGGAGAAAGTCTTGGCCTTTCTGCTCGCCTGATTCACGGTTGTTGGGGAGTTTTGCGAGGAATTCGATGAGGAGGACGAAGAAGAGAAGGAGACCAGCTGCGCTACCAAGCTTTGCGATATATCCTGACCAGTTAGTATGGATCTTGCAATTGGGATGGTTGACTTACCTGCGAGGAGATTGAGCTTTGCTTGAAGAGGCGTCAATCCTGGATCATCACGAAGCGACATCATCGTCTTTCCATGACTACTCTGTTCTCCCACCGCTGTGACGAGAAACGTGCCTACACCGTCGAGAACCTTTGCACCCGAGATGATAAACGGATCAAGCTTCTTCAATTGCGGCGCCTGCTCATGCAGCAACGCATGAAGGACCTGCTCAGCCGGAACCTTCTTGATAAGATCCGACTCTCCCGTTGCCGAACTCTCATCACAGCTCAGATTATGACCTTCGATAAAAACACCATCCACGGGGATCACGTCACCCGGTTCGAGAAGCATGACATCGCCGACGAGCACATCGTGAATAGAGATGTTTTGCGGTTTTCCGGAGCGGGTGATCTTGACGATGCGATCTTCCTTCTTCTGGTTGAGTTTCTGGAACTGTCGCTCCTTTTGCCAGTCGTTTGCTGCGCCCACCACTACAACGATTGTAATGGCGACGATGATGGCGACGCCTTCGACCCATTCGACTTTTGCACCGCCGTCTTCATGCGATCCTCCAAAGGTTTGGTAGAGACCTAGGGCGAGTGATACCACGGCTGCGATGCAGAGAAGGATAAGCACGCGGTCTTGTAGGGCGATCCATGCTAGTTCAAGAAACGACTTTGACTTTGGTTCCGGGAGGCGATTCGCGCCGTATACTCGTTTCCGATCAGGGAATGCATCTTTTCCTGAAGCGTGCGCATCACTATGCGTCGCCTTCTCAACCTTTGAAGACGTCGCTTCCTCGAATGACACGGCGCCCGCGAGCTTTCCCTCATCCACGCTCAATCCAGCCTTTGCATCAGTTCTCAAGCCCTTCTGCAGACCGGGCAAACCACCGAGCGCAACAAAAGCGGCCAAGTTCTTTGGGTTAATGAGTTTCGCCAATTGACCAGGCGAAAAAGCGAATGGGTTGTTTTCCACGTGAAAGTGATCTTCCTCGCCGGGGTCGGGCTTGAGGATTTCGGCTTGGTCGCCTTTTCTTAGGGCTTCTACCTCGCGAGACATTTGTTCATGATCAGTCCCGACTTTTGTAGACGGCGACGAGGACCATGATTCGGTTCTAGATTTTGCTGTCGGTACCGCAAGAGTGTTCGTATCGTCTAGCGGAGAAGGAGAGATTGAATCTGCGGGTGCTGCTCAATTACATACATGTTAGTTTTACTGCATCGTATGATGAGAGCAAGTCAGTCATCGCACTGGAGAATTACCGGGATCGTTTGAGTCGACAGCCGCAGTGTCGACGGTGATTGTAGGAGCGCGCGGACGTCGTGGAGTGCTAGAGTCCATGTTGACGTGAGATGGAATGTGTGGTTCATGAGAGAAGGGGGAAAAAGGTGAAAAGAGGAGAAGCCAAGATATTGAGACTTGAAAGCGCTGGGGGTGATGAGAGGATCAAAGGCAGGGGATGAAAATACACTTGGGACACAGCCACAGCCACGAGGCATGCCAAGATCCTGGGCGGGCTGTGTGATTGGTGAGGGCGAGGGCTAAGATGGTATTGCTTGGAGTTGCGAATCTTGGCGTTTGCAGGGGTATTTTTTGTTTAATCAGCGGGACTTGTCTGTGCAAAGACCTGCTAAACAAAGTAAACTGCCGCAATACTGGTATATTAATGAGAATAATAATAATGTACCACTTGACATTACAGCCATTTCCTTCACCTACTCACGGCATCTACTGTAGAGACACTGCTCTTGGTCAGTCTGTCGTATTCCAACCGCCAGCCAAGATCTGAACGCCCACTAACCGTCCAGGCCGTCCCCACCCCAAAATCACAAATCCAAGGTCCAGGTCCCCATAAGTCGCCCCACAACGTCACTGTCTAAGCCTCGTTTTTTAAGCTTAATAGCGCCCATCACGCTAGATCTCATTCACTCCTTCCCTCCCCGGCAACCTTCATCTCCCTCCGTTACGAGTAAAAAGGGGGCGATTTCATAAATCCAGTTTTTTAAACTTAAAAGTGCCTCTAGCGGTGGCTTTTGTATCTTTTAGTCGACGAGAAACTATCTCATCCTGTTATGTGCAGTGCAGTTTTATACACAGCCCGGTATTGGTCCACTTAGTCAGGTCATGCAGAGGGAACTTTGAGGATGGTGATGTTTGGAGCGAGGGGATTGGCTGGAGGTGCAAGAATTCTTGAATCGAATACATCATGCATGATATGATACCCGATTCGGCAGTTCGTTGGGAACATAACGTGTTCAAGGCACGTTAGACGGTGAATAAACACCGTTGGCAATGGAGATTGGAAGTCATCGTACGTGGCACTGGAGACTTTGCACACATGACAGACCCGCCAGTGACATCTCACCCTCTCCTCAACTTGATAGCGCCGATTTGCTCCAGTGATCCGATACAGTATGATCGCGCATAAAACAACACACACACACATAAAACCAGAAACTTGCCCGTAAAAAACAAGGAGGCCACCCGTGATTTGGATGCCGGGGCAACCCCTGTCTTTGGTTAAGCTTAATTTCGCTGCATGTTTTCTCTGCTTCCATGACGTCAGTGAAGGCGGCGGCAACCGAGACACCAGGATATTCATCTCGGGAGGTTCTGAATGGAGAAGGACGGTGTTTAAGCTTTCAGCTAAGGTAGAACGGGTTTTCTGATCGGGGCGGTGCTGAGGCTGTGGAGGGACGCGTAGATTGATTGTGTTTGTTGGGAGAGGCAGCCGGGAGGGAGGAACACCAGATTTGAGCTTGTGATGATGAGGTGAGGACGTGGTGAGGAGGCAAATGGAGGCGGAGGTGTTGCGGTTGATTGACGCGTTTATGGTGACGACGTGACTATGGGGAGGCAAGTAGACACTTAGCTTGAACACCTGCGATATCAGGTAAATAATTCCTGAGGACGAATTTACTGCCTGATGATCAGGATTGATCGTAAAGAGTCTGATTACCATTTGCGTCGTTGTCGCACTGTTGCATCTTGGGCTTGGGCAGTCAAGATTAGTTGACAACCTTCGGGCATGGGAACCTTTCCCGATGAACATCGCAATAGCAGAAAATCTCGGAAAGCAGTGATCAGCTTTAAATCGCCGATGTCTTTGATTGCGTAAGTCTTCCTCTCCAGCGCAGAATAACATTACGCGGGATAGATAGATCGAGGTGAAATGTCAAATGCGCATTCCTACCCGGGACCTTTAATTTTATTCTACGGGCAAGCATATTTGAGAGGAATTGCTGTACATTACAACGGATTTACCACGGGATTTTATCGAAGTTGACAATAAGATGAGCCAACTAAGAACTTCATCCTACAGCTCATGTGCCGAATCTCTTGCCTTGTCTGCAATTGTAGTCGGTCATCGCCATCGCGTCAATCGCGCCGTGCAGAAACGTTATGGAGCACGCGACAGACCGTATATGGCTCGACATAAACCCGCGGCTGGTGATCAAAGCGGACATGGAATGGAATTCTCGAGACTACTTCACATAATGTCGTCAAGCAAGATTAACGTCAAGACTCTTTCTTGTGCGTTCACCTTGCAAACATGATGGCTTCATAAAACCCAAGTCGAGCTGCATGTACAATGCTTACGCTTGGAGTCAGGTTGCTGCCCATCATCTTGGAAGCTTCCGCGGGTTTACTACGTTTAGAGGCAGAAGGACAGCTTGAGAGTGGTCTGTCGCTGTTCACGTTTCCAGGTGAGCTACAAGGGTTCATCACCGAATGCTAACCAATCGTAGCTGTACTGCGACATGTCGCATCTACTCAGATGTAGAGTCGTAGCGACAACTGGCATACAGTCTACGTCGCGAAACTCAACAGCAAGCTGAGGAAGGCCGCGACAATGAGTTGATGGAAGAGCTAACTGGCTTAATCAAGACCTTAGGGTAGCCGTCTTGCATCTTCCACCAGTTCTAGCCGAATCGCGGTTCTTACGACGCGAAAACACCATTCCGAAACTTTTGCAAGGGATGAACATCGAGCGTAACGAGTCGAGTAGCAGAACAGGTATTGGAATCGATCGTAACGTCGGGATAGGTTCTCGACGGGGTTGCTATTCGAGGACGCATGCGCGGTCGTGCACGATGGCTGGAGAACGAGTCGCAGAGGGACAGAGGAAGGTCGGCGCAGACGAGAGGGGAACTAGAGTCGGTTATTGCGTCCGACGCTTGTTTGGTGTGTGCCTACATTGTCATAGCTGCCATCTTGATCCTCAGCACCAAGTCGTTGTCGAAGAACAACTAGAGCTATGCGATGCTGTCTGAGAGGCATATTGAGTTACGATAGAGCAGCGACGCTGGCGATCGCGGGCCAGTCGCGGGAGGGGCGGCGAATCGTAGGACGAGACGAGGATTGAGGCAAAAGAGTCGACGAGGAAAACTACATGTTTCCGTGGACTTATAGCTCTTCAGTTCTTGGGAACTCACAGCGCTCCTGGCTCGCGCATCGCCCACGCGCGATGGGTTGGTGGGGTTTCGCAGCGGGGAAGGCATTTCGAATTGTCGCGTGAACTGGAAGATGTTGAATGACGGGGAAACACCACAGCGGACGCGGGGGACTCGAAGGGAATGGCGCAAAGCAGGCGGTTAGAGAGACAAAGGACGATTAGGTACTCCTCAGGGAGCGGAGGCGTGGAACGCTAAGTCTGTAGGGTTCAGGTGTCGCAACAAGTAACCCCATCGACGGGACAAAATGTTGTCGGCAAAAGACTGGTCCTGGATTCAAGCGCAGCTAGTGCATAAATGTAATGATTTGCTCGACAGGTTGATTGCTCTGGCGAAACTGGCATGTTTGGGGAGCTCGCGCCACAGTGCGCCACACTCACATCCATGGTGCACTGCAACTTCAAATGATCACCGCGCACGCAAATGAAGAGATTAAAAGGTAAAACCAGGTGCAATTGATTCCTTTTGACTCAGAGATCAAAATGAACATCTGAAATTGGCGAAAAAAGAAACTCCTCGTGAGGGACTCGAACCCTCAACTTTCAGATCTCACATGTGTAAAAGTCTGACACGCTAACCAATTGCGTCAACGAGGACGTTGATTCGATGTGTTATTCCCTGCTCAGATCTTAGATTATATCTATACTATAATTTGCAGACACAGGGAATCTTGCTATCTTCTGCTGTATTCCTTTCGTCTCACCCAATGTACTTTAAACAATTAGTTACAAAAGTCCTTTATATTCTCTAGGCAAACTACAGTAAGTTAAAATAATAATGCCTTTTGCTGTTTTGTTAAACATTTAATATCAACTCCAGATCTAACTACCCTGCAGTTTCAGTACATGTCACAGTTGAACTTCCAACAGCAAAGACAGGCAAGCAACACAAAAGCTATAAGATCCATGCATCAGCATCAAGTTAAGTGATTTCAATTGCCAAACTTAAAGACAGAACAATTGTGGCGGCTGAATTCCACCACGCGAAGTCCCGATCTAGTTTATTGGCTCTTTATTACAAGAACAATCATGAGATCTCGACAACCCATGAATACCTTGCGGCCATGCTCGCGCTCAAAAACCAGAGTCAGTAATTAAACTCAGCAGTAACGGGCATACTCAAAATACCGGAAAAACCTAATAGCCCGAGCTTTACACATAGACTTGTGGATGATACCACGCGCCTTCAGTTCCTCTTTAAGATCAACCCTGCTTCCCACCTTGATGACGATATTATGTCCATCGTACTCGACGACCCAATCATCCGCGCCAAAGATATCCCCAAGCGCCTCTCGAAGCTTCTCCATCCTGCAGAAACGCTTCTCCGGGAACTCATGCTTGAACACGAGCTTCTCAGTGTCGACAGCATTTGTGCTGCCCCATCTTTTGATGATAACCATTGTGGCGTGATGTTGGGTCTTGTATTTGATGACTTGGATGGGAGTGTATGAGGATGATAAGCCGGGGCATCTGGGACCTTTTATAGGGACTCTGGAGATGAAATGCGGCCAGCGTTGACACTGTTTGTGCGGCTCACTTGCTGAAGTAACTGATTATGAGAGCATCGATGTCTGCGATGATACGAGAGCTTGAAGAATCACAAGACAAAGTTCTCCCTGAGTACGCCTGATGATTCATGGCTAATTGGCATATGCCAGCTATCAGTTGAACAATGATGAGCTCCAGTGAGTCGCTGCGAGTGTCTGAAGCACTTGGTGCCCCTTCACGAGATCAAGTCATGGCAGTATTTAACGAAGGGGGCCATTTTGACGTTCCCCATGACCGTGATGAGCTCTATGAATAGAGTAAATAGACCTCTGTCAGTGATATAGTAGACGTCGGATGGAGATCAAAGGAAGCTTTCAGTGCCGTTGCAGCCATTTGTGTGCTTTGCCCTTGTGTTCCTCAGTCACCCACAGATTTATGCACGTAGAGTCACGATGAAGAATTTATATGCTGACGATCACGTCCCCTGAGCATGGGGATGCTTGACCCAGCGCAAGGACGATGGAACGAAATGACCCCAAGATCAAGTATAAATAGACCAACAACCCCCAATATTTCCCTTGCCAAAAGCTAACACAACCAAACCTCCACATATTACCATCACCAACACTAAACAAACCATGCCTTCTGGAACTTGCACCAAGACCAATCAGGGAGCCGCTAAATGGTCCTGCGAACATGACATCAAACTCGTCCTCATCAACGACAAGGGAAAATTTGAAGATGCACTGAGAGATATTTATCCTTTTGGGTTCAAGGTCGACTACAAATACAGCCCCAGTACCTGCCGTGTTACTGCGCTTGCGAAGACCAAAGAGCCAGCCGACCTGCAGAGAAAGCTCCAAGATGTCGGTGCTATTCTCCAGGGCCGGTTCGGCCGAAGAGGATGAGAGCTGGGATGAATCGTCCAGTATCACGGGGAGGGAAGAGACGCGTACATCGAATGTCATCTTGGGATGCCGGCGGTTATGAGCTACCTGTAGTTGTTACATAGGAATCACATAAGTTAAACTGCGATGAATGACGAGTGAATGAAGTGATGTTGTGAAATGGCCGATGGTTGTTCCAAGACCCCCGTAGTCACAGCGAACCTGAGAAGGTGTGAATCGAGAAGTGAAGAAACCTGAAAGCCGAGGAAGCGTGAAGAAGTTTTGCTATGGATGTTCTGAACCACGCACGTTTCGAAGTTTCAGGGCAGTGATGATGAGGTCTCCGAATACTCCAGATAGTGATAAGTTGAGACTCATTCTGTGCGGTGACTAGAAACGCTCAGCCAGGATCGAGTGTGAATGGAGTCACTATTAACTGCTTGCTCAGCCAGGTTCCAGCTATAAGTAACAGATGAACGAACAACAGCCAACAACCAGCAATCCAACAATCCACACCTTCACACAGAAAGTCTACGTCTACCAACAATCACTACACAGCAAGAATGACCGCAGATTCCACATTAGGAGACAACAAAGTATGGCATACGTTCACACGATACGTTCCAAAATGTTTTGTCGGCGACTATTCCAAGCTGGAGAAAGGGTTGAAGGAATACTTCCCAGGGGGAATTGACATCACATTTGAGAATGCGACCGCCGAACATGTGGCACAGTACAAAGTTATCGGGCTCCGAGACAGTCCCGATAAGATCAACCTTCAAAAGTTCCTCACAGAAGGTGAATATATTTTGCGGGATTGAGCGCGGAGATGAGGATGGGGGAGGCAACCACGAAGCTTGTAGGCCACGGTGAGAGAAGGTCTGTTATCTTTCATAGTCAAAGATACATAGTCCTGCAAAGAAAAATATAACTAAATTAACTGCAAAATTAGCCAGCGTAATCTGACGCTTTGCTGTTTTGAAAGATGAGGTGATCCCAGCAATCGTGAGAGGAAGAGTTGCGAGCAACGCAGCATGCGTGATAGTGTACCATATCTAGGCTACTAATCTCGCGTTTCACAAGAGGACATGAGACTGTATCTATCGAGAATAGAACAAGTGACCACGGTTGAATCGCTGTGTATAGAGCACGTCTGCGCATGTTGAATGACCTTCCAGGATTGTGTAAAGGAGTTTGTGAAGTCATGAACTGGAAGACAATACACTCATAATGAAGGAGGCTGATAGCCTGACGTTCGCACCTGGTTGATGGTGACAGTGTGCCTCATGCAACGTGAGTGACAGAAAACAGGCAGAGCACATTGTGTATAGATAGAGGCGACCAGTCGGTTGAACGGCTGGCCAAGAAGGAAACCGATTGATCACATACCCATTAAGAATCACACCCCAATTAATTCAGAATTATATTCTCCATAGCCACGATGTCCAGAGACTCAAATATCGGAGACAAAACTGAATACGATGTGCGCACCGTTTACATCCCTCTGAAGCTCGTTGAAGAAGAAGATCTAGAGGCTTTGCAACGCCAGTTGACGATCTTATATCCTGGTGGAGCGCACATGACACGCACAGAAGTTGGGGAGCTTTATAAGATTGAGGGACTCGTGGTCAAGGGCTCAGCAGATTTTAATCTGCTACACGAACTGCAGGAACTTAAGCTCGTCATGAAGGAATGAGAGAAAGGACACAAGAGAAGTGATATTAGCGAAGGAGTGTCGTGATGGATGACCAGGAAGGAGGAAGCCATGATCATGAACTTAATAGCTACATCCAAAGACAAGGGAAAGTGTTCATTTGGTTAGAAGAAACGCAAAGTGATGAAGTTTCAATGAGAAGGTCATCATGGTGACAGAATTGTGAATGCTACTTCACCGACTGTGTCTGCCGCATAGGTATGCCTGAAACGTTCAAAAACGCATTGAAGTCTTACCTGATTCAGTGAATTCTCTACACAAGCTTTACAGCAACCAAGGAAGTCCCGAGACTCATATTGGCTGAGAGGCCATTATCACACGACTCATTCACCATAAGTGAAGGGACCGTAAATCAGTGAGCTGAGGAGCTTGGTAATGTGAGTGAGGAATTGGCAGTAAAATGACTCCAATTTCAAGGTTGCTCAATGACAAAAGGTTGAAAATCACGCCCAAAAATGACTGTGACAAGTGTCTGCTCCAATGGCAGTGAATTTACTCAGGGCTGGAGATTGACTATAGAAAGAAGCGACCTGCCAGCCATTAGCTAGACAAACAGACAACATCAAAAACAACACATCAAATCCACCACAAACTCTCACATTCACATTCACATTCACTACCTACAACCATGCCTGCAGACCAAGAACCCCAGACTTATGGAAGTCAAATCACATATGTCCCCGTCCGTCTTGTCAAGACCTTGGAGACCTTCAAAGCGGCGTTGAGGAGACAATATGGTGAGGGAGTGACGCACCCCATCAAGAGTTCGCATACACAAGAGCCCATGTACGAGGTTACGGCGCCTCGAGCGAGTACAGGACCCGCAGATCTGGTCAAGACTCTGCAGGACGAGGGTGTTCTTAAGCAAGATGATGAGGAGTGAGAGGAAGACGTCCGACATCATGGATTCCGTCGCTGAGAGAGGGGAGATATGGCCACTGAAACGTTTGCTATCTCAGATACGATGAGACTAAATTGAACTTTTCACTTCACAGTTGCAGGCTTCAGTTGAGTGATGACGACAGGTGATTGTTCGTCCGGAGAATCACAAAGGGTGACTCTGTGAATAACCGATTCAGGAACTTAATTGCTGTCAAGAAGTGAGGATTATTGTATGCTGTATATTGCGATGACAGTGACACCGCCGTGGCCGCCTATAAATTGCATGGGAGCATCAGAAAACCGGAATTTCAATCAACATCATAACTCATTTATATCATAGCTACTCATAAAACGGACCCTTGAATTAGAACGTCTAAAGAACAATGGCAACTTACGGAACTCAAATGCATGACATCACCATTCGACTTATTGGGGACGAGACTGCTTTCGAAAGAGCTGTAGAGGCTATTTATCCCAATGGCGTCACGTTTACATACCATAGAACAGGTACTAATACTTCACCATGGCCAGTATGCAATGTTCAAGCAAATGCAAGCACTGGACCTGCTGATCTCGTCAAACATCTCCAGGATGCTGAGGTTATCATGAAAGAATGACGGAGGCAGGAAGATTGATGGAGAAATACAGAAGGAGGATAAATATACCGCACAAAGCTCTAGCGAGTTCAATGAGCTTAATGATGTATATGCAGTTACTTTAGCCACAGTATCTCAATATGAAGGCAGAAGCAGGGTGATGCCTACACGGTGTATACACCAAAAGGCTTGAGATTTGTGAGTAGGAGATCATCTCGAAATGATTACCAATCCGCTTCTGAAACTAAAGCGAAGTGAAATTAATTGAATATTCAAAACCTGGGGCCCTCGTGAGCGGAAGGGTCATGGAGAGTTTCGCATGTTAGGGCACGGCTGACAAACTTTATACAAATGGTACAATACAAGCTCTCCGTATCATCGGAGCAACCGTTTTGTGGCCATTTACATGCCAACAGCGGATAGGTAGTCGAAGTAACTATTTCTCTACTGTAAGTTGGCTCGCAACGAATGAAGATGAAAGTCAGGCAGAGCTCATCAGGAAGCGGATATCCTGAATGAGGCCAGGTATTATTCTGTGTCGCTAATTAGCGACATGAGAAGCAGGTCCATGGCTTATGCGGTATAGAGGAGCTCTAACTTCTGCTTCTTCCACATAGAGATAAAGAGGCTTGCTACATGGTCTGCCATTTGTCGCTGAGAGCTGCGGCTGGAAGTTTGTCTTGACCCCGCGTATTTGAGTTGCATGATTGATGAGGCGCCTGGCCAGTGGCCACAAAAGAGACATAAAGCAGCTGGAGCGGACGCTCGGGCACTGGAGAAACTTAATTGATAAAGAAGGATTCTGGGTTTGATAAGATGTGCTAAACTTGTCAAGACAAATCACGGCTCTGCTAGACTTCTTGTATTCGTGCATGTGCCATGCTGTGTTCTAGATCTAAGTTGTAGATATATCGCTTAGGGTTAAATTGGTAAGCTCAAGGGTCTTATTGGTCCTTGATGTGTCGAGTGCGTGCTTGGTCCATAGAGTTCATTTTTATGGCGGCCATAATAATCACAAGGTTTGCAACTCCAGAGTGGACTCTGATTACTACGCAAGTTCGCAAAAGCCGTAACTCTATCATGAGGGGAATAAATATACGTGTACGCGGCACAGACCGTGTCTTTTCTAAAAGCGTACGCTACAGGATGTTGATTGTCAACTTGCTCAACATTGCCGTCTTGGGCCTCAGCAACCAGGTGTTTGCTTCAACTGTCGCAGGCAACAACACACTTGACGCTCGCGACCACCCACCACCTCCACCACCACAACCTCCCGTTCCTCCTCCAGTTCCTCCTCCTCCGCCCCCTGTTCCTACAGCAACTGCAGCAACCGCCGCAAACCAGTCAACGGTAGAGATTCACCCACGTATTGCCCCTCAAACCCACCCTATCCCAAGAATCCACCTCGTCCCACGGCGCCAACTCGACACCTTCGCCGGCAAACCCGTTCCTCCATATCGACCAATCCAACGGCGCGGCATCGCAGGCACCGACGACTTTGTCGGCAAACTACCAGACTTTGTAAAAGACGACAGGTATGAATGGAACAGCACGCAATACCCCGCCTATTCCCTCGGGAGGATTCTCCTGGCTGCAAAGTCATTTGCAAATGAAAGGAGAAAAGCTTGCAGTGGTGCTTTGGTTGGACCGCGACACGTCTTGATAGCGAGACACTGCCTCAAGGATGAACTAGCCGACACTGTTTCGTTTCAATCCAACTTCTTCGAAGGTCGGAGCGGAGGGATATCGTACGTGACGGACATCATCGTTCTGAAAGGCGTAGAATGTCACAAAACACCCAGAAATGAACAAGAGAAATGTCATTGCAAATTAGGTAACGATTGGGCTGTCCTAGTTCTCGCGGATCGAATGGGTGAGAAGCACGGGTACCTCGGGGTAAAAGGATTTGATACAAAGACAATGATGAACAAGCAAGCCTTTGTGAGCACAAACGAGAACCTGGCAAAAGAATGACCGCCGCTAACGTTGAACAGTCACACGTAGGGTATCCTACTAGGAGCTGGTATAATAAACAAAAGCCTATGCGGCAGGATGGAATAACCGTGCGGAAATGTTATCATTCTTGCCATATCTTTGGCGATAGGTTGATCACTGATGCAGATTGCCAGGCCGGAACATCAGGAGGACCGTTGTTTAGGATGGAAGATGGGCTGGCCTGGCAGTATGGGGTGGCGAGTTCACGCTACCTCACCAAAAGTATACCTCCTCAGGATGGCTGTGCTTTTGTATCGAGCCTCAGGTTTATCAGTGCAGTTGCCATGGCGCGGCAGCTGTTTCCTTAGTATCTCTAGCAATCAATTCCATTAGCAAGAAGGTCACGCAACTGTATACGAGAAGTTAATTGCGTCGATTAGCCCACGAAATAGCCTCCCTACTTTAGTCTGATCTCGATGCAGCGGTTCTAGTGGGCGTCATGGCCGCCCGATCAAGACAGTGACAATGGGAGATGCATGAGAGTAAGAGAACGGGATAATTGGAACAGGGAATGAACCTTCTTGCACACCTTTTCGCATCCACGGAGCGAGCCAGTGGCCGTGGCGAGCTGGACTAGACGTATTTAGACCCCCTGAACTGATGAACAGGCTTAGGACAACCACTGACCGCGTCGGAACATTACACCACTAGCACTAGAACAGTTATCACATCATGGGACCTGGCTTTTGGGACTGCAGAGACCTCTCGTACCCAATGAGCGAGAGTGGCCAAACATCTAGCTCTCTACGATGGAGGGATGCTGGACACCCACGGTCACAAGGCCTGAACGTCAAGCATAGCTGCAAACCACTCAGCAAGAATGCAAAGGATGCATCAAAAGCTAAAGAAGAAGTACGTGCTAGCTACACACTGAAGATATCAGAACTCTCGAGCGCGTCATGGATGTCAGTGACGGGCCACCACTTCAATACGAATGCCTTGTCTTGTGACTTGACGAGGTGCATGCTACCATTAAAGAAGGCTACCTAGAGACACGAAGGTATTGGCCGCTGTAAGAAGTAGCTGTGTGATTGGATACAGGCTTCTGTATCGTCGAAGATGCGCGTTAGGAGCGGCGAAGGATCGCGCGACCACTAGGTCTAGGATCACCACAAGCCACCGAGCAAGGGTAAAAAGCGAGCTGCAGCATCAACATGCCTTGGCCATTTGGAGGGACAGAGTGTCCCCGGCACATCAACGGTGTCGTCGAAGGGCATTTTGACGCAAAGCTCTCGGTCGTGGTGACTTGACGTGTCTCGGGCGACCGTTCAAGGAGACTGGCCTTCAGGCACGATTGAACTGACGCCCAAGATACGTAAAAAGTAACAGTGGCTTGTGGCCTGAGTGATCAGACCTGGCCTTTGGCGGTGATGAAGGATTCAGCAGCTGCACAACGGTTGCCCCTGGACACCATCCCGAACACCTTGACATGCCGACGGGGTTTCCGGCTACCCACCTACTCTCGAGACCAGTGAGAGTAGGGAAGACTTTGTGGCTTGCATAGAATCCAAGTTCTGAATGTGCTATAACATGGAGGGTAACATGTACTGCTTCGACATTTCAGCTCGGAGTCTCGAACATGAAGCCTACATTAGGCAGCGCCACTTGAGTGATCCTGGCTCATCTCCCGAGCTGCATAGAATCTAGAGACGCGTACTGAGAGGATCGCGATGAAAGATGTTCCAGTTGAGGAGCTTCTGCTTTGAGATGATGTGAACTCGTTTTTCATGCTGAAGATATCAGACTTTTGTGGACGCGAGATCTCTGTATTTATAATGAGAGATTTGAGTATGGATAACTTGATTCAGGTGACGATATAAGAGAATGAGGTATTGCGTACGACGTATATCCACTGGTGGACGATCTCGGATGCAACCGCTTTACGTTTACTCCATTGTTGTACATAGCCAGACGAGAAGGCTTCCCGGTTAAGCTACAGCCCCAAAAGAGGGGGCAGAAAACCTGAGACTTGCATTCATCGTCGATCACTCGATTTTGGTTGAATTTAGTCTCAAGTTTTCTGTTATCCCAAGGCCATCAACCATCAGCAATCTGCTTTGAACCTAGTTCCTCGGGGCCCCCTGGCATACAATCTCCCTGACAGATGATTGGACTTTGCATATCGTCATGATTTCCGACCAGGCCCTTGCTTGGCAAGCAAGAGGATCGGAATAGCGAGCCGTGTTATTATCTTGACCTGAATCTAGGTGAGGCTTGATAAGACTTCAGATAAAACCAGTCTATCATATCATATGAGTCAGAATGAACTTCATCAGCCTTCATCGGAAAGAGTAGGGAAGTAGTCTTCCCCAAGTTCGAGCCAAGCCGTCATTCCCCAACTTAGATGTGACAACATGCAGTATTGTTGGCGTTATCTCCGCTTGCTTCTTGGCCTCGGTCCCGACCCCATCCGGACCACGACAGCTGAGCCCCGAAACACTGGCGGGATCTCAATAGTAGCCTCCGAGACTCTTTGAGTCTTTCCCCAAGAAGCCAAGCCAAATTTACACTACACGACGCTGAATCTCACTACAGAGCCTCATCGGATGAAATAGGAACCTAAGAGCATTCCACGGGCCCTCCAGCAACCCCTCTAGGGAAATGTACGTTTCATCAAGGTCGCATTGTGGCTTTCAACCCTGGAGCAATAGAGTTTCGTCTCAAGGATGACGTGCCAAGAATACGAGTCCCCGTAAGCATCCGACTTGCAAACCAACAACATCCTCAAACCAATCCAGTAATTGCGCCGATGCCTTCGCTTAGAAAGACCATTAGTAAACCGTCTGTGCTCATCATCCCCAGTTATCACAGTGAGATACCCTTGCGGGGAAAGGGTAATCACTCCCGGTTCTAGCTGAAATAGCTGATATCCAGCAAAAGCCAAGACCAAACCCCAGGCGCCATAAAGTGGAACACGTCACAGCGCATTTGGAGCTGGTGCAGATCTGTAAGACACCAGAGGTGAATCCTTCGAGAAGACGTCTAGTGGGAGATCGTGTCGAAAAGAATCCGGGAAGGCGGGTTATCTTGAGCCTATCATTTGACACTGAGCGGGCGTCGAGTCGATAGTGTAGGCGGCTACTGGAATGTGTGTCTGAATAGGGCTAAGAACATGCATGACTAGAATAGCGGCAATTCTTCTAGAAAAACAACTTGGCTACATAGTACAAGATCAGCGAGCTTAAAACTAAACCCTAGCATCATTTCACCGGCGTATCACTGGATAATTACAGTGGCGGAGCATCGTTAGTGGAGTGCTAGTGCACAGCTCGCGGAGTAAACAGCCCCCAACCCCCTCAGTTGAGATGCGGGCACCGAACCGCTAGATCCCCCCCGCAGATATCACATTCTAACTAGTTAGTTATTAGACTGGAGCGGGAATCTTCGGAACGGTCTGGACTCGCCAAGAGGGGGTTCTGACACAGGCGCTATGATGCAATGCTCCCAAGTTGAAGCTGCGAGTTTGGTTACGAGGGATTAGGGTGGTATTCGTGACCCAATCTCTGGCACATCCCTGTTGATGCTGTGAGATGGGGCTTACGGTTGCATTGAGCTGCCTGCATGCCGTACCTCAGGTAGTCGGATCATTGTCATTGCGTAAGTTTGGTAGCGTAAACTGGGGGAGATTAAAGATTGAATCGACGATTCACTTACAGTAGCCTTATCTCTTAGACGCGATGCCAATAATGAGGAGAGTAGCCAAGGTGACTCCTCTCCTTGGCCAAAGAGGGTGCGGAGGCAGCCAAGTGAGTTGAGTTAGCGGCGTACCCAAGCTAGGCTCTCTCTTCATGCGGAGACAACTACCACCCTCACTCTTGGCCAACATCTAATGAATCATGCAAAACGATACACATTACCAAAACAATCATCTAACAACTATACTCTCCTCCATCGTGATGTGGGGGAAACGCTGCTTACATCTGAATCCCTGCTGCTCTTTACCCCATGTCTACTCCGCAACCTTAATCGTTAAGCTTATTCTCCTTCCCTGTTCGGTATAGCATGGCCTTGTTGCTGCGGGCGTACAGTTCTGGAAATCCCGCAGTGGGGAAATGACTTGGAGTTCTCGTCTAGCTGTCTAGCTTGGTATGTTAATGGGAGGGTTGTTTTGGAGCAAGGCAGTGCAACACGATTCTCCAATAAGAGATGAGACTAAAGGCTCGTGATGATAACGCCACTGAGGTTAGCCATTCTTCTAGAAGAAAAGAAGCACTCTAGCTGAATAACCCAAAGCTTAATGCATTCTCGTATGAAATCCAAGCTGTTAAACGCTCGGAACTGGTTTCTGTTGTAGTTTAACTCCTCTTGGCACCGTTTTCTAGCGCAGTGATAAGCCTGCTCGTAGACTAGAAGCGCAGACCATCTGTTGATCAAAGACACACAACACCATGACAGCTCCTTCATCCCTGTTCTCGCAAGACGAGTACTACCCCAAGTTCTTGGCGAGGTTCCCACACGGTCTAGACCAACTTAATCTCTGCTTCCCAGATCTGCCCTCCGAATTACACGGTCTACGGCCTTGCCGACTCCTACGCTGCACCCCGCAATGCGGGGGATGCTCAAGGACCATGGGGAACTTGGGGCATATCCCCAGGTTTTGTCGCTGTCAGGAAATGTCTATATAACTGTCCTTGAAGCGCCCATTATTTTGTTCTCATCAAGGCAGTCGAGCGCTTTGACTACCCAGCTACCTCTCTATCTTATAACTTCTTCACTTGTACTTCATCATGGCTCAACGTGATAGCAAGACCGACATCAGGGACGTCGAGCCCCAGATCTTTCAGAATGAGTATCCTGAGAAGATGATCCCTCGGGTTGAGAAGATTGATTACTCTGGTGCTCATGAGAAGACTGATCCTAAGGAGATTGCTCTTGTGAAGAAGCTTGATCGATGGATGATGGTGAGTAACTGATCACTAACACAAAAGACAAGTGTACTGATAATGATAGCCCATGCTTTGGAGTATGTACTGGCTCAACTATCTTGATCGCAATGCCATTGCCCTTGCGCGTCTCAATGATCTTGAGGAGGACCTCAACCTCAAGGGAACTGGTAAGTCTTATCTTCATATTTACAAGTCTTGACTAACAATGTGTAGAGTATCAAACCTGTGTCTCTATTCTCTTCGTCGGTTACATCCTTGGTCAAATCCCCTCCAACATGTTCCTCACCCGCACTCGTCCCTCACGCTACATGGTAAGCCTCCTCTTCCTCTAATACTCCCAAACAACCCGACTGACATCTCAGGGTATCATGATGATGCTCTGGGCCGTCGTCAGCGCCCTCACCGCCGTCGCCAAAGACTTCAAGGGTCTCCTCCTCACCCGCTTCTTCCTCGGTCTCACCGAAGCCCCCTACTACCCCGGCGCCGTCTATCTCCTCTCCATCTTCTACACCCGCAAGGAGGTCGCAACCCGAATCGCCATCCTGTACACCGGAAACATCCTCGCCACTGCTTTCGCCGGTCTCATCGCCGCTGGTATCTTCCACGGTCTTGATGATGTCGCTGGCATTGCTGGTTGGAAGTGGCTCTTTATCCTCCAGGGTGCTGTTACCTTTGTGATTGCTGTTATCGGCTACTTTGTCCTCCCTGATTTCCCTCTCACTACTAGGTGGTTGACTGAGGAGGAGAGACAGTTGGCTCATAACCGTATGGAGCTTGATACTGTGGGTAACAAGGGTGAGACTAGCACCTGGAAGGGTCTCAAGCAGGCTGCTAGTGATCCTATGGTTTGGATCTTCTGTGCCATGGCTCATCTCCACTTGGCTGCCAACGGTTTCAAGAACTTTGTAAGTCATTCAATTCCTCAATTGGGGCCAACTTCTAACAGATTAGTTCCCCTCTGTCGTCAAGACTCTCGGCTTCAACACCACCATCACTCTCGTCCTCACCTGCCCTCCCTACCTCATCGCCGGCGCCAGCACAATCCTCGTCTCATGGATGTCAGGAAAATACAACGAGCGAACCTGGCACATCACCGCCTCCAAGACCGTTGCAGTCATTGGATTCGCCTCCGCCGCCGCTACTCTCAACACAGCCGGTCGCTACGTCTGCATGGTCATCTTCACCATCGGAACCTACGCCGTCAACAGTCTGATCCTCGGTTGGTGCGGTTCTGTCTGCGGTCAGACCAAGGAGAAGAAGGCTGTTGCCATCAGCATGGTTACTATGATCATGAACATCAGCTTTATCTGGACTCCATATCTCTGGCCTAAGAGCGACGAGCCCAGATATGCCACTGCCATGGCCAGCAGTGCTGCTTTTAGTATTGGTACTGCCGCTCTCGCTTGGCTTGCTAAGATTATCCTCAAGAGGCGAAACCAGAAGCTCCGTGCTCAGGATAGCGAGACTGAGGTCTTTTATGTCTACTAAGAGATGTTGGAAATGAATTGATGATTGGACTTGACCAGAGTTTCTGGGAGAATGGTTGGATTTGAGCAGGAATTGAAGGATACAGAGATAGTAGAGTAGATATGTCAATACTTGGTCTCATTTGCAATATCAGACTGCTTTACACCATCATGCCCCGAGTCTCACGTGCATATTAATTAACCACTTAGGACGAATCAATTACTTGGTCGATATAAATTGAATGGCCAGCAACGCCAAGTAAAAATGATGCACGTCGTACTGACAAAATAAAATCACTCAAAAGAGCAAAAGGAATCTCCGGTCAGGGAATCGAACCCTGGGCTCCGCGGTTGATCTCTCAGGTTATGAGAGCGCGAAATGTTAGCCACTACACCATACCGGATGATGTTGCTTATACTTTGGCTCTCGGAATTAGGGTTTAGGAATTCTGAGCGGAGCAGGTATCCGAGAGATTGATTGTCGAGATGCCCACCCATGGTCCATCTCGCGAACAACACTTGAAAGGACTTTTGATATGGTCATTCCGGCAAGCGGAGGCGTGCGACCTCGCCAAAGCCAATGCCTTCGTGGACTTTGTACTCACATCGGCTCGAGGAACATTCACTAGGGCTTTTTTGTTCCTGGCGAACTCGCAAATGGTGTTCAGTCACGGTGACTACGCTAGCAAGCCAGTGACAGAAGCTATTCCCCGACAGCTTGGTTGTTGTGTTGGCGTTCTGTCCCAGTGTTGACTGGCTGAGACCGAACACACAAAGATCGCGGCAGGGCAGTTTACAGGCAACTGGATAAGAACCAAAGAGGAGACTGAACATGCTTGAGTCCTTGACAGTGAGAGCGACCGAGGTTGATTGGAATTTATTTTTCCATTCGCTATGTGATCAGAAGATTAGTCGTGTTTATCATTTTATACTATCTCCAAGACTATCTACACAACAACTAAAGTACGAGATATATCGCATGTTCTTCCCCAGAATGGTCATGGCAATGTCCCGAAGTCCTGTTCGGGCTTAAATTGCTATACATTTGAGGTTTTCGGTGAGAAGCCTTACGGAACTTGTTTCTACAGGTGAACATCACCATTGTCTCTCTCCACTGCTGCTATGGGCTGTATGTGCCTTGCCCTAAGAAAGTTATGGCCATGTTGGATGGGGGATGATTCATCATCACAACGCTCAAACGGCATGAGACTTGCAGCCCAGGCCACACCCCCCTAGCCTGCCCCCTGTTTACTTCCACTGCCAGTTTCAACCACTGACCAGGCAAACAAACAATCAAGCCGTCGCCAGTGGCATTGGACGCGTCCCCTTCTCGGTCTCTTACCTCGCACTTCGCATCCGATCAACTCTTCCTTCTTCTCTCTCAAAACACCAACATCACCCCAAACATATCCCACAAAACTCACTCTCTTATCTTTCCATCAATAACCCATCTATTTATTCTTCTATCATCCCAAGTCTTGAGGTATTCTTGAAACTCATACAAAGTTCTCATATCATCACAACATTCGGAACTTTCATCTTAACCGACATTTTCATTCATCTTCTTGGACAGCAGCAACAGCGCATCTTTCTTATCCGCAACATCACGAGGCAAGACTTCGATCATATTCTACCGATTTTATCAGCTCGTGGAAGCACGACAACTGAGTATCAACTTCGTTAACTCACGGAATAGTCCCTCTAGAGCACCCATCACAGATATCTCCTTGTTTGCAGATCTCCCCTTTGATCTCAGACACCTCTATCACATCTCGCACCGCCGCTGACTTTAGAGAGGAGGTGTTAACCTCGCCTTGATCAAGCACTGTCTGAACACCAACCATATTCCCCTGGCTCTACCGAAAACACATCTTCCATATTGCGGCACGCGCTTGACACACAGAACAGTCAGAAGAACAATTCCTACCTTTCTCATATCTTGTCCCTGGAACTTACGACTGAGTATTCTCAAACAAACTCTCTATCCTTCGACCTTTGATCTACGCGTCAACATTAACAACACCACCAATTCAGGTATCTAACCCCTACCATGGTAAGTCATTAGCCTTTATCAGTTAACCTATTGCCATTCTCATACCCACCATATCGCTCCCTGTTTCATAACTAACGCTACTTCTCTCAGATGGCGTGTCCGTTCTCCGAACTCCCGATGGAGTTAAAAGTTGAGATCATGAGCTACGTCATCCCACCCATGTCTAGTCCCATCGACAACTCTGTTCACCTGGAAGCCGCCTATGTCGCCGTCGGAGATCTGGCGTCCGTGTCCAAGGATTTCAAGCGGGTGGTTGAAACACTCCACCGCATCAAGGCCATCACCATCGATGAAGGAAAAACCAAGTTCACCATGGATCCCATCCGGGATACCCTCGTGGTTTTCTGGATGGATATCCCAAGCCCGAATCCTGACAATTCATGGATTCGATCCATGAAGGCGGCTGGCTACAAGGTAGACGACGAGGCGTTGCCTATTCGTCGGTTGATCGCATTCAGCGACTACCCGATGCTGCCCCCGTCGCAGGACCCTTCTGGATGCAGTAAGTCAATCATAAACCGTTGTATGGCACTCGCTAATCTTGGTAGTTTCCCGAACCACCCGTGCTCAAACCGTGGCCAACACTCTTCGCTGGAAGACTGAGCCTTTCGAGACCGACCTCCCCATGTTCTCGCGCTTCCCGTTCCTAGAAGAAGCCGTTGTGTCAGTATCAATGATGACACGTATGTGGCACATCTCCGGCTTTCAGATGGAGGGACCAGATGTTGTAGCACCACGCACGAACGGCGAGAGCTGGGGACTCAATCGCGTTGGGCCGCATAGCGTCACTGCGGCTCGATACTTCAAGGACAAGGGAATTCAGGCCGACACTGGAATCCCATGGGAGTTCCCTCGCTCACCCTTCTTAAAGCACCCTTGGTCATTCTTGTGGACCCACCACGCGACTCTTATCTCGCAGCCAGAAGATGTCCATCCACATATCGATCAGCATGCTACCTACATTCATCCTCTAGACCGACCATTTATTGGGCTGTATGGGTACAGCCGCGGAACCCGTTCGCTTGGAGGAAAGTGGGCTGGCTTCCGGTATCATACGAAAACACACAAAGTTCAGTTCTCTCCCCTGGCGTGGTACGAAGTAGAGCCGATTGTTCATCGGCTGGGATACGACCCCTCGCATGGTCGACCACTCGCTAACGGAGCCGATCCGCAGTTCGTGGCCCGGGTTTGGATGATTCGAGAAGGGGATGAACCAAAAGATGAGCCTCATCACTGTTGGATCGAGGTGAAGGAGCCAAAGCAGTACGACGCGAACAAGCCCTGGGAGCAGGATGAACCCTACGTGGAGGAGATCGCTACCACTTAGAAGTTGGTGCGAAGCACTCTTCTTCGTCGACATGAGCATGCTGGCTACACTCTCCAGATGAACTGAGGAAATGTCAGGGCTCAGGAGCATACAGGGATGTGAAAAGTGACGAAATCGGGTGACATTGACTGTTGTGTACATCATACGGACCCTCTCTAGAGATTGGGTCGGGAGCTATGGGCTGAGTCGGAGTCCATATGCCAACGAGACTTCCTGACGAGAGAAAAGGTATTGATGTTGGCGTCTGGATTGAGGTTTGGGAATGTGACAGTTCTTGCGTTTGGACTTTTCAGCTGCACGGTTGGCCTATATTTCTTGTACGAACCTTGTAATAGTAGCTGTTTGCAGGCCACCACCCGGAAGCCAGTTGGCCATTAGTCTAGATCATAGGATACTGGAATCCATGAAAGATGCGATTTACTATCGGAGATTGAGACAATAATTGCAGCTTGATAACTGCATCTAGCGTCTAAGTTATGGCAACACGTACCGTTAATTGAAAGGATAACGGTTTCCAGGAGACCATGGTGATTTATGGTGGTTTTGATTCGTCTATGGCGCGTGGCGTGATGTACGTATCAGCTGTCAGGTCTATCCACTCAAAATTACATGTGATCCATCAAGTTTGAAGTTCAAAAGGGCTTTTTAGCCATCGCTTCGTCTTGAAACTTATCGCCAGGGTACGAGTACATTCCAAATAAACCTCGCTACCATCATGTTTACGAACTCCTTTGGATCCTAGACACGACATGACACGGGCCCCAAGCACCAGAAGGGTTGGACTTTGAAGGGGTTATTTGGCCCACTGTCAAAGATGAAAACGGACACCATGACTACTTAAATGGCGTTTTCCATCGATGCAGAGGCAGGCGTCGCAACTCTGGCGACGCGGTTCGATACCGGGCTGACTTGACGACAGGGAGCGCCTTGAACCGCACAGAGGCTGTAGATCGCATGTCAAGTACCCGTTCAATAGTATAAACAAACACCATCTCAAAATGCCCAAGCTTTCTGAAATCTCAGCCTGAAACTCGTTAGGGACAGTCTAAGAAGCAGTAACGAGGGAATGGCCAGGCCGCTGTATATCTCAGCTACTCTCCCTAATCAGCGCATCGGGGCCGGAGCAAGAGCTACGTCACGATTCAAATGAACAGCCTTTTGAACAAGATCACTGGAATTGGCTCGTGAAGTGGCTTGAGTGCCATGATCCAAAGTTCAAGCAGAGCTTAGATTATATCCAAAGTTATCTCGCTGCGGTAACTCTTGCCCCCCTTGAGGCTCGTTTCCGTAAGTGTATGCGAGCCTGAAATAACATCCAAGGATATTCTCAAATCATGTCTGCTTCAAAGAACGTTTCCAAAAGATCGTGTCCTATTGCTTCGTTTTAGCCCATGTCTAGCCAGGAACATCGTGCAGAGGCCATAACGGAAGGGAATGAGAGCTTTGGGAATAATCGATCGTGTTAATCGCGACATATTTGATGCCAGATACCTGGTGTTTGCTTGTACTGTTTAAATGAATGGAGAATGGTGATGTATTCCAATTGACAAGGACAGGGGGCTCTCATCTATCTAAGGTGTAAGTCTTCCCACTTGGCATCCGCAGCGCCTAACAGTTCCCCATCCATGATTCCATGCACATAAGCCTCTCCAACGATCGAGTAACACTCTGGTATTTCCATGCTCCCTCTCCTGACCACGAACGGTACGCGCCCGCCAGACAGAAGAACCAGTTCGTCCCCTGGTTGACAAGACGGATGTGCGAGACCCAAGTACCCACCGTCTGTAAGGAAAAGTCTTCTATACCAAGAGATATGGTGCATAGTACTTCGATAGAGATCACCATCTTCATCGAGAGCCTCCTCCATTTGATGGTCCATCTGATGGTCATCCTTCAATATGTCAAGAATTGAGTCAATGCCAGGTGTCAAACTAGGCCTCTCCACGGCTACCCGCTGAGTATCGGACGAAATAGAAAGATGTTGCTGGAGTTCCCACCGTGCCTGCAAAGCAAATGCGGCAAATTTATAGCGCCAATCTTGACTGACTGGGTAAGAGCTTGCTCCAAAGCCGATATTCCCGACGAGCGTGCGCCAAAAGGCGTCAATCATGGGAAAGGACTTTCCATTGGTGATTGGGTACGGTGCACTGAAATCAACCATACTCGCCCACTTCTCCAAGGTGTTGTAGATCGACTCCTCTGCTGCAGGACCTATCTTAGATATCGCGTCAACTCTATACGCCGACAGCGTCAGGATATTTGGGTTAGAAGGTGAATGCTGAACACTGACGTCTCGTCCTACTGCAGCGGCATACAAGGTAAACCATCCAGGTCGCGGTGGCATACAGAGGATAGAGGCAACCTGATGCACGCTGTAGTCTGGAACCCAACTCGGAAGCTGTTGAATTTGCCGAAACTTCACATCTTCGACACCAGAAAGGATGTCCAGTGAACCTTGGCGGATGAGATGAAGAGTGACATCTCGAAAGACCTCGACAACAGACTTTCGGTAATCTGGTCTAAGAGCCGGTGGCAGCGCTTCTTTTCTCCCGCTCTCAGCTAGATTTGTCAGCGCGAATATCTTGTCCACTGGCTTCGTAGCTTTGAAGCGCCGTGTCGATGCTAGCAAAAGATCTAAGCTCTGATGCTCTCCCTCCTGATGTCGCAAACGACAGTTCATCATACCCGTGATGAAGCCCGCTGCCCCAGAGACGCTGTAAATATCGTGGAAGACTTTGATCCATGAGCTCTCAACGAGGAAAGTCGCGGCCCTCCCGACAACGTCAAACGGTAGCATCAACAGTCCGCAGAATATAGATGTCTTGCGTGAGACTGCGACTTCCTGGATGATCCAGGCTCGTTGAAACGCGGTTCGTGAGATGAACTGCATGAGAGAGCCCCATACTGGGTTATCGTGCTCTGGTAGGCCGATAGTCCTCATGAAGATAGGGTTAAGCAAAGCGCTCATTCCAGGCCGAGAACCTTCAGACTCAAGGAGATACGTCTCTAGGCGATACAAAGATGAAAGAAGATCCAATACTGCCTCTGCATTCTCTCCCGGCTCGCCGATCCAAAATATATCCATAGAAGCACGCTGGTAGATCTCACACATCTGCCCTATCTGCTGAACGCACTCGCCCGTATCGTCTTGGTTGATGCATATCTGATCAATCCAGATGATGCGCTCGCCGGCTGTTTCGCGGTAATTCTGGAGGAAGTTCCAGAGATTCAGGCTGACGTTCAGGTACTTGTCGTTGATCAGTACAGGCCGGAAGGTCTTGGGCAAAGACTCGTCGTGCCATGTATAGGATAATGCGATGTATGGAGGGGTCTCTTGCGCAGCGAGATCGACATCAAACATCCTGCAGCGAAGAATACCGGGGCCACCATCTGATAGGATCTGAAGTAGGCGGAAGCTGGTGGGGTTTCTGAGGCTCTGGTATGTTAATTTTGGTACTCCTTGAGGTACTTCAAGAACTTGCGGTTCCACGCTTGGGAAGATCTCCGATGCGCTGATAGGCTCTCTTTGCGATGCAGACTGAGATGACATAGTGATAGACCTAATTAGGGATTCTTCTGATCGGTTCTTCAACATGCTTGTGAAGTCTCAGGTGGATTCAGTGGGTCAACGAGAGGTGCTTGTTTACCGCTGTTTTGACTTAGACTTGCTTTCTTATGATATAAATTTTTAAGGACATAAACAATAACAAAGGGTAGTTCCTCTGACAGGGCATAGTCTTTCTGCGCATATCTGTAAAATGAAGGCGTGGGATAATGCCTTACCCCGCTTTGCGATATTGAGCTGTTCGCTACTCAGCCTTATGGCGCAGGCTTATTCTAAGAGGCTATGTATGACCAGCCGACTTCACCGCGTTCTCCGAATCCTGTCCGACCTGTCCAACGAAGCGCGTTCGGTCGGATATAACGGGGAACCGAAATATCGATCTGAAACTACTCGAACCACTTACAGAATGGCCATAATTAGCTACAGTCAAACACACACATCCCTCGCAATACCTCTCACCCCTTGTACATCTTGACTGTAACACAATTCAGGCTATTTGCACATTCGTGCCGTTTAACCTAGTTAGACAGGGAAAATCGGACTTTGCTGTGGGACTGTATTACGTGTACTAAACTATATAAAAAGGGGCACATTTAGAGCAATGGATAAGAGTATGATTTATATAATTAAACTGCCCAGATTAAGTATAAGAATAGTCTAATAGTAGACAGTCTGTATATTCATAATAGAGACTGTCTCTTGAGTAGGAACTATAAGTATGTATATTTATTTCCAGTATGAACGCTCAAGCTAGTTATTAAAGGTAAGAAAGTGGAAGCCTGCGTTTCGGCAATTGAGTTAAACTTTACCCTGGAACCGAGCCTTCCGGCAGTATCATGGTCCATGCCAAGGTATGGTCTGATAGTTATTATCTGCAACTAGTCATGCTGTTTCTAAGCCAATCAGTTACTTATATTACCTCCCGGGATTAACGCGTTCAACCTGTCTTTAAAATGAATATAAAAACGTGTACAGAGCCCAAGAAAATTAACCTCTATCTTTAGTTTACTTTGGTAAAAACTTCATGTGATCTGCCTTGAATAAATTCATCTCATATCATTTTTCCAATATCTACCTCACTTTTCGTAGTATGTTCCAAAAGTCCTTTATGAGATAGTAAGAAGTTAACACTAACAATACAAAAGCAAATTATGAAGCTCCTTTTAGCCATTCTGTTTGCCACGATGGCTGCAGCGACGCCTATCCTCGAAAAGCACCCTCGAGGGCCTGCTGAACCAAGTCGCTTGGATGTTCGCAGTGCAGATTGTGGTTACAGCGCATGCGATGGAGGCTGTGGTCAGTGTAGTGATGGTTCCAATGTGTGCTGTCCTTATGATTCCAGCGTTTCTTGTTATGTCTTTTCATGTTAAATGTCAACTTCTTATGTATTCTTAGAGAGACGAATTCCATACACTGCCTACTACTTCAGGCTTTTTCTGGTTGCTCTGTCCTCTGCACAAGCTATGTGGCTAAACCAGGGTCGAATACTCTGCAATTTCGCGAGCTCTGGTACATATAAACTGCCGATCTTGCCTTCAGTGGCGCCATTGAGCCGTTACGACTGTACATAGCTCGAATAAAATTAATATATATAAATTATAACTATCAGAATTCAATTACTTAAAAAGATAGTGTTCAGAATTCTGCGGCAAACGTAATCCGCATTCTAAAAATGCATCGTCGCAGCGAAGTACCGGCGGTGCTTTGATGGCGCTTGATCTACGGAAGACAGAACGAGTGTCTGTCTGCCTTGGGAAGCGGAGGGCCAGGACAATTGCCAGCATCGATGCGAAAATTTGGCACGGCGTTGGGTCTGGGCACCAATAGAGATCGTAAATGGTCGCGGAAATTGGCCGCGAAGTGACGAAGTGGTTTTTGGGAGTGGCAGAGCAATTAGTTAGTTAGGTTGTAGTGGATAGGTGGCTAGCTAGCGCCACATCTCGCTATGTGATAGGGGTCTCTGACCTGAAACTCAGTGAACTTTATAGACCATTTATCGCAAGAGCAAGTCGCTAATCGGTGGAGCAGTAAATTTACAGGGCATTTATCGCAGGAGCAAGGCCACAGACCTGAGGAGTAGGCACGTGTCGGTTACGCAATTGGTCAGGTGCCATCTCTTTTTTGATGTGACAGAATGATCGATCTCAGACCGGATTTGGATAGCCAGGGTTGGAGGGGTTGGGTGAACGAAATGTCTTCTTCAGACCAAGCATCTTGGTCCAAATGTCCAAGGCAACCAGACTGATTGAGTGTAAGCAACTTATTGAAGCTTGCACTGTCTCTACAGAAATTAGAAGTGGCGGTCAAGAATACAAAATGCAAGCAAGGCCCTGTCTCGGTGCATGAAAATGAAATGCTTGTGTAACCATTGTGTTTTTCTTCACCATCAGCACGATCATCGTTGTGGGCCGTGTCGGGAAATCGAAGCGGACGTCTCCCCGCGGATGCGCCATATCGCGCCGATCCAATTGAAAGCAGGCCTTCAAAGCGACAGATTTTGTACGGGCGCACGAAGGAGTACCATCTGTTGGTTGTTGCAAGAAGATGGACAAGGAAAAAGAAAAGACGGCGGGGATAACCCCTGTCAAGTTGCCAGTGCATGGTGTAGCCGTTGTAAAGCCCTGTCTACGCTAAAATATGTATTCACCCAGAGGCCGAGACTGGCGTGAGGGGAGGGACAAATCAGGATGTGAGATTCGCGACGGAAGCAAACGGCAGCGTACCGCGCTTATGGCCCGCTTCATTTCCTTTCCGTTTACTCCGTACTTTCAACCGTATTACAGTGACTGACAACGCTCTGACTGCGGGGAAGCAAGCCTAGGCAAGCCACAGGCGCGGCCATGAGCCATATCAAAGGCAAAGGACACTCGATTAAGAGATCTAATGCTACTCAGGCTCTGAGATTGCTTGGGACTCAAGTCTTGCAGTGCACTGAAGCAGATCTCCAGCTGAACAATAAGGCTGTAGACAGTTACTTGGCAGAGCAGGAGGAGAAAAACAAGCATCGCAAGGCTTCTACCATGAACCTCGCACATGCTCCCCAGACGGATGAGATACACATGGCTTGGTTCGGTGACGACGACAAGGGCTATTGCCTGCACGCCTTTCTGGTCATGCCATTCTTCCCGCGGCCCGGCGATGGCATGGATATCCAATCTGTTACCGAGTCAGACCTCAATGTCGATATCCCCGCTTGTTACAAGCTTAATGAGACGTCTGATGGGTATGATTGGGCCGAGGGCTACGAGGAGCACGGGAAATATGCCAATAATAGGGTTTACCCGATAATGTGCCTTGTTGGTGAAGCCCCTCACAAGGTCGATTGGCTTCCAGTCTGTCACTTTAGAAAGCTCGATCTTAAAGACGAGGATCTGGAGGACAAGGACGTTATCGAGGCGTTCATGAGCAAAAGCACGACAGGCAAGTGTGGTTGACTACAGTCCTATTCTTACCTTACTAATAAAACTATATACAGAACATGGAAACGATATTGCAGATGAATCTGAAGATCTGTACGAAGATAGTACTGCTGGCAATAACGATGTACCGACCTCTAGCCGGGATAGACAGAGTCCTATTGGCAGGGCATCTGAGAACGTCAGCACAGACCAAAGTATCCAGCCTAGGTCGACAGCAGAGGACCCTGAGAGCAGGTCGCCTGAGCCGGACCTCCCGACGCAAGTGGTAAAGAACGAACCCGCAACTGTAGGACGCGGAGATGGGGCTACAAGTCGGGCGGGCCAGCCTACACGGGCACGCCAGCCGTCCGTTCAGCGAAGATGGCCAGCAGCACGAAAGGGTCCTCCCAACATGGAAACTTTAGATAGCAGTGACAGCGAGTGACAACAAAGATCGGGTTGACGGTGTGGCGTGGATCTACGGGTAATTGCAAGAACGAGGCCGACTAAAGTGGATGAGACGTGGGAGAAGAATTGCGAGAGATGCATGTTTAATTAGGGACCGTATTTGGATCTATCGATAATCTTCTTGAATTTAACGAGTATCGGCTTCGCTGCTTTGCAGAAGTATCTAAGACTTCGACCTCTCATCCTCAGCTGCCCGTCTCCATTTTGCGCCAAACTTCCACTGAACAGCCAAGCTCACTACTGCAACAGCCTGCACCGAAACACAGACCGTAAACGCCAACCCGACGCCGATAGAGTTGATCATCGGCATAACAAAGCTCGTGCCTCCCGCGGCGAACAAGCATCTTGCAAGGTTCAGGCTCGCGCTGGCAGCGGCGCTGCGGTCGTGAAAGACATCGACGAGATATGTCATTACGACAGACTGCATGGAAACAGCAGACCAGCCCGTGATGAAAGTCGATACAATTGGAACCGCGATGTGAACCCGATGCGGATATTGAATGGTCCAGCCGAAGAGTAAGATGGACGCGCATTGGAGGAGGGAGAACAGGGGGACGAGGCGGAGGCGTGATGTCTCCAGTGGAAAGTCATTTTCCAGCGTCTTTTGCGTACTAGCAGGTTCAACGTCATCTCCCGTGATACTGCTCGTAATGCGTGCATCATGCCGAGCTTTAAAACGGCGGTAGTCGATGTTGAGTATCTTGCCGGTAATCAGTGTTCCCACCATTGAACCCACGCCATTGGCGATGAATGTGAGTCCGATCTGAGTTTCTGTGAGACCATATTTATCTTCGAAGAGACTAGACATGGCTGTGATGCTCATCTGCCAAACAGCATAATAGACTGCGAGGAAGACGATGATGGGAGCAGCTTGCTTGCTGATGAGGATGCGGAAGGGTCCTGTAATGTCGATGTGCTTTTTGGCCGCAGGCGATGTAGTGACTGCGTCATTATGCCAAACGACTTTGGTCGTCTTCTGATAAACACGTAGAGGGTATTTGGCTAAGTCGTGTGTAGGTTCTCGGCTCCCATTACCAACAATAGACCTCAACGTTTCAGGTAAGAGGAGAAACAAGAGAACCAGAAAAACACCGCTGTAGATGGTCAAGAACCAAAAGATAGATCTCCATCCAAGAGATCCAGCCAACGCACCGCCGATAATCGGACCAACTGCCACGGGCACCAGCAGCCCTGCTTGAAATACACCCATTAGCCCACCGCGATTGTCTCGGGTCGTAATATCTCCGATAACACCTGAGCCTATAGCAATTGTACTAGCACTTCCAGTGCTTTGAACACATCTCAGCACAACCATAGTTGCATAGTTCTTGGCTTCTGCCAGGCCGATACATGCTCCTAGAAACACAATGAAGGTGAGCGAGTATGCAACTCGACGACCCTTGACATCTGATATTGGGCCCCAGAGACTGGGGGCTAGACCTTGGAAAATAAGGTATGAAGTAACAGTGAGGTTGATCAATTCAATCGAGACATCGAGGTCGTGGGCGATGGTTGGGAGGGCTGGGAAATAAATGTTTGATGCGAAACCTGAGACTATGATTTAATTAACGGGGGAGGGTCAGATTGAGGATTACATAGGGACTTACATGTTGCCGCGATGGAGACAAGTGTGACAATCAAGGCAGTTTGGCGTTTGTCGAAGATGCTATAGGGCTGTGACGGCAATGGAGCCGTTGCAGGTAGTTCCGTGCCAGTCATTGTTTACGATATTTGATATAATATTTTGATGGAAGTTATCTATAATTGACATTTTCGAGGAAGTGAAGTTAAAGTCTGGTTTTATAGCGTAGATTGGCATCTCGAGATCATGACGCAAATACAAGGGCTCCTGGAGTTCGGAGTTGAGGGATACTACAGTGGGGACGTGGCGAACTCAGCTCCGAAGGACAAACCACTAGCTTATGCGGTATAAAGTAGCGGATTTAAGACCTAAGCCCTTAAAGATTTTTGTTTTTAGATAACTGCCTTGTCTAGTTTATGCTAATCCGACTTATACTACTAGGCTATTTGTATTAGTGCTTTATTTAGCTTTAAACCTTGTTGGTCAGATGCATGACCGCGAATCGTGATACTGCAAATTGTTTACATGTAATGGTTAGGTCTAACTGTATTAAACTAAGCCATGCTTAGGTTTATTGTTAGCAGATTATATAGGGCATATACTAAGTATTATTAAAGCATTATATTTCTTAATAGTAAATTAATACGTATTAGGCTTAGTTAATATAAAAAAGTATTAGTTAATAGCTAGTAAGCTAAGTTCTATCTAATACTAAATAAATATATATATATACTTATAGTTCCTTAGTAAGAATAATATAATATAAGGTTACTATTAGTCCTGGAGTAATATAGTCTTAAAGTACTATTAGTCTAATATTAGTTAGTCCTATCCTAATTAGTTTAATATTAGATCTTATAAGTATTAGTAGATATAGGCTATAGTATCTCTATTAGGTAAAATTTATAGGGTATAATTTTATACGTAATGTAACTGCTAAGGTTATAATATAATCTCCCCTCTTTACTAAGTCTTATCCCTCAGGCTATCTTATCTAACTAATACTAGTTTCTTTAGTAAGTCCTAACTTAAACCTTTTATTATTATATTATATAATATTTAACTGTATTTCTAAGCAGTTATCTTAAAAGGATTATAAAATCCAAACTCTTACACTTTTTATTAAATTTGCTAATAAAGAGGCTAATATGCCTTATACTTATTATTTCCAGGCAGGTAAGAAATATCTAATATCTTCTAATTTTGCTTACTGTAATAAGTATATTTAAGTAAAGAAGTTATATAATAGTACTTATATTATGGCTTCCTGTAAGTATTTATATACTATAGTATTTTTAGTCTTTTGCTAATTTATATAGTAATATTACTAATAAAATAAAAGAAAAAGCTAAAGAATAATAAAGATTAAGCTAGTAAGGATCTACTTAAACTTTATAAAAAGATAGCTACTTTGTAAGATTATTTAGCTGTAACTACAGGTTGTTTATTGTAGATTTATAAGATTAAGAGTTAGGTAAAAGAAAAACATTTTAAGGCTACTTATCAGGGTCTATAGAAAGTAAAGCAAGAAGATAACTTATTATCTATACTAGATACTTATAAAGCTACTATAGTTAAAAATCTTTAGGTTAATTATATTCTAGATTATATTAACTAGTTTACTTTTAGTTTAGGTAAGGATTTACTTAACGCTTTATCTTTACTTAATCTTAGTAGAACTTTATTAGGAGTTATTAAGCCTTAATAAGGTATTTTAGTAATTTCTATATATTTTCGTTTTCTAGGTAGTTTTTCTATTTTATTAAGTATCCTCTTTAGCTATTAACCTTATAAGTATCTTTAATTACTTTTACTTTATAAACTTCTAGTTTTAAGATTTCGATTTTTTATAGTTTATTGCCTATTTTAACTTATATTGTGTTTACTGCTAATTTAAGTAATAAAACGTGAAAGACTAAATAGAGCCTAATTTTCTTTAGTAAGTCTAATTTATAGTTATTTTTTAAGATTTTTTATAATACCCTGTAGGGTTTAATAAACTTATAGTCCAGTTTATAAGTTAGTTAATTTATTTTAATATTTTTTATAGATAGGTAAACTATATTTCCCTTTAAAAAGGTTAGTCCTTTTAACTATTTTGGGTTATAGTAGTTTTTTATTTATTTTTTAATAAATTTAAGTTTTATTTTTATTTCTTTATATAGGTTTTTAAGGTTATTACTTTTAATAATAGTGGCTAGGTTAATTGATTTTTCTAGTTATACATTATAGTATATATTTAGTATAAATTCGAAATTAGCGTAAGCTAGTATAAGCTTTGTGCTTTTATTATATGCAGTATTATAGGCAAGTTGGGCTATTAGTAACTTTTTGACCTAATTATCTTATTTATAGTTAATATAACACTGTAGATACTATTTAAGTACTTAATTTATGTGTTTAGTTTATCTGTTAACTTGCAGTCTAAAAGCTAATATAAGTTAGTAGTTTAGTTTAAGTCTTGCTATAAGTAATTACTAAAATACTAATATAAATATAAGTTCTTTATTAAAAAGAATTTCTATAGGGAGGCTATATATACTAATAATATAGCAGTAAAAAACATAAAAAAGTTATTTTATATCTATTGCTTCTTAGAACAGTAAATAGTATAAGAACTTTATAAGTTAGTTAACTATAACTATAATACTATTATAAAAGATTCTAGTTAAGAGGTCTTTAGATAAGGGTAACTTTATAATAAAGTTTATTGTAATTAAGTCCTAAGGTTATTATACTACTAGTAGTAATTATAACTATTTATAGGGTTTATATCTTTATGCTTTTATATATAAGTATAGATTATATTACTTAATAATTTATTTAACGTTTTTTCTTTTTATAGTATAACCTTACTTCTATAGTCTTTTAAGTATCTTTATCACTCCTTAGTATCTGTATAGGGGGTATAAATAAAATTCGTAAAGGAAGTTATATTCTTATTCTGTAGTAGTATTAACGTTACGTATTATTTATGCGATTATTTTAATAGGTTAGGTAAATCTATATTCCCCTTATTTGTTCTTTTCTAGGAGTTATTCCTTAATTTTAACAGTTTCTATATTAAAGTTATATTATTAACTAATAGTATCTGTATATCTATTGTTAGTTCTCTTGCAGTATGCAATTATAAAATTAAATTTATATAGGTACTTAGCATAGTGTAGTTATTGTTGGTTTAATTCTTATGTTATAGTAAAATAGGTAATATTTTTATAGTCTGTAAATACCTTAATTAGGTAGTTATTTCCTTTAAGGTAGTGTTAGAATTCCTTAAAATAGTTAATAATAGCTAGGAATTCTTTATTATAGATAGGGTAGTTAAGTTCTACTCTATATATCTTATAAGAGTAAAAGGCAATAAGGTGCAATATACCGTTATTATCTTATTATTTAAGTTATCCTCCTAGGGTAAAGTTAGAAGTATTAGTTTTAAGTTTAACTTACTAGTTAGGGTTAAATATAACTAAAACTAGTTTACTAGTAATAGCTTCTTTAAGTTACTTAAAAGCTTATTAGGCTTTTTTATTCTATTTAAATTAGGTTTTCTTTTTTATAAGTTCTATAAGAGGGATTACTACTTTACTAAAGTTTTTAATAAATTATTAGTAGTAGTTAGTAAATCTTAAGAAGGATTATACTTCCTTAACTAAGGTTAGTTACTTTTACTTAGTTACTATAGTAATTTTTTATTTATCTATTTTTATCTTATTATATAAGATTTCATAACCTAAGTATATTACTTAGTTCTAATAGAAATGGCTTTTTATAGGTTTAATAAGTAT